>NW_027508799.1:25312500-26512500 GCF_051911475.1 Siphateles boraxobius | reverse complement strand
CCTGATGATTCATCTTAGGAAATGAAGGGAGGAGAAAACACATCTCAGCAAAATTTCTGCTAATTATACAAGAGTGTTGGCAAGATGAAAGTGATGCCCCGTGATCAGGCTAGGCACAGTAATAGCCCCCAACTTCTTATAGACAGTCCCTTTAATATAAAGAAATCCATTAGGACCCACAAGTTGTAAAGTGCAACATCAACTTTTCAAACTACTGTATATGCTTCTCCTTCCTCTTCCCACAAACAAAAAGCTTGCAGCTCGACATCAGCGAGAACACTGACATCTAGTGTTGCCTGTGTGGCTATCTGAAGGTTTCCAGCCTCGGACCAACATGACAGATTGTGCAGCAACCTGCGGTATAATATATGACCAACAGGCATGATATTATAGACCTCTCGCATTAAGTACTAATAAAGCATTGAGGTGATACAAAACATAATTTGGGCATTAAAATTAGATGATGTATTGCACAAAAAGGCATTTTAATCATTCAGGATGTGATGTTACATCCAAACCATATAGGCAATTACTTTTGACCATTTCCAATATTTCTATGTCTTTTTATTTGTGTGTGTGTGAATATGACAGGATTCAATGTTTGGGTCCCGGAACATTCGTTTTTGCTTATAAAAATAATACCTAGAAAAATGTTGTGATGGTTATGAATATTATGATTAGGTTTCCAAAAAATTAACCAAAGGGAAACCAAAACTCAGAATACAAGTTTTTTTAAACATCAGTAATGATTATATATTATTGTTTTGACGAAAAAAGCATTATTTTGCATACTTCAGAGGGTTAAGGGATACTTCACCCCAAAATGAATAATCTGTCCGTTCACAAGGGCGATAACTAACGATAACAAGAACTTCTAAACGTCTTTTAAATATAAAAGAATAGCAGAGTTCACACTACAACTATAAAGATAACAGCACAGAGAAATTGGAATCACTTTTAGAATATTTTTTTTCAGTTCATTCAACGAACAAAATGAACGAAATGACTCAAAACAAGATTTGTTCATTTTGATGAACGAGTTTGAACAGGAGAGTCACGAACGTGCATCACAGAACAGAGCAAGGCGAGCATTTGTGCTTATAAAACTTAAACTTTTTATTATATTTTTTAAATGACCGATCGTTTCGCAAGATAAGACCCTTATGCATCGTCTGGTGTCGTTTAAAGACATTTGAAGCTGCACTGAAACTGTCATTTGGACCTTGGACCGTTTGGTACCCAGTGAAGTCCATTATATGGAGAAAAATCCTAGAATGTTTTCATCAAAAACCTTAATTTCTTTTCGACTGAAGAAAGAACGACATGGACATCTTGGATGACATGGGGGTGAGAAAATTATCAGCAAAAGTTTTTTTTAAAAGTGAACTAATCCTTTAAGAGCACAAGCATATAAAGTGGTAGATGATGTAACAGCGGTGCACGCTTTAGTAAACAGAACGATATGGTCCGTGAACGCTGATATTGTTATCATTCTCGGTGTGAATATGCCTTTACTCACCCTCATGGTGTTCCTATAACCAGTATGATTTTCTTTCTTTCATGTTTTTGTATTCAATGAAAGTCAATGGGGTCCAAAACAACATTGGATTTGCATTGCATTGCACTTTCAAACACTGACTTTTTTTTTCTTCAAAAGCAAAATTTATGTTTTGTTTTGATTGTAAGTGGACAAAAAAACAAAAAAAAAGTTGACCCTTTACAGTTTTGAATGATTGCTTTTATCTGTATGACCATAAATGACGGCGTATTTTAAGTCAATTTAGTGAAAACAAATCCACCAAAATGCATCTAAACTATCATCTTTTGTGGCCAGAAAGTAAGTCATATGGATTTGGAACAAACATGAGTGTGACACAATTTTAATTTTTGGGTGAACGATCCCATTAAAGCCATGCAAGACACAGTGTGCATATATTACAACTCCTTAATGCAACAACACTTACAGTGTGCAATGTTCCCCAAAACATAAGAGCTGTTTCTCGAGTGCCAGATGAAACTGTACCCTTGAGTTATGTTTTCTCTGTGAACCGTATGCTCTTCGTGAACATACCTGAGACATCAATGTCAGGAGAAACTCTTCAGTTACAATTAAAAACTATTAAGTGAAACACATTAGTTCTGGCGTTCTTTTTTACATAGTTTTGTATCAGATCACCTATAAACCATGTGTATTATACACATAAGCATTTAAATCTTACAACAAGACTGAAAAAGGCGAAGCACTGTGAATCGCCAAACTGATAAAAATACATCTTTAATGAGGGCTTCATTAAAATGTAAAATGTATGACAATATTGGCGGCTCTGCTCTTTATTGTTTTCAATTTTATTGTGTTTCCAGAACATTTGGTATTATAATAATTGGCCCCAAAACAGACCTGTGCAAATTAGGCCCGTTTTGCCTCCAGGCTATTGAGGCATGAACAGTCAGGGACACCGCAGACAAAGGGTCCTTTTTCACCTGAGGAGAGAGGAGGGGGAAAAAAGCGGTAGGAGCGTCAATAATCTACACAAGTAAAGCAAGTCTCCCAAGGTTTTTCAGCCCTGTGGTGCATTATTCATACTCACCGTAGCCAGAGGACTCTTAATTGACCCTTGCTCCTCGCAAAACTTCACGAGATGAAAGAATGCAATGTTTTGTAATTCAACTTTTTTTTTGGAGTCCCCCTCACTCCAACTCAATAGTATTGGATTTCTGTTCATGAATTATTCAGAAGCAAAAGAGAGAGGTAACCCTAAGCTTAGAGATGTCATAAGAAACTATGCTGCAACTGCAAAACATATCAAATCACTTAGACAAAAACAAACACGGACCCATCACAACAAATAGTGTTCGGGGCCTCGTGATCCCGAAGCCTTTTGAGGAATTTACAGGTCAATATTCTTATTTAACAGTTGTGATAAGAGCAAGGAAAGGGACTTTTGATTTTGAACAAAATATGCCGGCTGTGCGGCCAGACGTTAAGTGGCTTCATGAACACTGTTTGCTGCTGAAGTACATGATTGTTCTCGTTAGTCTTAATTACAGGGATTTATGATACACCGAGGGCATTGGAGGGCAGAGACTGTTTCAGGCTGTTTATCTAGTGATATTACAGACCTCATGAAATCAGTTTGGGGGTTTTTGATCCAGATCTATTAACTTGGAGGTCAGCTTAATGCAATTTTAGTTTTAGTCACTGTTTTTTTTCTTTTTTAATTGGACTAAAATGGCTAATTTTATTAAACATAAATAAGAAATAAATAAAACTATTAAAAAAAATTTCCTTTAATTGAAATAAAGCTGAAATCAAATAGACAAAGAAAATCTTAACCTTAAAAAAAAAACTTCTTGCTAGAAAAATGAGAATTATGGCCTTGCAAATAAAACTGAAATAAAGATAAACATACACGTATACTGTATATATAAATGTCAAAAGGGCATAACAAAATTTAAAAAAAAATTTAACTTAAAATGTTATCAAATTAATATGAAAACTGAAAATATAAAATAAAAGTTCATTCAAAATATTACTATCATATAGTAATATTGCTTTGCTATGGCTAATATCTTTCATGTTATTTTTTCTATTCACATTTTGGTCAGTATTTTACATTTTTACTCACTTTGATGTGCACTTTTCCTCATCTTTATTATTAATGATGAATAAAAAAAAAAGCTTAATTACTTTTTTGTCATTCATTTTGTTGATGAGATTATTGCATATTCTGACAAAGTCAGAAATTCACAAAATTCACCATATATGTTTTTAAAATTGACTCTCTCAAACAGAAAAATATGGTTACACTTTATTTTAAGGTGACGTACTTTATTGCTTACTCAAATAAGTATATTAATTACTACAAGTAGCCTACTACAAAAACTACATGTACTTACAATAGAGTTACGGTTAGGTTTAGGGTTGTTACTTATACATAATTTACTATTTTTACTATAGTAAGTAAATTTAGTAACGTGCAACTATGTCACCTTAAAATAAAGTGCAAAAACTGTAAAAAACAAACCAAAATATGGATGACTCATTTTAAATTACCGTCCAATCACGTGCACTCTAGAATGAGCGACACGCCCCTAATAGCCTACATATTTTTTTGAATGAGCCCACACACACGCACACATGCGTGTGTAATGCATGACTTATTTACGTATTTCCTCTTTTGAGTGGGAATACGTAAATAAGTCATGTTACTTCAAAGTCATCTGAATCAACTAGCCTACTTTCCCCGGATTTATTTGACCTTAAAACCATACCTTTAAAGTGTGCATATACTCTGGATTAGAAGGTAAAGGATAGATTAAGTGCTGAAAATAAATCATGGACCAAGCTGAAAACACGTCAACAGAGAATCGAAAGGGGTGAACAAGGCAAACAAATTGAAAGAGTGCAGAGGATTTTCAAAAGCAATTTGTTGTAACTGCCTATTGGTTGCCTTGATTAAAGTTCTCAATCGGCCCCCGCAACCCGACTCTCCATACTTGTCGCCGTTTCGGCATGTTTGAAAATGGTGAGCTCATTAAAGTAAAATGACTGTTTGGCCCTGGGGAAAAAATAATCACATGGAAACAAATAGACACAAAAAAAGTGGAGTGACTCTCCAGTCAAGGAGGACCATTGAAAAAAAAAAAGTGTGCCACTTGCAAAACCCAGCGGTTTTCATGGATAATGATAAACTGTCATGCCTGCAATTACCGCAAGCACAGAATGCCAGGGTTTTATGCGTGTCAATGAGGTTTGCTCCTAATTGACGATGGGGGACACTAACTCTCTTGAAAGCTGTCATTCAACCATCAAGCATTACGTCGAGAGGCTCACCTATTGAATTTTCACGTTTTGCACGCGTGCGCTCCAGGTAGCGTTGTGTTTGTCATTTGTGAACGTCCATCACTGTTGCATTTGCTCTCAGGCGTCCACTTTTGGGAATGGAAATTAGAGCGTAAAAGTTTGCTCTGTGCATGGAGGGCCAGCTGTCACGCTTTCGTTGGAGACGCATCTAAAGTTAAACTCGTGTGACACTAAATGTCCACGCCACGTTTTACCTGTGGGACAGAGAGAATGTTTCGAGTTATGCTTGGGTTGTCACTGCATGTGTTTAACCAGTACCCAGACCTCTGGGATCCCATTTGAGTCAAAGCTGCTCCAGCAGTGCAAGTCATAGTGAACAAACAAGAGGCACATTCTTTTCATTGCAACCTTATTTTTAGCTGCCTCTTATCTCGTTATAATTGGTTTATTCTCTCGAGATGTTTTGTCTTTTATTTCAAAGTGATTAACTGCAACAAGGGTCTGGTGAGATATGTTGCCTGTTTCATTTGAACATATTATTAGAAATCTTCTGTTCCTAATATGTCTGTTTTAATTATTAAGATTCATCCAACTTCGAGTGTGACTTGACAATGCAAATACACTCTTGGAAATGTCAAAAACAACCTATTAGCTACTTCTCGAGACAAACTTTTGAAAAATTCATATTTAAAGGGATTTAACAAGCCAACACTTTTATTTCTTTAATGTATATGTATACGTAAAAGTTTAAGTGGTCCTGGTAATAACTTCTTTTCAATTACTATTTTCAATCCCTCTTTTGACGTTTAATTAAAGGTCCTGAACAACACACACTGCCCAGCCAAAAAGAGTCTATGACTGGATCATTATTGCTGAGATTTTTATGTTTCTAGCATGTTATATATTTGGCATCAGTTCTTTTAAACCTAATTGATGGAGTGTGTAGCTTTTCATTTCTTAAACAGCCATGTAGGAAGACACATTATGGCCATATTCCAGAATGACAATGTCAAGATTCATCAGGCACAAATTGTGAAAGAATGGTTGGAAGGGAGCTTGAAGAATCAAAAACTTCTTCAATTTTTATTTTCTATTATTTTTTAGCTGCAGTGTATATACGTACTTCAGCAAATTAAAGTAACTATATTACGTTTAAAAACAAATGTAAGTCCACAAATATTTTTTGAATATAATAATTATAATATTTAAAAATAAATAAAAGTAATATATTACATATATTGTGTATGTATTAATAATATAATAATGAAGTATATCATAATTATAATAGGATTAATAAGGAACTGGAATCTTGTTATTTGTTTGTTTTTTGATGAACATTACATTACAAAAATATATGATTTTCTAGAGCTGGAACACTACAAAACATTGGGTTACAGGATATGTACTTTTTGCATATTTAATTTATGTGTGTGTGCGCCTGCATCCCCTGAACTCCCCCAAAACCTGAATAAAGCAGCATGTGTTGGTTTTGAATAATCTGTATCACCATTAATGCTGCCCGACTCTGCCGTATTAATTCGTGGAGAGTTAGTTTGACCTGTAGCAGCTCATCTGTATACCAGAATCCAGCAGCTCAGGATGTGTTTGCTGTATTATCCACTTGCTTAACTTCTTCGAAGCATGCCCAGAAACAAGGTGCCTCCTTCATCTAATGAATCGCCTTCCAGAATCCCCCCCCCCCCCCACAACCAACTCCCCCAATGGGTGCCGTGCTTTTAAACTCAGCAGAAAGCCTATTTACCCACAAATTAAAGCTTAGCATCCGTGTGGCACCAGTTCCAGTGCATTCGGAAAAACAGGGCAATTACTTGGAAAGAGCGCACCTTGGGAATAGCGCTCATCGCAGGAGAGTGGGTGCGAGTCGCAAACTCCGGGCTCACACTGAATATGCAGAAAAAACTTTCACCGTAAAGTTAAAAAAAGGAGGCATATCCAAAAAAGAGCGAAGTAGGAAAGCGGCACAGAGTTTTTTGGGAGGGGGAAAACCTTGTTCGTTCATTACATCATGGACGTGGAGAGTATCTTCTACTACGCTATACTTCTGAGGATGGCCTGGTTCCAGTGGGGATTCCTTTGTTGTCTTTGTTTTAGGTGTGGATTGACAGGCTCTTGGGAAAGGACGGAAAAGGGAATACCACGGAAGAGGATAGGGAAATATCAGCTTCATCAGTTTCATGATTCTTCGCACCCACTTTCAACCTACCATCCGTGTTAGATGCAAAGTATCCGTGCAAGGAAGAAATGCACAAAAACTTGCCTCCTTCTTGTGGTCCCTTTGGGACAAGCCGGCCTTGGGGAACTCCAAACTCCAAAATGGAGGCGCTGGCAGGGATACCAGACACTAAGGGAATGGCAGGATATGTGCGCTGGATTGTGGAAAGTTTTTGATCACTCGCAGTGGAAGTCACCAGCAGGGTTCTCCATATGCTATTTACCACGAATCAGTCTTACGTCTATCATGGTTTGTGCTTCTCGGTCACAGGGGATGTTTTACCTCTTGTTACTAATGCTGGAGTGTAAGTGAAACTCATGAGCAATAACTTTCGCTAACCATCTTGTGCCTCCACATCATTAAAAAGCTTCTGAGGCAATCCAAGTAATTCAAAGCTTTAAAAAAAAAAATTATTTCTTAGATCAAACAAATATTTACCAGAGAGTTCTCAAATAACTTTTTAATGCTTGTACGAAGGTTCAAAGGATTGATAACTTGAGAAGTTAATTTTCCATCTGATTTGTTGAATATAAATTACCGTAATTTTCCATATTTCTGAGGTAAACGCAAATATACTCAAATATTCAACAGGAAAATAAATAAATATTCAACAAGAAAACAAAATGCGGGTCAAAACTTTTTATAATTTTAAAAACATTTTATCCATAGAAAATTGATTGTCCAGAGGGGACATTACAAACAAGAATGGAGTCAGACAGTACAATTTAATATTAACACAAATTGTTAATATGACAAAAATGTTGTATTTGGAATAACATGCATCAATGAATCTTTCACATTAAGACCAAGAAAAGGCATTTAAAAAGCAAACGAGGCAGGGTTATTATCGTTAACGAACTAAAACAAAAATAGTAATTTCATTATTGAAATAAAAAAAAATATTGATAAACTTTTTTCTTATTTAAAACGGTTTCATTTCAGCTACCAAGGCAACATTTCTCATTTTTGTTTAGTTTAAGTTCTAAAATAATTTAAAATAATTCTTAAGTTCTAAAAAAAATAAACTAAGACTTAAAGCTGCAAACACTAAAATAGACATTTAAATATCAAAAACTATGACAAAAACACAACAAAATTATTAAAAATAAAAATATTGAAAACTACAATAGTATTTCAATGATATGAAGTACTAACATTTTGTCATATTGACTCTTATAAAGACAATACATTAAAGCTGTTTTTTTTCCCATTCCCAAATCAGCAAAAACCAGTTTGATCATCAATGGATGTTAATAGTGCATAATATACAATATTTATTTTAAGGAACTGAATAAATTGCTGACCAGTAGGAGGATTTTCCCCACCATTAATCTTTCATTAACTAAACTTTGTGCAAATGAAAAGGTAAAAAAATAAAGAGCGGCTGCTTATGGGCTTGCATCATTGGCCTTCCTGTCTCTTTACACCATGTGCCATTGCCTCAAATTATATATCTGGTAACCCCACTGCCCTCTGTTCAGATAGCTTTTGACTGTAATAAATTGCCTTCTGAGTTTTCGCCTCATAAATGGCTCCTAAATTGAGAAGTGGAGTGGTCTGATGATGTTTTAATTGTAACTTGCAAAATGTATTTGCCGTGACCTACAGACTTTTTCTGGCAGCTTCTATTCAATATGTATGTGTGTTCCGACACCTTGGGGTTTAAAAAGGTTAATTAACCTCTGGTGGTAGACCTTTCCTTTGCACTTAACTGGGTCTATGTCCTGATAGTACCATTAACCCATGCCCTAGCCTTTTAACCTCCTCTATCATTACCCACATAAAATCCATTAAAACTTTCTATTGATCATTGCTGTTCAACCAAGACGCGTTTTTTAACAGCTGGTTTGCAATTTTTATATTCCCTCAAAGCAACCGGCTCACATAATGGCCATAAGTGGAGACACAAACAAAGATGTCAGAGCATTCTATGCGCGAAACTTCACCGCACTTAATCTGAAATCATAATTGGCCATGATTAACCTGATTATACATACTGTATGCTATCCTAATGCATGTACAATTCTTCAAATCTAACATCCAAACTGGGACGAGCGCACTCACGGTGAGAGTTTAAAGAGGAAGGCATAAATGCAGTTGGTGTCTCTCTATAAGCTGTGAGTGAGTCAGACCATAATTGATTAAAACATTCTCCGGTGGTGAGGTGTTGCTAGTGGTTAATGGAAACAACGCCCCGACTAAGTTTGATGGAGAGACATCAGGCTAAAATGAGAACATTGTCTTTATGAGCAGACGTCAAACTGAAGCCCCCTTTGCTCTGCCGGCTCTGTCTGAAACAATAAAGCACAATTAGCGGGGGATTCAGGACTCGCTGTTTGTTCTGTTACTATGGCAGCGGCATTGATTAACACTTCAGCAGTCTCCAAATTAATGATGTAAAAGCTCCTATAAACAGCTACTCAGTGCATCGGTGCATCAATGCCTCTGTGCAGGTGTTACAGTGCGAGTGTTTGGGCTGGAAAACAAGGCATTGTGGGATGGAGGGTTTTGCAGGTGGAGGGTGGCATCTCACTCGCTAATATTTCGAAATATGTTGACGTTAATTTGAAAGCCTTTTACGGCCACTTATCTCAAGTCGAACGGGCCAAATCTGTGGAGGCGAATTGTGATGCAGTATCGTTTTGCATCTTGTCAACTGCTCTGTTTTCAGTATTGATCAGGTCTATTTTTTCCCTTTTCTTCATTTAATCAACGTCTCACACACCAACGTTAACATTTAGTTACTCCGCACACACGTCTTTGTTGTTTAAATGCATCGATTTCCACAGAAAAATAACGTCACCTCGCTTGGTCTGAGGATAATTGCAAGAAAGCATCCGTGTTGCAGAAGCTAATTTGAAAATGTAGCTTTCAAGCTGCAAGCGTCTCATAATTTGAACTACAATCTAAATAATTATGATGTAATTAGTTAGCTACATCTATATGTTAACACATATATAGTAAATAAAAAGCTAAAAACAGCTTACAAGGCTGTTTGGTTATGTAGTTGCTAGATTTACTGCTAAGCTAACAGTAAAGCTAAGTGTGCCACTACATAACAAAACAGCCTTGTACACTGCTACTTGTTGAAAAAAAGGCATGTTATTGGAAAAGCTACAATGTTGTGAAAACATCTGAACTGTTATCAAGCTAAAAATGTAGTTAAGTTAATATCACTTTAAAGTTTTAGTTTAGCAACTGCACATCACCGTAAACAACACAGGCCATTCTGTGCATTTCAAAGCAACTCTGAGCACAAAAGATGGCACCATACTGCTAGCTACAGCCAGTTCAATGCAAAGAGCACTATTGCTCTAAAGCACACCTCCACAAACGCACTTGTAATCATCATTGATGTGGGCTTAACGCAGCACTCCGTGGGTAGCGCGGCCGAGAGAAACATTAACTCCCATTAACTGCAGCCTCTCGCCAGGAGTAAGGCAGCTGATCAAAGGTGGAACACTGGGGAATCAGAAAATGTGGGCTTTGTTCAGATATCTTAAAAGTAGCTGCGATTTAATTATGCCATGGATTAGCAATAGCGCAGAAAAGAATAGACTTGCTGCCAGCCAAAGGTCTGAGATGCGCTTGAAGACAGGGATCTCCTAGACTATAAATTCATGAGATCAGGATTCACGCAAAATGCGTATTTGTATATAATGACACAATTGGAAAGGGGTTGATGGCAGCTAATAGCAAAGTTTATATGTTGTCTGCATTGTTTTCACAATCAATTTAGCAAAGCTCTTCTTTATCATTTGGTCTTTACTTACTGCAATGACAACGGTGTGTGTTACCACTTGTAGTTTGGTTCTCTTGGTTCTTTTGGTCCGGACCGAAAAAGAAAACGATACCTACTGATTTATTTTTATGACCAAACCTAAAGATACAAAACTAAATTGTGACGTATATTTTGTGATGGATCTTAGGGTGTTTTCACACTTGGCAGATTTGGTTTGATCAAAACAAACTCTGGTGCGATTGCTCTGCTAGTGCGGTTAATTTGCATAATTGTGAACTCTGCCATCCGAACCCTGGTGCGCACCAAACAAGTGGACTGAGACCACTGAAAAGGTGGGTGCTTTGCTACGATTTGACTGACATATGAACGCAACACAGGCCAAAGACTTCTAAATGAACCAAAAACAGGATGTGATGTCAAATCCGACCCTAAAAAGGACAGAATGCTCAAGCTAACAGTTTGTTTCTCGTCATAAGAGCTATGTTGCCCATAACAGTTTGGTACAGGCGTCAGAAACTCCACCTCCTTACAGCAGATCTGCTTGTTTGGTGCACACCAGGCTCCTTAAAGTGTGGGTGATTTGTGAAAAGTGTTTTTGCGCTGAAATATAGTATGCAAAAGTGGTGCAAACTGTTAGTGGAATCGCGCCGTTTAAACAGACTATATTGTTTATTTGTACTGTACCAGCTTTTCTGCTTAGGAACAGCGCTTGGCACCCCATCTTTAGATTTAAGCCTCAGCGTGAGGCAATGGGCAGCCTCTTTTTCCCGCTCATTTAGCCCGCTAAATTCAAGGCACATGCAGGCTGTAACAAAGTGACAGGTGGGACGCACGGCAAGACAGCAAGTTCGTAAAGGTTGACTCTCATTAGGTTTCCAAAGCCCCACCGACAGGCCCTTGCAGCTGCCTCCTGATGCACGTTCATCTGCACCTGCATCTGTTAACTGCAACGAGACAGCGAGCCGGAGCAGACGAGGAGGACTCGGTAGGTGGGGGGTTGGTTAAAGGAACTGGAGAAAACCATTTTAGAATCCCTTAGTCCACAGCGGGTGAACTTCCTGCCCTCAGACATCTTGCCGGCCTAACTCCTGTCATGCATATCCTGACACGCTGCACACTCCAGACTACGTGTTTTACGATCCCTAATCCCAATTAATGTCCTGGAGAGGTAAAGGAAAGAGAATCAAAATAGAAGCTGTCCCAGAGATGGGGCATGATGGGAAAGGGGGAGTATGGTGGGAAGTGGGATGGGGAGGGGTGGGAGGTGGGGGGGTGGGGTTGGCTGAACCAATTATTTTGAAGGGTATTAAGTCATCAGATTTACTTTTATCTTGATTGCATTGTGGAAGTCGTGCATAATTAATGGAGGGAGCTTATTAGGAAAAGATGATTAGGCAAATTACACAGGTGTCGGATGCATTTTTCATGATGAATTTTGCTGGGACAATCCCTTATTTCCATCTGTTCTGCTCCTATCAGAATGTCACTGCAGGGGAAATTAACGCGACGGCATCAATACCAAATAAACGAGGAGCCGACAGAACACAAAACACAAGTAAATATGTCTTTAGAGGTTGACGCTGTTGTACGTAAACTTCAGTCCTTTTCGCTAAGTAACACAATAGTTAGCAGTAGAAAGACTTCAGAAAAAAACGTCTTTCTAATAGCCATTTCATCCTCCTATTTTATGACTACATGGTGCATGACCCAACATGAGATACAAGCTCTTCTATTGATAGGCTGAGGTCATTTATGCTTTAAGGTTAACACATGTTTGACACTTATAATGAAGACTTTCTTCCATTTAGTCCACTTAAAGGTAAGAATGGGAGATGGAGCTCAATATTATGACCCCTTTACTTTCCCTGGACATTAATTTGGGTTTATGGGTCATTCAGCAATGCTTCCTTTATAGTAGTGCTAATGTAATTCAACACAGAATCTGTGGACATGCATTATGGTAAAAGTGAAATGGCACTCACAACCATTTTACTTTAACTAAAATGCATGGTTTTGATTTAATCCACCAAAACAACAAAGCCAACTGAAAGTATTTTCTAAGGCATCAAGTTATCACGTTTCTAAAAAAAATAAAATATTACAAAGCCCTTTTTTCTTGAAATAATCTGCACTTTGTTTAATCATGCTGATCATATTGTGCACAATTAAATAAACGTAGATGCTAAATAAGGTGGAATTTATAATAAACCAATTTAATTAGAAAAGAAATTTGTTTGTGCCAAGAAGAAAAACAATTAATTAGACTGCTGCACTACTTCACCTCATTTTAACATTAAACTGGATTGGGGGGTACTTTCATGTGCAATAGGATTTTTTGTAAATACAAGTTTCCTAGTTGGATATTGGAAGTGAACGGCCCCTCAAGTCATATTTACAACTGGGAAATGGGTTATCGTTATATGGCATAGGTTATGTGTTAGGTTGGCCATAAACTCTAAACATGGTGGAGGTGCGAACAAGTACTAGTGACTGTTAAGTGACTCATTTTCCCATAACATCTATATTGCTTTCTTCTACAGTTACTTTCCTGCATTTACTTGTGTAACCATTTGATACATGTTGTTTGTATTTTACACAGCTAAAACCGCATTTATTTTGACCAAAATTCCCAAATCACCAGCAAACTTTAAATCACACAGTTCACAAAGTGCAGGTCATATTTATGGTTGCCAACAAATTGGACGCTATTTTTCGAAATCCATTGCTATTGGCTAAAAATCGTCCATGCATACTGGCTTTAATAAGGCAAGAATGAACCTCCATGATTCCTATTCTTTCTGACAAAAAACACTTGAATGTAACAAATTTGTAATTACAACTTCAGAAATGAGAAGTAAGACATTTTTGATAAAACATAATAAAAGGCAGTTTTTCGCATTGAAATAGTGTGATGAAACTAAGTGAATTAGTCCCAGAAATCCCTTTAAATAAAGTAGCAAAGGTGAATTTTGCTTTCATTTCAACTTCAGCTTTCCTTCCATGATCAACCGAAAGTTTAAAGCTGAATTTGAACAAACTCAGGCCTTTATGCCTTTACAAATTTCTACCATATGGTTCATTGGTTTAAAGGGAAACTAGCCTGAAATATATTTGCATACCGATTAAGGCGGCGCTTATGGGCGTCTTTCAAAACCTTGTCTTTCAGGTAACCCCTCCGCAAAGATCTAACCATACTTTCACTACTGTATCTCCCCCTCGTTCTTATACCACGGCTCCTTTCATTATATGAATCTTCTTCCATGTGTAGTACAATTCCTCAAGGACCACTTCAAGGATCCCTCCTGATCATTAGACGCAGTACGGTTCTTATTCTCACCTCGTGCACCTGTGCCACTAGTGACTCCTCATCAGGAATTCTTCCTCCTCCTGTTCTCCTTCTTCAGCAGGCCAGTCATTAAAGCCCTGTGTTCTCTTTCCTCTCACACTCCTCTGTTAGTCTGCTATTCCTTTGTTTTGTCTGGGTGGCATGCGATTGCTGTAAATCAGCCAAATCGCAGAAATTCTTGGTCTTGGTCTTGGTCTGCTGAGGCATTCGTTTGAGCTTCTCAGACAAACATTCTCACCTGATGTGTGAGGCTACAACCATCAGCCTCGGTGTGTTTAATGGAAGGTAATAGAGTTTGTCTACACTATTTAGAGCAGATGGTGCCTATGTGTGTCTTCTTGAGCACTGTTTGGGTAGGATAAGTTTTCAAAACAATGTTTTTAATTACAATTATTAACATAGGACGTAAGTTTCTTATGGTACTGGGTGACCTAATGCCACATAGACCATCAGGTAGTAGTGCCATCCATCCATCCTTCCATCCATTCTCCCATCCGTCCATCCATCCATCCATCCATCCATCCATCCATCCATCCATCCATCCATCCATCCATCCATCCATACATCCATACATCCATACATCCATACATCCATACATACATCCATACATCCATCCATACATACATCCATACATCCATACATAATAAAATTAAGATGAAGATCATACCTGAAGCTGCTACTACAAGTGATTATTCTGGGTAGTCTGTGATGGGACTTTCCTAGTGAACATCATTCCCTTTATATATTGGAAGTGAAGCCATCAGTACTTGAAATCACCAACTGTAATTTTACACAGAAAGTTGGCAAATAGGTCAAAATAAATAATAAACCAGGCAGTGCAAATTTAGCCTTAGTTCTTTAATTGAAATGAAAGTTCAAATAAAGTAGGAGAAAGGTTGTGAAAAATATAATACAATACCACAATCTCATATATTCCTACCCGAACAAGATTCGATTTTTCAGAGAAACCCTGAGTTAGCAGTAAATCAACAGGACATTTTCTAAAATTACAAATAAAATCACAGGTACACAAATTTACTCTCTCAGGGAAACCAGTCCCATCCGCCAAGGCCTTAGACACCCTAGAGGCGCTGTTCCATTGGACATGAGCGTGAGAAAGGAAGTGAGAAAGGTTTGATGGATGAATGGACAGACATGAGACCTTAGAGGACAAATTGGATCTGACTTCTGTCTCTTGGCCCTAACTGAAGGTTGTGCAAAGTTCTGTAAACACACGGGTGCCATTCCAACTGCTTTTTTGCTTTTGTTTTTTTGCAAAGCATAAAATTAAAGCTTTTTATAACCTGAATGATAATTACATTATACTTATTTAATCATGATTAGATTCCTGCTTTTTATGATACAATGTCACAGTTTTAATTAAAATGTCTCTCAGGCAGCTTGGCTGGCCAACTGGGCTGTTTGTTCATTTGCTCTAGTTTTTAAGGGGTCTTTGTCGACTTTGCATGCTTTCAGTGTCAGACTGACTTGACCTAAAACACACAAACTTAAATCAAAATGTTAATTTGGGTGATTTGTCTTCAATGTGTACATACCTTATTTGAAATTAATGGCTTGAGGCTGTATTGAGTAGACCTTGACCATCTGTCAAGCTTTCATTTGCCAATTCAATAGCTAATTGTACCGAAAATCACATTTAATTTGAACGAAACTGGCATAGGCCGCCTTGGATTATTCAGCCAATTGGATTTATAATGCACTTTCCAAATTATGGATGGATGGATGGATGGAACAAAAATCTTTGATTATTAAAATCTCAGACACACACACACACACACACACACACACACACACACACACACACACACACACACACACACACACACACACACACACACACACACACACACACACACACACACACACACACACACACACACACACAAATAATCAAAACAGTATTTGGCTATTTATATAGGGTTTTTTATAGTCAATTTGAACCCGAGCCCCCTTGCACTCTTAACGAAGAAAGCAGAACTAGAAGACTTTAAAAATAAGAAAATTCTCTTTGGTCATGTTTTATCTCGCACAGGACACCAAGTGACCCAGAACTGCCACTAATGCTTGATGGACTGTTTTTAATCTTGAAGGATTTATGTTAGAATTATGGAACATAAACTCCTGAGGTAGTTTAGAAAAGTTTTGAGTTAATGTTAGCAGTGATACTTGTAAAAGAAAGAAAGAAAGAAAAAAAAAAAAAGAATACGAGAATACCCTGTAGGTATTGTGCACTGAGACCTAACTTAGGGCGAAGAAAGAAGTAGGCAATACTCTGTAAATTTTTAATGGATGATATATACTCAATAATAAATAGCTGATAAATAAAATATGGTTACTTGTCTTGATTAAGGTGAGTGTATTCCCTTCCCCTGATGCCAACATGTCTTTGATTCACATATCTGTGGTTGTGCAGTCCTCCTTCCTTTCTATATTCAACATTTCCACTTTGTGTTGCACACTTGAAAAGAGAACGGCTCTTGGCTGGAGGGTTGTTGTACAGAAATGAACCGTAGAAACGTTTCGCCGAAGGCATTGGCTCGGGGTATTGTTCGAAGCTGAGGCCACCCCGGATATTCATTCATGTTTTATGGCGAAGAGGCTATCGCTTTAAACGTGTCCCACTTGAGTGAGTTTTGCCGATACGCTGCCAGTTGATGGTAATTAATAACTTGTGGAAATTTCAAATATCTGAAGAGTGATAAAATCATGCAAAACAATTAATTATTAGAAGCAACAGGATTTAGATGATTAATATTACACTGGCTGTTCTGAAATATTACATATCTGTACACATCATCTCTGGTTCCTTTTTGGACTCTTGTGACATTTATCTGTTAGTTAGGCCACACCAAGTCACAATATCCTTTGTTACAGACATTTACAAAATATATCAAACTGTCATGTTTCCAAATAGACTAATAAATATCTTTAAAGAGTCCGATTTGTGACTTCATTAGAAGCAGACCAAAATTATGGCTTGCTTGATCATTCATTAAGTTTTTGATTATCCTATCAAACTATCCTCTGACATGTAGCTTTGTAGCCCGACACAGTTCCCAGTTCAATGAGGTGATAGATATTCAAGTCAGAGAGCTGCTCTTTAAACCCTGGGAGAAAGAACTAAAGGATACAGGGGAGTAAACAGAATATATGGCCTTTAAGGTGATGTTTGGGTGCGGAGGGCAACGCTCCTCAGTCCAGGGACACTAAAGGTTGCACACCTTTCTCTCTTCAAAGACCCTAACAGTTTTGACAGTCCCTCACCAAACGCCCTTCCTGGTGGCAAAGCAAAAAGACCACTAAAGGTTTTGGCAAGAAGTAAACCTGACCTTTTCTTGGCAATGAACGTATAGGAGAGGTTCACTGGGAGAGCAGCCTGGTTTCCTCCACCTCAAGCGAACTGAACATAAAGCCCAGATGACAGTTCCTGTTGAAAGACTGTTGGATGGTTAATTACTCAAAACAACAGCCTGACCTTCTCAGTAGCTCCTGCACAGACTGTTTATGACACAATGGCTATCATTTATAGATCTAAGATTTGGCAGATTTGGGGTTCCGCACCAGTATCAACAATCAACTTTTGAAGATACATTGTTTCACAGCAAACATGGTTACTGGGTAAGTCTAGCTACTTCTGTGCATTAATATCTGTGTGAACTCTGTTTTCGCACATTTAATGTACGTCCAGGGTTAAAAATTAACACTAGCCAAAGTCAAATATTTGTTTGCATTTGACCTGTAAACAAATTAAATGATTTTTTAAAATAAAAATGACTAGATAAAAATAAATAAATAATAAATTCAGTCAAATGTCTGTCTCCTCATAAAATGGTCTGTCTGTCCGAAAAAAAAAAAGAAAAAAAACATACAGAAATAATAGATAAAGGAAACAATACACAAATAAATTCAGGACTAAATTGAACTAAATATTAATTGTATTTACGTATTTTTATGAAAGTCTTTTTCTAAAGCATAAAGCATCACCTATATATATATATATATATATATATATATATATATATATATATATATATATAAATTAGTAAAATACAATTAATAACATCTTAAGAAGTAATAAAAAGACAAATAACAAAATTATAGAAATTCATGTATTATTGGTATGGCAGATAGTACAGATACACTGTCTGCCACTGAGATTCATTATCTCCATGATCTCAATGGCCAGTAGGGAAATCAACCGTAATGTTTGATTTTAAAATAAAAGGAATTTAAAAGGAATTTAAAATATTCTCATTTTAAGTGTCTTCTCTTCACAAGTATGCTTTCATTATGATGGTGAAAATAACACATCATCAATAAACAAAGACCTTTTTATTACGTGGGCTTACTCAAGGGGCTGCATTAAAAACGCTCTAGTTAATGAACACCTTTCAGAAGTTGCATGTTGGAATGTCTCATTATGCCGCACTTAAACTGACTGACCTTTCATTTTTGGAGGATACTCACCTCATAGTGAGCCAGTCCCAGCTGGTTCACTGAAGCTTAAAGTGATCCCATATGTATCACTGTTTTCAACGAATGCATCCGGTTTTTAACACCACCTTGTGCAATTATTTATATCAATGATCGTCAACAGGGTGACCAACGATTTTTGTTTAATCTCAAAGTCCAGTAGGGCTGTTTAACTAAAGCCAAAAAAAATAAAAAATAAAAATAATAATAATAATAATTGTAAAAGATGTATTTTACAGCATTCTATGTGGATGTACTGTTATGTCAAACGTTTCAATTTACATCACACTTTGTTCAATGCGAATGCTCTTATTATAACCAACAAGGTGTAGAAATTATGTAAATTAGATAATCATTCAGCTTCACTGATTATAGTGAAAGTTTTCACTGATTTTTGTATAAAACTATTAAATGTTCCATGGTTTTGTATTTCTTGGTTTTGTTATATGGACTTTTATTGTGAAGTGTATTTTCTGTTCCTCTTGTTCCAGTGGTTCACTTCCTGTGTTTAGTTCCTATTTTCATTGTTTCCGTAGTTGCCTTGTGTATTTCTACAGGTATCTTCATTAGTTGTCATGGTGATTCATTGTTCACACCTGTTCCTCATTAGCCCCTAATTACCCTGTTTATTTATACTCCAGTAGTCTTTTGTCGCCCATTGTCTTGGCACGTTTTTGTGAAGCTGCTGCGTTCTTGTACACAAGTTATATTAATAAACATTACTAGATTATGATTATAAATGATTAATATAAATATGATTAATATGATTTCAATATGTATTAAACAAAAATACTATATTAAGTTAACTTGAAAAATGTCTTTTGTATGGACAAGTAGCACCTGTGTGACTATGTACAATGTTAAACCATTCTAATTTCACAGTATAATAGAAGCAATTAGCTACTCATCTACTGTAAAGTAGACACAAATAAAAAGTCTAGCTCCCTCATTTGGGTTACTTTGCAGGTGGCCTGTGGTGCTGTTTTCTCCGTTTCCTGCTGGTAAGTGTTTGAGGGTACGTTTGAGGATTGGGGGCTTTACATACAATCACAAGTCCCTAATAGCTCAATCTGAGGCCAACCAGCAATTCTATTTTTAAAGACAGTCGCAGAGCTTTCATTAATGAGCACACGGCCACCTCTCGCCACGGCAGCCGTCTCCATTGTGAAGTCTGCCACTCCGCTTTCATTAAGCTCCCACACTCTGACGGAGACAATAGAGCAATTCCAAACCGCGCTCAAGGTAATCTTTATGGAAGGGCGGAAAACAATGGGGCGCCGAGGGGGAGTTCACATGGTAATAAGTGGACAAACCCAGAAGCGATTAACTCTGTTGTAATCCCATTGAGTTCAATCAAAGGGAGCAAGCGGGGACTTTTTCAGAAATCAAGCAAAGAGTGTCGAGCCAAAGGAAATGTCTGACTTTGAGTGCTGCACCTGTAGAAATCCTGGAAATACGCCACTTCCGTTTCTTAAGTTTGATGGTTGGTAGAAGTTTGTCACAGCTTTGTAATACACAAGCTGGTCTAAACTTTCCCGAGTTGGATTGGACTGAAATTAATCATCATAACATGAAAACCATGCAATACTGAGCAAGCAATGAGTTTCGATTGATTCCGATGATTCGGTAACCGTAGTGGACTTGTTCAGTAAATTGATACACTTTTTTTCTCCATAGGACATGGGAAATTTAAATCCAGTAATAGATTCGGTGTTTACTGAAATCATGTGCTGCTTGTGATATTTGAATATGTGACCAGTCTCTCTGTCACATAAAACATTCCCATAAGAGGAAAGATCAATTCCTCATCATCACAATAGCAATTCATAGAGACCTAGAGCTATTGATTTGTGGGAGTGTCTGCAGACCATTGGAGACCATTGGAGACATGGACTTAATGAGAAATCATAGAGCACTGCAACATTTGTTTTGTTTTTGACACAAGGGAACGTATGACCCTCGGATCGATGAGGGACAAAGAAGATTGATTGAGGAATCCGATTTTTGTCATAAATTACACAGCACTTTTCCAGTTTACTGTAACTGATACAAGGTGAATATCACGATCATTATGTACTTAATATCCGATGGCCTTAACTTGTTATGCTCCATTTATTTTTCTGCACGAAATGAATTTAGGAAAATATACGAGCCCCTCTACTTCAATATTTTAAACTTTAATATGTTGGTTGACGGTTGCCTAAGGTGGAAAATGCAACTGACAACAAATCTGTCACAGCGTTGGAAGAGAGTCAGAACTGGTTCTCTTGTGAGCAGAACTAATATTTGAAGCAATTTCTGAAGACCTACAACTTCAGGTTTGAGGCGAATACATTTAAAAAGTGCAATTAAAGAGTTTCACTCAAAAATTTAAGTTATGGCATCATTTAATCACCCTTGTGTCACTGCAAACCTGAATGATTTCCAGTGTAGGGCTTAATGCATTACAAGTAACATAAGTTACATAATCAGATTACTTTTTCCAAGTAACTAGTAAAGTAAGGAATTACTTTTGCACCCTCTATGTAGAGGCATGATTTTTAATTTCCTTCAGTCTGAGGCTTATTCATTTCACTTTTGGTGTAAAAGGGCCTTTACTTTTGCCAAAAATAGAAAAAAAAGTGTAATTAAAAAAACAAACAATCAAGCCCAGCCCAGATGTGAAAAAGTAAGGCAAAAGTAACATAACGCATTACTTTTTACATAAAAAGTAACTAAGTAATGCAATTAGTCACTTTTTTAGGGAGTAATGAAAAATTGTAATGCATTAGTTTTTAAAAAAAAATTCTGTTCTGTTATGGTCCATATTACTGTATGAAAGTTATACAGTAACATTTCAAACTCAAAAAAACAAAAGAAAAAACAAAGGACAAAAAGCTAAATCAAATATGGCAAAGCAAACCTCAAATGTCATGATGTTTGGTGTGTGAGAACCAATAAGGTTTGTTGTTAGCTGAGGGTTATGTTGCCAAATATGATGCGACTTTATGTCCTTTTTAAAGCTTGAAAGTTTTGTGCATCCTGTTAGGCAATAATAAAATATGAATTTGGAATGACATGAGGTTGAATAAATGATCGCAGAATTTACACTTTTAGGTGAACAATCCATTTAAATCAATGTCATTAAAAAATAGCCACTTTCATTTGTCCAGAGACAATGGCACTAATTAAGGGGACGCCATGTACCACAAGGTAATGAAACCACTGGGGGAAGCAGGGACCGAGGTAAGATAGTATTGATAGGATTGGAAATACGATCACCCACTAGTCTGTCCTAGCATTTAGAGAGCTAGAGAGATACAGACAGAATAAGAGAGACAGAGACAGGTACTGATCAAGAGTCTCCTTGCCACTTTCTCTCCCTCTGCTCTGTTCTAATCAGCATACAAGCGACAGGCGTCCTGTGTTACAGCGGCTTGGCTGCCATTCCAGTGGCTATTGATGGGACTTCGGGGTGGAGGGGGGGTTGAGGGGGGGAGGGGGCGGCCCAGCCCAACACTTTCTCATCTAGTGCTGGAGTCAGGCCGTCTGTCCGCCGCCCATCCAAAATGAGACACCCTGAATTTAATCTGAAACGGAGAGGGGGTGGCAGGCAGGAGTTGGTGTATCATATCAACCCCTCTGATAGTGCCTCCCCTGCTTTCAGTGAGGGATTGGAAAGTGGCACCACTTTTTAAGCCAGACTGATCAATGGCGCTTATGTATTGGGTTGAGCGGCATAGAGCAGATGTATGGTTCCACTTGTCTGCTTGCAATTAAAGGGGGAAATAGATTGCCAAAGCATCGCACAGTAAGACGAACCCATACGGGTGTCTGGTCCCACTGGAGCCATTTGTTTTGCCAAAGTTTGAATGTGAAAAGGCAGTCTTTCCATCTGAGGTGAACATGAAGACATTCACTCATGCTATTTACGTCATTATTTACCTTTGGATTAAGAATTGCAATTTAATACCTTGTTTTTAGAGGCAATCAAAGAAATGTCACCCTAACTTTTTCAAGATTAGTGATTTTCAAAATGTGGAAACAGCAGCGGTATGTGACATGACAACGTTTTCCATAATAAAAATTGCATACAGTTTTGTTTTTCCATATGTTATTGTAGTTTAAATATTTATATAATTTTAGTATTTCTAATGGCTCTAAACGTCTCTGTTTGACTCCTGAAAGGAGTTGAGGTCCAACTGCAATCAAACACACCTGAATGAGCTAGTCAAGGCCTTCAGAATTTCTGGAAAATTACAGTTGGCATGTTTAATTGGAGTTAGAGCTAAACTCTACATGACACTGGCCTTTCTGGACCAGAGCTAAATTGCCCTGCTCTAATGCATAACGTTCTTCCACAATGCCAGATAGAAATGGGTAAGGTGTTGAGCGTTATACACTGATCACAGTCTGCATGCTGAAAGACATGAGCAAAAACTGAGGTGAATGACTGATATTCTGTTTGCTCTTAAAGCATATTAGATGCTCAATTTTAAAGACATTTTGTTAGCAATAATAACAATATGAAAAAAATAATAACATTTTAATACAGTCAAAGTCCATAAGCATGTGTTCAAGAAGATTTTCTGAAAAGAGAGAAATACATTTTGCAAATATGGTGAACAAAACTTGGTGGTGATACTGAAACTTTCAATCAAATAAATAAACAAATAAAAGTATAAAATGAAAATATATAAAAATATATATAACAATAAAATGCTATATATTCTCATATAGATTTCAGTTCACTTCAAATTTACTTACAGTAGCCTATATATAGCACTTTTTGGATCAACCACTGCTCTGGAGCAAAGTATGGATGAATTGGAGTGACAAGCAGACCAATTCAACCACTGGGGAAGACTGTTTTGACTTGGTGGCACTAGTATCATCTCATTTAGACAAAGGTGTTACTTGGCCTGAAAAGTTTGCGAACCACTAAATGGTCAACATTTCACAAAAGGACAAAGTCCACCCTATTACTAGACCTGTATAGCTGGATTACTGCTCTAGTAATGAGCCACAATTACTGGTGTTTGTTTTGAAGGCGACAGCATGCGGGTCACTCCAAGTTGATGGCCATCCCATTTACACTCCCTCAGGGCACTTCTCGGGTAATTAGAGGTCATGCGAGAGAGGGGTTAACAGACCTCACTTGGCGTCGAGAAGCGCACCGCTGCACCTCTCTTTTGATGTCTCGGCACTTGGCCCTCCCCTCTATCCACCTGAATGTCAACCAATTGGGACAGCACAAGGGCTTGACATTATGTCTGCGGGTTATCATTATGTGTATTTTTTTCGCTCCAACTGATCGATCGGCTCCCATCCACAGTGGTGCTTCTGGGGGGAACTGTCATCGCTAGTTAGGGATTGACCAGTGGGGATCATTAAGAGAGAGCCCAGGCTTGGGGGAGGCTTTGTTGGGAGGTGGAGGGAATGAGGGAGGGGAGCTTTCTGAAGAAGCCAAGCCTTTTTCTTTTAGCCTCCTGGACTTGCTTGACCTTTCACTTAGGGAGCAGCTGGAGCCAAGAGATATTTAATTGAATGGAGTCTTCAGATGTATTTTGGAGAGAGCGATGCAAGTGAGAGAGCATTGGAGATAGTGCCAGCTCAAGATGAGCAAGTCCAGCCAGGGGAGAGCGAGAGAGAGAGCAAGAAAGAAAAAGACAGAACTACAGAAGGAGGCACAGAGAGAGTTTGCTTGACCTTCAAAGCCTAATTGATAGGCTTTTCATAGACCTTGTTTGAGATGTGCGTAGTCCCTGTTGTTCGGCAGGCCCTTACAACTCCTGGAGAAGTACAAAGTCAACTGCAGGTAGGGAGCCCCTAGTGGCCCGGCACAATCAATAGCGAGCAAGCAGCACTAACGAGGCCTACAGTCACTCTAGGGCTCTCGCAGCATTAACGGGCAGAGGAAAGCTTAATTCCACAGCCGGCGCTCATTAACAGGGCCAAATACTGCGAGATTAAGGAGCCTATTTGTGGAAGAGCAGATGTGGGGATGGTATTGAACCGGACCTCAAAGATGTAGCAAACAACTTAACTCAGCCGTAATCTACCCGGAAGCCTCTAACTTTCTCTAAAACAGTCTGCACACCCATACTGGCATCGGAATGCATTACGCTCAGGCAAACGGATGTGAATGACAATTCAATTTTTGTGAAATCCCTCCAAGCAGCTTGGTAAAAGACCAGGGCTTAAGGTCTGCCTGAAGCCCCTGGAAGTGACAGGGGAGGCATAAGAGGTAGAAGCCTGGTCCTCATTGTCTTTGAGAGCAATTTAATTAGGCTTAGTTTCCCCTCTGTGGGCCACGAAAGCGAAATAGAGTGAGAGAGCGAGAGAGAGGACAAGCACAAGAGAAACGAGGAGTCCAATGAGGGTCCTATAGGCTCTTGTGAAGGCTGTAGCCTTGGACACACAGAAAGGATTTCATAGGGATCATGTACGGAGATCAACAGATAAGCAGCTAATTTTGTGTACTTAGGGGAGCAAACGATTGAGCGCAGCCCCCTGCGGAATTCCACCAGCGGAGAGGATGAAAGGCAGAAGCCGAGCCGAGATCTTATGCTGTTTCGGCCATTAATGCTGATCTCGAAAATTAAAGATTTATACCACTTGATAGAGCTCACTAACGGCACATACCGAATGGAAAGGAGGAAGAGAGGAGCTCTCATTAAAAGCTATCTCGAAAAGTTTTTCAATGAAATGAAAGACATACAGTAATAAAGATCTAGTTTGGTTTAATTGGTCAGGTTAGAGTCGGTATTCTTCATCTCATGGACAGGCTTCCACCTGTTTGACAATTTAAATTCCAATACAAGTCAACATAAGGCCAGTTCACAGTGTACTGACAGACGGAAACAGACACTTCCTCGGGTTTTGTCGGATCAGTGTGTTACTCCTGTCTGCGTCTCTCAGGCTGGTATTCACCTATTGAAAATGTTGAATCAGCACTTGTCAGGTCGTGCAATGTCTGAGAAGTGACATGCTGTAATCTGGTGGTTTTATGCGTTTGTCGCCGATTGTCGGTGCGGTGTGAATTAATCACCACATTTCACCATATGTCGACAGTTGATTTGAGAGCTGCAGCGGATGAGTTATTTGTGTTTATTACACAAAGCTATCGAATGACTTTAGAAGAATTAGAATATAGTGCACAAGTCATCTTTGTGAGTTTTCTGTCTAGTTTTGAACTTGAAAGCATGTGATCAAAATCAAGATCAAAATCAAAACGTTTAAAACTGTGACTTTTCATGAACCAATTGATTCCTGGTGGACAAAATTAAGCCTTATGTTAATTGTCCCGTTTTAATTGGAAATGCATCAAATTATGAAACTAAAATCGGTTATGTAAACCAACTACCACAAGCAAAAATCACAATCACAATAAAGATCATTCACATTTTGTCGACCCTTCACCTGTAGCATAATTAATTTTCACATTTACACGGTTTTTCGAATAAAAATGTATCACAGTCATATAATTATGCTTATTTATAGATATATAGGAATAACAGACTAAGCCAATCTAGTCCTGATTTCACTAAAAGTAGTGCTAACTCTCTCAGAGACACCACTTAGAAATATCTTACTTTGAGCATTTTATGTTTCATGTAAAACTTTTAACACATGAATGTGGGTAGGCTCTTAAAAGTGACATTGTAAAGCCTTGTTATGCAAACATGAAGAAAATATAGCTAAATTACCCACAAAGACGCGAGTCTGGCAACCAAACCTCTCATTTATTTATTCATTCTGTTCTTGTACTTCTTATCAAAATGGGACACGGTTTACGCATTGACCCTATCCCTCTAGACTTAACAGATCTATGACAAACATGAATCAGCATGTTCTTATTAATTCCAACCTTGATGTTTAGCATATGCTGCCAATCAAAATCCACTCATAACCCCAATTTTAAAGTTTCCTTTTGTGGTGTATTTTCTTTTTCAGTACAAATCTGAAGTTGGAGTACGATTAGTTGTCTATAATGTCATTTTTAAACTGTCAATGTAAAATTTTAAACTATGAATACACACACACATATTTTTTGTTATCATGTTTTAAGGGGCCTTTCCGTAGACATAATGATTTTTATACTGTAAAAACTGTATATTCTATCCACTTACTCTAACCCTACCCCTAAACCTACCCATCACAGAAAACTTTCTGCATTTTCAAAAAACATCACTTAGTATAATTTATAAGCTGTTTTCCTCATGGGGACCAAAAAATGTCCCCACAAGGTAAAGGATTTCGGATATTGCCATCTTTGAGGACATTTTGTCCCCATAATATAGGGTAATCAAAAGTGACAATAAATGCATTTATAATGTCACAAATTTTTTGTATTTCAAATAAATGCTGTACAGTGAATCGGGGAAAAAATCTCACCATGGTTCCCACAAAAATTTCAAACAACAAAACTGTTTAAATAAAAAGCCGTTTAAAAAAAATTTAAATTTAATAATATTTCACAATAATAATGTTTTTACCATCTTTTTTTAAATAAATGCAGCCTTGGTGCACAAGAAACAAGAACATAAGAGTACAAAAATCTATGACTTAAAACTTATATATATAAATATATGAGAACTGTTACAATTTTCTGTTGGACTGTTGGATGGGCACTGCCCACATAGCCACACCCCCAGCTGAGGGGAACAGTGGACTCATGGGAGTCCAGAGAAAGTCTGCTGAACAGCCTATGACCCTGTTCTCTGCAAGAGGCCAATCCTCAATGTTTAATCAAAGGCAGGATCTGGCATGTTGTTGGTGTTTTTCCATAGAGCTCCACCTTCATTCTGTACACGGTTGTGCTTCAGAAAGATCAAAACGTCCAAATAATATGATCTGTTGCCAAGATTGATAATGAGCATCTAAATGAGTTTGCCCCATTAAATGCACCTCTGGATAATGAATAAATAATTCACCTAACAACCCTGATGTGATCTCTAATTGGGTTTTGAAAAAGAAGCCCTGTACTTTTTTCAGATAATCTCCAAGCAGCCCTCAATTAGGGCGATCTATAACACGCATGTTACAGTAGATCAAGCCCATGTGTTATTGTCATAATATTGCGAATCACAGCACAAAAATGGTTGCAGGTGCATTACAAAATGAACTGACCGTATTCCTCAATAATAATGTTGTCTTTAACTCTGTTCATGGGCACAGATGTGTACCCTCGATTAATTAAGGCATTGCAATGAAACCTCTAAACTCCACTTTGCAGAAGCCTGAGCCTTTGAGCGATGAGACCGAGCAGAGAAAGTGCAAGAGTTCAGGGGGAAAAACCAAAGAGGAAAGGCTTTGCTAAACAAAATAAGCGGAGGGAGGCTTTATTGCTAGCTAATCGTGGGAGTCGTTTTAGAGTTGTGTAATTCATTTCAATTGCTTTTTGACATTTGGCGAACCACTGCCTTAATCACCCTACCTTGACTCTTTACCCAATAATTATTCAATTATAAAACCTAATTGACACCTGACATTGACTTTTATTGGTTGATTTATTAGGTAATTGCACTGCTGCTAAGAAATGCCCTTCACCAGGGACCATGAATAGTTTTGGAAGCGAAACTCTTGTCAAGCCAACGAAACACGTCAGGGAACAAAAAACTAAAAATTAAGAGGATCCTTCAACTGTCAAACAGAAGCTCTCCTGATGCCTGATGTCCTTGTTCGTAATTACGGCACATCAAAAAAGTATCTTTTGTCTGTGACATTAATTGCAACATCTGCAACGAATTAAAAAAGCAGAAAATGTGTCCTTGTGTTTAAACCCTCGCCAGTTGAAACAATGGCGTATGTCAAAGGTCTGTTTGGTGCGGCCCCCGAGTGGACCACGTAAGCGGTCCCTTGTCCTTTGCCTACCAATGAAGGTTTTCGCTCCCCACAGTGTGTGAAAGAGACACTCGCGTGCGCTCTTCCCACACATATATCTCATCTTTCATTTCCTTTGATGACTAGTGGGAGAAGTTTCCCTCTGCAAAAGTACTCTTGAAAATAATAAATCATGAGAGTTTCTTCCTGCACTAATTGACATTTGACAACATCATTTGCATAATGATTCAAAACACCCTCGAGGGAGATGCTTAAAAGGAGGAAAACATTATGGATTTGCTAATTAGCTATCGTCAATTCTTTTTTCCCTGCAGTTGTCGTCGTTAGTTGGAATGCAGTAACTTGATCAGACAACCGTAGCCTTTATGACAGTCATCATCACTATTCAATCAGGATTATTGGTGATGGTGTCAAAAGGATGCTGCATTTTCCTTGCAGTGGCATTAATCTAGATTCCAAGTTTTAAAGTTGGGAATTTCGTTTCAGGTGCTTTAAACTTAAGATCACAGTAAAATACTAAGAGGTCCAAAGGTTTGAGACCACAAGTGAAAATGCTTTTATTTTACACCATTTTAAGTATGTTATCTGTCTAAAATTGTTTCAATTAAATTAAAATATAAGACTTTGTTAACTTTGTCTCCCTGTTGCTGTAATGGCAGCAGCACTATAGTGTAAGATGTCCACATTCAACTTTTTAACAATCCAGATCCATTTGTGCCCAATTTAGCATAATTTGTTACTTTTACGGCTCATTTTAAACAGAACATGCTACAGTGAGGACCAAGAGAAGGTCAGCAGTACACAGGGCTCTTTGGTTGGAGTGCCATTGTGTTTTTGTTTACCTGTGTTTGTGGTTGAGAGGTGCTCGATAAACTATGGTGCCATCGCTGTCAAAAGAGGTTGCGCTGGTATACGCTGTAAAATTGAATGTTTGAACCGTAAAAGCATTAACTTGTTTGATGGAGCACGTTGTTTGTTTAAAATTCTGCCTGCTAAAGTGTGAGGTGCCAATAGATGTTGCCTCTTTAAGTGAAATTTGATGAAACCTAGATTCCCAGGTGTGACTTATTTATTAATTTTGAACTATGAACATATGACAGAAAGGCAATATGCCTGTGCCTTTCATAACAAGTCAGATTCTGTCACAGAATGTTCACCATTTAAATGTACAATATGAGAACCATTACAGCAGTATTCCAAGAAAAGGATACAACAACAAATAACATCAAAAGCAAATACAAGTGATGCAGTCTACATGGATGATCTGTTCCACTATGTGACATTCACAATTGTGCCGTTCGATAAACAAGTTAATGTTGAGGAACTTGCATTTTAGACACAATATTTCCAGTTGCCTAAATATTGCAGAAAGTAAAACAAAGCCAAAGTAGTAACCCATGTAAAACTCGAAACAACATTCAGTATTGGCGTTTCTGATTGAATCTAAACTTCTGAATGAATGAGCTGAGCAAATGATTCCTTGTCTTGTTAATAAAGGCAGTCACTTGTTTAGTTACTGAAATAAATATTTTGTTCCTGAACAAATCATGAAGACAGTCATGTTGACTGAATGGATCAGTGTTTTTGATCAAATCAGTTGAGTGAATAATTCATTGATTTTATATATATATATATATATATATATATATATATATATATATATATATAAATAATCTGTTTAGCATGCTTTTACAGCTCATTTTAAATAGAACATGCTACAATGAGGGCCCCCGAGAGAGGGTCAGCTGTACACAGGGTCCTAGCGTTAAAGTATATGATAATGCTATATGGGTTCAACATTCAACAGCTTTGTGAAGTGAGAGAAAGTGGCTGACTGAAGATTGTACGCATGTAAGCCTATCATATGATCAGCCAATCATTCATTCATGTTCTTTTAAACCAGTCGTGTCTAAGAAGCAAAAGATAACTCAATTCAGCGTGGTGCGCTGTCTGTGCAGAGGCAATCTATGAACACACACCCGTAACAAGCATGCCAGTAATGCATTGTGTTCTCTTTTGCGTCCTATAGCGTTTGAACAGACAAAAACACACAAAATTGTGTCAAAATACCATTTTTTGGCTAGTATCCTTGTAAGTTAAACAGTTAAACATTTTTAAATGAACATAGGCCTAAAGAGAAAATTGGATGTTAGTTGTTTGACAGCCTAAACATGCTGCAGTCTGTCATTAATTCTAATCAAGCAACAAAATTCTTGGCTCTTGACTGAATATTTTTTATAGCTATAAGGATTAAAGAATATATTTTTAACTTATGCAGTGAAGACTATCCAGAGTTATTTTACATTTGATTACTGTTTTCAATATCTGTAGTATTTCTTACTTAAATCCTAATGTTAGACCTGCCTGAAATCTTGAAGCATTGACAATGTATCTTTCTTCTATTATATTTAGTTTTGCAATTACCTGTAATTTGTTCTTATTTTATTACAGACTGTTGTCTTTTAAAATGTTTGAACTTGATATTGTAGTTTTTGTTGTGGTATACAAATTGGAATCGAGTATGGTGAAATTTCACTGGTATGAAAAATGTTGGTGTCATAACTATATTCATCAAAACAGTATATTCATCAAGACCTCAGTAGCAGTATTGGCATCTGTGACACTGGCCTTCATTCATAGTACAAAGATTCATTTAAGCAATTATTTAAAATACGTCTTTGTGTTGTTTCTATATTAATTTCTACATTAATTAATATAATACATTTTATGTTAAGTGGGATTAATCGCAGAAAATACAGAAAAATATGCGATCAATTAGTTAATTTTTTGAATCGGCAGCATATACATATATACATACAGGTATATATATATACTTACATATGTATATACACACTGTACATATGTATATATAAACTTGTGTCTATTAATGCTTTAGTGACTGTAATGATTGTCATTATTGTCACAATCTGTTTGTTCAAAGTTTGTGAAACTCTTCAAATGGTATTCAGATGAAAACGTGTTCCAAAAAATTGATTATTAGCTGCAGACTAACACAGAATGGTAGCAATGTGCCATTCTGATGTACCTTCAGATTTCATATGCTCCGTCTGTTCCCAAAGTTCTGCCACATACTCAATTAAATTGAAGTGATAAGTTGTAAATTGGTCTGGAAGCCAACAATGGGCCAACCCTGCCTACACTACACTAACATTAATAGCCATAAACAAATTCTACTCTCAGTTGTACAGTTCATATGATTTGTTTTGCTAACAACAACTGCAATATTATGTGAGCAAGGTGCATTCTTTTAATACAAATTTAAAGAGCAAAAAAAATGTCCCATTTTTGACTGTAAGTGCAATTCTACATTCGATTTACTTTCTGCCACTTGCTACATACTCAACACAAAGGGCAAATATGGAGAGTAGTCAGAATAGCAGCATGCCTCTTTTCCATCCATTCTGTCTCGGCAGTTTCTCCATAGAAGAAAGAAATTAGTTAAGGTACCCGTTGAGAGAGGCCTCAAAACACAGAATAAGTGTTTATACTCGAGGTGAATGTAGAGGCCACGTTATTTTGTAAGGTTAAGAAAACATGACCATTGGAAAGAGCAACCGCAAGAGAAGCTGTGAAATAATTTCCTGTCAAGGGCAAAAAACGTCTCTCAATTGAGGTAAACATTTCTACTTTCAAAAGCAATTTATTTCCTAACAACCGCTGAAGGAGACAACATATCTCATGTTGCTTTCCCCCTGAATTTTCATTGTGTTGTTTCTCTTCCCGCCAAACCCTCATTTTCACAAGTTGCTGTTTACCAGCAGCTTTGTCTTGGAGCCAAGATCTCAGATCTGCCAATGTGAAATCACGTGTGAAGAAACGCGGTTTGGGGTCAATGTAATATTGTGCTAGTTAAATGGGAACAGACCACCTTGGAATTCCAGTAGTTAGTTCATTTTATTCATTGATTAAAACATGGCATCAGTGGAGCCAAGCGGATAATATGAATGTTATTGCTACAGTATATTACTCCGATTTGGATATTTAAGGTGATCACCATTTAATGTACACAATAAAGTAAAACCGAGTCAGGTTCCACAGTTTATTGCACAACTGATGCAAGGATATTACTTTATGAATCATGCACCTCATGTGCATCATCAACTTAATTACTAGATGTATGTTTCACCTATTTAAAACCTTTTCCAATCATCATATTGGGACAAAAATACACTGATTGAAATCCCAGTGTCCAATAAACTAATCAGATGCTTTTTCCAATTCAAAAAGCAGTCATGATGCTCTTATGATTGACTCCCAGTGAAGCACATTGTCTGGGCGGGACCCAAAATGATGTGTTTAGGGTCTGTTGACCAATCATCATTGATCTTTGCCCTTTATTAAAGTCAACGGAACACCTATCTGGCACCGGTATTATTTTATTAATATTCTATATACATGTCCAAAACAATAATACTAATAAAACAATAATTGGACCCTCAAGCACTTGAATGACACTTGATTCATCTATGTTGATTTATTCCACTCAGGAAAAAAAACTCAATTTCTGGGTCTCTCTGTTTTCTCCAAAGTGGAATCGGTGGTCATACTATACTTCAGCCGAGTGGGACTTATCTCTTCACTTATCAATTTGGTTGAGCGTCCACCTCTCTGGCAGGTTGGTCCTGCCATATTCCTTCCACACCATGGCTTAAAAAAATCCCACTTTAACACATTAGACTTCCTATTTCACCCAGATAATTACACAATTATCCGGCTTCATTCCAAAAAAATCCATCCAGGCGTAATTGGTGCGGAAGGGAGGGGGGAAAGCTACCCAGATTCCACTGCTCTTCCTTAGAGAGGGTCTAGGGGAACGAATGCAGATAAGTCAAGCAGAAAAAGAAGGGAATGAAAAAACGGGGGAGGAAGAAAACCTAAACACCTATTTGATTTTAATCTCGCCACTTTGCGTGCATTTAAAGAGCCTTGGTCGGTTTTCCGGCACAGACTCCTGCCAATAAGCTGTTATCAATGTTGAAAATGAAAATTTTGAATGTCAGTGTTGGTTCTGCGTTGAAGAGCAGTAACAGGTGCTTAGCTCCCGGTGAACCGGAATAATGTCCCCATTATTGGTTGCTCATAGAGCTGTTACAAGTCGCTTTGTCGTGGTTCTGGGAAGACCATTCTCCTGGAAGAGCAAGCGTAGCTCAATTATTTGGCCAGAAACACAAAACGCACCGCTTTCATTGCACCCTCGCATCAGCGCTGTCTATCATGTATGAAATAACCTTGATAAAAGTAATTGAATTTCTTTCTGAAAGGATTAACGAGTGGTAATTGCACGAAACAGAGGTGCTGAGCAGAGATATTCTCACTTACAGCCGGGAACAATCGGCCCAGCTTTCTCATCTCCAGACACCCCGCATCTTTTCAGAAATCACTGGGAAAACAAGTGTGTTTGTGTATGTGTGTGTGTGTGGTGGGGGGGGGGGGGGGGGGGCCTGATTACCATGTGAGCGCGTGCACCCGCCCGGTCCTCTAAATGTGCTGAGATGGTCTTTAAACAAGATTCAACACTTTTAAACCCCAGCAGGATTAATTAAGGGTGTGACCTCACGTGCGAAGGAGGAGGGGAAGCGACAACGAGGCAGGAGGAAGGGAAGGAGTTTCACACGGGGTGTGTTTTTGTAGCAATTTCTCACCGTTTCCCAGCAATAAACGGCCTAAAGCTTCCCCTTTTAGCTCAGCGCGCTCACACCCACGTTCACAAACTCTCGCGCAAAACCTTGACTTAAAGTCCCCATTACTTCTCCAAAACTGTCTGAAATATCAAACAATGTGCTGCCGGTTGGGGGTGCGAGGTGTGGAGTTAAATCGGCCCAGACTCATTTCCATACAGCTTTACATGTTTCAAAAAGATATGCATAATTACAGGGTTTGTACATAATTGCTCCAACACATTGGAAAAAGCCAGGTTTGTTCTTTTTTTAAATGTTGGCGCTGCAGCTCAGAGACTTTCGCTTCTCTTCCGTTATGTGGCTCGAACAATTAAAACAATACGGATGTCTTGGAAAGGAGCTCAGCTCTCATTATCGCCTTCTCTTCTCCTGCGTCAGAACATTTACGGCTTAAAAAGAAGGCCCTGGCACCTTGGCATTGAAAGACACTCTTTTTTTGGGCTCCTTCTCTTCCCTTTTGCGTTTCTGGAACGGTGTGGCGTGTGTGTGTGTAGGGTGGGAAAAAAAGAAAATGTAAATAAGATGGAGTTTGCGACAGCTCTGTTCTGTTCCAAGAGACGAATGTCTGCATCTGAAGCAATCAAAAAAGGCTTTTCTTAAAGAGTTTCACCCATCTTATTCCGACTCTTTGAACAGATGCACACATTGTTTGACTTGATACCAACACGCTCGACTCTAGAGGACAAAAAAATCGGAATGTGATTCAGGCAAAGGATGAATATTTGACTTGAACTTTTAACATGAAGGCAAATTGAGACTTGCTTTTATCGTTCCTTAGCATGCTAAGAAACTGGGAATAGTACCACTACGACTCATAATGATATGTTTGGAGAACTTCTTATTACATTTACTCAAGGGAATACGCATGGGAAACCTCAAGAATAGATTTTTAATGTCCAATTTTGAAGGAATAATTCACTGAAAGATGACAGTTCTGTTTTTATTTATGTTTATGAAGCCAAACATCAACATTAAAAATAGTAATACTTTGAGAATAAAAGTCAAAATTACAAGAATAGCCATATTGAAACGGGAATTTTGAGAATGAAAAAACTTTGACGTGAATAAAGTCAAATATTAACATGAAATGATAGAAGTAACACTTTGAGAAATTATGTTAAAATAAAATAAAGTTAAGCATACTGACATTGAACTAGTAATACTTTGAAATAATATTTTTTGAGAAAAATTGTGGCAATATGACATTGAAGTAGTAATATTTTGTGAAAAGAGTCAACATTACAAGAATAAAGTTGTAGCACCATGAGTTTATTTTCAGGAAAAAAAAAACAATGAGAAAAAAATTCATGACATATTTTCAGTCCATTTACAAGAATGATGTCATATATGTATAACATTAAAGTCATAGGGTCCTATTTTAACGATCTAAGCACATGATATAAAGCGCAAGGCGCAAGCCAGCCCAGTCTCATCCCAAGGCGTCATCTAACTGACGCTTTTGACCATGTTTGACCATGCGTCATCATGCCGACGCACATGGCACCCTTTAAGCGTCAATATGAGACGCACCTCCTAGTGGTCTAACCCTAACCCTACCCCAGACCTAAACCTACCCATAACGGAAGCGTCATCTAACTGACACTAAAGGGTGCCATGTGCGTCGGATTTAGACGCATGGTCAAAAGCGTCAGTTAGATGACGCCTTGGGATGAGACTGTGTTGCAGCCGCACACTTAGGCTTGTCCGAACCCACTTTTGCTAGTTTTATGACAGGAAAAATGTTCGGCGCGCACAGTGCATGGTCTAAAAGGGTTGTCCCTATTCTCTTAATGAGTAATGGGTGTGTTTTGGGCATAATAGGCAATAAACCAATCAGAGTATCATCTATCATTCCCTTTAAAAGCCAGTTGCGCTCGCTCGCGCCATGGCGGATTCGCTATTTACATGACGGAATTTACAAGCGGAAAATTGAACGTTTCTCTATCGACGAAACAGATCTGCTCTTACGCGAGTTTAAAGCTAGTTTTGATATTTAAACAATGCGATAAAGAACGTTAAAATGATAACTGCGTCGGGCTGAAACTAGCAAAAAACACTTGTGTCGTGCCTGACGCCGCATTGCGCCGTGTGTATGATAGGGCCCATTATATAATGAGAAAAAATACCAAGACATGGAGTTCAACCTACAGTACTGACTCAGTGTGTTGACTAATGATTCAGTCACAGTGAATCTTGAGTTATCAGCTCACTGGAGAAGAAGATTAGCAGGGAATAATGACTTCAATATCAGCAGTTCATCAAACAAAGCTATCATATGTTGTATAGTAAAAAAGCTGCATGAGTCTTCAAAATATGCACTTTTTGTACCACGGAAGAAATAAAAGTTATATAGGTTGTTTCCAAACGTCATTAAGGTGAATAAATAATTACTTTTTTTCTTTGAGTGAACTGTTCCTTTAATTCCTTAAAGCTGTCAAAGAAATATAAGGCAGAGTATTGCAGAGCAGATACTCTCACTTAATTAATGTCTTGTTTGAAAAAGACACCCTTACAGCAAATGAGTCCCATCAAAGTTCTCCCATGGCCTTAAAACGAGATCTAGGTCCAATTATTTTAGAGTGAGGAAATTATGGAAAAATTGGACTAACACTGATATCAGTTATATGGCTATTTTAATGAATTCTGCCATGTTGAGGGTGCAATAATTGTATTCAGAACTATCATAGCCAACACTAAATTAGTCCATTTTGCTGATTTAAATGTTATGGTCAAAGTCTGTGGGGTCTAAATTGGTCTCAGAGGATCTCTCACAGACGATGATTGTGCTTGGCTTTTGTGATGTATCAATACAGTGATGAGATTTCTTCAGCTCGGCACAATGCACACCACTCTTGGGATGGGCCGGCTGAAAGAAAAAATATATCCTTTACCAGATAAAATTACTTTTTCCTCCTGAAAGTCAGAAAAATGATCGGAATAATGCACTATTCATGGCATCGGACAGCAGGAGGTGGGGAAAAAAACAAGGTAGAATAAGGTTCCTTTTTATATCCTTTTTCTCATCCCTACACACCCTGCTGCTGACCAGTGCAAAACCCCCCCCCCCCCCCCAAAAAACAGGTATCCTAATGTTTAAAAAAATAACTCTATTATTGGCGGCTATTGAATCCAATTGCAAGCAATGCAGGTTGTAACAGATAAGGACCTGATGGAATCTGTCTTTGCACTATCTGAGCCAAAGTGGTCTCTGTATGAGTCAAATGGAACGGCGACGCATTGACAATTCAAATCGGACAGCAGCTTTGCAGGCAATTCACCCTGCAATCTACATGCATCCCCCTGCCGGCAGGCCGGAGCGAGATTGCATTTTATACACAAAGGCCTTCACTTCGGAACACCTTTCATATTCACTCTCGCTCTAATAAAGTCCCCTGTTTTACAAGTGCACTACAGAATTCACTTCAGAGTTTCTTACAAATGACAACAGAATGGAAATTAGCGTAATTATTACAAAGGAATGGTTCACACAGAAATGAAAAATCTGTCATTATTTAATCATCTGCATGGTATTTCAGACCCGTATGATGATATTTAATCTGTGGAACACAAACGAAAATATTTTTGATTAATTTTCAGCAACAGTTCATAAGGATTTCATAAATGAAAGAAAAAAACCTATAAAAGGGTATATATTTGTGTGTGGATGTGTCTTCTGAAATCATACGCTAAGGATGTGTGAGAATTATTGTTCACTGAAAATCCTCCGCTGTAGCTTTCAAAAATCAAATACGTCGCCTTTGTACACATCCGGTTGCACGTCAATGACACGATTAAACGTCATTGGTTTTCATGTATCTTCTGACCAAATCTGTATTGCTATTGTCAGCTAAAACGATTCAAATAAATTTTCGTTAATTGAAATAAAGCTGAAATAAAATACAATATAGAAATTTGGATGGAAAACTTCAACTCTTGAATGAAAATTAGACATGTTGCTTTGACAACTAACTGAAATAAGTTAAAGTACTAAAACGACTAAAACTGAAATAAAAATAAATTAGACCTAATATAAAAACAAACTAATAAAAATGAAAAAAGCACAAATTATTAAAAAAACTAAAATTACAATGAAAACTGGAAATATAAAAATAGCTAATTCAAAATATTAATAAATACTATAATACATAATTTCAAAATAACACAGAGCAAAATGTTATACAGTTAATTATATACAGCAACTCAATATTTTTGTATAGCTACAGGTTGACTCAAGATTATTTAGGTCAACCAAATAGCTCAATACAGACATTTTGGGGGTCGTCTGTTTTGTTAGCTCTGTAAAGCCTGTATAGCCTAAAAACTAGCTTAAGGTATAAGATAGACACTGGGAAAAGAAACTGTGAATGGAACAATACACTATGTACCAGACATGCCCTTAACATATGCAATTTGTTTTTCTGCGCTTGCCGAAGGGATAACGCCGATCTCTGACCCCACTGCTAACTTAAGCAGGTCCCCCGATGCCACGGCCTTCATGAATCTTTTAGGCAGAGGGAGTCTGGAGTTCAAAGTTTCTGTGAACTCGAGAAATAATAAGCTGCCTGATTAGCGTTGCTAAAAATACCAGCATGGCCAAAAGGAACCAGGTGGTAAGACGGGCCCTCCGGCCCATTTGCATGTTCAGAGGCCAATCTGATACACAGAGACACCCCAAACAATGAAAGTGGTCTTCCACTGGTGCTTTTTAACGTGATACAAACCCCTCAACATGTTTTTATACCCAAACAGGTTACACTTTATTTCAATGGTCCAATTTAGACATTTTAATATCTATAAGTTAAGTCAACTACATGTCAAATAACTCTCATTAGAGTATCAGTAGACTGTAGTAGACTGTTAGGTTAGGGTTCGGGTGAGTAGAATAAGTTGGCATGTAGTTGCAATATTACCTATAGTTAGTAGAATGTCTTAACTCTTAAGTGAACCATAGAAATAAAGTTATACTTACAAACATATCTTAGTTTTGCCTTTCTTCTACCATCATGTTTGCTACTGTTTGGGAAAAGACAATCAAATTTTCAACACTTACATTTTTCACCTGCAGTACACTGGATTGTAAATTATGATGTCCGTCATGTATATCAGTCATCATATTGTTGTTCACACATCCACACAGCCACTTTTGCTTTCATTCTCCTATTTATTAACAGTATTTATGCTCCACTTTCCATCTCAAAATAGACTTCTCAGTCAAAATGAAATGGTAGTTACAAGTACCATCCATTTTACTTTTGTAATGTAACATATTTGAGTGGAAAGCTTGGATTTTATCCATAAGGAAAGTTGTTTCAGAGGCGGACCAAGCTATTATGTTTTGAAGAACCAATATCTTTAAATCATCAACAATACAGCGAATAAAAATGAAACTTGTCCATTTTAAGTCATGTTGACTTAAAACTGCACACGTCAAGCCATTTCATGTTTACTGTGTATACATATTTCCTGTTGGAACAGGAATTTTGGATGTGACATATTGAACGGATCAGGCCTGTTTTTTAAATAGCCATATCACTGCCATTATTTACTTTCTAGTCGCATACATGTGGTATTAGTGGGGAGGGGCATTCTCCTTCAAGAGAGCATCTGATTGGACGAAATTCTGTGTAGTGCAGGATGAGTCATCACTGCTGCATTTTCCTGAAAGAGAAAAATAAATACATAAATATATAGTGAATTTAGTCAACGTTTAGGAGTAGATTAGCATATAGATGAAAGCTATGACTAAACTATAATTTTGTTGACTTTAAATTTGTCTTTTACAGAATGGGAAGTTTTATCTCATGTTGTTTTTAGTCAGAATAACAAGAAGAGGATACATTTATTCACATCAAAGAGAATTTAGTAGGATTGCTTGGATGAAATTCATTTATTTTGGTGCTCCATATAGCTGCCACTTGCGCAGACGACATCAGCCGAGATAATGCGTTAAACTCTTGGTACACCACCATACATGTTTTCTCTTCTTCTTTTTCCTCTCTCCCTCCTACTGTTTTATATTTAACTTAAACCTGTCAATTAAAGAGTGAGAGGGCAAAGAGGAAATAAGAGAGACAGGGAGAGAGAGACAGCAAGAAGCACAGAACTAATTAGGCAACTGTGTAATTTTAATTAGCTGTTTTGATAATTAAACTAATTAGTTCCCCTGTGTTTCCACTACGTGCTACCGACTGGAGTTTTTTTTTTTCTTTTTACAACGCAGCTTCAGAGCTCCACTCCGTTGGTTAATTAGTCACTTTTGCATCAGAAAGCTTTATTGATAGCCTTAATTTGCAGTTGAAATGAGAAATCTGCTGTCAATAATTCGGATAATTGCCTGCCGTTTGATTGCGGAGAACAAAAGTGGCAGGCCTTTGAGTTTGAAGCTGCTGGAAATCCCTCGGGTCGTTTCCTGAATGCTTAGCTCTCCGTCCGATCTACATATCAGCAAATAACACTGCCGTCCGCAACATCTCGACCCCGCTAACAAGACAGGAATCCTGCCAAATAAGGAACGCTTTGACCCGCCCCACCTACGTTTCCCATCATGCTCTCCTCTTCTCGTCTGCTTTACCCCTCCTCCCCGCTCCTCACACCCAGTGTCCTACGTTCGCGGTAATTGAGGAAGCAGGGTGGGGGGAAAGAGAGACGGAAAGTTGCAGCTTTGCTTTGTAGCTAATTAGTGTCCTTGGAATTAAATGAGCAGCTCTTTGTGCACCTCCAGCTCCTGCGGCCCATGTTTGTGAATTGAATAATTGATTCCCCTCCACTAATCAGAGAGCGTCATAATGAGCCAGTTTAATTAAATGGGGATCTAACCTGGCGAACACTGGGAAAATATTTGCTCGTTTACAGCTAATCAGAAATAACAGAGTGAGATGGTTCAGGGGGTGGGGGTGGGGGCTGGAAAAGAAGAAGCCTGTGCGTGATTGTGCCCTTCAAGGAGGGGAATCTTAAAATGAGGAATTTTGCTGAAGGAATATATGAGGAAACGGTTTGAGGTTTCGTCGGTGGTGCCTGAAGAAAGGAAAACTTGATATTATAAGTTGCATTGCGGCTCTTTGACTTCTCTTCTGGTATTTTCAGCGGGCCTTGGGCCATGGGATGATGGTAGCATATTGACCTTTCCTTATCAGAGGCGCAACATGCTGACACGTCCCTCATGGGCAGCACCCCAGGACGAGGTCGAGATAGCCGAGGTACCCCTGAGCATTGACCTCTTCGCCTCCTCTCACCTCCTTGATGTGCCACTAGAGGCACCACTTACCCTCAAAGGCTCGTGGATCCTACAGACCTTTAAGTACGCTAAGATAAAATAATGGTGGCTCAAAGGTGTCTATGGCCAGCCACCAACCGGGTGATGGAGATGGATACATTTTGTAAAAAAAAATAAGTTGAGTTTAGGAGTGAGATTTCAGCCTGACACACGCTGGATGATGTAAAAGTGTGTTGGAAGATTTTGTAAAAAAATATTTTTTGAAGTTGTTAAACTAAGATTATTGGAGAATGTTTTACATACCTAAAATTTTCATGTTAATTTAATGTTTTACTTGCCATTTCTTGTAATCTTGTGAAAATCGTTGTTGTATCACTTTACTTACATAGATCCTTTATATATAATGCATTATAAAAGCATAATTGTAAATGCATTAATTATGCCTTGTAAATGCATCTTATAATGGACTGAATGGAACTAATGAATAATTGTAAATTTATAGTACAGTATAATACTTATCTTGAACACACATTTAGAAAGTACAATGCATTAAAAAACATGACAAACAACCAATGATATTATATTAGCAAAAATATTAGCTAATATTATAATGCATTTTAACTTTGGTTACAATTATTTCTTAAAAGATACATGCATTACATGCACAATGCATTATTATAATGTACATTATTAATGAATTATACGTAAAGGCTTTTATTGAAGTGTTGCCATTGTTTCTACACCAAATTAATTGTCATTATAGGGTTAAATTTGTTAAAATTAGTGACTGTTTATACCATTCATTATTTTAGGATAATGGTAAATTATAATACACTGTTATTATTCATGTTTGCTTATTTTAATTTGTTTTTATTATATTTCTAAATATTAATTTGAATTAAGAAATGTTGTAAAAGTATTGTTTATTCTTAGTACATGATACCTAATGCACTAATGTTAACAGTACAAATTTTCATGGTAAAATGAAATGTTCTTACAGGTTATGATGAAGAGTTCAAAACAAACTTTCGCAAAATGCTAAATGATTGTTTAAAAAAAAAAATTCGGTGCCCATTAACTCAAACAAACTACAACATGACACATCTTACATACTGTACAAATTCTGTTGCCACTCATGCATCTTTTAACAACTTCTAATATCAATGAAAAAGTCTAGGACACCTAAGGTTTTTTTCCTCTGTGCCAAACGAATATGAACAAAATCACGGTTTCTTTATGACATTTTTGAATGAGTGGCGGAAACTAGCTGCAGATTACAGTATGCATGGCTGGGTTTGTGTTCATATAGTTTACTAAAACACATCAGCACTATAAGAGGGACAGAAGTGGATCATTGAAAGAATACACACTCCTCCTGTCCCAACCTTCTCGCCCTCCCCAACCCCCCAATGAAAAATGAAATACTGGATTGAAATTCCACACCAGAGGAAGGATAGAGAGAAGCTAGAGCTTTGAAGCTCCAGCCTGTCAGTCTTTTTTGTGTTTGTGTGTGTGTGTGTGTGTGTGTGTGTGTGTGTGTGTGTGTGTGTGTGTGTGTGTGTGTGTGTGTGTGTGTGTGTGTGTGTTTGTGTGAAAGAGAGAGAGAGAGGATGAGTGAGAGAGTTCCATGGTCTAGTGCTTTCTCTCGTTCCCTTTCTTTTTCTCCTTCTCAATCCTCAGTCTCTCTCTGTCCCTCTCTACCTCTCCCACCACTCGATTCAACAGGCCCCTTTTCTTTTCCACCGCTGTCATTCCCAAGAGCTTGCACAAATCAGAAACACAGATTTGAAAAAGTTGGGTTTGTGGACTTTGGAAAGGAAAAGGAAAACATCCCTTTGCTTTTGAACTTGCCAAGCAGTAAAACCACACCTTGCCTGTATCTCGGTTGTGTCTGATGAAAAGAACAAGAAAGGGAGGAAGAAGAATTAGAAAGAAATAACAAAAAGTAAACAAACGAACAACATGCAACACTGGTCAACGTGGACAACTTGTTCTCTTTTCAAACTCTGCTTGAAGCATCTGAAGTTTACAACATCACTCCCTAAGGGAAGGATTGTGTTTCCTGTGTTTCTACTTTATTTTATTCTTTTTAAACTTGCTTCTCAAATCTAGGATTGCCCTTTATTAATTCCAGAATAACTTCATGTCATTATTATCAACTATAAAATATCACAATTTACTCAACCTCTAATTACTACAAACCAGAATGTCTTTCAATATGTCCATTCATAAAACACATACAATTTGTTTCATTGTACAGTTCGCTCATTTCCACATTAGGGGTTTTCAAACTTTTTGAAGAGGACCCTTCCTAAAATATGTAGGCGGGCGGAAATTATCTGTCTTCAGAATTAAAAACCAGGCTTTTAAAGATTGTGTTTTTTTTTTTCCATTTAAAATTGCCAGAGCGAATTATAATGTTTTATTTGGAAAATATTATGGATGGATGGATGGATGGATGGCAATAATATTGTGTGAAAAGCCATCATCTTTGCAAGAATTCAGTTATAGAATGCAAATTAAAATAACCAATCACTGCGTAGAGAAAGTAATTCGGCACACAGAGAAGTGACACCCATATTTACATGCAACGTGGCCGATAATGACCTTCAGCATCTTTGAGAAATATCATCTCTCAGTCTAACCGTATACCGCAGGGGATATATCTCGAAGCGCCGGTCCACGTGAGAGCGAAATCCACCAACTTTCCTCCATCTTTACTAGAGAGAGGCACTGTGAGATGAGACACTGTGGCTGAATATCAGACAGACAGAGGAGGATAACGAGCCTCATCCTTGCCGTTCATTAGCGCACAGAACTCCCTCGCCTCGAGGGATGGGATAATTCCCACGGTAACCATTGCACATTCTTAACAAGCATCTACGCTGAACTTGCCTTGAGTGAGTGCTGTAGCTAGTCCACCTGATTTGGCGGGTCCAGCCCACAAGTGTGTGCTCCGTTACATGAGAATGATTAGCAGGATCTTAAGGGACGCTTTGAAGCCCCCGCTGACACCTCTTGCTCATGTTTGCAAACAAACACACAGCCTCTTTACGGAAAACAAAGTATTTAGCAGCCAATGAGAGTTCTCACTTGTGTACCTTTGATATGGGGTATGACTAGCATTAGCGGTTCCAATTCATCCCAAAAGGTTTCAGGTTTGGTTTTAGTGCAGTGCAGCTCGAGCTGTTTCACTCCAGGTTTAAATTTCTTTAGGATGTGAAATGTTTGTCTAAGCAGTTGAATGCATGATCTTGTGCACCTTTTAGCAATTAGCAGGATTCGTCCATGTTCTTTTGGTCACGTTGTGCGCCAAATTTTTTCGCCGTCGTCTTTTTTTGATGCAATTTTGTGCTTGTGAAAGAAAACATTATTACTTGGCCTCAGTAGTGTGTATTTTTTGGACGAAGGCCTTGAAGAGAAGCATTAACATTCGTTCGCCACTTTGAGGGGGCAGCCATTACTAATCGCTAAGAAATTTCCTGACTACCTGCGGGCCTGTCAGGTTGTAAATGAAAAGGAATTAAGAAGAAATCCATATGTTTCTACACCCAGCCCCCTCCCCTGAGTTCGCTCTCCCAGGTTGCGCACACTAGATGGGAGTCTATCATTAGCAGACCAAATTAAACATTAGCTCTTCGTCTGCCGGTAGTTTGGGCTAATTGCTAATCAGCAGTAAAAGTTGCCTGGCACGGAATATTGCTTACCATAAGCTAAAGGTAATTTGCTGCTTGAGACAAGCTAGGCCGACTTGTCTGTTGTTGTCCAGAGTCCGTTCCTAATTACCGCCGGAGGGCGATGACAGTCATTCAATGGAGATTAAGACTGAGGCAAAAAAAAAAAATGGAAATGCGCCATAATGCAGGAATGAGCTAGAAATGCTTCTGTCTGCTTTTCTTTAATTTCCCCACCCTCGCTCTGTTTCCCTTCTGCACTCTGTTTATTACCAAGAGGGATGGACAGCAGGGAAGCTTGTAGATAGTCAAAGAGTCAGTTGAAAAGCTCCATCTTGAACTGAGCTTAGCTCATCAAATGATTGAGTTTTGAGTAATTAGCAAGACATTTACAGTTATACGTACAACATTTGATTTTTCCTGAATCTTTTCGTTTGACAAATGTTTTACATATCACTGAGAAATTATTTCTCTATTTAGGGAGTGGCTAATTAAAACAAAAGTAGCAATGCTACTAAATTAACTAAATAAATTTTAATTACAAGCTGCTTTTTGATTTGACAGTTTAGCGATTAAAAAACTCAGTAAAGTGCTGTATTTTTGGTCACATCATGTATGCTTTTTTAATAGTGGTATGTTTGAAGCATTTAAGTGTAACAGTTTGTTCACATGATTCATGAAAAAAAATTTAAATACAATTTTGGGCAACGACACATTCAGTTACATGCATGGTGACTTTTCACTAGACAAAAATTTCATATTATTTTATAATTACTTTTGTTGAGTAGAAGCTAGATAATTAAAACAAAAGTATCAAGGCTACTAAATTAACTATTATTATTGATTGGTAGTAATTAAAAAGTTGTATTTTTTTCGAGTGTAGCGATGATAAATGGTCTAGACTTAAAGAACACATAAAATCATACTTATTAAACTCTCCATTATCTAATTGTTGCAGGTCCAATTCATTTTTGTGAATCAGTTCTTTCCAATGATTCATGCAAACAAGTTTAGTTTAACTTCTTGAATAGTTTGTAGCTTAACAAGCAGCAGCTTCAAATTAATTTTTTAGCCAATAACCTGAGTTTCTGCTAAAAAAAACACACCACTTTTATGCTGTTCCATACAGTATTAGAACTACAAATAATTCCCGATGTCGTAGATGAAAGTGGCACTTTTTTCCCCTCTGTGTTCCCATCAAGTGCCACATCATCCTGTTCCTGATTGTCTCAGTGTCAGCCAACCCGGCTCAGCTGATGTCCCACAGGTCTCCGACTGCAGGATAAAATCTGAGTCTACAGCTATCATAATTAATAATCACCCACCCACAGGCTTCTCAGCCTAACCTTCAAAATCCAATCCAGCTCCTCTTCTGATCCCCGGATTGATAGATGTGCATGTTTCCACGCGCACACTGTAAATATGTATGTACTCATAAACTCAAACAACATTCGTGCCTTTCATCTGCAGGTTCGCCGTACGGGGAGGAAAAGACACACACGTACAGATACACACTCGCCCGCTTTTATCTAATGTCAGATATCGAAATGTCAAACCATCGGTTGGGGGGGAAGGAGGGCGGAGCAGGTAGTCGTGGAGGTCTCACACCCCCTGGTCGAATCCCAGTGCGGTCCGATCAATACATCGTTATAGATCTTAATCACGTGAAGCGTATAATCGCCTAAAACCTATCAATTATAGAGAGTGAGATAGCTGGGCCGCCAAATCCTGGCCTGCAGCCTCCTTCCTCCTTGGATTAGGATCTGAGATTGGGTCAGGATCATAGGAGCTACGCCCTGCCCGGCCAGATAGCACATTAATGACCACTCCAGGGGCAGCTGTCTCTCAGGCTGCAGTCTGGCAAAATAAATAATAAATCATTTAGGCTGGAGCTGACATAATTACCAACTAAGAACCTCGGCACAGGCCAGCGAGGCCAGTAACAATGGCAGAGGAGAGAATGATAGGCCGAGCACTCTGCGCTGATTAGCTCCTCTTTCTGCACACATAAAGCTCGGCTACTCTCTTTACAACATCCTTCTACCTTTGCTGCCTCTCTGAAGTTTATATACAAGATCGTGGAGTGCTGGTGCTGCACTTTTGAAATTATGCATCGTTAGGCACCGAGCGGAATTGCAAAAAATGACTGTTTTTCAACAGGTTTCATGTTCAAATGGAGACAAGTCACCATTTATGTAGCGCTTTATACAAAAAGCAAAATAAAGATCAATAAAACACACTTCACTAATTATCAAACAAATTCAAATTTCGCTGTAAAGCAACTCTATAGAAGAAAATAGTGTCATTATTTAGCTAAAATCAGTTCAGTGTTGATTCAGTTCAATAAGTGTGTGATGTTCATCAGTTATGAAATTAGTTCAATTAAATTAATCTATAAGCAGCTCTATAGAAGACAAGTGTCATTATTCAGCTCAAGTCAGTTCAGTGTCGATTCAGTTCAGTTCAATAACTGTAAGTTAATCAATTATGAAACTAGTTCAATTAAATTAATAAGCAGCTCTATAGAAGACAATAGTGTCATTTATCAGCTCAAATCAGGTCAGTGTTGATTCAGTTCAGTTCAATAAAGTTAATCAATTATGAAATTAGTTCAATTCACCTAAGCAGCTCTACAGAAGACATCTATTCAGCTCCTGTCAGGTTGATTCAATTCAGTTCAATGGCAGTGTTGATGTTGCAAAATTCATCAGTTATAAAACAAAGTTTATCAGCTATAAGGCAGCTCTGCAGAAATCTCAATCTCAATTCAGTTTAAGTTTTGTTCTCATCAGATAGTGCGTGTAGTCAATTCAATAATATTCCTGAATATTAAGAGTCTTTTCAATAATGACAGGAAACTGAGGCAACTGACGTGGAAAGTCACATGACAATGGCAATATGGCAGATGTAGTAGTACGACTGCATTTATACATAAAACATACTCTATTAACGAAAGGTAAGGAAATGCAGTAAGAGATTTTGGATGCAGCTACAGTATAAGGAGGAGGAGACAGAGACATTGGAATGAATGGCAACAGAACAAAATTCTGCGTTTCAGTTCAAAGAGCCTTTTTGATAGATATGTTGCGTATTATTTTTATATTAGCTGGACCAGCCTGAAAAAAGTCAAGCTAGAAAATCTAAATTATGATACCTCAAATAGTTTTTGAGATGTCTTTTTCCCCTCACTTAAGTAGATATATTCTTTATTTGAATGTCTGTTGTACATAGACAATCGCGGCCTGGGGAAAACTTCCAAGAAGGCCGCTAATTTAACTGACTTTCCTTGAAGGGACCTTAACAGTGTTTACACTCTTTATGGAAATTAACCAATTAAATTAACCCACTTTCCCCCTCCACATTATATAGGTTAAAATACACCTTTGAGCCAGAATGAAATGAATTTTTTTTTTCGATTGAAATAAAGCTGAAATGAAACAAAACATAAATATTTGACAAAAACATTAACAAAATTTTGAAATGACTAAGTAGGCTACTATAGAAACAAAACTGAAATAAAAATAAATTGAAAATATTCATAAATATTTGTATACAAAAAAAAACTGATAAAAAAGATAAGAGCCCCAAGAAAAATTACAAAAATTTTAACTGAAAATATAATAAATATAAAATTAAAAGTATTCAAAATATAAAATAACTAGTGTCAAATCAATTAATTGCGATTAATCGCATCTAACATAAAAGTTTTTAAACACACACACACACGCACGCAGGCATGCACGCACGCACATTATATATTTACACAACTTTTATGTTAGATCTGATTAATCGATGGAGCACTAAAAATAACTCAACACCGGTTCAGTAATTTTTTTAAATTTGATCAATGACCAGCACAAATGGACACTAAGTAGAAATAACAAATAAAAATATTTTTTTTGAATATGAATAAAATTATTTAAAAGTTAATGCCAACTTACCTTTAGGTAAATAAAATATCTAGGGAATGTTTCACAGTAAATATGAAAGGGGTATTGACCAGCCCCCCTTTCTGCTGGCAAGCAATTGTCATTCCCTCCCACTGAAACACCTTGTTGCCGATGGCGATGCAATTAAAGGGACGGAGAACTCATTTCAGATGCATGTCTCCTTTGCCTGAATTGCCAATCAGGAAGGGCGATTTTGAGGTAGCTGTGGAAATACCGCACTCACCCGCTTCATTTGTTCTGCATTCAAAGGAAGATATAGAACGACACAGATATAAATTTATAGAGAAGGAAGGCCGGAAACAAATATGTTGTCTACATGTTCTAATTTATCTCACCTTACACACCTTTTCTGTCCCGCACCTCACCAAGAAGCCTCCTCACTTCCCAGTCCAAATTTAAATTCAGAAAAATTCCTAAGCGGATTTTCTCAATTTAGCCATACTTTTAATCTTTGGCAAAAATGAGTGATGACTTCTTTCAAAATATATGAAAAAAAAAAAACCTGACAGGCTTACAGCACACACCGGCGGATTAGTTTCCCGTGGAGATGAGGTTTTCCTTTGTGCTGCCGTGTGTCTGTTTGATGGGGGTTTAACAGGAAGCGTTCATGCTGAAATTGGATGCAGACAGGGATAGTGGTGCGATGGCCGGGTTTTGATATGGACCCCACGCAGTAACTCTGGTCTAACCCTCATCTTCATCTCCCTGAGGCCTGCCTTAACGCCTATAAAGACTACTATACTCCCTGGATACACACAGTAACAAACTGGGGTGTTATTTAAACGCATATATAGCTAGATCTGAAGAAAATGCACATTTCTCCATGTTTACACCCATTGAAAGTGGTTTCCGGAGGAAATTTATGCCCTATCATTCTCGCTTTTGAGATATTGGATTCCTCACGTTTACGCTCTGCCAAGGATGCTGACGAGAGATGAAAATACTGCGTATGATGCCGGACTCTCGCAATGTAAGATGATTATGACATCTTGTTGCGTAGAAACGGGCCATATGCTGCTGCAAAGCAAGGTTAACAGGTTGTTTACCGGCTAAATCAGTTCAGGGTCCTGCTTCATGAGTACACAAAATGAAAGACAACTTGAGCTTTCTTCCAATTTGCTTGAAGTAGGGCGGTACTAGACAAGAAGCATGATTTGGAAAGTATTAGGATCAACACAAGGCGGTTCATAGGCACATGATTGGACGACTGCTGTCCTGGTCAGCACCCCCACCCCCCTCCCGTGCTGGCCAGGGTTCACGACAGATGGGCAAAGGCAGGCCTAAGCTCAGACTGTCTGAGACACTCACCAGGGCAGGATGGGTATCCTGTTCTATCAGCCTCATCCTCTCAATCCTGCAAACAGGCATTTGTTTGTTGATTTGGCTGCTTTGATGCCCCATTATACACCCTGTGCTGACAGACAGAGAACACTGGCTTTCCCCTGATTTGCATGAGGTGGTGCAAACGAATTAGAAATAATAAAGATATTTCTTATTTAAAGTGATGTACATTGTTTTATAAACATGGTCTTGACAGTTCTTTAGGGTTATAGGAATGAACATTCAGATGGTCGTTACAGAAAAATAAACCCCTTTGAGTTATCATTTTATAAATAATAATGGTAATTTTAACTGATTTTAAACGGTATTGTATGATATTAGATGTTTATAACTGTGCATGCTCAATTTGGACTATGTTTACATTTAGATCACCTTGGCCTTAATCTAATGCTTACATGAATTGTAAATCTGTAAATACACTAATATTCTAGTAATACTATTAAATATAATCTTCAGCAAATCTTACATGAAAATATTTTTTTTGTGCTGTACACAATATATAATTCTATATTGTGATGCCTTAATCCACCAGTGTTTTTTTAGTATCAAGATACAATTTAAAATATATATATTTTTATGATTTAAAAAGTTATGATTTTAGTTTTAGTTAATTCACCTGATAGTATTTAACTTTTAATATATTTAAAAAAATAAAATATTGAATATCGGTGCATCCCTAAAACCATTATTTTGGGGGTCCAAAAGGGCTTATTTTTATTAAGAAACCAGCTTTTTGGCTAATTATTTAATATTAATGTACAAATATTAAAGGGTTAGTTTACCCAAAAATTAATTACGCACTCTCATGTCATTCCAAACCCATAAGACTTTCGTTCATCTTTGGAACCCAAATGAAGATCTTTTTGATGAAATCTGAGAGATTTCTGTCCCTCCATTCATTGACAGCTACTCAACTGACACTTTCATAAAGTTCATAAAGAGATCATAAAACCCATATCCATAATTTTCCATAATCCATATGAATTGAGTGGTTTAGTGAAAATTTTCTGAAAAGACACAATCACTTTATATGCTGATTGCTTTATGCTTTATATGCTTTATATGCTTTATATGCTGACTTTAATTTAGGCTTTTAGTCATATATAAACAATAGTCAACTTACACATCAATTGTGGTAAACAGAAGCTTGCCAATGAGTTTCTGTTTATGTTCACTGATCAATGTTTACAGTATATGTTTAAAAGCCTAAAAAGCCTAAATTCAGTCTGTTCATCATATGACGTTATCGTGTCTCTTCAGAAAATTTGGACTAAACAGCTTGATTCATATGGATTAGTTTTACTATCTTTTTATGAACTTTTTGAAACATCAAAGTGGTAGTTGTGTAGCTGCCGATCGAGGGACAGAAATTGCTCAGACTTTATTAAAAATATCTTCATTTCTGTTCCGAAGATGAATGAAAGTCTTATGGCTTTGAGGTTCGTGAGACATGAGAGTAAATGATGACAGAATTTTCATTTTTTGGGCAAAATATCCCTTTAATCTAAATATTATTTTATTATATAAGAACATGAAGCAAGGAGTGACATGCTATGTTGGAAATCTGACGATTGCAGAATTACACAGTAAACCAATCAAATTAAAGTATTCCAGAGAATTGTGAAGTAAGTGAATTCTAATTAGACCACATGCATTTCTATAAAGGGTCATAACACAAAATAACTATCCTTTCAATTTATAGCATTACCTAATGCCTTGTATTGCATGTCCTGCATTGCAACCAATAATACCCAACCACAACTTTACCCAAAATAACCTGATCAGGATGCATCCTTTGATGTGCACTTGTATTTAGCTGGTGCAAGTGCTGAGTTAGGACTGAGATAAACCACTGGGGTGGCTTGCTAGTCTGCAGGGTTTTTTTAAAGAGAGAAGTAAGGAGAGGAGAAGTATATTGGCTTGCCGTTTAAAGCCTCTGCTCTTGACCTACTTTTCTTTAATGGAGATTCTGAGTGCGAAAAAGAGCTGTTTATCAGACGATGAAAAGCATAATGACACAATTTATTTATTCAAAGCTGAGCAGCCAGGATTGAAAATGCTGACCCTTAAGGGGGGCTGGTGGTCAGCCTCAAGGTAGGGATGTCAAATAAATGTTGAAAAGTGCTTTTTATGCATTAGCATTTCATAAGGCTTATTTTGCTCGCTTTTTAATCATCCTATGTGATTTATAAGGAAATGTGTTGAGAAAATGGTTTATGGTGGAGATGCCATGAAGCACTGGCACTCTTTTAGGTTGTTCTTTGGAGGGCTGGTCACTGGCAAATCAAAATTAGTTGAAACGAGTCAAAATTAACTGGTTTAAATACGGTTCCTTCATATTGTTGGTCCCCGGTGGGTTGAGCAGGTTGGGGGGGATCTTCACAAATTCAGCGGGTGGGTACATGCCGAGCGTTTGCAATTAGAGTTGTGTAGTGCTCATGAGGTCCATAGAACTTCAAAAAGAATTATTCAGGCCTTCCTTTTATTTGATTACGGCCGGTCCCCTGACTTTCCCTTGCCAGCAACCACAATGCATTTCACCAATTAGCTGTTGCACCTGGCCACAATTGATATGTTGTCAGAGTACTGCGCTCAATGCAGAATGCTTAATAGTTGCATCTCAATCCCCAAATTATTCACTAAAGCATATAAATATTTGATCCCTGTACCCTGTAGCTGTGTATTGGATCTTTTTTTTTTATTATTCCAACCTCCATAAAAACACAGATGTTTTATATAAATATTTTAGGTCATCAACTCTTCTCTTCCCCACTTTCTCTCACTCTCTATATCCTTTCCTCATTTACTATTTGAAGCAACTATTAGTATTTTAACACCACAGGAAAGCGGCTTCATTGAAATGCAATGAAAACTGCACAGAAAAGGCAAAGTTAACTAATGGGCTCAAATTTTCAAACGAATGCAAGATTAAAGTCAATTGAATCTCCCATTGGGTTTTGACTGAAACCCTTTGAAAAGGAGCCCCGTAGTGGTTTTCAGAAATGAAAAATAGGACTTGTTCTAAAATATTAATAACATTTTATACCCTCATTATGGCAAAGCAATTACATTTATTCAGAAACTTACTTTCTACCTTGAGGTGATTCGCAAGCAGGTAATGCCACCCTCAGCCCTCCGAACAGTCTTCTACGCCGTTCTCCAAATATACCGCACTGACACATCGGAGGAAGGGATATAATTTAATATAGGCCAAATTCATATTTGATCTGTGCATTGTAAGTGAGAGCTCTAATACTCCATGTACTGGCAGACCGTCATGAATCTCCGAGCACGAACGGCAAATCTGGGTACGAGACAATTCCTTTTCTTCGTGGTCGTCTAGAGGGGAATCAGAATTAGAGATCCGAGGTGCAATAAAACAGTAGAATAGTGCATAAACCTTTCGGGAGTGCATAACTAAGTTCCGTATGAGTGTTTTATATCAGTCTTTGTGCACTTGACATCTCCCATCAACTAGTCTGGCCTAGTTTCCCATAACAGACACAATTAATTAAATATATTACACAATGTGCGCCCTCATAGATATAAATGAAGCATGCAATACAAAAACAATTCAGAGAGGAGATTAGGCGGAAAAGTTGCATTTGTTCTCCATTGACTCCTCTCCCTCCAAACCCCCAAAGTTCCTCCCCGGCTCTTCAGAGGGTTTTAGCATCTCTCGAATCACACACCGCAATATGACAAAAAGCAGCACATTTGCTGGAGCTCGCACGCATTCAGACAGGGAGGAAGATTTGAGACTCCTCTCTCGTTCTCACTAGCGCACGCTCTGCCCGTAATGGGGTAGAAGTCATTAAAAACATCACTGCAGGCCTAATTAAGACGGGACATCTGGTCTCTCCTCACAGAACGGATCGCAGCCGCGTACAAATAACTCCTCCATGACAAGTTGAGAGGTGTCATACATCTCAGTGATCGTCAATCAACAGGGGACTTAGGCAACTCTTTCATCGTTAACGAGCGAATGCTTTGTTTTCCCGTTATAAGAGAAAACATTTTGACAAATTTCAAAAGGGGGGTTGGAGGCAGGGTGTCTTCTGTCATTTTTCAATTCCCCTTTTATGTTGCTGCCAATTAGTTGGTGTAAACTTTAAGTTGCCTTTGACAATATCGGGTGGTGATGGCGCAGTGGATAAGACACATGCCTTTGGTGTGAGAGACCTGGGTTCGAATCCACTGTGAGACACCAATGTGTCCCTGAGAAAGACACTTAACCCCTAGTTGCTCCAGAGGCGTGCGACCTCTGACATATCTAGCAATTCTAAGTCGCTTTGGATAAAAGCGTCAGCTAAGTGAATAAATGTAAATGTAAATGACAATTATGATTTCTGCATAGCACATGCGTGTACGATGGCGGATCTGCTACAGGTTGGTCCACGAGTGACAACACGAAGGAAAATGAGGATGGAAGATCTGTTTTCATGAAAGTCCTGTCAAAAGTCGTTTTGCGTCACCAAGGGGACTTTTGAACGTGAATTTCGCTGTCCAGGTAACACGGGAGAACGAGTAAACATTGTTCATTTACATATACTACCATGTAAATGAACAATGTTCATTACTACATTGTAACAATACAAGAGGATGCATCCTTTTTATTATATACCATTTCTTGGTATGTTAGTATATTAGACACAGCATAAATATAAAATATCAAATGCACCAAAAGGAGCTGACTATAGCGTTCACTGAAACTATCTAGTGTGAAACTATGGTCTACTCATTTTGTTTAATACACTGATAGCTGCTCAGATGTTATTCAGCATCATGTGCATTTGGCATACACAGTTGCAGCCCTTGGTGATTCAATATGTTCGGGTTTTTTGTCACTCTTTTATGAGATTAGACAGCTTATCAAACATTAATAAGTGGATAGGAATTAACAGCATGCTAGAAAAACGATTCCACTTGCAACAACACAAAGGGTTAAAGTTGAACAGCGCAAACCCTCCAAGAAAAAGAACAAAAATACAAAAGATGGATAAAAAATAAATAAAGAACAAAGGCAAAATAACCAGACCTAGTCAGAAGCTAAGGGAGACAATGCATGAAAATAATTGGAGCCCAAGGGGTGATATTTGTTCTCCTGAAATAATAATTACTCTTTTGGACTGTGTGCAAACACTTTAACACTAAGGGAGCAAAAAAAATCTTATCAATAATCATTTCTACAGCAGTGCGGCCAAGCTTTCTTTATACATCACTATTTTTGCACTCGATGCACTTTGCTGCTTTGATTTTTTCACCAATATCACCTTACATTTTAATTAGATAAATCATAGATGCAGAATTCTTATTAACAGAACTGAACCCTCTGACAACTTCAGTGTGCTTCACAGTCTAAAGGCGCTCTCCAGCCCTGATTGTGTATAATTCTAATCAGAACCTCACCATCTTATAGATAAGACAGAGTAGCAGATAATGCACTAAAAAAAAGCCTATCGAGTCTAAAATAAGGCAATTTCTATGTAAATCGGCAATAAAGCAGAACTTTCCTAACTGCTGAGGGCAGTCGCATTATTGACATGCGGGCTGTTCGGAAATTGTTTAACCGCTTGATAGCAGGTATCTCGCCAGATATTTGCTTACCTTTCCTCTTCCATTAATGTTCCCTCTAATATTAAGCCATCTTCCATGCACACTAACAGACGCTGCTCGCACTTTAGCATCTGATTAGCGCCCAGTAATTCTATCTCCACCAACGACTGCGCTGTAAGATTGCCCGCAATATTATGTGCAGGATGAAGCATATCCATCCATCTCGAATTGAACTCTAGGATGCATTATTGATTGACCAGCGAGATTGTGTCAGGAAAATAAGTGCCACTGGGTTATAGTTTAATATGGATGATAATGCACAAGGGCCTTGGTGAACCATCAAAGCTAGGTCTGTTTTCATAGGTAGCAATGCGCTTCTTTTATGAAGCTTGAATCTGACTCATGCTTGCTCTTTGTTTGACGTAAAGTTAAGTTTCCACAACTTTGAAATGAGATGATAAAAGAATTCGGGTGTCAGCGGTTCTCTTATTGTAACTAGGGCTTATATTTCCCTGCAGGCCTCCTAGAGGGATTATGATTATACATTAGATTAACACTTTTATCCCTATCTGTGAGCAGCGAATTATTGGTAGATAAGGCGCAAACCAACTAAATGCATTGTATTCATAGGCAACCGCTCAGGAAGGTTTTCCCTATTGACTTTTGACCCCAGGACTGATCGAACTTGCCATCAGTCTTAGAGGATACTGAAGAGGATGTTCCCACTGCTAGAAACAAATCTGATTGGATGGGATTTCCGATGTAATTCTATTTGCCTGCATGCATGTGTCTGTGAATGGCAGTGTAAGCTTAAAATATAAAGGTTAAACCATTTGAGAACTAGATGTTATAATATTAAGCATGTATGTTCTGTGTAACCAGTGAATGCCAAATAATTCAGAGTCAAGGTGCATGGCCATGTCTTGTGCCCCGCTGAAATTTGTTCTCAGATTCCAATGGACACAAACGAGATACCATTCATTCAAAAGACAAACATAGCAAATTAGAGAGGTGTAAATGTTACAGGGAGTGTTTAGCCAAAAATGAAAATTCTGACATCATTTGATCACCCAAATGTCGCTCCTAATCTGTATCATTTTCTTTCTCCTTAGGTACACAAAAGCGAAAATTGTCCATAAAATTAAAGTAAATAGGGCTTAACTAACTCCAAAAATGACAAAAAGACACAATAAAAGCTGTCCATAAGACATATATATATATATATATATATATATATATATATATATATATATATATATATATATATATATATATATATGTGTGTGTGCGTGCGTGCGTGCGTGCGTGTGTGTAAATTAAGTTGTTTCACTCATAATCTGCAGTCCATTCCTCTAAAAAAAAACCTATCATATCACATAAGGTATGTTGTATGGGCCACCTTTATGGTGCTTTTGTGAGTTGGCCCTAAGCTACAGTGTATCTGTGTTTATCACTCAGCATATGCACAACTTTTTCATTTAAAAGATATAGGAAGAACTATAGAAAGAGCAAATGCAATAAATGCAATTACAATGTTTTAACATCCAACGGCAGATTGCACAAAATATGATGATCTCATTCTCATTTCAGTATTTAATGTCTAGGACAGCGCTACAGAGCATTCTTACATCACAGTACTTTTCTGTTGTCGAAGTTCGCAAGGCATTTACGGTAGCTGTGGGGCATTTATTTATTCATGTTTTTTTTCTTTAAATATTCACACAGTAACAATCTGTTAAGACTCATTGGCTGTCTCCTGAGCACTGGCCGGAGCGATGCAGAGAAGAGGGAGAAAGGGAGAGACGGCAGTTAATTATTAAAAATGTCAAAAATAATCACTAACTCCCTGCAAACCACTGTCATCAAACCTGTAGCGAATATCTGAATTCTATACAGGAGGTCAAAGGCACAATATGGGAGCCACTAATAGCAATGCAACAAAAACTTTCGCAGATGCAGTGAGGAATGGTTTTGTAAGCTGCTACAGAGAGGCTCAATAAATGACGGTTAAAACATGACCTCCATCCTACCGACATATGTTGTAACTGAAAACTACTTTCACCTCTATTTTCGCTGCTTTGTGCGTGAGATGTTTCAAGGTGGCCTCATTTGAATCAAGGCTGTCATAGTGCTTGAATTGGAAAGGATGTATAGAATCTTAATAAAACCCTCCACCATGGGCTACTTTTTTATGAAAGCACTTCATATCTCCTTTAAATGCCATAGGAGCTTATTTAGTGACATGATTGTGACTCTCATTTTAGGCTTTTGTCAGGTTTTTTTTGTTAAGGCAAGGCAAGTTTATTTATATAGCACATTTCATACACAATGGTAATTAAACGTGCTTTACATAGAAGAAATTAAAATAATCAAAAGAAATCAGGATAATTAAAACAGTTTAGAATAAAAAATAAAGTAAAATACAGCACAAATAGTCGCACGAACAGTGGCACAGTACTCATTCATTAAATGCACAGCTAAACAGATGTGTTTTGAGTTTGGATTTGAATGTGACTACTGTGGGAGCACATCTGATCTCTTCTGGAAGCTGGTTCCAGCTGCGGCTGGCATAGTAGCTAAAGGCGGACTCGCCATGCTTCGAGTGAACCCTTGGTATTTCTAACTGATGTGATCCTAATGATCTGAGTGATCTGTTGGGTTTATATTCACTGAGCATATCTGCAATGTATCGAGGTCCAAGGGCATTGAATGATTTATATATCATACCAGTAATAATACTTTAAAATCAATCCTGAATGTAACTGGGAGCCAGTGTTTAGACCTGAGGACTGGTGTGATATGTTAATATTTTCTGGTTCTGCTCAGAATCCTGGCAGCAGCGTTCTGTACGAGCTGCAACTGTATTATGGTCTTTTTGGGAAGGCCAGTGAGGAGTCATTACAATAATCCACCCTGCTGGTGATGAAAGCATGCACACCTCTTTAAGCTTTTTTGTTCTGTGTAGCCTTTTGTACACATTTTTTTGCTTTTATTTATTTTTTTGCTTAATGATGGATGGATGGATGGATGGATGGATATGTACTGACGGATAGACAGATGGATGGATGATGGATGGAATGATAGGCAGACACAGATGGATGTATGATGGATAGATGGATTGATGGATGGATGAAATGATAGACAAACACACGGATGGATGGATGGATGGATGGATGGATGCATGGATGGATGCATGGATGGATTGATGGATTTGGGCAGAAGGATTGATATGTACTGACGATAGACGGATGGATGGATGATGGATGGAACGGTAGACAGACACAGATGGATGTATGATGGAACGATGGATTGATGGATGGATGAATGAAATGATAGATAGATAGATGGATGGATGGATGGATGGATGGATGGATGGATGGATGGATGGATGGATGGATGGATGGATGGATGGATGGATGGATGGATGGATGGATGGATGGAAGGTTAGACAGACACAAAGATGGATGGATGGATGGAACGATAGATAAACAAATGGATGGATGATGGAACGATGGATGGATGGATGGTACGATAGAGAGACAAACAGATGGATGGATGATGGATGGATTGAATGACAGACAGACACACAGATGGATGAATGGAATGATAAGACAGACACAAAGATGGATGGATGATGGATAGATCAATGGATGGATGGAATGATAGACAGACAGATGGATGGATGATGGATGGATGGAATAAAAGACAGACAAAGATAGATAGATAGATAGATAGATAGATAGATAGATAGATAGATAGATAGATAGATAGATAGATAGATAGATAGATAGATAGATGAACTGATGTAAAGATAGAGAAAGAATATGAAGTAACAATTAAAAAAATATGTTCACTGTTCAATAAGTGAGAAAACAGAATCAGTCCATGTGTCGCTATATCCTATCTTGTTCAAGTGCATCCACTGAAAGCAAAACTAATGGAATTCTGTGTGGTGGGCTGTCTGCCGTTTTCTGATCACTAGAAGATTGCACTATTGACCAAATGTCAGGCGCAGAGAGATGCAATGATTGAATAAAAGAGTATACATAATCGAAGGCGAGAACTCTGCCAGGGCCGCCTTCTGTTGCCTCTCTAACTACACCCTGGGAAATTCTCAAAAATCATTACCCCTCCCATCACCACTAACACACATGCTTGCAGCCACACACGCTGCTGTCATCCCACCTCTGCTCTCTTGTGATGCTCTCTTGAAATGCTATTTGTTTTTCTCATTAAAAGCAAATTTTATATATGTCTCTCTCGTGCACGTCACATTTCTCATTCCAATGCATTTCTGCCCTGTTGCCAACAAACCGCTGCTTGGTATCTGTCTGAAGACATGTTATGAAATATTTTGGGCCCAAATTAATGTGCTATTACTACAGGAGGACCGAGGTGAAGATGACAGAGAGCCTCAGGATATTTAGATCAGAACCAGATTGGTTACCGGAAGGAAAAGTGGGTGTTGACCCCTGGAGACCAATACACCACCCCAAAAACACATAACTCACAGAGGGAGGAGGAGGAGGCAGCTAACAGATTAAATTCTGATTAGGGAGAAGATGCCCAGAGGAATTTATTGGTCACTTGAGAGGCTGAGTGATGTTCTACCAGTCTGACATCTGCTTGAACATGCTAATGACACTGTTGTATTTATAAATGCAACACAAATGTGGCATATGAAAAATGCATTCCCTCAAAAGAAAGATTTTTTCCCCCTAGTTCTGTTCTTAAGTGATCCAAATCTGTCAGAGGTGTAATACATTACATCCTCTCAGGAAAAGAAGGGAATTTTTTAAGGTTTTACCTTATGTTCTGTATTTTATATCTATCCTTAAAAAATTCATTTGCAAACAAAAAATTGTTAAAGGGGTAGTTCACTTAAAAATGAAAATTCTGTCATAATTTACTCACCCTCAAGTTGTTTCAAACCTGTATGAATTTCTTTCTTCTGCTGAACACAAAAGAAGATATTTTGAAGGATGTCGGTAACCAAACAGTTGATGGGCCCCAATGACTTCCATAGTATTTTTATTTTTTTCCTATGGAAGTCAATGGGGATATATATATATATATATATATATATATATATATATATATATATATATACATTTTTTTTTCAATGTTAATTAATGTCAATTAAATAAAAAATTTAACCAAAACCAACATTTTTTACAACCTATTTGATACATCTTTGATACCCTTTGAATGTGATAGCAGAACTTTTTGGTAGCACCTGTGCTCTCATAGACACAGTTCTAGTCCCCCCTCCCCCTCCAACCACTTGTGCATGCAATTATACCTAAATGCACTAAAACGATTGACTGAACCATGTGAAGGGCATTTACTTTTTGTGAAGCGTGACATAATCGGAGACGTTTAGATTTCTTTTTATCAGGAGGCCCAGGTAATGATGAAGGCCTGGGATCCTTTCAGAATTCTCATTTACAGCTAGGAGAGGAAGGCCCCATCTGTTCTGTGGCAAGGCCCCTTCCAGCAATCTTTGATATCACTGAATGCTATTAGCTGAGGAAGAGGCTGGGCTAATGGACCTTTAAGAGCTCATTTATTTGAAGCAATTATTTCGAGGCGACCCCTTTTTGGAGTTGAGCATTGCCCTCACAAACAGGAAGATTATACCGTGTTTGGAGGAGAATGCATTTGACTGAAGGACACAAGGAAGTGGAGGAGAAGGATGGAACTCATTTCATGGAAACAGACTGGAGACCCACAAACAAGCACTCGATATACCCTGATGTCAACTCAGTTTTCAGTATTCAGAAGCACAGGTTTGAAACACTCAGTTTTTAACAGAACGTTGCAATAGCTAAAAAGAAAAACAATCTCGAAAAGGAAGGAACTGAGTCAGCAGCATTGCCTTTACAGTGGGCCAGGCCTTCACATCAAAATGGAGATTGAAGAACTCAAAGACGCCTATCATATGTCTTCTACTGCACAAAGGCATTATACGTTGGATGTCCCAAGTCTTTAGCCGGTTCTGACTCCAGTTATGTTTACACACCATAGGGGAAAATGTTGCAATGGATACATTTTAAATATCTTTCAGATTTTAGAGTAAATTCTTTATAATATTGTATTAAGGAACTAAAAATATCAAATAAAAAAGCCCCTCTGCAGGGGGCAATTCTAGGGCAAATGCTCCATTTATGAGAAAAAAAAGAATTTCTGAAGTATATACAATACACACTATGCCATCCATTTTGTGTAAAATATATTAATATAAATTCTTAATATAAACAATTGTGGTTGATAACCACCAAAAATAGCTGTGAACAATGCATAAGATAAAAATACATAATTGAGACTGGTCTCTGTTACATTATACAGCTCTCTACTGTTAACCATTACACAAGACTTTGCTGTTATCACTGTGCCAAGTTTTGGAGTTGGAGTATTTTCTTGGAATGTTTTTCGGGGTTGATTGACTATTTATTTATTTGTTTATTTATTTTAAAATATTTCATTTTAGCTACACATTCAACATCACTATTCTCTGAGGATGAATGCAGAGATCTGTCAGTTAAGGTCACTATAATGTCTGCAGAAGTACTAAACCCATAAGGCCTAGCAGAAAAAAAATATATAATATGAAAATAAATCAAATGTTAGATAGTAGATTGAAAAAAAAAACTATGATGGCATTTTCCCCTATTGTATTTAAAAATCTAAATATTAAAAATATTAAAAATTTACCAAGACATTTTTTTACAAAAATGTGTGAAACTATGATTCGAGGAGTGAAACAAAAGCTCATTTGGCATGTTATGAGTTCCAGGAGCTTTTCTTTTTTTTACAACACATTCAGAATCTCAACAGATCGACACTCGACTTTTAAAATATTGCTAGAAAGAACACTTAGTCCCTAGCTGATCATAAACGTCTCTTTCTCCCTCCCTCATGACCGCATTTGAGAATACCACTCACTCTGCTAGGATATGAAAGAACCAAAAACTGAAAGAACATTGCAGTGGCTTCAATACATGACATTCCCAAAGTAAGAAGATCAATCAGATCTTTTATGATTATGCCACTTTCATTGAATGTTTCAATCTACCAAGTATAGACAACCTCTGCAATTTACTGTAACCTCACTCGCAAGAAACCGCAAGTTTGTGATACTTTTGTACTCTTTTGAAATGGGTACATCCGTTTCTTGCCAGCCTTATTTTTTTTTTTTAACCTTAGCTGTATTCTGAGATCAGACAATGAGCAAGTGATGCAATATCGTGGCCTGGCGGACTCAGTAATGTAGTCAATGGTATAAGTCCTACTGCAATTTAAAACTGCTTATCCGAGCTGAATCCAGATGGGAAATCACTCCCAAACAGTTTTCTCTTATAAGCACTCGTCAGGGCTTAGCCAGGGTGGTGTTCATCTCCGCACAGAGGATGCGCAAATCGCTTTAGTAAAAAAAAAAAAAATGTAAGGCCTCATGAGCCATTTGATGAGACACTGGCTCATAGGCCTCTGTCTCTTGCCTTCAATTTGGTGGGCACAATGCCTCAGCTCAGTTGCGCATCCACTTCCATTTTCAATATTGCTTCTCCTATCATGGCAAAAGAGTCTCCGCAAAGACAGACAGCCTCATATTGGAAAATAATGGGCCTTGAACTACCTGTGCTGTACAGTCTCACTAGACTAAACTACTGTTCTGTTTTTGGTTTTTCTTTCTGTTCATCTGCCATTAAAGTATTTGCATTTCTTGACAGAGCCAAAGATACATTCACTCCACTTGTTTTAACATGTGATAATTCAGCACATTTGAAGAAGGTGCACCTTAGATTGGGATACTGTGAAGATGGCGTCAGAGCTATCTGAACTACAATGGGGTGCGATGCAAGAGGAGGGAGTTTGAAACGCCTTCCTGCACCCTCCTGAGAACGGGATCCGGTCTGATCGTCACTGGAGGATTAGTAACTATTCCACCGGGTCCCCTGACATGCAAAGAGAGCAGCCAATTAAAACATGAAGGAGGGGACTTGCATGTTCCTACACAAAAACACAGAAATAAATGAAAAAAGGGAAAGAGCGAGAGACGTAGAGACAGGAGTGAGATGTAAAGATTCTCAGTTTGCTTGTACATCAACCCCGTTTTTGTCGCTGTGTACCATATGAATCAGGGAAAAAAGACTCAATCCTGGGTGGCTTTGAACCACCAAAAGAAGCTTGAACTACACGCCTAATTTGCAGCTTTACGCCAGAACACATTCCCATCAAGCTCACAGGGGTTGTGACATGAGAAACCAAATTCTAAAAAAGGGGGGAACAGGTGCGTCATGCAAGTCTGCCGGATGTTAATATCCTTTGCCTTCCGTACTAGGGTCTGCACAGGATAATGATGATAAGAGTCAACTGGCTCCGCCATTTTTTATCACTTTGGATCTGATGGTTCCTCACCTCCCATGGGATTATGGAATACTGTGTTAGCACTTCTGCATACTGCATTTCAGGGAAGTACACATTCACACACATGACTTGACTCTGGACCTTTGGTGGATATTTGGCGCAGTTTAATGATGCAATGCGCTTGTGTAACAGCCATCGAGTGGATCGTAAAGAGTGACAGTTGCTCTAGCCACTGTGAAATGTGGCGATTAGCCATCTTAATTAGCTGTCGTCTCCAGCTCAAGCCCCCCTCTGCATGATGGAACGTTGTTCTCCAAGGATCGATCATAGCAAAGCTGAGACAATCGTCTTTAAATCCTTTTTTATACTCCTCCAACTTCCATTTTAGAAAACAGGTAATGCAAAGTTAGTTAAGGCTGTATGAGAGAGATTCGCTATAGTGGTCCAAAATATTAGTCAAATAATGACATATAAAAGCCACTTCAGCTGATTTTCCTTTCAATCTTACTCACATGGCCTTACCTTGATAACACTTAATAGCATGGAAATAAGTGTAATGCTTTATCTCTCTCGTATTATAAGCCAATGAATTTTGGAACTTCGTAGTTCTTGCTGAGGTGAAGGTTAATACTTCTCATTCAAACAACAGAAGTGTAGGTGCTTAGAATGCCACCTATTCATGTGCAGAAAATAAATTTCCTGATAAGTATGTTTTGAAAAGCTCACCAAAGCTTCTGCACTACATTCCATCTAATTTTTGTAATGAGGCTATTGTAAGGCCCGTCTGTGCACGCTTTAGTTCATCCCGCGGACCTCACCTTGTATGTTTTTGAGTCAATTAGCACTGGGGAAGAGAATGAGCTAGAGGCTAATGGCACTGAACAGAGAGGTGATGTCCTTCAATGTTTTGAATAAAGGGAGAGACTGTACAACATCAAAGCAGATGGAGGATGGGGCCGTCGTGTCATTGCCTCTCGTGTGCTGATCAAGGTTTATCTCCCCCTCCTCCAATCACAGGATTAATTATTTTAAGAAATGGCACAGCGCTGATCTCAGATCAATGTAAAAGGGCAACTTTTACGGTAGCAACACCATGTCATTACACTGACTGACGCGTGTGGGTGGGAAAATTGCAGCAAGAGCGCAGGAGAACATCAGTAACATCAATCATTGCTTCATCTTGCCAATTAGTGCTCCCAGATATACACGCAGATGAAAATCAGAGCCTCATCTAACTGGATGACAGACTCTGAGATCAACCCCCCAGCCTCCAAAACAGCATCAGCAACACCAAAACTTCACAACGAGGTGTCTGGTTTTGTTCCTGGGCCTCTGGAGTCATTCTTCAGCAAGACAAAGTTGCTTACATTTTTTTTACTCATTTTATTTAAAATCAAGACAAAGCAGACGTGATTAAGACATTTTGTCAAAAAAAAAGGACAAACTGCACCGTAGCCTCTGTTTTGCGCTATTGTGGGCTTTGATATAACATTTAATTTTATTTGACAAGCTACCCATTGTCATGCATACATGAAGATTTTGACAGTTTTCTGTCAGTAAACGAAAACAGTTATGGCAGTAACTGCTGTGTCACAATCACAAGGCAACAGAAGGTGAGGTTAAGCGCACTCAATAATTAAAGTAAGCTTTTAGTTGTAGTAAGATTGTAAAAATTAAACAAATGTCGATCTACCCTCTCAATAGACATTGGGATCGGATACATGAACTTTATACATGACAGATGGCTTAGTCCTAGTGAATATATAGCCTATTTTAAGAGATTGCAATTTTAAATATAGGTCTGTGACAAAAAAGGACACCCAGACAAAGTGGTTTAATAGTTAGTTGTCGTTCACAATTTTTTTATGGATTTGACTGAGTAGGAGATTGATTTTTTTTTAGTTGTGTTCATTTTGCACTAGGGGTTGTGCTCAAAATGAAATGGAGTTTTCAAAGATAAACCTTGGACTGCATAAAAAACTGACCCTAACACAAACACCAATAACTGTACTTTTCCTGAGTAGAATGAAAAGACATTTATACTGCAACTTATGGCATCTCTTTGCTATAGTTTGAATATAACAAGTCTAGTTAAAGACTGTTTTGTGTAGTACATAAACTAAAGGTTCCATCACAAGCGAGCCTCCATTTTACTGTCAACTGATGCTCAGCACTGCAATCAGGGATTGTCGGCAAGAGATTAAAAGATATTTTCCTCTTCAGGCGGAGTAAATTGGTTTTGGATTAAGGCTGATTGATTGCCGCAGAGGTATACAGCAGTCTGTTTGAAATGCGTAGTTCCAAACACACAAGTCATTTCAACCAAGCTACTCAAGGAAACCATGCTGGATAGAATCAATAGATATTATGTAGCAGGTACCAGTATTGCTCAAGGTTATCATTAAAGGCTTGTAGAAATATTATTCAATGGCTCATCATCTTGTGCTTTTAAAAATGTGTGTCGGCCTAACACTCAAAAGGCACTGACTGGTTTATTGACTGTAAAGGCTCCATTGTGACAGAAGATTTAATTGGAAAGCATAAAAGTGACCTCCAAAACTCCAGAAGCTCAAATGTCAAATTGTGGGCTGTTACTTGGATTCTTATGAAATAACTAAAGCCCATTATGTGCAAGGGCAGGCAACTGTTCTTAAACACATACAAAGTTCAATTTAAAAATGAACAAACCCTAACAAATAACTTGTAGCAACTTGAACAAAATGTAGCATAGTTTGCTTAACTGAAACAGAAAAATTATTTTAGTTTGAAGCAAAAATATCCAATTGCTTTACAACTTTATATATAAAAACAAAGCACTTTATTATACTAGCTGCAAATGTTTTAATATGCATCTCAAAGCAATTATATATGGATTGCGGAGACACTCAATTAATTTAATGGTCTATTTTGTCTGAAATGTATGCAAAAAACCCCAGCAATTTACTCCAAACATATTGAGTATAAAAAGTACAAACATCATAAATCAGTAAGGCAGATATGAGCAATATCACCTCAAAGTCCATAAAATCATCCTGAATGTGATAGGTACCTTAAAAGGATCTGATCTCACTGCAGACCTACCTACTTCCAACCAGCCTTCAGGCAGTCCAGGAAAGGCCTCCTTCTGCAATGGAGTTTGAAGACGTTCACTTGGATATTCTAGCTCTCAGACTGGCCTTAACAAATTAATCGCTGGTTGAATTAAGTAATCTCCATTGATTCCCACTGCGACAGTTTCTTGTGGTTTGGGTATTCTTTAACTTCAAAGGTGTCCCCTCAGGCCCAGTACTAAAGGTGATTCTTAAGACTTTGCTAAGGAGTCTCTATTTTCTCTCGGCCAAAAACTAAAATTGGTCTAGAGGGCAGACAAAACGAGGTTGGGAGTACTAAAGTTGTCATTCAAAACGAGGCCTCCCTTGACCCTAGCTGAGGGTTACCATATCTGAAGCAATTATTGGGTATCTCTTTAAGGAGAGGCTCTTGTGGTCATTAGTGAAAAGTCACATGTGTCCCTTTGTGTCCACTGGGAGCAGAGAACTCTAGGAAAGTATGTGGAATTAGATAGTGGGTGAATCTGTACCAGAGTCAAGGGGTGCTTACTAGATTGTGGAAGTATAGTGTTGGTAACTTAGTTTGGAAAAGATGATGAGATGTGCTGGATGAAAATAAAGGTGCATGCGTTACAATCTCAATGGGGCAACAGCTAAGCCATTAAAAGAAGGATATAAAACAACAAATGGATCAAGATCATCTCTCTTTATATAACCAGTTTTTAAACCCTGGGTAAAGCTATGTTTTACTCTTGTAAATTTTAAATATGGTTACCTCCACTTTTAAGTCTGGGTTATGAAACCCTGCTTCTGGTAACAGTCTGAAACAATTTGGTTTTAGAATGTAGAGGCCAGTTGTTTAGCAAAAAACAGTGGGGAATATCAATATCAACCAGTAACAGAAAACAGGTTAATTGTAGAGAAGAGACAAATAGTCAGAAGTAATTTTGAGTAAATAAGCCAAAATGATACACAAAAGGTAATGTGCTGTGTTTGTCTAATCAATAATACTGACTGGGATTTTTTTATTTGGATTCGGGTTGGCTGAACTTTTAACATGTGAAGTCTCCGCATTTATCAATATTAAGATGCTTGGCTTGCCAGTGAACTGAATAAGTGATGCTTCATGTATCACTAGCCTTTTGACAGTGTACAATGGATCTACTTTGCCCTCAAAGTTTCACTAAAGTGACCACACTTTGAATATATACTTCCTATAATCAAAGAATGTGCATAATCATTCCAGCAATAAAATGCACATTGCTTATGCATTATATCGGCTCTTGAAACAGTGCAAGTCATGGAAGTAAATTTACAGTTTGGACCTCTTTGAACATTAATCAAACACCTGTAAGGCATCAAAAGAAAACAAAAATCACATAGTATTGCCATGTTTCGCTCTCACAAAGCTCCGCTGCTTACACGGTCATGTCAATTTCACATCACGAAAAAAATTACGCAGATGATTGGCACCAGGCACACCCAGCCCTGCTTCCTCCTCTCTCTGTGTGACGAAACAGTCTCCTCTTTTGAGTGCGTAAGCGTGACATTCTCATTTCCCTAAAGTGCTCTGTGCTTTAGCACGGCGGATAATTAAGCGGGTGGAGGGAGTGGCTCTGATTGGCATTATAAACGCTGCACCATCTCTGCTCACCGTTCACACCACCTGCCTCTCTCCCTTCTACACACACATTCACCATCAGTGGAATTATTAAAGATGAAAAGGCATTGTGCAAAAAAGAGATCCTCCCCTGACAGATATTATCATACAACCTTTTATCAAAAAGTGCAAACTTGTTTTTTATCCATCCGTCTCCCCCCTCCAAATGTGTCTCAGGCTTCATCCTTCACTCTTTCCCTGGGTATTTCAGCAGGGAGAGAAAAGGAGAACCAGAGAGAGAGAGAGAGAGAGAGAGAGAGAGAGAGAGAGAGAGAGAGAGAGAGAGAGAGAGAGAGAGAGAGAGAGAGAGAGAGAGAGCAAAAAACGAGAGGGGAAAAAAGCTAGACTGAGCTCTGTCAATTGGAGTGAGTGCACTACTAAGTCTGGCTTCACTACAAAGGTTAGCAGATCTGACTGTCAATACTGTCAGAGGAATGGAGTCTTAGGGAGGGGAGGGAGCAAAGGAGGTGGAGACACGAAGGTTAGGTGGTGGGGGAGGCAGGAAGGTTTGCTTTGAGAGAAAGAGATACTTTGATATTTCGGAATGTTAGAAGGGTGAATGTGGAGAACTGGAGGTTGGGGATCTAATTACCGGGCCATAATTGGGGGCTAGGGAATAGGTTGCCGTCCTCTCAACTCGCTGCAGATCAATTATGTTAAGAGAACATCTGTAAGTAGAACTTAATGAGGTCCATTAGAGCAACATGCGCTGCCTTCCCTAACGGTGCTTGTCAGCTTCTTGGATGAGCTGGAGTGTGCTGCTAACTAGGGACCTGGTGAAGGTGCTTAAATAGGCAAGGAGACGTGCTGGCCGGCTCAGGTCTGTTTTGCTTTGCTGCCAGGGAGGGAACGAAACCACGAGCGAAGAAACAGCCGTCGTGGGGAGAAGGAGGGGAATCTTTTTAGAGCGGGAGCAAGGAGGAGTTGCACTGAGGCGGGCTGCACGTTTTTAACCCGCTCGCCTGGAACTTGACAAGGGAACCGGCTATATTTGAACTACCATCTCGTCTTAATCGGCAACTTTTCCTCGGTACAGTATCTTTCAATCAGATTTTCTCCTCTTCAAACATAGTCTGATCTGCAGCCTCATTAAGCAGCTTGGAAGCTCTTTATTCGTGCAGTGTTTTAATTTGACCCTAAACCGGAACTAATTGGTGATGATTTTTTGTTCTAATTAAGGTTGTTAGGATAAAGGATCTCGGGATAATTTCCAACTACTTTGTTTTCTCTCCTCAATAAGGAAGCGAAGAGTTAGAGTTATTACATTGTGAGTGGCTGTGGTGGGTGCGCCAGAGCATTAGATTCTTTGTAAATTACTAGCAGCGGTTTAAAACTGGGATTAAGTTGAAGCTTCCGTGAAATGAATGGTCGCTGGAGATGCTCAAAGGACGCTTAAACCAGGGTAAGAGTACCAGGAAATATATTTTTTTTACTCCAATCCTCCCCGAGAAAGATTTTCCTCCCTTGTGAAGCCCTGTAATTAAACTCCCGCTTTCATTTCTACCACAAAAACGAACCTGCATTCCTCGTGCTCGGAAGAAGTGGGGTAGTCGTCTGTCGGATATCCCTCTCTTTGCTGAGGTTATATTGCAAGTCTGTGTGTGAAAGAGAGAGAGAGAGAGAGAGAAAGAAGGAAGAGTGAGTGAGAGAGCGAGAGAATGAGTGAGGTGAAATAATAAGCTGCTCTTCATTTTAACGACGTCCGTTCGCCAAGACTGCGCGCGCTTCCCTCCACGCGGGCTGGACTGTTCCGCGCGAGCGTCACGTAACGTGACGGACGGCTGTGTTCACCTCGCGCGGCACGATCTGATGATGGCACTCTCTAGCTCATCTCCCCCAATAATTCAGATATCTTCGGTGAATAATCGACGTGATAATGCGTGAGATGAAGTGGTGGCGGGAGGGTAGAGTAAGAAGGGGTTACAGTCTCTCTCTCTCTCTCTCTGTCTCACACACACACACACACACAGACACACACACACACACTCGCTCACTTTTACTCAGCTTAAACCGTCTCCCCCGCAAATTGCATGATTACCAAGATAGCCTGCTTTGAAATAATTCAATCCATGACAAAACCTAATTACTGGCAGGTAATACCCTGTCAGCTTTAATGCATCTCATCACTCATAATGGAAGCGAGGAGCATTTTATGACCCATCTCATTACTGCTGTATTTTAGGCAGAGAGTGATTGGCATGGGACCACAATCTTACCACTACTCAAGTCTGTTACCATCAGTTCTCTGTCTCCACATTCTCAGTTTAGTCACTTCCAAACTGGGCTGACGATAAATTACTTATTTTGGCCATGACAGAAAATAAACTCTACAGTGAGTGTGTGATTATGTTTCCTTCTCTCTCTCTCTCTCTCTCTCTCTCTCTCTCTCTCTCTCTCTCTCTCTCTCTCTCTCTCTCTCTCTCTCTCTGTGTGTGTATGTGTGTGGGGAGGGAGGGTAGGTGGCACTGAAGGCCTGTGATTCATCCTACCTCGGTAACATGGGCATCAAGCAGTGCTAATTAGAGTGAACAGGTGTAACCAATGGGCGAGGAATAGCTTTAGAAACACAGGCTGAAAAGCAACTGTGAAAAACAGCTAAATGTATTGCATGCTCTCTCCAGCTCTCTCTCTCTCTCCAGCTCTCTCTCTCTCTCTCTCTCTCTCTCTCTCTCTCTCTCTCTCTCTCTCTCTCTCTCTCTCTCTCTCTCTCTCTCTCTCTCTCTCTCTCTCTCTCTCTCTCTCTCTCTCTCTCTCTCTCTCTCTCTCTCTCTCTCATACACAGTTAAACATTTTGTCTGGATATGGACTTTGATTTTTTAGGTGCACAGTGACCACATAACATGAAAGTTCAATTAGGGAAAATGTTCATTGTTTGGGCCTGGGGTAATACAGCTTAATTTAGGCCTATAAATTGAGGCAGACAAACCAGTGTAACACTTTCAGACAAGAGATCACACACAAAGTGCAATATATCGTAGGCTTATTCAGAAGTCATCAGATTATATATTTTTTTTAAACTAAAAAGGGTATTTTTAAATGTGTGATTAGTGATTAAAGATAAAACTGTGGGAAAGCTGATATGCCCCCCTCACAGCTCTTCTCTTTGTTATTTTTAATTTTTCTGTGAATGATCAGCATGTTGAAGCCTAAAATAATTTGCCTTAGAAGTACCTTGGATCAGTGATTTCTAAGGGGTTACTTGGAAAGATTTTGGCTTTTATTTAGTTTTATTTGGTGAGTCTGTTTTACATCAACAGTATTGTTTGTTTTTTATGTGACTTTGATGCTAAATGATATCCAACAAGTATCTTGTTTGGTTTGGTTTGGTGCAAGTAAAAGTGTACTTACTGATGGGACTTTAAGGATAAATAGGAGAAAAAGGGCACCATTTTAGATTACATCAATTGTTTTTCAAAATCAATCAAGACAGCTCTGATTAATATGGTCTGAACCAACATAGCCTATAAACAATTATTAAATGAATCACTTAAATAGTGAATGAATTAGGTGTGTTGATTTCATATAAAACCAAAATATTGCTGGATTTTGAAAACTGATCTGCATCTGGCGTGCTCAGTGGTGTGCAAGTCCAATGGCATATATTGTAATGTAGTCTAAATTTGTCTTGCACTCCTAAAATTAAATGTCCTTCAGTGGTTCACTGCAGCAAAGTACATGTTTATCATGATCAAGAACCATTTTTGTTTTAAAGGACACTTGATTTATTTATATGATTTTCTTTTATAAAAGTTTTTGAAATTAAATGATAGGTTAATCATGTTAGCAGCATACTGGCCTCTGGTTCCTTTAACGCATCAGATGTTTTCCTAAAGAATCAGAATAAAGGGTCATTTGTGAAACTTCTTACATAAAGGTGTATTCATTAGAGTCTATTTGCCTGCATTTATAGAGGCAGACAATTAGGCTCCTAGTAAAACAGTTGCGCGTGCACAAAAAAATGTCGTTAAAATGACAGACACGTCTATACATAATTTATCTGTTTTACGAATTAGACCGGTTCTGCTATAAAACACTTGCACTGCGAATTTGTTGCCGAGCTTCTAAAACAAAGAGCGAGAGAGAGAGAGATATAGATAGAGAGAGAGAGCGAGTCTAAACGTGTAGAACAGAGCTCATAGCATGTTTGCGCGCGCGTCTCAGAGAGGTGAGCATTAAGTTAGCGAGCGCGCGCTCCGTTACTCCGGCTGTCGGTAATAACCGAATGACCTTTTCCTCCTCGTGTAATGTCTCACTGGTGAGGGATTGGGTTTGAAGATAATAAAGCTAGGCTTCACTATTGCTCGTTCCTCACTCACTGATGGGCAAGTTGTTGTGAGCCTTCTCACATACTCAATACATGACGGCTCGCGCGAACACCTGTAGCTTTTGGTGCGAACAACTACTCGTAGATGATCCATGTGGACCTCATTATTTTCAACCTGAAGATCACTCTTATCCGCGGTGCAATGTCAGATTCGTGAACTTTTGCTCCGAGGAATATTGAGTTGGAGTCAGTGCTCAATTCTAAGTTAACCTTCTGCATAACTTGGTCAAGAAGGTGAGTGTGTTGTGCATTAATTGTCTTTTCCGAACGGAATTTTGCTACTAAATACACTGCGAAACTAATTGCCTAATCAGGCGAGGTTGCTTTTAAGTGGTCTTTGGTGTTTAATAAAAGATGCAGCGTGTGCCTCACGTAGATGCATCGGATCATTTGCGCATGTGATTCAAATTATTTCAGATAAACTGATCCAGCAAAGTCAAAGTTAGGTGTGTTGTCATTTTGCACATTGTATTGGACAAAAATATATTATGTTTCTTGTACTACATTGCAACGCTTAACATAGCCTACATCCAAGCTATCTGCAATTTATCAAATATAAATGACAAACAATAGACAGTATTAACTTAAGACAGCACTGGATGTATAGCATACGTATATGATGTGCATGAGCATTATAAGCATTTTAATGAACGCACTATATTTGCATTGAAGTTTGTCATTTAAAAATAACGATTAAGTCGGGGGATTCAGTGCTCTTTTTAAAGCTTGAAAGAATTTGCAAAAGGTGTTGGTAATGTAGTCACGGTTGAATTCGTGTTTACATTCTTAAAAATATGGCATTCCTCTGAACAAATGTAGTTCGTAAATGCTGGACAAAATATGATTTCGTTTTAGTATAGGCTATGCGAGTTCCTGTTTGTTGTCCCTTGTTTACATCCAACTTCGTGCCTTTTACTGTACTCGCACTGAAATAGGCGAATAGCGAGAGGCACGATAGGATTATAAGATTACGGCGCGCGCGAAGGGGTAAAGCATATGCCTTTGTCATCCGCTGTCATTTGTTCGCCGCCACTTGCCTCGCCACGGCTGCTGGTCGATCTAATTTCATAGTCGAGCACTGTTGTGACAAACGGAGTCTTAACAGCGTGTGGCGCTGAGCGATAGCGCCTCGCTCTTTCTTTTTTCTCCCCTCCCGTGTTTTGTTGATTGGTGTTTTCGACGTTTTCACTCTTTTCTGGCGAAGCGAGGTGGATTGTTACTTGTAACAAAAGCGAAGCACCCTCGCGCGCATACAGCTGCTCACTTCACGCGCATCTTTGGCTCGCGCCTCGTCTTGTTGCATGGTGTTTCTGGGAGCCGAAGCGGGTCAACCAATGCAGAAAAGGGAGAAAAGTTTCGGTAAGAGCTCTGTTTTGCATCATATCAACGTGAGTGTGATGTGTTTAAATGTGTGGCTGAGTAGTTGGCATGTTTCTATGCGTATAGCGCAGTTTTGTCTAACCCCAGCTGCATTTTCCGAAGCCACGCATTTTCTTCATTTTCCCCGTGTGTGAATTTCCGAACAATTGTAAATAACGTTAATATGGTGTGCCATTGCGTATCATTGTGTCTAACACGTTAACGGTTTCATTTCGTCATTTTGCAAGCTGCTAATCTTATTGGCCTTTTCCGTGCACTACGCTGCCATGGCAACAGTAATTAAACTGATAAGAGGGTGAAATGTCAGCATCTCCGGCTCGCGCAGCTGTGATGTGAAATCAAATTGGTACTTTGCTCTCGGTGTTTGCCAAGTCTAGCCTGAAATTTCCCCTTCAGTATCTGCGAACAGTGAAGCGCACAAAGAGCATCGTATCACTATGCGAACGGGACATAATGAAAGATCTGAGTGAGCGAGCAAAGACAAAAAAGGACACTCATGTCCCACACCTTTAGGGATGAGCATTTACCGATTTTAGCGAAGTCCATTGCGCGTAACGATTCCGAATCCTTAACGGTTCCATTAATGATTCTGTAGCTACTCTTGAGCGAGAAATATTTGGTAAGAAACTGCTATTCGTTTGGCATTTACTGCCCTTATCAATCTATTGCCAAACCACGAGTTTCAGATTTCAGCAGAACCGATAGCCTATAACAAATAAGAAAATACATTTATTTACCACTGGGTACAATAACTCATGCGTATTTCTATGTAGCCTACATCTCATGACATTTAGTCAATAAAAACACTGTTTTAAGTCTCACGAGCCTTAACACATAACAGCTTGGTTCATTTCGAGTCGAACATGACGAAAGTAATAATTGCGGTTTAATCAAGCGTCAGGATAAATTCAGTAGCTCGTACTGATTCAAAAGTGTGTTCGAATGGATAAAAGAACCGGCTCATAAGAGTCATTTAGGGCTCGGACTACGCTGGTTGGGCTGTATGTTTTTGATTCACTAAAAATAACCGATTCATTCGTTCCCGGTTTGGTCTATGTTGGTAGCGCTGGAGCCCACGTTTTTGAGTCTCTAAAAAGAACCGACTCATAATAGACATTCGGCAAGGAATCGAACTACACTGGTAACGATGTATGATTCCAATTCACTAAAAAGAACCGCTTCATAAGAGTCATGCGTTCAGGAATCGGTTACGTTGGAGATTCATAGAACATTAGTGCACAATCAAAGTAGTTCTGTACACTGTTCTGCATCAGTGGAAAAATCATTTGGTTACAGTATTTTTTAAAATGGCTACCTAGGCCCAATTCCAGCGTGTTAGATGAATCTTTTGTTCACCGTTTGATATAGGAAAGTCAATGAGGCCCCGAACATCCCACACTCCCACTAGAGAAAATTAAATTGGACATCCAGGCTTTTGAATAGAAGGGCTAGTTAAGTTGTCCCACAATCGATTCATTTGGGACCAACCATGATTGTGGACAGAGGGGAGTCAAAACTCTAACTTCTTTGGCTTGGTAATGAGAGGCGGTGACTTTGTTGTGTTAACCAGGCGAGCTGGGACGGTGCGGATGAGTGGGACAGAACAAGGATGCATAGCAGAGGAAATCAGCCGTGTGCTCCTCTTACAATCCAATCCAGCCAATTAAAAGCTCAACAGCTTAAATACAATGGGACAAAGAGTGTGGCGGTGCTACCTGTCTGATGTGCCTCCTTGCTGTTTTCCCCTCATCAAGCCCTTCCTTTAAATGAACTCAAAATAAAGCAACATAAAAACACCAGCGAGGTCGAAGGAATCATCACTATCCCTTGCCTCATTTTCATTGAATGTTCCAACATCTTAACGAGCATGGTCCTACAGCAGAAATAAGTTGTTCACAGTCTCAGCCTATGGTACTGCATCAGATATTTGCTCTAGGCTATAATTATGACCCTAGAGGAATCGGCTACCTGCTGTTCCTTTCCCTGCATTGTAATGCTCAGTTGAATTGAAACAATTTCACACCTGTCCTCAGTCTTACTAATTGGTGCACTGTCTTGTTTATTTTCTGTGAGGGCCAACTGCCACGCTTTTGGCAAATCATTTTTGAAAGTAATTATCGTCAAGGCCACATGTTTAAAAATAAATAAATAAATAAAATAAATAAATAAATAAAAAGGAGAGCGACAAACTCTCTGTCTGTTAGGTAGGGCAGAGTCTTAATGGTCTCCTAATGTGTTGACATGCATCCAAAAATAAATTTCAACATTTACTCACCCACGTGTCATTTCAAACCCATATGACTTTCTTTCTTCTGCAGAACGTAAAAGATGATGTTAGTGATTGAAAGCCTTGAATCACGTTCATTGCGTATGTTTTATCCATACCATGAAGCTGTCAAACAAGTTTGTAATGACATGAGGGTGAGTAAATTATGTCAGAAATGTAATTTTTGGGAAATCTTCCAAAGATACCCTAAATGTTACACCAAATGTTTCACAAACTTTTCTTGTCAAGAGAGATTCATGAATTCCAAACAAGGCTTTTTAATCTCATATTCCTCTATGAATGTATTTCAGCGAGATTGCCCGGACAACACATCGCAGCGAAGAGCGCATTATAACTATCCCGAGGGAGGTCCTCAATTCAGACAGAGACACTCAATTTACCACAGCTGAGAAATCTCTCGGTGACCCTCTCACTCAAAGTTCGCAATTTCTCACTGCTCACGCTCTCACCCCCCTCCAAGAGCAGCATATACATTAGGTGGAATCTATGGCTCTGACAGCTTCTCCTGCACAAGGTGAGAAATGGGGACCGTCTCCATGGAAGGACAACGGTTCAGAATCAGACGTACTTTTAAAAATGTAGGACAGAAACTTTTTGGGCCAGGACAAAAAGAGGGGCCGGAGTGGTGGTGTGGGGGGAGTGGGGTACAGCTTACTTTCCTCTGTATGGAAGGAGAATACTAATTATAGGCCTTCAGCATGAGCCCACATTGTTCCCTCTCTACCCAACAAAGCCCTTTCACGCCCTGTAAAGGGCTACACAATGCCTGCTCTGGGGGCAAGCTTTGGCCCCTCCCCTAAAGAGGGGGAAGAGGAGGATGTTAGCTACAGTGGCTTCTTGTTATCGTTGACTAAAAAGTGTGTGTTCATCTCTTGACTGAAATGCAGAGCACATGATTTTACCTGCAAAAGTAACCAGGAACCATGTTCTCACCTTCGTGTCGCCCCTTGTTGTCTTTCTCCGCAGGTATACAAATGCTCTCCGTCCAGCCGGACACCAAGCCAAAGGGCTGTGCCGGCTGCAACCGGAAAATCAAGGACCGCTACCTGCTGAAGGCCTTGGACAAGTACTGGCACGAAGACTGCCTCAAGTGCGCCTGCTGCGACTGCCGTCTCGGAGAGGTGGGCTCCACGCTGTACACCAAAGCCAACCTCATCCTCTGTCGGAGGGACTACCTACGGTAAGTGGAAAAACTCACTATTTGTATCATAACTCGCACTCTAGACACTACACGCACAAACTGTCACTGAAAATAGCTGAATCTGTACCACATTCAAAAGAGGGCCTTATGTCAAATTCCAAACAAAGCAAGTGCCACAAAAAGCCATATTGCTGTTAACACTGGCTTTAATGGCCACTCTTAACGCCCAGAGTTCTCCCATGCGGTTAGATATCCTTTGCTCTTCATAATAGAAAAGGAGCTCAAAGGGGATCTTTATGAGCCTATAAACTGCTCCCATTTCTGTGCGTTTTCAATGGATTCACTTGTTGGATTCAATCAACACACTGAGGCTTGATAGAAGGACATTGTTTAGCAAAAGACCACCCTGGTTCTTGTTCAATCAGCTTACCTTTGTACACTGATGGAAGGTTTCCCTTAGAAACCCAACCTCTCAATTCCATACTTTTCTCTATCTATGTCCCCAACATTAGTTTTAAAGCAACAAGTCTTCTAGTATACATTTTTGTCTAACAGACAAACATAGACATCTTTAGTGTCTGGTCATTCTCTCCTAATGAGTAAATAGGAAAGAGTGCATAAGCTACTTTCTTGTAGGGGTGTAAGATATGTACGAAAAATATGATATGCATTTGCTTTTGAAGCAATCAAATCAATTTCAATTATTTTCAAGTAGATTTAAAGCCAGAAAATAGTGACACATTCTATGTGCAAAGAAAACATCACTCAAAGTGACCTGAAAATAGCAATATTCTACAAAAAGCATCCTCCAGAATTTATGACAATCAAATTGAAATCTAATTGTCTGAGAGCTTGTTTTTCATGGACTTTACATGACTGAAGAGGTTTGTGGTATTTGACCTTTGATTGGCCAAACGCAACTTACAATTTTTTTTTTTAAATAACTGTCATTATTTTAAATGTATCATTGAATAAATATTATTAAATAAAATAATAATACATAATATGAAATATAATAAGAATAAATAAATATTATATCATTTTTTCAATATATACATATTTTTTCATCTCACATTGGCATTGCTACTATTAGTTTACACTACATATATGATGTCACAAGTGCGTACACTTAACCTAAGGCAATGGCAGGATATTCTTTGCATCTCCGTGATCTTTAGGAATGAATGCATTCAAATCACTTTGCTACCACAGCATTATTACACAGTTCATTTTGCAATATTTAAAAAATATATATATATAATTATATCATGCAGGTGTACTCTAGGTCTACAAAGCAGCATTTTGTTCTCTCTTAGTGTCTCTACCTAATAGTTACACACGCTCATGTTAGTTACCTCGCCTACACGTGTGCGCTACTGTATGTATATAAAATGATGTAAATGCTCAACGGGACGCTCCAGGGAGTCACAGCTTTGTGAGCGTGCTAGAAGCTACAGTAGGCAGGAGGCGCTTTGAAATGGCACAGTTCATTTAATTTTGGCATGGGCGATGAGAGAGTCTCCATTAGGCGCGGTACACAAGCAGGCTTTGGGGAAACGCGACTGTAAAGCATCGCCAGAGGGCCAGAGGCAGGCTGAGATTACCATCTTGCAGTAAGCCTCATTGACTGTGCCCTGCTAAACTGCATCTTCATTCACGACGGCGCTCACAAGTTTGTGCCTCAAACAACAACGGCGACGAGATAGATGGCTCCATATGTGTCATTAGGAGACATGTAGATCAGTCTTCGTGGTGAGGTGACAGTTTGAAATAGATGCACCTGAAAAGGTTCTTGTGCGTGTGTATGTTCTGTAATATCTCTCTTAATAATTTGACAACACACCTCACCGATAGCGAGGGAGGAGGGAGGCCAACTGCGCCCATGTGATTCTTTCATCTTCAAAGTTCAAGGTGACTGAATTGATTCCATTCTGGCCATCACATGAGTGGCCTTCCAGCGCCTCCAGCTCGCTGTCTCCTCGCCAGCAGCAAATTAGGGGCGAGTGTGGCACGGTCCCAGTTCCTCAAATCACATCTGCAACACAACAAAAGAAAAGCAGCCTTCATTGACGAGCCAATCAATCGGCAGTTCTACAGAGCGCTTCAACGTACTCCCCACGATTAAATCGTTTCCTTATTTATTTTCCTAAGTTAGTGCAGACGAGATAAGAGATAGACTTAATCCCTTCCTCTTTGTTCTGTGTTCTATTTTGCTCGTTCTTATTCCAAGTAAATTATGCTTGGATTTATTATACAAGATTCCCCACCCCCACGTCTGCACAGAATCAATCCAGTCCTGTTTAGCAGTGTGGCATGTTATTAAGGCTGACATAACCAGGGTTAATAGAATTCTTCAGGGGTCTACAACCATGAGCGATGTGATCCCACCAGCTGAGAAATAATAATCCCTATCGCAACACACACAAAAACAAATTAAATAAGAAAAAAAAGATTTATGCCTTCCCGGACCTGTCTCCCTTAGTACGTATTATCAAATATGATGTGTTTTTTTTTGTAGACTAAGGGAGAGGCAGAAATCGTTTTGGTCTGAGCATAGAATATCATTCGATTCATATTCAAAGCATCAAGAAGGTAATTATTGATGGTAAGCATTATCGGGTCCGACTCTATGCTCGTGTTGCTCTCTAAATATGGGTAAATGGTATTGGCCTGTCATATCAACAACAAATGATTCTTTTGATACAGTGCGGACATCTCCATTGATGATAAAAGTAATAACCGGCGTGCCAGTGTTTATGCCGATGCGGTTACAATTTTTTAGCGGGGAACGATAAAGTTAAAAGGCACAGACAAAAAAGCGACGGGCACATTTAAGTTGAGAAACGGGCAGAAATGAACCCTGTCAGAAAGTAGTTACAGACAGGAAAGCCCATGATGCAAGCAGGGAGAGGGAAGCTGTTAGGCATCAGTTAATGGAAAACTGTAAATTTCAGGCATCCATTTTAAAGACAGCGCTGGGTGACCACTTATTTATTTATCTATCTATTCATTCATTTTTTTTTAAATCCAACTTCAATTTTCCTCTACAGTGGTTTTACTAAGATTGTAAATGCAAGCAAACTCACAGAGCAGTCAACATGACTGGATTTATTACCGTTATGGAAAGCTGGCTATCGGTGAAAGATAACCAACATGTAAAGCATGGTTTGGTTGTATTTTTCCCCTCTCGCCCCTCATTCAGGAACCACTCTGTGTTCCCGCATCTACCTTGTGCTGTGTAAACTTTTGGAAATGAACCATAAAAATGTATCTTTCACTTTTTCATACAGTATTTGCATCTGGAGTCACGCGTAGATTGTATGCATTTATGTATGTGCCATATGTTTATCTGTAGGTCAACAAAATGAGAGCAATCTTTAAAGTCAGGAACTTATGCTGAACAGAATGATTCATTTTTGTTGCACACTTACAGATAAAGACATAATTACTATGTTGTTTGATCATGAAATTATTTCAGGATGTACATTTTAAAACGACAGGACGGTGCCAAGATAAAGTAGTTGTATTAAAAACTGCAGGTGGCTTACATACTTTATAAAAGAAAAATAGCATACCTTGGATGCAGTCGTTGCTCTCCGCATCCATGCAAAGTGATGTTTGGCTACTATCGCCCTTGAAAACATAAGACGCATCATACTTGGGTTTGTGCCATTGAGCAGTCCAAAGAGTCACCACCTAAGGAGACAGAGACAAATTATTTGAAAAATCGCAGTATGTGGACCTCAACACAAACTGTGTCCAATCAGCTATTTTAGTTTAATCTATGTTTTGGGTGCTGTGCAGGTGTGCAATACTTATTTTTTTTCCTCGGCTAACCTGCTAACACTCTCCTTGTAATTTTGAAAAGGTCACAAATGCACAACTTCTTGGTTCAGAAGTTCTCTAGTTCTCCTGTACTCTAGTTTACACCTTCAGCTGATAAGAGCAATAATTCTCAAATATAAACGCATTTATTGTTAGCTGACATGACACTAAAGTAACAAAGTCGTTGCTGTGTTGTCTGTCAAAGGTTAGCCTGGTCTCTCCGGCGGGACTAGCGCAGTGCAGCCCGGTGTAGTTTGTCTTGTGTTTTCTTCAGTTGTTTTGAAGCTAGCTGAAAGATTGAGGCCATCTCTCGTTCTAATGACCAGTGCAGATGTTCACAAACAGAGCAGTGCACTCGGTCTCTGAAGGGCTTTAAGCAGGACTTCACTTATAGCGAACACAGAGTGCTAAAACAGAGCATTTCTAGCATTTTACTTTGTGTTTTACTGCCAGAATCTATATTAAGGTGTAACTAACATGACAATGGTTTCGCTGTTGTCAAAATATTTAAGCTTGCCATGTACAGTACCATGATAAAATGGTACATTGATGGTTTTTGTCATACACACACACTAGAGAGAGACAAGCAGCCTGACCTCTATCTCATATAAACTTTGATATGAATTGCATTGTTAATTTAATTAAAAAAAAAAAAAAACATTCTGACTGGAGTTCGGATTAATTTTAGTTAAAAATCTTGTTTGGGTGGTAAGTGTAAATGAAACACAAAAGTTGAGGAAGCATTTTGAATTTTTGTAAAGAAATATCTAGTTAAATTTGCTGTTTGTCACTCTGTTTTTGACTGGTACTCGTACTCGTAGATTAGTGTATTTTTAGGGGCATTTGTTGTCAATTTACTTATTCAAGTTTATAACCTAACCCTAAAAGACATATTTTTCATGACCAATAAATAGTACTCAGAAAAATAAATGATCAGAGAGTTCAAATGACTTTAATGGAATTACTTACTTTTAGTTTTAATTAACTGTAATTTACCAACTTTAAATTTAGAGTATGCTTTGAAAGCTAAATTTAAAAATGAGGATAAACTCTGACATATTTGAGGTAATGTTAATGTTTATGCATATACATAGTGAGATGGTGAGACACTTGAAAGTATATTTTTCAGGTTAATATAATAAATGTTTTTTTTTTAAATACAATCCGTGCCCAGACCATTTCTAGTCTACAGCAAAACGACTGCCATAAAACTGAGGTGAAATATGCTCTTTGAATAAAGACTATTAAACAAAACGGTTGACAGAAGAACAATTTACCATTCACGTTGAGATGTTTCCCTTCAGTGCAATTACAATGCTACACAACACTTCAAACGCATGTTGTTTGGTTTTAAAACATTAAGATTCTTTATGAGCATTCTGTGTTACTTTTGTTGGCAGCGCCATCTCTAGCTGACAAATTTCTAGGCCCTGGGGGACGTGTTTGCAAGGTCTGCTTTTGAAAACACTCTGCACCCTGCATAAAGCTGTTTTCTGTAGTTGCACCTGTGCTGTAATTGTTTTTTCCCTTTCCTGTCTTTTAAACAAAGGCCTTTTTTAAGCTAATGAAAGACTAGTATTAAAGTATTAAATGAAAAAAAAAAAGTATTATTGTCATTTATAATTGCAGCCTTGTGATGTAACACATAACGTATTACTTTTGTTTTTAAAGTCTTGTGATTTTTGCATGATTTTTTTCCATCTTTGTTTGTACAACACAGCCTAATTAGCCAACAAAACAATTGTCTAAATCTCTAGTATGTGGGAAGTTGATGAATAATATGTCCATGAACTTTTTATTTTATTTTTATCCGCATTAAAATTTTAATTAATGTCTAAGAGAAAATGTATAATTTAGGTACTGTGACTGGTCACAACTTTCATAATAATTAAAAACAATTAGCAAAGTGTTGGTTAAAAAAGTTTTAGACATCAACTTTCCGAAAGTATTTAACATCCAAACCATAGCTCACTGGAGAGTTTGATTTATCCAACCTTCATTTTGGCCTTATGAACTCTGATGACTTTAAGGAGGTAAATCCTCAAAGAGAGGGGCTCCAATAGGAGTGGGCTTTAGTGCTGCGGGATCACAGGCACATGAGGTGTGGATTCAGCGGGTGTGCCGTCTCTCACAGCCCTGGATAGCGCTCAGTCTCTACGGCACTCGTTACAACAGAGCACTCAGCCTGTACAAAAGGGCTTCTTCCCGGTGAAGGTTTTAATGGTGTTGCGGCTCTGGACACTTTACCTCCTTATCCCCCCCGTCTCATTAGACAGCCTCTCACCGTCTTTTGTTTCTTCCTGCTTTGATACTGCAAGTGAAACCTTGTGATGACCAGTTTTCACGCAAGCCAGGTTTTCATTTAAACTCAAGAGTACATTTGTTTACCTAAAAATGAATCATTTGCGTGTTTTTTCAAACTCCTATGACGTTCCTTCATCTGTGGAACACGAGGAGAATTTATGAAGAATGCACAAGTTGCCTTTTTACATCCAATTACAATGAACAGAAACTTAAGGTTTAATTCTTTTGCATTTTTCTTGAAGATTGAACGCTCCGGACAGATTGTTTCTTTGGTGCACTATTTCTTTATCATTTGGTCTTGAATTTGGGACACTTTCAAACTAAGCCACACTGATGAGATAAATGCCAATTCAAATATAAAATGTAGTTTTCAAACACCTATGTAGGCACCCGAGAGTTTGTGAAAAGTAATATAACAAAGTACAAGATATATACGGGATAATATAACATAGCACAAGCTATAAATCTACTACAACCGCTACAAAAATGACCCCAAAAAAGTTTAAAGGTAAGAATTTTACCATCTTTTTACGCGCTTGCCCACTGTTTGTTTATTCGTTTCCCCGTAGCATCCTGTATGATTCGTGCCCCTGGAGGCTGCACAGTGAGCCTCTAAACAGCAACGGACGCTCCACCGCCACAAGGTGAACTATTCCCCGCTGTGCGTTATTATTAATAACTGTCAGCCAGAGGGGGTCACCCATGACAACTCCTTGAAAAGAACCCAGGGCAAGGCAACTAGGCCGCAGCTGGGCGCCTTGTAAAACAATACCCTTATCCCCCCTCCCTGCTTCCCCAGAGGATGAGTGCTTAAGGCAGGAATAATGTATGGGAGCTATTGGATTGGGGAGTAGGGCACGGCCATGTTTCCAGCTGTGAAAAATTAAGATGTCACCACCTGGCACTGTTAAGCATACCTTTTGCCAGAGCATGAAGCTATCTATTAGAACAGGACAGGGCAAAGACAAAGTGTTTGAATGTCTCACTCCCCACTTCCACCTCCAGTCACATTTCCCCCTGTCGTCCCACCCGATTCTGTGGCGTAAACTTTAAAAAAATAAAAATAAAATAAAATTAAGAGTAGGAAAATCCATGATTTACTTTTTATAATATAATATAATATAAATATAATATAAGGTCGTTTTAAAAATTATAATTTATTAAATATAATAGTTATATTATAGTTATAAAATAACAAACATATATACCATCTACTTAAACAAATACTTTAAATTAAATTTACTGTGCCTATACAACATTAATAATATAATATACATTTAATTATTTATAAATTTATAATCATTTATAAAAAAATATTTATTATAGATTTATTGTATTGAAAACAAATAATTCAAATGTATTGCCATTTACTCAACTGTGCCTACATATTACAATTTAATAATATAATTAGTACTATAATATAATTTAATATAATATTATAAATTCTTAAATACTTTTAGAAATGATTTGAAAGAATATAATACATGTTTAGTATTTGTGAGCAATCCCTTTAAATAAATTTTGTAAATCATTGTATTACTGTATTCACTTGCTAAACTGAGGCACAATATATTAGTCTAAAGCTCAAGGCATGTATAAAATTAACTTGGCTCTGAACAATGTTTTGTCTTTGTAAAGAATCTCTCTTTTAAAAATAGCGGCTTTTGTTATTCTCTGCATAGTTCCATTCCTGTGGTCAGAGCAATTCCAAATAAGTGTTCCTCCAATCTCCCTACACCACCTCTAATCCAACAAGTTTCCATTAAAATGAATGTTATAACTGAAACAGGGTGCCGGAGATGTGTGTGGGAGGGTAGTGACAGCAATTTATTTGTGCTCACCTCCTCTCCCGTGCACTCTCACTTTGAATGCATTACAAATCCTGCTTTAATTTTCTCCACTGTGCCACATAGACATCCAGCTACATCACTCCAATCTCTCCCAATGAAATTGGTTTTGGAGGGGTCAGAGTTCAGTGCACTGGTCTGTGTTATGATTTTCATCTAATCTGGGAGAGGACTATAAAGACCTAATCCACCCTACCTTTTCCAGGCGCTGCTGCACTCTTGAGCCAGCGTATGGGAACCTTGTTAACTGTTTTTCAAGTCCTATTTGTTTTGTGGATTTATGGCATGCAAAATGTTGGATGGCTATGGCTTCAACTGTGCCATGAGTAGACAGTCTCCATGAGGCCAAGGCTAGATTAACTGTCAACTTTGACCCTGCTTGCTGATAGTAAAGGGCCACCCAGGGGCTTCAGATGGGTTTGATTTGGTCCAGAACAAGAATAGGAACCCCTGTGGATTTATTGCTTTGGACTGCCACCGTTTCCCCATGAAACAACGAAAGTAAGAGCCTTTTTCACTGAAGTTAAATGTCCATCATTTGCCTCATTTTATTGCTTTATACCTCTAAATGTAATTTTATTTTAATGTTTTTCGCTTCACTGGAGTTTTTATTAGAGTTGTTGTACTACTGTATGTCTCAGCTTGCACCTGCCAAATTAATGTGTTTACTTTTTCCCAAGAGTGAAATTGGCTGGACAGTCATGCAAAATTTGGACAATCACAAAGCATTAGACAAATGGCTTTGAAATACTCTGTTTGCAGAAAGACATCATTTTGTATTCATGACGCCTGACGGTAGCAGGTGATACCGCGTAGGATTGCTACAGCTAAAATGGTCGGCCGTGGAAAAACACCTTGCTAGCTTTGGAACACATGCTCTAAAACACGACTACCTGCTGGCTGTGACATTATCTGTTATAGTAACACTGGAGGAACTGTTTTTTTTTTTTGTTTGTTTTTTTGCTGCTCATAGTACCTTTCAGCGTATTTAGCTGTATTGATTTCTTCTGTTTGTTTTTTTGCTTTTTCTTTGTATATACCCACAGTTCTCTAAGAACACAATACAAAGCAAGGCTGCCAAGACATTCATGACATTGTGTACATACATCAATGACAATAGGCCTCGATAACGTATGTGACATTGAAAGAAAAGGTTTTAATGTTAAGTTTCCACTGGATGAATAGGTGCGTACTGCGTATGTACCTAAATATGTTCTTACCCTCATTATTCCCTTGTCTGTTTGAGACCCTAAAGCCGTTGAACGAGGTTATATTAAGCTTGAGTCAACTATTACCTTATGAGGCTTCATTTTTGATGAGATGACTTTCCCGAAATAGTTATCGTGATACATCTCGTAGTCGAAAAAGCCTCCACAGGCATTACGACCATATGGGTGCTTAATTTTTCCCAGCACTCTTGTCATTACATTAATTTTCAGAAACTGTGGCCGTCGCTTAATGCCAAAATTAAATCCTGCACCTGCTGACTGGACTCAAAGGGGCGATCACTCCTGTACCCTGAACTTAACTTTCTACAGCAGACATTTATGTGGATTTCTTTTTCCTCTGCTCCCAACCATTTGATATCCTTGCTCCTCAGAGATTAACCTTTATGCCCTTGATAAATGCTCTATATTGACATCAAAGGAATGGGGAAAATGGCGCAAGGCTTTCTGGGAAGAGGTCCGGGAGCTTCCTCAAAGAACCCAGGCCCTGGCTCTCCAAAGCGAGAAGCCATAATCTGGGCAGAGCGGATGGAACTTACCGCTCGTCTTTGTCTTTTTAATTAAACTTGAGCACAGTTTTGAGGCTATTTGACCTTTCTCAGCCCCCTCTTTGTGAGGATTGCCGTAGGTCATTTCCATGCATATATTACCTCATTTGAGCTCTTCTCTGCTTCTAGTGAGTCCATGATCCGCTTGGATTTACAGATTAGGCAAAGGTGCGGCTGAAGAATATTGGCCACATATTATATCTGCTGTTGGGGGGGAAATATTGAAGATCAGGTGTATCATTTTAGGGAGGCCTGACTGAGCATTAGTAAGCGAGAGATTTGTGCTTTTAGAAGACTTTAATAGGTCTGTATGTTCTTTAACTGTCAAGCATGTTTCTCTTTTTAATTTTCAATTTTAATTTGAAATTCAGTGTTCTTTTACAAGAAGCAGCATTGCCTTGCCTGGCACAGCTGTGGTCGGGGATGTGGTGCCACTGCATCCTTGGCTGGCATCTCTTTTCTGCCGGCATGCAAGAGTGTGATAACCAGCCTTGTCGCTTGACACGGCGAGATATGCAAGCCCTTCTGCTGCCCCCAGAGCTTTGGCAGACACCGATTGGCTTTTGTTTCTGGGTTGCAAGCTTGGAAGCCATCCGCCATTTTGGCTCACGACACAGCCATTTGAAAACCTTGCAGCTCATTCTCCAACCTCCTAGAACAATCCCTCCAAAACCAACTTTTACCTATGATAAAGTAACAGACCCAATCCAGCAAACAAGACAGGAATGGATTCCCTGCCCTGAGAGTAAGGCCTAATAAATAAATCCCTCTCTTCTGAAGCATCGTCTTGCATGGCCTTTTAAACTATTCATAGTGAATTGTGCAGAGTAACAAAGACAACCATGTTGTTGTAGGATCAGTCACAAGCACAAAAAAAGTTATTTTGGCTTGCCCTTTGTCACTAGGTGTAAACTCGATTTGGGCTGCATCACAATCTGAAACCTACACACCAAGTTTAGGGGTTTCTCTTCAAGTGCATGTGTCATAGTCTGTAAATCTGCAAGCTTTTTTAAAAAATCCCAGCTGTATGGCTGAGAAACACACCGAGGGCTAACATGGAAGATCTCAGGCTTATTGTTTAAGGTGTTCTCACTCCTTGCATTCGCACTTTCTGAACATCCAATTATTTAGTACAGCTTGGTGGGTCACTGGTCTAAGCAAGTTCCCTCTCTCCAGACCTGTCTGCTATGCTTACACCTTTAGTCTGAATAGCTGCTGATGGCATGAGTCCTTTTTACTGTGATAAGTTTGCAGTTTTCAAAAGACCACAATGCCTCTTAGTATCTAACTGGAGCATCAACGGATGCCTCTTTCACATGCAAGTTTAACAACCAAACAGAACAAAGCACCCCAGCCCCAACTCAAACCTCTGACCTTCTCCAAAATGCTTGCTTTAGGGTTCTGCAATGCTATGTATGTGTTACCCTCACCTAACAAAGCTCATTCTGGAATACATCACTATCTATACCCTATACATCACTATGTGTGACTGGCAGCACTACAGACCTACACAAGGCATTCAACTCCACTCACCGAGAGTTACACCGCAGTTCGTGAGTACATGCTTGGCCTCAGACCCTCAGTTGGAGCACCTTAGTAATGAGCCTTTTATGGAGATGAAAAAGGAGGAAGATAACAGAAGATCCTTTCATGGTAGTCTGGAAGTGGTGGGGGTTTAGTGGAGGAACCTCCAGATGGTGATTGGTCCATGTCAGTCCCACTTACAGGGGCTTGATTTGGATAGGGAGCACAGTGCAGCGAGCCCCCTGTGCTCAACCCCTGAGCGACTTCTCAATTAGTGTGCTGCCTAGCGGAACTGTGAGACGCTGCTGGATGCTCCTCACCTCAGCCCCTCAGCTCCAGGCACACAGCATCTGCCAAAATATCTCATATGATCACATGGTCAGACTTATTTTGCTGTGGATGTTACATTAATACACATGCTTCTATCGAGAGCAGCAGACCAAAGCGTAGCCTGACTAAAAAAGTGCAGAAGGCACACAATTTTTTTTCGGTATTGGTAAACACAGTTGCATTCGCTAAAGAGCATTGCTTGCAAGACTTTAAATGCTTTCTCACCTCAAAATTGTATGATTATTCTGACTATGATCAAAATGCTGCGTTCCCCCCTATATTTAAGTTGTAAATAAAGTATCTTTTTCTTTATGTTATTGGTGTGGGTGAGACAAGTCAGACCTAGTTGCTCAAATGTGCTTGTGTAAAATGAGATGTAAATGCAGCCGTTTTAACGCCCTACTTTATTCATGAGAGAGTCTAAAGAAAGAGAAGAATGCAAATGAGGCGCTCAAGTTTGCCCTTGAACCGGACACATCCGCAAACAAGTCCATCTCACCAAAAGAACGAACAACTTTATTAAATCATCTGACAAGAGCCCTTGAGTAAATGTGTTGGATACTTCCTGTATAACTTTTTCAACATTTAATGCTCTAGAGATGATGTCCACCTCACTTGAGGTGTTCTTATTACAAAGATGATTAGATCTTAAATTTTGTTTTCTTACATATTATGACTTTGTCCTTTTCTTTCTTACCTCACCTTTTCCTTTCTTTATCTCTTTATCTCTTTTCCTCCCTCTCTTCCTTCCTTATAATACTGATATAATCAATGCATTCCTAAAATCACAACCAGCCTCTTCACTACATGTAAATCTGAGCTTACACACATAGGATTACTCAATGTGTAAGGGGGAGAGAGAAAAGAAAAAAGCAAATATGTATTCAGTGCTGTCACCACCACATTGATTGCGCTGAATCTGATGATACACAGGACAGCTTTTTGAGCAATATTGCTGGGCAATATTGCCATCGAAGGGCAACCAGGTGAGACACAGGGCCCACGAATGATCTAAATTATCCGGATAGAAATTTGTTGCCCATTCTCAATGGGAAAGTGCCTGAGCAAAAAGTTGCCTCATGTATCACCTCAAGTCTGCATCAGCGTTTGCGTCAAAGTCCTGGTGTGTGTGCACTTCACAAGCCTTGTGTTTTCTCAGCCTAGCTCCTCTGCATTAGCCATGCACATCCTGATCAATCAGTGATCAATTTGTTCCTTTATGGAGTGTGTTAAATTGTTGTACTGTGATTAGCACTCTAAATGCTGTGCATATTGCATGCCAAACGCTATCACGGCTGGCTATTTAAATGCAGAGACAGAACAGAACTGCAGAGTCTTGTGTGTTTTTTGTTGCTGGTGTTGTTGCTGTATATCACTGACCAATCAAGTATAAGCAGGGTCACAAGAGCTAACATTGTATTCTAAAGTGAGATGATACATTAACATGATAAAAGAAAAGAAAAAAAGAACATAACTGGCAAAGCATGCTGTAGTAAAATAGCTAAGCATCTTCCCTGCAATCAAAGTTACTGTGTCATCCCTGCACACTATTCATTCCAGCTATTTGGATTTGACCAGACCCATGGCCTTTGTAAGCTCTAATTTTAAAAAGCAGTCTGCTCTTGGTCTGTTCATTAGAGACCTCTCGATTGTCAGGCTTGGATAGCAAGATCATTTGCACTGATTCGCTCTACCACAAATCTGCATAGAAAAGAATCATCACACGAGGGAAGTGTAGGTGCTGCTGTCCGTAACGCATTACTCTGATACCCATATGTCCCCGGCTCAAAGCGACAGAGGGTTTTGATACTGAGAGGAGTGCGTATAATTAATTTGATTTTGAAAACATTGAGGTGGGGGGAGAGAGAGGGGTGGCTGTTAATGTATTGATCAAGAGTTCATTTGGCTTTATCTTCATTCGACTAATTACTTTACTCTGAATAATATCAAGGTGGTTTTCATTTTAACTGCCAGTGGGAATTCCAGAGAGAGAAAAAAATATATCCAATCTATTTTATCAGTGATTAAAACATTTCAATCATTGGGCCCACAAAAACACCCCTCAAGCTCAATGTGGGGCGACATTCAGGATTCTGTCTAATTAAAATCCTACATTAAATATTTCTTAATTATCTTTTTCAGTAAAAGAAAGGTAATGAAAATTAATCAGGATGGTTTTGAAGACCTTTCCACGGATGAAATCTGCAAATCTAGTGCTATAACAATATGACACTGTTGGTTTACCCCTTTCCTACAGTCAAAATTCTACTTAGTTAAAAATCAGATTTTTTCAGATTTACACATCACTGATTTAAAATCCTTAATTATTCAGTTATATATTTAGAAACTTTGCTTTGTTACTTCAATTCAATTACATTTATCTGACAAGTCAGTTGAATAAAAAAAACGGATCGATTGACCATCCTTCATCAACAACAAAAAAATCTATTAATATTCCATAAACTATGTACTGTTCAAAAATAAAACCTTATTTTTATATAATATAACCTTAAAGCATCTGTTGCTTCAATTGTACTGACAGTCTTGAAGCTTGCAATGCATGCAGGAAAAATGTACAAAAAAAAACATTAATTTGCAAAATGTCTCAATACAAAAACCAATACAGATCTAAACTGATTCCATTAATTAAAAATATAAATAAACAAACAGAAATTTTAGACCTAGCTGGCATCAAATATCCTGCAATCATAAAGTTATGCAATGATACATGATAGGCTACAAGCTATATTAGGACTAAATATCATAATATTATTATAAATGATTTATCTATGCACATCTTTTTTTTTATTCATGTGCCTTCATAATCTTTAATCAAAATCCCTCTAGCAGTGACATCTTCTCTTCTCTAATGACGTGTTTACTGGTTTGATGGCGATACAACCTGTCACTCACATGAGATCACTGCAGAAGCGAACCACAACGATCCAATCAATTCTCGACAAAATCAAGTCCCACCCTACATTTTTTCTCATTCAAGAAGCTGTTTCACTCAGATATACAAAACAATAGGGGAGGAAAAGGATCACAACTTCTGTTTTTGGCCAGCTTTAAATACAACCGTGTGTACTTCTGACAGTGTCCAGTTTCTGGCCACAAAAGAATGATTTTGATCCTTCAATAAGGCACAAGACGATTTTTCTTTCATCTCACTCTTCCATTCTCACAGTTTCTCGTGTCTTGTGACATTTCAAACAGCGGCTCTAAGCAGGAGGCCTCCATATTATGAACAAATTCTCATCTCAGGAACAGATGGTTTAAGTCTTGCGTCCTCAGGAAATAAATTAACAGATAAAGCTACAGAACAAAGAAATCCAGCGTCCCCTCTCGTCCTCGATTTTGTGTTAAATGAGATGGCGTGGAGATGTTAAAAGCTCTGAAGGCGTCCTGTAATTGCTATGTTGTGCTTGGAAAAAAGCTTTGCCACCATTAACCTCTCCTCAATACAATTCACTTCACATGTCTGGCAATTACGTGGCCAATAATGCTCCATTCTTGCAAATGTGTGTGTTCTTGACTTCCTGTAATTAAATTGGGCTTTTCACATGTAACCTGAAATCGCAGAGGGGTCAAAATGGGCACTTGTAATCACCATTGATCGAATTTGAAGTAGAGGTGCAAATACTTAATCTTCTATTTTTCTTCCGTGCTAAATTGTCCTGTTGGGAAGGTCAGGGATTCAGCTAAGGGGTCAGGGGTTGGACGGTATTGTTTTCTCTCTCCTTTCAATCTTTGGCAGAATACGAGTTGTGCAAAAAATAGAAGAACCGACAACAAACATTGTCAAACGATTTTTTTGACAGACCTTGTAACTTCTTAAGAGCAAAAGGCACATCTCTTCTTTGAAAAGTCAGATCTCTCAAGTAGATTATGAATTTTAGTATCAAAAAGTAGCTTACGCTCTAAAAGTGACATTCACTCCTAGGTAACGTATGCTCTGAAGCATTTCATGTAGCCATAACTATCCTTCACCAAAGGCCACATATGCTGCCATTCATCTTTTCAAAATGTTTCTATGAAGTTAGACCTTTAGAATGATCCATTTAATGTGATGACACCTACACAATGCCCTAACGCGACAGCTCAACACATTTACTCTGCAATGCCATAAACAACTGTAGGACGCTCATTCAGGAACCCTTTTCTTGATCAACAAAGCAGCAGAATAAGGTTGTAAGCCCTTGTTTAAAGTGCTAAATACAAAAGTTCACACACAGTTTTGTTATAAAACAAAAAGGATTGCCTGAAATTGTCAAGAAAATCAGAAGATTGGTTAGCCTGAGCTATGCTAAGCACCCTACATTAATAATATCAGTGGGGAAAATGACAGAAGCTTTGAATTTTTTTTAATAAATTTAATATTTTTAGTATGATAATTTAAGACTTGATGAATTTGTCAATTGGAAATTTAGCTTTCTTTGAGGGGGGGGGGGGCATCGGCATCTTCATCATTTATTCTCTATCATTTTTCACGGGTATCGTAAGAATGGAACAGGTGCTTGACTTCAGTTATTCCTTCATATAGATTTATTTATTCGTATTCGCTTCTGACTGCTGTTGTATGAACAAGACATTTCAAGATTTACACCTGTTAGGAAATACAATTCCAAACATTGACTGAATGCAGTCTCTGCATCAGCCGCTATTTTGTTTGCATTGGGGAACGTAAAGCTTAAAACGCTGGCATTTCCATTCAAGCTAAGCGTTTTTGAGATCATTCGACTGGACACATTATGTTTTTGGATGGTCCCCTCCAGTTGAGATTAGCTTAATTAGCTGTGAAGAGCAATGACTCGTGGGACTGAGCATGTTTGATGCAGATAATTGCAGGGCTAGCGTGGCACACCCCGGTGCCCAGCTTGCAACTGCAGGTGGGTTGGCACCGAGAAGTGCCTATCAAAGTGCACATCTGGGCCCTGTGGGGGTTGAAAACTTTCATTACACCCCTCTTCAAAATACCCCTCCGAATCCCCGCACACCCCTGCCAGATTTTCTTGCTGAAAAGCGCTCCAAAGCTTTTGGATGGTTTTGTGTGGTGAGGGCATAATTATTTTGGTTTCACTATGATTTTCACTTGAAAGAGGTTTCGCACCTTTCATCTTGGTTGTTTATTGAATACACAGATGCGTGAAAATATTTGACTGCCATTGTTTTTCAGGAGTCCATTTAAGTCTGTGTTTTATCTCCTGATAAGAACATCTACGTTATTATCTCATAATAGCAGTTTCTCGATTCAATTCCTCAAGTTGTTGTCTTCTTAGAGGGCTCTTTACAGTAATTACCCTGTTGAGGCAGTAACTTTCGATGTCAGAAAACAATTACCCTTTACTTTCAGGAAGAATTTCTCTGCTCGATCTCACGCCCGGGTTGTAAAAGCGGTCTTCACTGCGCTTTTACCGAGAAGAGAGAGAGAGGAAGAGAGTGAAGGGCCTAATGAGTGAAGGATGTTCATGAGATGCTCATGAGTTTTAAACACGCACATGGTCTTTCTGGTCAATTATCGTGGGTCTCTGCCTCAGCCTAAGCGAGCTGACAGGTCAGTGGAGAGCTGTTCTATCTGCCCTGCAGTGGAAAGCTAAGAGGCCCATAATTCATCATTAGGATATCAGAGTCCAGGTGCAGATTAGAACTGATTGAGCCAGCAGCCAGGCAAAGTCAGGGCACTCAAGGAGGAAAATCTTATCCCACAGACAATTCACAGGTCACGCCCGCTGTAATTGAAATAATTTTGCCCCAAGAGTTGTTTAATCTTCGAAAATCACACGTGTAGGCGGTAGATTGAAGAAAGTACACGTCTGATAGCATCTGCCAACCCGTTCCAACTGGTCAGGCATCTTTTCTTTTCAATCCAAATACTATCAAAACCAATACATTTATTTAATTAATCTGCAGATTATCATGTTCTTTTTTTAGTTTTACCTTTATTAACAATAATTATAGTGCATGATCAATCATTTAAAGACCACATGAAATCTAAATGGGTGTTTCAGCCTTTAGGTCCATGTGTACTAGCTTTTACAAGCTTTTGAGGTTATCTAAATATGGCAAAATGACCAATTCTGTCCAATCAAATGCTGTCTAAAATGAGAATGTCCCTTCTCCTAAACACAAATGAAATTGACAAGCAAGTAGAAAATCATGACTATGACAAAACTGAAGCCTATTGGCTTTTTAAAAACAACAACAACAACAAAAAAGGCCCAAAACTTTGATTCAATAGGAGAAAACTGCAATAATTAAGCAATTTTTTAAAGTTATATTATAAAATCAGTTGTCCTATTAAAAAGTCACAATTAGCTTATCTAGCGAAATAACTCGAATATGCTTCTTTTTACTGTTGGGTAGGTTTTTTTCACATAGACGCTAATGATACACATACATTTTATGCTAATAAATAATAAAATCACTATCAAGTTTTTAACTCAGGATCCAAAACACTTACAGTCGATATTTTTTACGTGAGGATCAATCATCTCGACAACATCAGTAACATGAGCATCAATATTTCAAGATTAATCTAACTTTTTTTTAACTCACAGCACCCCAAACATTGACGTTAAAAGTTAGCGCCGACGCTAACCGCAGACACAGCGCCGCACGGTAGCAGCAAGAGAGCCTGCTGCTCGAGACGCAACAAATCATTTGTCTGTTATTAACCCTGAGCCTGTAATTATGCAGATTGCCATAGATTTTCCCTGGGTGCCGAGAAGTGAGATCCAGGGGTTGCTCTCAGCGTGGCAGGCGGACGCGAGAACGACCGCGCATTACTGAACTTGCCACATTCATCACTGTGACTGATGGCACAGGCGGCCGGTCCCCGGGTCCCGGTGGTTAATGTAGTGGGTAATTAACTGTCATTTGCCTGGTAATAGGCCGATGATCAATGGTTTGTGAGGAAACAAATTCTAATTCGGCAGCTGATGAATGCACGCTGAGGCCAGAGCGATTGAAGTCGCGGGGGTGGCAGCGGGAGAGAGGAGCAAGATGGAGAGAGGGAGCCACTGTCAGAATTTCAAATGCTTCTGGAGGTGGAGGTGGCGTTATCATGCTTTCTCTTTTCCCTGAAAAAAGGTGCAGAAAGGAAAAAGCAATGCTTTATTTGTTGCCCTTGATGTTCAGAAAATACCCTAACAAATGAAGCGAAAAGAATACAGGCCTGACGGTTTAGATAAACATTATGCTTTGCTTTGCTAAAAATCTCAATTACTTTTTTTTTTTTTTAATCTTTACAGGCTCCGGGACCCCCTGCCCAGACTCTGAGCCAGGAACCCTAAAATTAAAAAAAAGCTATATTTTCTCCATAATATATTTCATTAAAAACATTATCTACCGGGATTGTACAGAATTCGAGCTCTGTTTCAATTCAAGAGCGTGGATTTTAATTGAATTGGCCACACCTGACAGGAAGTAGAAATAAATTTGAATTAAATTGGCAGGAAGCGGAATTTACTGAATTGTAGACTCAACACAGGCAATGCATTTCCTAAAATGAAGTGTTCTTCCACACTGGCCATCAAAAGTTAATGTATTAAACTAAATACAAATTTCTCTTGGTGGCATTTCGTACATCGTAGGTATTCAAAACAGTTAAAACTCGAATTTCAGTGCTACATCATGTTTGCTAGATTGCTACCTTAATTCATATTCAATTCAAATTAAACTGATTTGGAATTTAATAATACTAATTATTGTAAATTGATCACAACCCTGATTGCGCTGGATCATTACTTACAGAAGTAATTACTTAATAGTTAGAAATTTCATGAAAAATTAATTATCTTCTCCATGGACCCCTGGTATAAAGGGTCCCAAAATGGCATAGTTTGGACCATATCAGTGTGTCTCATTTCTTTGTGTTATCTGAATCACTTGCATATTAGAGTCCCAGAAGGGTCTCGTTTGAAAGAGAGTAATTTACAAGGATTTTGTGTAGCTGGATGAGGATATTGAGGTGACATCGCTCATGCCTTTTCCATTGGGGCACTGTCTAATGATTACAGTAAAGCTGCACGCTTGAGCCTTGCTGCTGCGACCACTAGGATAAAGCCTTGTGGAATAATTTAATTGGTGTCTGTTTTCCTCTCATCAAATAGGTGCCATTCAACTGTGAAAAGCCACTGTGCACCTCCAACACCTTTTGTGTCCAATCAGGTGATACTGATTGCGCATTCTCTTTTAACTTATGAATCCAGAGCCGCTATGAATTTTAATTTCAAGCTGCCTCTTCAGCCTGATAAAATATAAATGCTACTTTGTAATCATTTATGTCCAAGTGAGTTTGATTTCCTCCATAATACTATTAAAATATTACACAGCCACTGACCATTGAGCAATAAACTCAGTTGAACCATGGTACGTTTTCTTCACCCTACAGAACATAAATGGGAAGGCCGGTCTGCATTTGTCTCTGGACACTCAGTTCCTTCTCTTACAGACTGCATTTAGAGAACATGCACCTCCAAATTCATTACAAGCCAAGCACGCTTAATTTGCCGCCTCCCTTGAGAGCCATTAGCGTCTGTGGCATCAAACTGTCAGACCGGTGAAAGACAAGTGGCAGGTAGGGCTTCATCCGTCTTACCGCCCCTCCCCTTTTCCTGTTGGGCTGAGAAACAGAGCTCTATGAGAGTCTCCTGTACAGAGGGATGGTTACTGCACAGTTCCCTAATTTTGACAGAACTTTATCATTTCTGTGTAAGTTCTCCACTAGTTGTAGACCAATATCTAGAGAGCATATAGGTATATTATATATCTACACTGCCATTCAAAAGTTGTATTTTTAAGGAATTCATAAAGGATGCATTAAATTAATAAAAAGTGACTTTAAAGATATGCATAATGTTACAAAAAATATCCTACAAATAAATGCAGTTTTTTTAGCCAGTTACATTTTCTTTGCTAATAAACATTATGCCACACATGCTGTAAATAGAGCTGAACTTCAAATATTTTTAATCTACTGTTTAATCTGATCCAGTGTTTATATTCCAAAGAAAAGTTCAGATGTATAAATCTACTGGCAACCCATTTCACTTTCACCAAAACTCAAGAGTCTCCCTTTTCACATGATCTAACTCAACTAGAAACCTAAAAATAAAGGAGTATGTGAATGTAGTGAATGTAAATATGAGCCAAGGATACGCATGTCATTTTTAAAACAAGAGAATAGCTAAAATCAGCATTCAAAAAGAAGAAAGCAAATCCCCCATTGCATGTCAAGATACTCTCAGCTACTTTCTGATGGATTACAATCCATTTCATTGAAAAAAAGATACAGTTGGTTCTTTAAATAAAAACACCTATTGATTTCTTTCTGCAGCGCATGTATTACACAGCCAGTTTCTCAGGTGAAAGCAGCCGTTTTCACTCAATGCCTAGTGTATTTGCAAAGCACAGACCTCTGTGCTTAAATTCTCAAAGCAAAAAGGCATGACTGTCCTATTCCAGGAAAGGTATTGGTTACTTTAAATTTCCACGAGATGAGACGATTTGAGCTCACAGCTTGCTAGAGTGGCAAACCCCATACTGGTTTGATTCAACCTGATGACAAAAAGACCTTCAAGCATATTTTTTTCATATGGATATCATCTATCATTCATCAGCTGAAATCCAGCACATGCATTAATGCATCTTTTCTTTCCAGAACATGCATTAAATACATGCGGCATAAACATTTTCTTTATATAAGTGAGTTGTGAACACAGTGAATCTATCATCCTTTTTCTATTTACGTGCAGATCAATGATATATTTAATTGCAAGATGGGAGTGCAAAAAATATGCCTCATCATTTCATCGGTTTCATGCGGAGGCCTTCTGGCTATGCACGTTTTTGAAAATAGTGGAGACGTGATAACATGAAGGTGTCTATATTTAGACAGCTCAAAGGGAAAGACATAATTCCTGTAATTAAATCGGCACCAATCCACAGGACGAAGTCTCGTTTCCTTTCTCCTCTTACCTGGAATGCTATTGGAGATATCCTTCATCGTCTCAAGGTGCGTTCACAGTAGCCCTTAATTTTGTAGGTATTCATGAGAGTACAATTTATCTGCTCAGCTCTTTTTTATTTGCCTGTGGGAAACATAGTTTCTGAAGGTTAATAAACAACCCTGCATATCCTAGGCCCCAAGATCATTTATCAGATTGCGATCTCTTACAGAGCCAGAGAGTGGCATGCAGTTTTATCATTTTAACAACGACGGCTAAAAGTGCCTGAAGAAGTCCGCCTAATAGGTTATTTTGTTATATGATTTCGTTATCAGATATTTCTTTTCCCCCTACCCCCCTTAACTCGGTCTAGGTCGCAGTAGAGTAACAGCCATGAATCCCTAATGAATCCTCTCCGTAATGTCCCGCGAGCAGGCAGGAAGATAATAGGCTCATCCCTGGGCAGCCGCTCTGTGGCGTTAACCTCACCCGGCCCGGCCATCTCCATGATGGTCACATCACACTCCACTTTTTGCTTTTATCCATTGCAGTCTTTTTCAAGCCAAAATATCATAAAAGGCGGTTTCTTAACATCCCATCATCGGAAATGGGAATATTGGAGTAGGACTTGGTATCGATACAGTTTTCCATTTCTATTCACAAGCTCTTGATTCAGCTTGATTCACTTTGTTCAACTGGGCACATTTCAGCTATAATGTCAGTTTAGCGTTCATATGAAATTAATTTCATATGTATTCAAATGAAATAAGTTTTTCAGCTAATGCTGTGAATTACAAAGGGAGCAGCATTTATATCTGGGTGGAAAGTGCAACATTTAAGTCAAGCGTAGAACACGAAACTGACAAGCAGCTCCGGTGGAGAACAGTGACTGCTTCTAAACCCTTCAGATGACACACAGTTCATATCTCTGTCGCTGTAAGTTACAGTAAACCACACACGAAAACCCGCAACACAAGGTAGACACACGTTTGTGCAGCGCAGAGTGGCTCTCTCGCACTGTATGATGTGACAACTAGTTGTCCAGTCCGGTTCCGTTCACACAAAGGTTCTGACAACCATATTCTGGCCTAATTGATACCAAGTTTAAATTTCTTGTGTGAACACTAATAATTTGTAAAAGTATTATATAAACTCCTATGAAAGAGAATAAAAGCTTTGTCTTTTTTGGATGATTCATTAAAGAGTTTGACATTTACATTTAGCATATGCTTTAATCCAAAGCGACTTACATTGCATTTCAAGGTACACATTTACATTCTTAACAGTTCTTGCTTTACCTGGGAATCTTAACCTTGGCATTGCAAGTGCCAACAATAATTTTTGAGCTACAGGAAAGCTATAGTTTGAGTCATTTGTTTGTGAATGGCTGCTTTTATGTTTTTGATTTAATAATTTTAAAAAACGCTTCATATGAGTCATTTGTTTGTGAATCGAACTACACTGGTTGCTCTGTATGTTTTTGAATAACTTAAATCAACCGAGTGATTTGTTTATAAATCACTCCTTACAATCCCATTTCAATCTGAGCATTGATGTGGTTGATCAAATGATTCTGACCCAAAAACTTTACATCTTTTTCAATCTGTCAGGTTGTTCGGTGTGACTGGGAACTGTGCGGCTTGCAGTAAACTCATCCCAGCATTTGAGATGGTCATGAGAGCCAAGGAGAATGTCTATCACCTGGACTGCTTTGCCTGCCAGCTGTGCAACCAGAGGTTAGTTCATTTATATTCAGTTTTCTTAAAATTTTCACAGTACTTAAATGTATGTATCTCTTTGCAGAGGTGTTAAGCCCCTTAAAACTCAAAGGTTGTCTTGAATCCAAAGCATCTTACTGTACATTTACTACAAGGACGGTCCCACTTAACCCCACTATCGTGTCTTGCTCAAGGGCACCATGGCGATAGGGAATCCCAACAACTCTCTGGTTCATGAATCAAGACTACGGGGTTTGAAAAATGACCTTCGGATTAAAGCCCACCACCCTAGCACCGAAAGATGGTTTGGGCAGATGTTTTCTTATCCAAATTACATCAATATGTTTACTACAGGAACCGTCTCCCTGGAGCAAGAAGTACATTGCTCAAGGGCAAAACAGTGATATAGACAAAAACTCACAAGCCCATGAAACACCCTTCAGGGGTCTAAACTGGCAACCTTCAGATTGCTAGCACAGTTGTATTGACATATTGAACCTCTATCAGATGCAATTTCTAGTGATTCTAAACAACAACTTCTGAACCACAAGCCCATTTGTGTAACTACCACCGTTCCACAAAAACTGGCATAAGACACTTTTTAATCCAAAAGTGGCTCATAGTACATCTCTTTGCATTTACTTATTTGTAGGTGTTACATGTTTATTTTTTTTACATTCTGTTGCCCCTAATCTTGAATATTTCCTTATACCCTTTGTTTTGAGGTCCATCATATGCCACACATCAAGTTTTTACAGTAATTATCCTATGGATGTTAAAACAAGAATCATTTTAAATTATCTTTTGATGTCAAAATAAATTGCTTTTTGCTGTGGTTCAACATCAAAAACAGAGAGCAATATAACACTTAAATATTCTGTGGGCTGCAGTTTTCTTCATTACTTTGGGCAAATTGTGTGGTTTGTCTTCATTCACTCTAAGAAGAGACCATTTGTCTTAGAATGTGGTCAAATAAAGAAAAAACCTCATGCATGGGCTGTTCATTAGATACCTGTTTCATACAAACACACAGGTGCCAGAGAGAAGGACACACAAGTGGGGGCCAACTGCAGGATCCGGTTACGCTCAATTAACACAGGGTTATTGTCTTGCCAGTTCAGTTGACTGCACGAACCACGCTCGCCTAATCTAAGAAGTCAGCTAATCTTCATCAGCAGAGCCACAGACAGGTCCACCCGCTTGCCTGGCATTACAGCCCATTTAGAGCCAGGCAAATCTTTCTTTTTACATTAGGCCAGCCGATCAGCTGTTTAATAAAATCTGTGTCAGTCTGCTTTGCACGCTCTGACGAGGCATCTATGCATCTTTCATTCGCCCATCACAATTTCACTGGTTTTCACCACAAGATTTATAGCATGGAGCTGATGCTAATTGCCCATATTTTAGACCGGAACTTGAATTTCCTGTCAGTTTATTCACACTATTGGATGTTTTGCTGGAGAGATGGATATAGCCTACATGTGTGTCCTTCACAATAAACTCACATTCAAGTACATTAAAAAGTATTTGGATACTTACTCCATGCTTAAAAATGCATTACACCTAAAATATTAAAATCAAATCCAGTTCATTCCGTTGTAAGTTTGGGGTCAGTATGATTAAAAAAAAAAAGAGAGTAATCATTTTATTCTGCAATTTATAATATTACAGAAGTTTTCTGTATCAAAAAATTATGCACTTTTTCCATCAAAGAATCCTGTATCATGTTTTCCTCAAAATTAATAAACAGCACAACTGTTTTTAACTGATAAATTACATTCTGTATTTAAATACATATAAATATATTTAAATAGAAGTCATTTTAAATCATAATAAAAAGTCAATATTACTGTATTTGTTATCAAATAAAAGACTTGAGCGGAACTGATTTTTTAACCAAGTTACCAATTTGTTTTCTAGTACATTATAATTCATATATGCAACTTAAGTGTTCAAATATGTGTTTGGCCCACTGTACATATATAAACCACTTAAAGTACTTTTTATCCTGACCAAACACAAGAATTTAATTTACACAGATCAGAAAGGAGTACCTGCATCGGATCTCCTACAGTCTGAGAGCACCGCATCAACAGTCTGATATGCAAATACCCCCCATTTGACCGAGAGAAAATTCATTTGTCAACAAGCTGACGAGACATTATCTCCACAGACACCCGCCACCCGACACGTCTCAAACACTTTGTTGTTCTGTCAGTGCCTTTCGAGAAAGCCTCGCAAATTTTGATGGACTCCTCCAAAAGAGAAAAGGACGGCAGGGCTTTTCATGACGCGTCCGTCATTGTGACAGCTCGGCACATTACCCGAGTACAGGCTCAGTCCAGTGATGCTCTTTGATAAACATCAACACAAACAGCGAGACGTTGATGGAAGGAGATCTTTTGGAGAATCACACGGCACATTATAGTTTTGACTAGCCAATTGGGCCTGGTTTCAATTTTCCCATTGGTCTTGTTCTATGCACTTAGTGCTTGAATTAAAAAGATGAATAAATCAGAGGTAAAAGTACTAATTTTCACAGTTCAAGGAAATCAAAAAGAGTTTTATGGCCCTGATATTTTTGTACAATTAAATGCTCTCTAGAATGAGAATGCCCCCCCCCCCCCCCCTTCTTTATATAGGGGCGTTTTGTTTCGTTGATTGCCTTGCATTTAGCTTTTCCATTTTCATCTTTTTCATCTATCCTCTTTCTCTCTACTTTCATATACATCCCACCCTGCTCTCTCCCTTCTCATTTTCCCTCCTCAAACAATATTAAAGAGGCCATGGCCTTTAAAAGAGCCATCTAATCCATCTTACAAAATGCTCTCTTCGCCATCAGTGACGTGTGACATGCATTCTGATGCTGGGAGCAGGCTAACGGGTCAGTAGAGGTCACGCCGTATAATTATGCTCCTCCATGAGGGTAAGAAATCCCGACATTAGCGTTTGATGCTTAAATGATTACAATCAAGCTTTAAATACAGCTGGGCCACCCCTCCTTTTCCCCACACACATCAGCAAGGCCATCATCTCCTACAGAGTCGTTTCATTAGTCAGGCCACACAAAAGCACCATTAAATACTGCCCGTGATTAGCTTGATTTCCACAAAGAGAGTGCTGAACTACGTCTGTCTGGCTCACATATAGCACCTCTGAAACCAGAAACTTCCACATAATATTGTAATGAATCTTTTAAGTGAACGAGTTATTCTTCTTCCCTTCCATGCACATCTCGTATTTTCTGTTCAAATCTCTCTCTTTTTAAGCATGTGACTGTTTGGCTTTTCCTGCCTTCAAACACTAATTAAAACACAAGAAAATTTAATTCTGATTCATCAGTTAAATCATTACACCCCCCTTCACTGAACGAGTCAGTGTTTTGAGTCTGAACAAGACTAGTTCATGAATGAACTAAATGATTAATTTATTTAGCCTATTGTTGTAATTGTTTATAATTTAATTAAACTTTTCGAGAATGGACTCTAAAGATTCACTGAGAACAATCAAAATCTCAGCTGGCTATCAAACATGATTTATATTTAGCTTTAATTTATTTTTATTTATTTTTTAGTAGTTTTAGTACTTCAACCTTTCAGTTTAAAAAAGAATTTGTTTTTCCACCTGATAATATTTCTGTGGCGAGGGCCGGCCGAGGGACGTGAGAGAATGGCGCGAGGCCGGTGGTGCAATTGCTAATGAGCAACACCTGTATAGCACACCGGTCTCGCATCTCTCACGGAGGAGCGGAAGCATAAAGGGGGAGCGACGACATTAATGATCGAGAGAGGAACAGGCCTGATTTTAGTTGTTCTGGTTTTTGTATTTGTGTTTTATTTTAGCCAGCAGTCGTCCGCGAGGGGCTGCTGGCCGTTATGTTTATTTTTGGGTAAGCCAGCAGTCGTCCGCGAGGGGCTGCTGGCGGTATTTTAGTTTGTTTGTTTTATTTTTAATAAAGTTTATTTTGATTGTTCGCCGGTTCCCGCCTCCTTCTTCCCTGAACATTGCTACACTGTTGCTCATTAGCAATCGCACCACCGGCCTCGCGCCGTTCTCTCACGTCCCTCGGCCGTCCCTCGCCACAATTTCTATTATATTTTGGAATGGAATTAACAAAATGGTTTTTAACCGTTTTAGTTAACAATAACAGCATAACAGTAACAGTATGTTCCAGACTTTTATGGCATCACGGAGGACATCAGTCATGCTCCGTGTCATCCATAGAGTATGCCATCATCCCATGCAGCCGGACTTAATAAGGCAATGATTATTCATGTGAAGGATATGAATCTGCTAACCTGGCTTGAGGATATATCCTCAGCTTGGTTAACAAGGATTGGGGCTACAGTCACAGCGGTGAGCGCAAACGCATTGTGTTTGTGTGGTTTCGAGACTCTAGCCGGCCGTTAGCCACAGATCAGCCCTGAAGGGACAGCTAATCGATGAGCCTGTCGTCCGCTCAGACCTCATCAGCCAACCTCAGGAGTCACAGTTCCCGGTGATGAGCCCGGGCCGTGGAGCTCCGAGGTCCCACGGGATTGGGAGAAGGCCGAGGCCTGGGCAGCAGGGCAGGGAGGTCACCGGCACAGGTCACCGTCTTTGACGGAAAGTCTAAAAAGCCTTAGCCAAATTGGGCTGCACGTGCTCTGGGACTGCGGTAACTAAACGACGCCACAGACAACAGTCTCATCCCCTCAGAGACATCTGGAAACCTCAGTTCTTGCCATCAGTCGTTAGAAGAAACCATGCCGTTGCATTGCAGACACTGCGGCAAATACACTCTATTCTGTCGGATAATGTCTTGTTCACATCCAATGACGTATACGTTCTTTTACTCCATCTATAGACCTCCCTCCGTGATTCATTTCCTCTCTCTTTTCCCTCACTCTTTCAAGTCCTCTCTCCTCCACTCAGCTCCAGCATGTTATTTCACAGAAGAGGAATGTTACTACTCTAGTTAACACAGACCTCAGAGGCAAATAGCTGACGAAGCCATACATCATTAAGTCCACTGCCTTGGAAGCCATCTTTTCTTTAACAAGATGGGTCTCAATAGACATATTCATCATTACTGTCACACCTGAGGAAAAGAAGAGAGGCGGAGGGAGGGAATGATGTAGAAATGAAGGAAAGAGAATATAAGGGAAATATGGGGAGAATGTAAAGATATTGTTGATAAAAAAAAACTACCTAGCTCTATCAATCAATTGAAATGTTATTAATTTAATTGATTTAGGTCATCAAATCAAATTGCATGTAAAATATTTGTTCAGAATTCAACGACTTTTTTTATAATATTTTTTTTTCAATGACAACAGTAACAACTTATTACATTATAATGAATAATCAGTTTATGAAAATCATTATGGCAGACATTTTAAAGGTCTAGTTTTTCAATCTGAGGCAAAATTAAAGGGCCATTCACACTATTTTTTGTATATTTTTTATTTGCTTGATTAATAATTTGGTGAGGCCAGTTGCATGTGGTCAGCTACAAAATTACAAAATATGGGATGCAAAATTTACACAAAAATGGTGGTACTTAAATGGTTCTGATGGTAGCGAAAAAAAGTGCACTTTACAATAAGGTTAAATTTGTTAACATTAGTTAATGCATTAGATATCATGAACCAACAACAAATAATGTTTTCACAGCATTCATTCATGTAGGTTAATTCATGTTCATTCACTTGAAATATTAAAAATGTAAATGTAGAATTCAACCAATTTTAATAAATGCAGTAAAAGTATTTGTCATTGTTAGTTCATGATCCTTAATGATTTGTTAACCTAACTAAAGCTAACAAATTGAACCATGTCATAAAGGCTAGGCACATTTTACCAAAAATGATCTAAAATAATATCTTAAATGCATAATTTACATATGGGTCAGGGGGTTCATGCTTTCATCACATTATTTTCTTTATAATTAAATCACGCTTAATTAATGTGTTAAAATGACAGCCTTAGAAAACACATAAAAAGCCCAGAATTTACGGTCATACCTGAGCAAACACTATATCAAATGCATTTACTTTTTTCTCCTCAACTTGATGGGAAATACTAAAAAGCAATTAAAGCAATCTGAAGTTGAACTCATCTGGGAGGAGAGATTGAAAGGGGAGGGCGAGGGGGGCGCATCAAGCTAAGGGTAATGTAGGTGCTCGGAAACATGTGGCGATCGGTAATGACTGCACGAGTAGAAAAACGGAGGGCAGCACAAGGGCATTTATTACTGCTACCTCTGATGGGCTGACTGCAATATCCTCGTCATAATTGGCACACAGATGTCACAAACGCTGTTGACATTTCACCAAGCAGAAACAATTTGGCGCTGTGAAACGGGGCGGCGACGAGGCTAAGAGGGAACAGAAAACACAAGCTGTAAATAAACATAGAGAGATCCTATTAGTCGAGAAAGCGAGAGAACGAACGAGCGAGATGGAGGTGCTCAGAAGAGGAGGTGGAGAGGGCCAGGATGTCAGAGAAGACAGACACTAATGGATTCCTGGCAAGAATGTGTCATTTAAACAGGACGTTTTTATTGGAGTGAATGACACCATTACATTAAACACACCTCTGCTTTGTGTTAATCACCGTGTCAACAAGCACGATTAATGGATATTACTTGTTGATACTTGGTCCAAACTAATGGCTGCACCTTCCTGCTTGACACTGCCATGCATAACGAATAAAAAAAGTTTTCCGGAGAGCATGCAAGGGAGGGAGGGAGCCGTTTACAAAGTATCCTGGCGCTCGCTCATTAAATTCAACAATGACGGAAAGGGTAATGGCTGTTAGATCTGGTTCCGACCCCTCCTGAGGATGTTTAAAGGAATATTGCGGGTTCAAAACAAGTTAAGAGCCTCACTTGTGGCATAATTCTGATTACCTCTAAAAAAAAACTGGGTTAACAACGGAAGTAAATGTTAAAATACACAGTTTTAATGGTATACAATAACTTATAAACCATATGATTTTAGTGTGAATAAAAATCACTATTAACCGGTTTACGAACTACTACCTTTGATTCCATGACCACGTAGAGCCTAAAATGACTGTAAACATGATTTAACAGCTTAAATATTACACAGGTTTTAACAGAATAATTGCGTTTATAAAATGAGCTTCACATTTCTGCTTCACATTTCTGCTTGGAAAGCCTTCAAAAAATGTCCCCATTTACTTTCATTGTCAGTGCCTCACTGTAACCTTGATCTTTGCTGCTTTTTTCTTTTCTTTTTTTAAAGAAAACGAGGGACAAGCCAAAATTATTTTATCTGGTAACTAACAGTTATGCCACAAAGCTTCAAGCTTAAAGCCGCGAATGGAAGTAGCAACAGATCCTTTCTTCCATATTTTGAGTGAAATGGATTATTGAAAAAAAATAAGTAAGGTTCAGTTCAGTCTACTTGGTTCAGTCTACTTGTTGTTGATTAGTTGGAGGCAGATATGAATCAGAGCTTGCAGATGGGGGGTTATGCAAACAAAATGATTAGAGAAGTCTCTCGAGTCATGACACTTTGAAAAAATACGAGGTCAAAACTAATTTTAAAAGACGGAGCATGCATAGATGAATCGTTCACAATAAGATCAATAACATTCATTTACAAAATCGATTTTACATGCCGACTTGTAATAAACTTGTGATGAATCTCTCTTACAATTCCTTTAAGACGGCGTCTGATGTTCACCTAACATTGCATTCCCAATACAAACTTTAAATCATTAAAATGGTACCAGAAGACACTCAAACGCATTGTATTCCTCCTCGTCCACAGGCAGGAGGGTTCTGTAGGCAACGCTGGCCAGTAGACACGAGCATTCGTTGGCACTCTGACCTTGTCGAACTCTCGCTCTGAGCAAGATAAGCGGCCCTCAGGACGACTAAACACACAGAGCTACTCGCTCTCGCTCTCGTTCCCTCTGCCGCCTTCTTTGTCTCTCTCTTCTGCCTGACCAACATAATCTTCTTTCCAAAAGGTCAAGTGAGACAGCGGCCCGTCAGGCAGCGCTAAAGCCTGCGCTCCGTCTTTGGGGTATATTTATGAAACAGCTGCAGGTAGAGAAGATGCTAGGTGCACTCTGGAGATACTCTTTCTAGACCAGCCGATGTGTCCGCAGGATAACGTACGCTAATATTTGAGGGGGCGGAATGCGGCTCTGTGGGGAAGCCTGCAACTTTTGCTAGTAATGAGTCCTTCTGCGTCCCTTTCGAGTTACGTAAACACCATGTTTCTGTTTCTCGCCTCCATGCAGGTTCTGCGTCGGAGACAAGTTCTTCCTGAAGAACAACATGATCCTGTGCCAGACAGACTACGAAGAAGGACTGATGAAGGAGGGTTATGCGCCGCAGGTCCGCTGACCACCCCCACTACCCCACCGTTTCCAGTTGGGGAAAGAGCTGCGAGAGGACCTGAAGGGGACATGCAATCAGACACAAAAGCACTAGTGTCCTCTCCAGCCCATGTCCCCATCACATTGTATATATGAAGAGCCCAAATAAGGGATGGTGTACTGTACAGATTAGCCATAGAGACGTTTTTTTGTAAGTGAGAGAACATTTGAAGACGGACCAAGACTGTGGTTCTGTTATAATGACGCTGCCTGACGGCTCAATGTCTCAATGGCCCGACTTTTGTGAACACAAACATACAATCCACTGCAAGACCTCTGTCCAAAACACAATGATGCCATTTCAATTGCTTTACAGGGTGAAGACCACATAGTTTAAAAATATATTTTTTAAAAATCAGTATTTATTGGCGAAACAAGTTTGCAAGAAGAAAAGGAGCCATGTCAACATAATTACTCAGGTTGAATGAGTTTCCTCACTGTTCTTTCAATTACAATTTATTTTTTGTTTACATTGCGTCCTAACCAGCGACAAGCTATTTGAAATAAACACAATCAGCCAATCATAAGAAATTTGATGTTTAAGTGTACAGGTCCGGGAACCAATGAGGTTTTACAGTGCTACCGAGCACAAAAGCACAGACATTAACTAAATGTCCTGGCTGTTTAGGACAGCTTGGCGAAAGCTTCACAAAATCACACCTGGTTAAAACACGTCGTTCGCTTTACTACCAATCTTTGGGCTTCGACATCTTCAACATCAAGTGATGTGATTTCATTAGTGACATTTTGAGAGAGAAAAAAAATTACCCTGTTTTATACCTAAATGCGAACTCTAGGAACATTTGAGTTTGGCACATACCTGTATGTAATGTGGTTTGGTGGGTTGGGAAACGATGGGTTTGTTACTGTCTTCCCTGTATTTATTTAATAGGCTTTTCATCATTGCGTGTAATTCATGGCTCTGTCCATTGACATGTTTATACTTGAACTGAAAGACAGCTTAGTCGCCAAGCATCTCCTCCAGACATGACGAACCTCACATCGTATTTTTTGTGCAGCCCATCAGCTGACATAATCCTCTTTAAACATAATCAGGTCGCATAAACTAGGAGCATGTGAATACCTGGTCGGAGGATGTTTGTTTGTTTACTATCGATTCAAGGCGTCATTCTAGCGCAAACAACTACGGAAGCCTACAATGTTGATAATCTTTTTATGGACTATGACTACCTTTGGAAACCGAGGGCATAGTCTTGAGATAATATGAGGACAAACTTAATTTGTATATGGTGGTTGTACATATTTTAAAAAAAAAATCCTTTTTGCTTGCTATTGTATATGGATTTTCTTTTTATGTGTTATTCAGCATGAGATGTTTATTTTTAGGACGTGTACATACTGTACTGTAATCATTTTAAGCACAAATGTAATACAGTTTTATTGTGTTAGCACTGTGTGGTGGCTTTCTTTGTGTCTTTTGTTTTTTCACAAAAAGCATTTGGCACTTTCCACAAATGGTACAAAATAGAAGCGCTTAAGTAAAGATTTTTTTTTTTTTTGCCAAACATTTTAATTAAAGCATTCCATTACATTTAAATATATACAGTACATATTTTATTAAAAGTAATTAAAGAAAAATATTTTTTGATTTGTATTTATTTATATAACTTGGATAATAGGATTGAATGGTTAAACTGAAATTGTCCAAATTATATTATTGTTATTAACTGATATTAATTGTTGGATACAGCCAGTAAGATGTAACTTTTTAACTATTTTTTTAAACTATTTTAAGAAGAGTATGCAGACATATTATGCATTTAATATTAATGGTTTACCGAACATATCTAGTTCTCTCACAACAAAAATGCATGGGATTTGTGCCATTAAAAATGTCATGGTACACCAAAACCTACGGAAAAAGATTTTTAGAGGATGCCATCTCTCTCTTTCAATGGGCCAGTTTGCATAGACTGTCATTTCTAAGACGGTGTGTTTACTGAAGCAATTTGGGTTAAGTGCCTCTCTCAAGGGCACAACTGTGGATGCCGAGCAGCCAGTGGCGAACCTTCAGGTCTCTACTCCATTAGCCCATCCACCAGACCATGCTGCACTTCCGGTTTTGTGATTGATCATAAGTGCAATTTGTCATTTTGTCATCCATTTTGTTGTCATTGCCCCTCAAAAATGTCCTCCCCTTTAGTCTGTGGGAAGGAAAAGCGGGCAAGTGAGAAAGAAATTGATCCACCAGTCCAGCTAAAAACAGCTGAGTGTTTAACAGCGAGTTGCTCAACATTATCTTAAACGATTTCAAGTGAGGTTTAAAGGTAAGGACTTGGTCAAAATTAACCTTTACCTTGGTGATTAAGGCCCTAAAACAAACAGGGGGCTCTTGAGGGGGTTTATTTAAAGGTGAACTATGTAACTTTTGTTAGTTCAAAATTAACAAAGTTTAAATAATGAGTCAAATACACCATCAATCCTTCTTCCAAAAAGAGTGACACAGGTTAGCTGTCACAAAGAGCTAGAATGGTTGACATGGAGCGCGTTATATATCGAGCCTGTTTTTAAAAAACACCGAACAGTGGTGCTTCGGCTTGCAAAAAGAGAATGTGACAGAGCTTGTAATAAAATAAGAATCAACATTGGCTTGGCTTTTCTGGAGATGGCGAAAATTGAGGGATTTGAAATGTTGTCAAAGCGACTTGGTGATGGCACTTTTATTACTAAACAGGTAAGGTATTTTATTGAACTAATAAATTGCCATAGCTCTCTAACACAGTTCGTTGTAAAGCATTATCTATTGTGAAGGCTCATTTCAAACACAGTTCGTTGTAAAGCATTATCTATTGTGAAGGCTCATTTCATTATGGTTGTCGTAGCGCTGTGCTGGAATTTGTTTTCAAGGAAGTAATGTTTCTATCAATGGGCAACTAGTCACCTTAAGATCCTTTCCATCTAAACTGGTTATATATCTTAAGCCTAGTAGAGAATGTTTTATGAGCAGTAGGATAATATTCATCCGCACAGTCATGCAAGGCTGAAACACAACCAAGAGAATGTTCTTCCACAAAAAATCATGTAGTTTTTTTTTTTTTTAGAGGGACCAAAGTTACATAGTGTACCTTTAAACAATATTACAACCAAGAGGACTTGTTGTTCTAAATATCACAATGAATATTGTGCTGAGATTCCAAAAAACAGCACAACTTCAAGTATGATATTGCTTTCAGACATTTAACGGTAACACTTTATTTTAAGGTGCTTGTAATAGGCAGTAATTAACAGTTAATAAGACACTTATAAGACCTTATAGGATGCTTAGAAACATAAATAAGTTAATAGAAGTGTTAATTAAAGCAGAATTAACACATTTATAAGGGCCCAGGCCCTGAAAGGGCGAAGGCCCTATTGTTTTCCTTAGGATAAATTTGTTTTCCTTAGGATAAATTTTGTTTTATTTTTCTAACGACCCGTGTGCAGTTTCAAGAGTTTTCGAGCACGTTAAGGGTCCCAAAATTGCCCGAATAGTCTTTAGAAAAATAAAACAAAATTTATCCTAAGGAAAACAAATTTATCCTAAGGAAAACAATAGAGCCTTCGCCCTTTCAGGGCTTTGGCCCTTATAAATGTGTTAATTATGCTTGAATTAACACTTATAGTAACTTATTTATGTTTATAAGCATCCTATAAGGTCTTATAAGTGTCTTATTAACTGTTAATTACTGCCTATTACAAGCACCTTAAAATAAAGTGTTACCCATTTAACTACTTAATAAATCAGTTGCCTGAGACAATATGTTATACATGTCAATAGTCATTAGTACAAAAACATCAGAATGGTTTATTCCGGGGAGTCGTGTAACGAACTAGCAATCTCGTCTGCCTATAAACCAATGCAATTGTATAAGCAAAGCCTACACCCGAGCCATTTAAAAGCTTCTGTAGGTTGCTCTGCAAGCAAAGCCAGAATATTGCTTGAAGATCCTCTTCACTGTACAATTCAAAACACTGAGATTAAAGTTCTCGTTCTAATTAAGGAGGCTGTTTAAAGTAGCCTGTGAAGTTTGACAACAGCGGCACTCACATCACATTACAGCCTATAATAACCAGACCAATTAAACTAATTGAATTTCTTTAGCCTGAAACACAGAGGGAAAAATGTCTTTGATTAGACTCAAGCTGTTAAGTCCTTCCATAAAAAGCAGAGACGGCTCTGAAACCTCACTAGATAACAATCCAGTCTAAAGGAAGTAGGGGATCTACTTCGCTAAATTACGGTAATTGTCTCATAGGGTGAAGTGTTTGAAGGATGATACAATGAAACCCTTCTATTAACGATAACACTGGTCATTCCTGACTTTAGAGTGATGTGACTGTACAGTATGATATACGTCATGACAATTACTGATTGCAGAACTGTAAAACAAATTCAAATATAGTATCTATCTACTTACATAATATACAGTAAGTACTGTAACAATACAGCTGTGCATAATAGAATTAAGAACAGTACAACAGATGAAAATGATGCATAAATATTCTAATCAATTAGTAGAACTAAGTGCGCTTAGAAATACAGTTGGTTTTCAGATCATATCTTCAGAATGATGACTGTAAGTTTGTAAGCGATAACATCTAATTCATCTACTCAATATAGTCTCAGTATAATCACTATCCAATGCATCTTATTCGTTTGCTATCGTAATGATGTAAAAATACAGTGGTGTGTATACATTATATAATACAATATACATGGAATATTGTATTATATAAGAGACTCTCATTCAACGTCTGGGGGTATTTTACAACATTTTACACATTCATGCACAAACCTGTCCAACTAGTTATTGCCACTATTCACTGGTTAATATCACATGAAAAGGGTGAACAACAAATGAGTGTTAACACACAAAGTCACCATGAAATCAAAATTGAAAATTCTTATTTTTTATAGAATGTTGCAGTGCTTGTTATAAATTATTTGTCTGTGCACGTCATTGTTTTTTTCATTATTATTATTATTATTTGAATGCTCTCGTAATCTTTAATCAAAAAATGGGAGTATGTGTATAAAATAATCTACTGAAATGAAGTTGATAAAAAGTAATTAAGTTGAAATTCTTTTTTTAGGTGTTAAGTGTTATCAATTGAAGTAATTTTTTTTAAGTAGAACTGTTCGCTTTTTACTGTGCCGATCTTGAAAAAAAAAAAAAAAGAATGAATGAATGAATGAATGAATGAATGCATAAATGAGGTTAAGTTATTACTAACTAACTAATATATTTGATCAGATTTTAACTGTTAGATGTGGTTTGGATCAGATCTTGACATTCAAATGAATATTTAAAATTTAATCAGGGACTACAGGTGGAAATTAGCAATTGTTGCTACAAACCTGGTCCAAGACAAATTCTCTTGTTCAACAAGTTTAATGTTTATTTGTGCACTGTCCCTGTTTAAAATAAAATAATTTCCATTCCATTCCAATCAGCTTTCAATTGTTGAATGGGATTTGGATTGGTTGATTTTTCCAAGTGCAACATGTTCCTGGATCAACATATTTTGTTGATCCTGGAACAAAATTCCTGTCCAAAAATGTTGTCCTAACTCTATCCCTACCGCTAAACCGAACCCTACCCATAACGTATCCCTAAAATCAGAGGGAAATGATAGGTAAATAACAATAATAATTTTAGTTGTGAGCCAAACTTGACAAACTCTAAACTTGTCCCTCAAATCTGATTGGTGTATTGAAATGTTGTTCCAAGATCAACAGAGCTGTTGATCCAGTAACATGTTGCATTTGGTGAAATCACTTTTACCTAAAAACATTTTTAATAAAATTTCAATTGTTGGATGTGGTTTAAATCAGGTCTGTAAATGCCATTGTTCAGACAACAAATAAACTAAACTGATTTATAGTCAGATGGACCAAAAAGATGTTTCAACAAAGCCAACATAAATACAGTGCCACCAATTTAGGTTTTTGTTTCTCTGTCTGAACTCAACGCCTTGCAGTGCTGTACTTCTTAATGTAAATATGGCTTCTTACATCACATCTTAATACTCGGAGAGACTTAGGAACACTCTGAAAGCACTGAGGGAGACAGCACAACCGTCTCATTTAATACACTGTTATTGTTTTATCAAGGCTATTCACAGGGGCATTTATGTAGCATAGAAACATCTCGCCCTCAAACCTCCAGCAAACAGAAAGCCGAATAAAGCAAATCGAATAATAAAATGCAAGATTCTTTCATAAAATAGTCATTTGGGGCATTTAAAAGAGAATTATCTGTCAGGGCACGTATCGTTAGCAGCTCCCCCCTCCACACCGCAGCTGACCGTCGAGTCTGAGCGCCCGTTCTGCTCATACGGCTCTTCTCGTTTGGCAAACGGCTCCAGGGGCGAAAATAATGATCTGCGGAGACATGCCAATGCTATCTGGACCAGATAACGCTGTCTTAATGACTCCTTATCCTTCGGCCTCTTCGCAGAGATGGCTGCCACTGCAAATACATTCCCGTCATTGGGTCATTAGTTCTTTATGGCGCCGATAATGGACTTAAGAATTTTTGGTCCAATTCGAGTGTACGCTACCCATTGGAAAACAGCCCTCAGATAGATTAGCCAACGGCTAGTAGGGATGCTCAACGAGCACTTTTCCCATTCCTGATTAGCGGATCATTAGCTGGTATTGGCGCAACACAATGACAGTTATTTCTTCTAAAACAAAAACCTGATAAAGACATTGTAATGTAGTCTGGATAATGGTAATCACTGTACAGAAAGTACAAAACACTTCCCTGAATTACACTTTGCATTTTCAAATCTTGCCTTTCTGGCCTCTTTGTTCAGACAAGCTGAAAAAACTCAGTTGTGGCACATCCAACTCAAATCCGTTTTCAAATTAGCAGTCTGAACAGAAAAAAACTCACATAAAACACAAATCCATTCATCTATTTGTGGTTTGAAATATGACTTTGATCTAACTGTTCAGACACAACGTGGAAAGTATGAAAAAGAAAAAATATTGAAAAAAATAAGTGTTGTCTTGTATTAAAGGATCGATATTTGTAACAACAAACTGTAAAATAAATCACCTTTGTATCAAATCTCTTACTAAAACAAAAATGTTTGTGATCTGATGTAGATTTTTTTTGACAGACTTCATTATAAAATACAATTGTGTCTGGTAACAGTGGCATGGGCAGGGCTAAAAATAGCATTTTAGCTTAACATAGGCCAAATGTTGACATGACAGTTTACAAACTATTTCTGCTTCCAAAAGCTCATTTTAAAACCCAGATTAGTGTATAAAACAACTTATTTTACTTCTCATGTCTTATGAGGATTCTAGTCAGAATGATCATAACTCTTTTCTTAGAGCCTACATAGATTAGATTTAAAAAACAAATCAGTTTTGTGTTCAATGTGAAGAAAGCCACGCATCAGAGAAGTCATTTGTGATTCCAGTATCACTGCAACCATTACTATCAAAATTAACACTGTGATCTATGCACATGGTTCACGATCAAAAGCCCTTCAGAGGTCCGTAATGAAGATGCACACACCACAAATACCCTAGGCTGAACTCACACACATATAAACATGCCTCTCCATCATTGCATCAATCTCAACTCTGCAGATGCACCTAAGTGGCTCATCATACGCTGTTAGGCAGGAAGAATGCTAGTTATTTCACCTTAAATGTCACTGGCAATTTATTCCATGCCGTTCATTCAGCTGATCTGTGATCTGTTATTTAAAGAATGCAAGACGTGTTATCGACACAGACGGATCTGCAAAAGCGGCCTGCCATTATCAGTAATGTGTTCTGGATAGCACAGTGCCGACAAACGAACTGAGGGATATTCGAAGTTCGCAAGCCCTGTGAAGTTCTGTCTTTTGATGTGGCACACTAATCTATTCCAGATGGACCAGGATTGGTCCACCAGGGAGGCCCAGCAATGACACCGAACTGCACATGCCAGACAATGGAGATATAAGGAAACTCTCACATACACACAAACACATTTAAGTAACAATCTATGAGTCTATGTTCACAATTGCATAATGCTCTTACCATTTCTGCAGTGTATAGTACCGGTATGTAAAATGTGCACAGTATGTGAATTATTTTGTATGCATGTAGTGATTTTCAGGTAAAAGACATGGAACAGCATTTACCTTACAGTTAAAAGAATTATAAGAAATTATATTACTTTTAATTTAGATTTTGAAAGTAAATACAGAGAGGGGCTTTGTGGCCTTATCTCAAAGAACTAAAACATGCCATATATTATATTATATTATATTATATTATATTATATTATATTATATTATATTATATTATATTATATTATATTATATTATTTAATTAATCGCATCTAACGTAAAAGTTTGTAAATATATATTTGTGTGTGTGCACACAAACATATGAATTTATTCATTTACATGTATGTTATATGTGATTAATCGTGCACTTATTATATTGCATTGCATTGTATTGTATTGTGAAATTTTATATTTAATGCATTTTTTCCATTGATTACATAAAATAATTAATACAACAATCCAGTAACAAGAATATTTTGTATACCTTAAATTACCACAAACCGTTCTTTGAAGAATTATTATACAAAAACAATTTAATTAAAATGCTAAATACCCTTTTTTATTTCGAGAATGATAACTGGACAAAATTTCCCAAAATTAAACATGCACATAATAAGCATACAACATTTTAAAAGTTTGAAACGAGCATTCAGAAAACTTCAAATAAAAAAATAGGTATTAAGTGTAAAGTGTACTAAGCCAGGGGTTTTCAAAATTTGGTTGTGCGTGCGTGTGCGTGTGTGTGCGCGCATCATTTTTTTTATACTATTTGTTTCGTTACTAACCCTTTAGTGGCCCCTAGTTTAGAAAGCTCAGTACACCATAGACCAGGATCTACATCTCAGTCTCAGCATGTCATGTCAGCATGCATACATCTTATTGCAGACCTTGAGTTATAAATATACAGATTTGTGGAATTTAAATGAAGATTGCATGTGATCCAGTCATGCAGAGCACCGCTAATGGCTATTTCAGTGTCTTAGTTAACACCTTCTTTCAAGTACAGCTACGCAGCTGGAGCTGAGAATAGCTTTAGCCGTTTATGACGCGCTATTCCCATTTGACCTAATTTATACCAAATTGGAGAGATGATTGTATTCAGCAGGGGGTGCGAGACACACGTGGCTCCTGACAACACCCTCACAAACCCTTTCAAAGCAAATATTTGAGATTATTCCAGGCAATTTTTTTACCGTCCCTACCTCAAGCTTGCATTCTCTGGACAGGCGTAACGACTTGAAACATCTTATTTTGCTGGGCTGAAGTGGCTGTGGCAACAAGGAGAGCTGAGCTCTGGGTTCTCTCAGCGGGTGATTTAAGAGTAATCAAACATTGCTGCACTGCTATGGGAACCGACTAAAGCCCGTTAAACTGGAGTCCGGTGAGATAAGAACAGCACTACCTCATCTCGAGCAACCCCAGAAACAAGTGTAAACGCTCCTGCGAGACTTATTTGCGGCAGATGGGCTTGTGATTTCTCAAGCGCCCGATGAGCGATATGAGAAGAATGTTGATCTGTAAGGCATTAGTGCTAGAAAACCCCGGGCCGGTGCATACGTGTGGCCATGAGCGTCAGGCGATCCCTTCGGTGGATGAGAGCTTTATTTCAGGTGCATAATTGGACTCCTGGCTTTTATGGCCTCATTTACTAGAAGAGAGCTTGTGCACTACCACATATCTGAAGGTTATGTTTGGGCCCAAGGATTTCAGCACACTACTGCTGCGATTTGAGCCTGAACAGGATTGAGATGTGTAAACCAAATGCTACTGCTTTGCATGGACTCAACTTTGTAAGCTCAAAGTCTGTCCAAACAAACGCAATAGGCCAGAGGTTCTCAATTTTGAAATAGACTATACATAAAATATGCAGCTTCTCTTACACTTAATTGCATGAATTGCAGGCTAAAGTGTGACCCAAATGCAAAGGTAAACTCAATGTAACAAACCAGCTGCCACAATAGGTGAATGCACACCAGTGTCACTGACTAAGTGCTCTAAAACTACCATCTGCTTGCATTGATACTGATACTATAGATATAAAACAACACGTAATAGCAAAAAATAAATGCAAACTTGCAACTTTGAGGAGCCATAAAGGCACATTCTTGAGAGAGAGGGATAGAGAGAAAACAAAAAGAGTATGAGTTGCTAATCAGACCACCAAGCCATGTTTCTAATGGGCACCCAGGAGACCCGGGCCAGTGGACCCTGCCAATTCAGGACGTCCGTTTTGACACAGAAATCACCACAGAGCAGCGGAGATCTATACTGCTCACCATCATGTTCGTGACGGCTGTAATACCTGACGAGACTTTAGCTTTACACCGTGGTCTCATCACTGATCCATCACTAACCGATCAGAGATTGTAAGCTAACATCAAGAAATAAAAGTAGGCGCAACAAAAAACAATAGATTTTGACAGTGTCTTTCGAGCAGGAATACAATGAGGGAATTCTGAAATCATTCCCTCAATCATGAATTGAAGGACGTTGCTGTCCGCTCAACTCCGTTGTTTGTTTATTTGCCGGTTAAATGTGTTTATATTAGTAAATGGTGATAAAATACGTCTGTTTTCCTCCTCGACTGGTGACCTGTGTCCTCTGGATGAAGCTGGAAAAGTACGCCCACACTCCTGCTGTGCTTTCTGGTCTTGGGTCAGATACGTGGGTTGGGCAAAGAGAGCAGTAGAGAGATGGAGAGAGAGAGAGAGGGAGAGAGAGAGAGAGAGAGAGAGAGAGAGAGGGAGAGGGAGAGGGTGTATGTGTGTGTGTGTGTGTGTGTGTGTGTGTGTGTGTGTGTGTGTGTGTGTGTGTGTGTGTGTGTGTGTGTGTGTGTGTGTGTGTGTGTGTGTGTGTGTGTGTGTGTGTGTGTGTGTGTGTGTGTCTCTTAACCACATAGCGAATTCTAAATGTGAGTGATTAGTTCTTGGATGGCTGTCTGAAAGCTTTACTATTGCCAGCGCACTGCAGGCTTTGGAAAATAAAGCACACAGTTATTTCCTGTCTCTCCACGTCACCCTCGAGAACCACCTCCAAGAAAACTATGCACAAGAACAATTCAGAGGATAACTGGACAACACAACACAAAAGTAGTTGTCGCAACAGACCACATGAATGTTCAACACAAGTTCCATTCGCTTATTCCCTTCTTCAGTTTTCTGTTTACAATTGAAGTTTTCTTGGGATTAGGCCTTTGGAACAAATAAAGAAAAGAACTAACCAGGCAAGAATTCATGAGGCATATTTGGTTCTACAGACATGAATAATACAAGCGGTGTGCGATTTAATAAAGACTTAAGGTACAGTCACATTTACTATTTCTCTGCAAAATGTCTCGGAAAAATCCATTCAATTCAATAGAAATCCACACAATCAGGAGTTTCGTGAGAGGGAAAAGTTCCACTTGCAGATTTCGCTTGTGTTCGAAGTTGGTCATGCGAATTTGCCTCAACAGCAAGCTGCTTGGTTGGAAAGTGACTTCTGTGTTAGCTGTGATTCATGTGTTTCTGTATACTGACCATGAATCCTTCTTCCCATTAAATTTACTGAAATTTTCTTAATGTGACCAAACCTTTACATTGAAGGAACATGTGTCCATCCATTGATGTTAAGGTGGAGTTCCTCAAAACTCAATGCACATTAAAGTAATGGAAACAGCTTCAACTTCTTTTTCTTCTTTTTTTTTACTGTAATCATAGATGTAGTTTAACCATTTGAGCTTGGAGAAGTATGGACCAATGATGAACTTAAAGATAAAGTGCATAATATATTTGATAATAATTTGCCACGCCTTTAATTGAATGTTAAGAAATGCACTCCAAAACATTTGGATGGAAATCCAGCTATTAAGATTTTATGGTGGACTCTTTTGACTCTCTAGCAAACACCCAGAACCCCTTTACAACCAAGTAGCAACATGAAATATATTCAGGACCTTTTTAGAAACCACATAGGCAACACCATGGTAACTACCCTAGCCTCATAGATGATTTTCACACAAAGATCATCTAACTTTTCTGAAGAAAATTTGAAAATCTAGTTTCTATCATCTCTTGTTGTGCTTGATAGAAACATATAACTGGACATATTAGACACAAATGCCCTCCCTGTAGCAGCCCACAACTCTCATTTCCATTGCAAATGGCCCAAGGAGGTGCAGAACATCTGCTAGTTTAAATCTCCACCCACAATCACAGCTCTTTGCTCATAAACAAGCACCACGTGGAGATAAAGAGCATCCCTCTGGACCATACTGAACTCTCTTTATCCTACGAGCACCCCGATCTTAAAAAGAGTCCTCCAGGAGCTATTTATTCGTTCAGCCATTTTATTTCCCCCTCCCCCCACACTCTCCACCCTAAACTTAATCAAATGATGAGGGCTTGAAACAAGGGCTGGTGGATGAAAGTATTGGGATGGTAATGATGCCATGTAATGATTTCCCCTGAGGAGATCACATCTATTGCCAGGAGGAAGAATGAGAAGAAGAAAGACCTGAGGGTGAGAGTCAGTGTAAAGAGTGAAAGACTCCACATCACCATTTCACACGAGCACCTCAGGTCACGAAAGAGATTCGAAACAGGAGGTGGAAGCCATATTAGGATGAGAACGATCCCAATCGCACCCTAGGCGTCTTGATTTCACATTCTTCATCGCCGTTTTTGATGGTTGCCAGTAAAATATCAAGTGTATGGGAGGCAGCAATGGATATTAAACAGCTGAAAGGTACAATTTGACAATGCTCAAATTTGGTGTAAGATAGGCCAATTTATACTTCTGCGTCGGACCTACGCCGGAGCCTCTACGCCGTAGACTACGCATTGGTTTTAATTTATACTTCTGCATTGTTGTCCGCCTTCATGCACGCAGAGGGAGCATGTGAAACCCGAGGGAGCGGTTTGAGCAGACCAATCACAGCGCTTGCGTCCGCGTAGAATTAACGCGTTGTTACATTTTTGGAGAGGTGCACGTCAGGGTACACCGAAGGGTACGCGCGCTACACACAGCCTACGACGTAGCTACGAAATGAGTTCGACGTAGAAGTATAAATTGGGTTTAAGATAAGCAACAAATGAGACTTGTCTGCGTTAGGGAGATGGGAGGAAGGGAAAAAAAGTCTCTCGCAATCAATTGCATCATCAAAAATTAATCTGCCGCTCTGCACTTGGGACTCACTGACAAGGTTTGTGAGAAGTAATAAGCACTCATGTAACTACCCTCTCTCTTACTTCTTCTTCTTCCTCTTTCTGCCCAGGAATCTGCTCTTGGTCTCGGCAGGGATGAGAGCCCAGATATCCAGAGTAATCTAGACCATGTACCCGTGCTGTGACAATTGGATCAGATGACTGACGGGCTGAACCAATAAGAGTGATTCCATGGCGTACCCTTTTGAGCAACAATTATGAGATGCTTTGTAAGCACAGTCGTAATTGGGTGGAAAGCTCACTGTGGATTAACTACTGTTATATACACCGAACCATTAGCTCAACGAGAAAGTGTTAAAAATGTCTCAAACACACCCTAAACCCTAAGTATTTTTTGAAAGAATTGATGGGTGGTACACAGTCTATTCTTTGGAAGCAGGCATGTATGGGCAATAAGTGAACTGCGTCTGTCAGGCTGGAATGGTAGTGCATCAAGTCTGAAGGTAACAATGCACTCTTGCCCATTTGCACCACATTAAGGCCTGCTCTCGGCAGAAAAGTGCCTTTCTGCGTTCACCCCTCTTTACCCTAAAGTAATGGAGCTTTTTCACAGCTCATGGAGGCTTTTGCAGGTCATGCACTTAATGGTGTTTGGTTATCACCTGCCTGCCTGCACCCGGAGTTCATCCCTATTTGTGCCTAGAAGGACTTCTGCCATTGTTTGGATCACAATCTCCTAAGCCGAATCTGAACCACAACACTGAGCTCCCAACAACTCAAGGCACCATTACAGTCGTGGTCGTGGACTTTCTGTATTTCTGCATAAATCCGACCAACATTGAGATCTTCAGATCTTCCTACAAGTCCTACAACTAGAAACAAATAAATGCAAAAATATTTATAAAGAAAAAAATATAAAATAAAGTTTTACACATGTGCAGAAATACTGAGAATTAAGGGTTCACAAAATAGGGTTACACTTTACTTCAATTGTCCACTTTAGATATTCTACTAAATACAATGTTCTGTCATGAAACTCTAGATGATGCAGGCTGATTGGTCCTTAACTCAATGTGTTAGCGATCACATCGTTATCTACATAGCGCAGCTGAATGGCTGCTGTTTCATCAGCGGCCAATGAGCTGCGGCTCAAAATTCAACAACCGGTAGTGTTGCCATTAAGAGACTGCAGCACGCTTTCAAAAACTCTCCATCTTCCCCGGCTCCACCTGTATAGATCTGCTACGGGGGTTGTTCCATGTATGTTACATGCTCACAGCAATGTCTGTGAATGTATTGTAAGTAGCAAGTCTCATGTTAGAGTCATGCACCGTTATTTATATTGTTCCAAATGAATTCTACATATACAATAGGGGAATAGAGGATTTGACAACGATGATTATCAAATGACACTTAATCGTTATACTATAAATGAGAATGAGTAACAGAGTTGCAAATTTAGTGAGAAATAAGCCATCCATTTGTATTAGATAAACTTCAATTCCCAATAAAATAAAGATTTTTTTTTTCACAATAATTTGAGTACCAGGGTTGAAGGTTGATATATATATATATATATATATATATATATATAAAAGTTGTAGATCAATTAAGGTCCAAATGATGTTACATCTTAGGTGTCAATTTTAAGAAATGTACTTTTTTGTAATTCGAAAAATTATGCAAAACAGAGTTGCATGCAAAATGTGAAACATTTTATCATTAAAATTAATAAATACATAAATGTATTAAGTTTATATTACATTCAATTATAAATCTGTTTGGTCTGTTCAATATTGATCATTTACATGATTGTCAAAATTTTAAGGGAAGTACAGATATTTTAAACTATGCATTTTATGCATTAAACTACCTACATATTTTGCTTTTACTTTTCTTGACGTTAATTTAGATTCCCAAACATATCTAACAGTTCTCAAAAGTAACAAACAAACAAACAAACATGTGATTTTTACCCCTAATGCTAAAAAAAGTGCTGACAAAAATGTGCATGTTAGTCATTCTGAAGTTCTATCCTTCAAGGCTGTATTTGGAATTCAAGCAATTTATTTCACCTCTAGATGAGTTTCTCCCGTGATCCTGCATGTTCAGAAATGGCGCGCTGTGCGTAGAAGCTATTATCCTCGGTCTGTTCAATTATTGATTGGCGAGTGCCACAGGGTGAGCAAAAGCGCAGTATACGAAGACCAAATAAATCTCTCTGTGGACTTTTTAGGCTGTGCCTTCGACTCCCTAGACTTGTGACGGTAATAGGTATGCTAAAACCACAATTATTAGTAACGTCAGGCAGAAATCAAACATCTGCACTACAAGTTCAAAATGATTTTCCCTGCTTTTCCGCCAGACTGAATGGTGGACTGTGCCGTCTTCTGTAAAGACGCATGTACAATGCTGCAACACCTTTGTAACATGCAGTCTATTATGGTCCTATAATTGACAGAGCTGGACAGAATCAATTTCCCTTTTATCGTGACATCTCGGATCAGTTGTGTCCAGTACTACTCCTATTGGAAGTTTTTGACAGGATGGATTTGAATGATATTTCCAGAGTGATTGAGCTGCCAGCGGTCTCCCCCAGGTCCCTCACAACCTCGGAAAGAGCTTTTATTTCTTTCATAAAACCGGGCAGATTTATCTATTATTAACTCTGCTCCTCATAGCAGCCACATTTTTATGTATTGCTGAGACAGGGTTAAATGATTTTCAGTTAATTAGCTTGCCTCCAGGTTATTGATTTTCTTTCAGAAAGCAGCGAAGCTCCAAACGGGGGCCTCAGACTGGCTTCAGCTCTGTCTCTGATCATGGCCTCAAGAAGGTGCAGCTGAGATGATGCTGAGAGACAATCCCGTTGCACATTCACTGCAGCGCACAACTTACTGTTTCCCTGGAGCTTTGAAAGTCTAGATTCATCCACAGAGGAAACAACTTTTGTATAACACTCTCATGCACAGCGACATACATAACAAAACTGCCGCATTAAAGCATTTAAAGTTATTGGAGAAGCCAAATCAGTTGAATCTTTTTCCATTGTAACAGCACAAGGTCTCAGGTGTGATGTATGTATGCCCAATGGGGTCATGAAAGAAGACTATTGAAGGTCTGCTGCATATACTGGAGACATAACTGAATAGATCCACAGAAAACTGCTGTATGAATCTATTCGCTCTAATCAATACAACAATATTGTCAAATAAATCAAATATATATTTCCCAAGATTAAATTGTTGAGGTCAAGTTTAATATTTTGTGTGCAGAGCCTTCAATGTCACTTTCATCTTCAGATTTTCAATTTTGTACAGTAGGTTGGCTGAATGCAATTTGACAGCTCTAAATGGAAAACTTGTCAGAGCGGTGGCCCAAGTGGTACATTGAGTTGTGGTGCTCATGTGGGAAATTCAAGTTTGAGTTTGGCACACATTCTTAATCTCATTTCAACTTCTTCCCCAAACATTTTCGGTCAATAAAAGTGGGATATTGGAAAGGACTGTGGAACTAGCAACAGCCTACCAACCACTCATAACACATTCCTAACTACCTGACATATATATATATATATATATATATATTCATAGATCAAATGCATAGATACGGTAGATGCAATTTGCCCAATTTTTAAACTACATGAATACTTTCATAATTACCTTTAAACTGATAAAGTTTTTGACAAACCAACATTCATAATATGTTTCAATTATTGTCTTTAGCTAATAGTGGACACTCAAATGTCAATGAATTTCTGTATATAATTTTAAAGGAAAATATGTCGAAGCGGTGGCCGAGGTAATTCAAGTCTCAGTTAAGCTTGAATTTTCAATCTACTTCTCAAGTCTTTTCTATTCTATCAATGGTGGACAATAAACAGAAAACATCTCATGGACTCGAGTGTGAGATTTTTGAAATAAAACAAAATTGAAAAAAAGCATACATTTTTACTCTGGACCAAACAACAGCATAGCACCTTCTCAAAACACTTTCAATGACCTAGAAACACTGACAAGCCAACATTCAAAGATGTTTGATTTAGTTAACAGTTGTATTTCTGGTATTTAATGAAAGGTAACAAAAATGTTGTACAGATTTGAGGAAGAGGGGCATTTCAGAAAGATTCTATTGCTAACATACCCACTGTCCACTTCCTAGAGGTCATCTGGGTCTAATCGTTACCCGTGATTGGCTTAAATCGAGATGACATCACATCAACTTTCTTTCTGAGTAAGAAAAAAACGCTTAATCTTTTCATGAAAGCAGACTCCACATGGTGACGGCTGAGTCTATTCTCTGCCTCATCAATGTTTCAGACCAGAGTAATGAAGTTGAATGTCTGCGAGTCTCGCGCACAGCCGCTATCATGTGTCTCGTGTCTCACACACACATACGTGCACACACGGAGAGCCATGTGACGATGAATTATGGCAAGACCCCTCCCTATATGACTTCCACAGAGGTGGGCTCTCTGACAAACATAAATTATGTTAATAGAATGAAATAAAAAACACTTTATTCCAAAGGTTTCAGTACTTTGAAATGTCAGGATGATCTAGTACGCTACCTGCAGAGAACTCCGAAGCTTAAGTCAGAGCGCTAAAATATTAAAACAAGAAATTTGCGCACTCTCTCGAGGTACTGGAAAGGTGGGTGAAAAATGGAGAACGCACGAGCGTGTCTCCCAGGTGGAGTTTTTCCATTCATTAATTGATCCCAGTGCCAAATATAGCTCTGCATAAGAGCGCAACGGAATATTGTAGATACCGAAACTTATTTGATGGTGCTTTCATGGGAAGAATTGCCATTAGGCCTGTTTTTTGTCCTGTTGCCTCAATCAAGTGCTTAGTCAATGTTATCTAAATGCCAAATTATAATTATCGTTCAAATTAGGCGTTTGATTTAAAAGAAGTTGATTAACTCCCAAGGTTATTACACTAGGGGGGTTATCTGGCAGGAAGCTCTCAGGAAACAACATTTTCTTCTATTATTCTCGTCCAGATGAGAAACATGGAGGACGTCTGCATCCAAATTGGAGCAAGTCCCACTGCTACCTCGACATTCCCTGTGTATGATGTCGGGGGGGGATGGGTGCTTTCTAAGCAGCTAAATTAACCAGAGATAGGATATTAATTGAACAATTCCATTGTTGCCGTGGCAAACTGCCAATTGATTGGCCCTTCAAGGCCGGATCCTTTCCTCTTTATGGGCACTCCTCGGGCCGCTGAATGCATTTTCGTTAATGCGAGAGTGAAAAGAGGAAAAGGAGAGAGTGAAAAGGGTGCGGGGGCTTGGTCGTGGTGTTCAATTACAGCAGGCGAGAGGATAAATCAATATCATTTAAATTGCTTATGGTAATCATCTACGATCCAATCACTAAGATCAGCATAGGATATCTGCTGACCCCAGCCAAGTCTAACAGTCCCCTAGCTCCAAAACTGAAAATCTCCAACTGAAACGCATGTGTAAAGGTCATGCTTTCCAATGCTTGGAGTAGATTGGGTCAGCACGTTGCCTTAGTGACTGTTATTATGGGATTCGAGGTGTGGGTTTAAATCGTTTCTTCTATAAGGCCTGAATTACACTGCTCGCATAAACAGTGCATAAGCAGCAAAAAAAAAAAGATATGGAGAACTTTAGAATTTAGATTTAATTGGCTCACATTGAAGTTAATTAAATTGGCCACACCCCACACAGCTGAAATTAAATACGAATTGGAATGACGGGAAGAGGAATTTACTTTAATACAATTCAAAGCAATGCATTCTGGTAAAGTATTTCACCCTGGTAAGTTAATGAATTAAAAATGATGAAATATAAATTAAATACACACACACACACACACACATATATATATATATATATATATATAAAGGCCTATAAAGCAAACAAAGTTTTAAATAACTTTCATTTTAGTCAAAATGACAGTTATATAATGTTAAAATTAATTCTGCTTCCTTATTTTACAAATGTAAACTCCAGTCCTGCATCATATTTGGTATCACAATTTCAATTCAGGAATTCATTTGGAATTTAAAATGCATTCTCAATTCGATTATGAATGGCACTGACACACAACCCTGCTATTGAGAATTTGATAATCATGAAATATAGTTTGCATGGAGAAAGGTACCGCATTTGGTGATTAATCTAGACAGAATGCAACCCAAACCACAATGTGTGTCTATAAGGGTATGTTTGCACGACAACGATGTCCTCAGCGTTTTTGAAAAGTTTTGCGTACAGACGATAACGTTGTTGAAACAATCCCCGTTCACATGGATCCGCAAATGCAACTAAAAACATTGTATTTTTCATGCTAGGCCAGTAGATGGCGATGTCGCTTTGTAAAGAAACACTACGGACCTATAGACTGAACACGTATGCATGTGCATGACGTCAACGTTTTCATAAATTCACTTTGAAACCCGTTTGGCCCCAAAACGCAATTATCATGTAATTGAACAGCCAAAACACATAAAAAGTGTCATTTTTAGTTGAAAATGGTGTCATGTAAACACCCCTAAATTACTTAAATCATCCAGATTCAGTCAGATTTACTAAAGAGAAAGTAAATGTGAGCTTGCATCAAGACTGATAGACATTGTTTTCTAACAATCTGTGAGATATTAGCTCTTATAATGCTTCATAAGTCTATATTGCAAAAGATTATACTGAAAAAAGGTCACACAGGCATTTTCAGGCTATTCTTTGCTCGTAATGGTGGAAAAATAGGCTCAGAGCTGAAATTCTTTTTGCACTTGCAGCTATATGGTCCGGCTGTTAACACAAGCACCGAAATTATGCTTATGCTTAAATGTTAGATGAAGCACCCCTTTCTTATGACTTTTGGCCTACAGGCCATCTATTAGGCGTTACGCTGAGATAAATATGCTGAAATCATTGAGTCAACAAAGGGCATTTGCTTCACTGAGCATTGAAGGTAGATTTATTTGCCCCTTCAAGTGGCCATTTCAATGGTGAGTTTTACCCCACATGAGATAATATGACTTCCTGTGTATAAATGGCAATGACAAGTGTACAAGAAAAAAAAAGAGGCAAGCTTGCTGCAATTCTCTGAGCTCAGTAATGGGCTTGGGTAGAGATGAAGGGCAGAGAAGAGAGCAGCAATGCGAAAGGCATTAGTTAGTCCTTATTATGTTCACATTCCACTGAAGTCTGTTCTCGCACTGAGAAAGGAGTCAAACATATGGTCCTGACCTGCGCTCGCTTCTGTCTCAATGTGATTATGGCTGATCTCTGCACCCATAATTACTTCACATAAACTCACAAGTCGTTAGTTCGTGTGCGCGTATGAGAAAGAAAGCATGCCGTCATTGAAGAAAGGTCATGAGACCGTGCATTCACATCTCGCCCCTGAACTATTGCGTCCGCATTACCACTGATGCACCTCTAAAAACACTCTAAAAACGCCTAGTCCAGCAGATACGGTCGCTTCCGAATTGCAAGGCTCAAACTCAAATTGATTTATATTGCGCCGTGTCGCCTATAAGTCGGATCCCGGCTAAGCGTTCATTAATTTTTCAGGACCCATGGAGCCATTGTGTGATATAAATCTCTGCTAAACCTTGATACTGGCCCACACCATGACTTTGAAGTGCAGGCTAATTAAGCATCCGTACAGTTAACGAGCCTTACAATACGGCAATGGGAAGATCTGAGAAATATACGATGTCTGTTGTAATATAGAAACAGTGTGAGAGGAATACAACAGTGCAGCATCTGTCTATCAATATATATAGACCCATAGCGCTTGGCATGTGTCAGTCTCGACTTGTTTACAGAATGTCCATCTAAGGAAAAACTTCAAGGTTGATTCCAAGAACCTTGAGTTTCCACAAAAAAAATCTTCTCGGATAGGCCAGACCCAGCTCTTCCCCAGCGGAGAGAGAGCCTCTTGTGGGCGGATCAGTCATTATTGATCACAGAGCAAGGTTTAGCTGTTCTTCATCTGCCCGGCCTGTAAAATGCTTGGCTTGACTGAAATATTGCACAGCCTGGAGCTGGGCACAGGCCCAAAACAAATGAGAAAAAGCCTTTACGGGGCATATGCATGGCCAGCCGTGGCGACCTTGGGGCTAAGTACCAGTATTTACAGTGTCACCAGGAGAGGGCTGGTTAAAGAGAAGGACGAAGCAGCTGAAGGATGCTCAAAATATCTAGACACAAGTTGGTTTAAAGGGATCCTATTATGCTTTTTTAGATTCCCAACTTTCTTTAGTGTGTAATGTTGCTACAAATTCCACTCCAAACAGAGTTATTCTCCATATCAGCAAGCATTGTTTCTGAACTCACTGAAACACCTCTATGTAGTCTTGAGTTTTCTTCTGGGAACGTACACATCACAATATTCCTCATTTAAACAATTCCCCCCGAAGGCATTAAAAAAAGAGGAGGCGAGACCTGGTTGCGTTATTAGTAATTTGAAACTCCCTGTTATGGTAAGGGCCCTGATATTTCCAAAGCACGCTTGAAGAGGTTGACCAATCACAACACATTGATCCAGCCAACCAGTCAGAGCATATTACGCTTTTTGGAAGGAGGGGCTTCATAGAGAAAGGAATTAAACAGAGCATTACTGACAGAATTGGAAGAGAGGTGCTGCAGCAACAACATAACATGTGAAAAATATGTTTTTGGAAAAATACAGCATGAAAGCATGTTCTAATAGAAGCCAAAAGCAAAATCAAGACTTTGAAAAGGGGCATAATAGGTCCCCTTTAAATAGTTTTTGTGTCCTTCATATAAATCTCTTTTCAAACAGCTTCAAAGGCCAGTTTAAAATCAAAACTGTTTTTTGTTTTTTAATGCACACTTCTGCTCTTAATGTGAACAATTCTTTAATGCATTTACCTTTTGCGGGGGTAATTTTTTTATCAAAATGTCATAACTCGCTCTTCTTGTGTTATGACTCACACAACACTTACTTTTCACAATTCAAACAATAACTGATGAATAAAATCCTGCCATACATTTTTTTAGTTGTTGTTGTTCAATAAGCCATTGCTTTTGGAAATATGTCACAATACGAAAGACTGTTGCAACTTCTATTTCACGCTGACTTTAAGATCCCAGAATTGTTTACCAGTGTAAAACTAAATTGCTGCAATGCTAGATAAAGCACAGTCTTAAATACAAATATTATGCATATTTTCACTTACCTTTATTTTTCTTTCATGCAGAATTTCAGATATTCTTGCTTTACTTCAAAGTTGATTTTCAGAAGATTTGATTGGTCATTGCTGTGTTGAGATCCTTAGTTTTACCTAAATGTCATCGTAATAAAGTGAACTTAGATTTTATGACTTCCATAATGGAACTTTATTGAAATCTTATATAAAGACAGAAACACTTCAAGACCCACTTAAATAGCCTATCTTAAGCTAATTAAGTAACGATTAGATTTTTCATAGTTCCATGGAATATGTTTACAAGCTATTCAAAACATATCAAGGTAATGTGTTACGCAGGAATAATAAGAAAGCATTCGTCGTTCTGTTAAGCAGGGCTATTTTTAACAAACATCTGCTAATGTACATCACCTATGTGTAGCAGTGTGGCAGTATAAAACAGTTCAGTTTATCGGTTGAGGCAGAATAGACAGAGTGCGGAGGAATGAGTGTTTTGCACGTCAAGGGTGAATAAGAAACAAATAAAGAGGTGCTCCATGTGCATTAGACAAACATGAATGTAAACATTAGTACTTGGGCTTTCAAATAGCTCCCTCTAGTGGACAATACATTCACTGATTTCTAGCACACTTGCAGCTTTAAAAGATTAATCGCAACCATTTGTCAGAAACATTCTCAGCTTTATTTTCAAACTGTATTTAATCCATTAATACGTTTTTTGTTGTTGTTGTTGTTGTTGTTGTTTTGCCAAACTTTCTTTAAACCTGCTGACAAAAAAATGCTAATTGAATATTTTCGGTGTGAAACGACATGCACAAACTTAAAAAGGCCTAATTTTTTAGACAGAATCTAAAGCTGTTACTCAAAGTCTATTGCTCATGATTAATAAGTAACAAAAAAACAAATGTCTGTTCAATGTACAATCTAGGTCAAAGCTTCAGAACTCATCCTTGAATGTGTGCCAAAAGGTAAAGATTACATTAAATTATTATCAGCAGTTTAAAGGCATATTTTTAGCATTTACACTATAAAGGGCATTAACGGGGGTGCGGTACTGAAAACCAATAGAAAACACTAAAAATTCTGTAAAAAAAAAAAGTGTTATTTTGTGTTCATATTTCACACAAAACTGCAAAAAGCATGTAAACTAAAACGTAATCTTTTTATCGTTTTAAGTTTTACATTAATTAGCCTTATTGTAATCTTTAATGATTTTAAATGAAGTGAGCGCTATCTATTAAAGAAAAAGAGCGGTGGTGAGCACCCTGTAGGCCATAGACATGGTTGCACACAACCCCACACCAAAGAACAGACCTCTGCTAGGCTGGGGCAGAGCCATAAGATAGGTCACTGTGTGGATGAAGCGCGACCCCACAAACACCCGGAAGTGCAAGAGAGCCGAGGAGAGATCCGGCCCAGTGAGTGAATACAGAAGACCGATCACCACAAAGGGAACAATGTTTTCCAGGTCATTCTGATGGCATCTGTGATTCAAGAACAAAGGCATCAGAAAGAGACAACATCAGTTGAACCTTCATTGCTCACCCAGTGATCTTGTCTAAAAACGGTTTATAAGTTTACCTTCGCACTCTTTCCACATCCGGATCAAACCTGACCAGTTTCTTCCTGTCTTCTGTGGACTTCACCAAGGTGGTGTCCTCAATGTTTGCAAAAACCTAAAAGAGGAGTCATTAAATCTGTGAAAATTAAGTGTTTGACAGCTTGTTCAAAACTTATAACGCGAAAATATAACGCGGTTTGTATAAGCTGTAAGTTGAGAACAATACATAGTGTACCTGTTTTGTCAAACGATAGTATGAAGTCACAAGGCTCATAAGCATCATTTTGAGGATGACTATGGTTGCATATGTGGAGAAGGCCAGGAAGACCTCGCTGTCAATCATGTGCACAATTTCCACCATCTTTATTCAAATTTACAAATGGGAAAAAACAAAAAGTAAACAGATAGCAAACAGATAGCCTGATACTCATATGCAAAATTCTCAAAAACATTACTAGTTATTTTGATATAAAATGTAGGCTATTATATCGCTCTAACTAACAAATGTGGCCAATTTCTACCAGCTTTGACTAGTTAAAAACCAGCTACCATGTTCCAAAACAGCTTCCAGTTTAATCTGGTCAGTATCATAATCTTGTCAATATCATAAGCAAACTTCAAATGTAGTAATCAGAGTTTTCTTCACAGAAATTGGACAAAAATTTCACCAAAAACAGTTATAGAAACGTAAGCAAATATTCCATTAACAGCATTGAGTTGTTTGTGTCCTTTTTAAGTTGAATTAAGTGCAGTTAAGTTACACGAACAGAACAAAATATCTCTTTCTCTACTGTTCATTTAGCACAATTGAAAGGTGTTCATACTATAGACGTTTAACATTGTAATACCGTGTCGTTTGTTTACGAGTTTAATGGAAACAATAGAGCAAACTAGAACGCCGAAGGCTCTGGAATGTCAAAGGAAAGACACTTTATAAAACATAAGTATTGACGAGAAGACTAAACAAAACTACAAAAGCAAGAGGTTAAAAGGAAGTCTAAGCATTCTAAATATTGGCGCTTTGACGCGTTTCTCACCTTTTTTGACTCCACTCAGTTTCACAGCTCTTCCTGAACTACCGTCAGATGGGTGGGAGTTTCAAGCCTCGCATGCAAATAACTTACTGTTATATTTATGCAACTGTCTGTTTTGCGCTATTTGGAGACCTCCTCAGGCACGTTGCTGTAGCTCAAACAATGGAGCATGACGGTAGCAAAGCCAAGTAAACGCTAGTTATCTCATTTTTATTAATATTTCTCATGGGTCAGTTTATTTTTACTCTATAAGCACATACCTTAAGGTTATTAAAAGTTCTCCAACAAAATATGTCCCAAGAAAAAAATACAGCTGACTGAACACGCATTGCTCTTTTGTGACAACATGCACCAGTAGGCTATTAGTGTTTCTTGCCACACTGCATGGGGTAAGTTGTGCCACATTATAGTCTATTTAATAGATTTTTAGCTCATTTTAAACATGGAAACAAAACAAATTATGAAACAGCAAAAAATGTTGCACACTGTATCGTTTGGCATGTCAAACTGTAATCATACTGATTTTGTAATGTCTCTCAAAATGTTCTTTGCACCCTCGAGTAGACCAAATAAGAAGGTGATAGATATGTTGCAAAATGTTCAATAAAGAATCATTGAAGTCATACACAAGTAATCCTTTAATCCTTCAAGTCATTACAAATTATAATATATATTAATATATATTACGGCATGATTTCTCAGACATGGTTTAGATTAAGCCAGGTTTAGGCCTTATAGTTTAAGTACCTTTTATAAAATGTGCCTTAGAAAAAAAACATTACTGGTATGCATCTTGATACAAAACAATGGCACTGACATATTTTAATACACGCTGATGCAAGTTGCTTTAAAACAGCTCAAACATGCATTTTAGTCTGGGACTAGCTTAAAGGGTTAGTTCACCCAAAAATGAAAATTAAGTCATTAATTACTCACCCCCATGCTGTACCAACCCCGTAAGACCTTCGTTCATCTTCGAAACACAAATGAAGACATTTTTGATTAAATCTGAGAGGTGGATCACTGCTACATAGGCTGCCAGAGGGAATGAAACTTGACGGCCCAGAAAGTCATTAAAGAACATGTTTAAATATTCCATGTGCCTACAGTGGCTCAACTATAAGTTTATCAAGCGACGAGACTACTTTTTTCCCGAAAAAAACCCCATAAATAACGACTTTATTCGACTATTCCTTTTCTTCCTTGTGGGCCTGAGACGAGAGTTCAAGAGATTTCCACGACGCATGCGCGAGAACTGAGGAGAGAACGTTCTTCTTCTAATACTTCTTGTTCAGTTCTCGCGCATGCGTCGTGGAAATCTCTTGAACTCTCGTCTCAGGCCCACAATGGAAGAAAAGGAGTAGTGTAATAAAGTCGTTATTTATGTTGTTTTTTTTCGGAAAAAAAGTATTCTCGTCGCTTGATAAACTTATAGTTGAGCCACTGTAGGCACATGGAATATTTAAACATGTTCTTTAATGACTTTCTGGGCCGTCAAGTTTCATTCCCTCTGGCAGCCTATGTAGCAGTGATCCACCTCTCAGATTTAATCAAAAATATCTTCATTTGTGTTTCGAAGATGAACGAAGGTCTTACGGGGTTGGTACAGCATGGGGGTGAGTAATTAATGACTTAATTTTCATTTTTGGGTGAACTAACCCTTTAAGCCTTGTCTATGAAACCGGGGTTACAAATTATAAAGTTAAAACCTAAAATGAAAAGGTTTCAAAAGTATTGAAGAAAAGCAGGTTTGAGCACTTGGAATGCATCCTAAACAGACTGTCAGCATTGATAACCCTCCGTTGAATGCTGAGTCACTGTGACAATGACTTGTTGACTGTTAACAAAAATTGGAAGTTAAGCAGTGACATTAGCACCTTTATAGACAGACGTGTACGTGAAAATTCATCAAAAATACAGATGAATTGTTGACAGTTTTTATTATGAATTGCATACAGTGTATCAGAAAATAAAGTAGGGACAGTAAAAGATATAAAACAAAAGATATAAAACAAGCCTCTCCTATTCTGCAGAGCACTGGCGTCTTTAGAGATGGAGTGCTGTTGTAAGAACCCTGTAGGCCATTGAGAAAGTTGTGATCATTCCCACCGTCCAGGACAGACCTCTACTAGGCTGGGGCAGAGACATCACGTAAGACACTGTGTGGATGAAACGTGAACCTACAAACACTCGGAAGTGAAACAGAGCCGTGGAAAGATCCGGCCCCGTCAGTGCATACAGGAGACCGATCACCACAAAGGGAATTATGTTCTCCAGATCATTGTGATGGCACCTGTGATTAAAGAGCAAAAATCACTGAGAATATATGCAATCAACTGGTTAAATGAGTATAGATCTGTCCTTTTCTATTACCTTCGGACACGTTCTACATCAGGATTGGCCTGGAGCATCTTCTTTCTGTCCTCAGGATCTTTTTTGATCATCGCAGTGTCCTCAGGGTTTTGAAAGGCCTGTGTGATTGACAGAAACACATTAATTATAAAACCTATACACTATTATTGCATTAGATCCATTGTTCAAGTTAATTATAACATAATGCAGAATGAATCAGTCTTTTAAGTCACTTTCTTTATTGCAATTTATATCAAACTGAATTTTTTAAACCAATTGCACCTTTCTGGTTATCCTGAAGTATCCAGTCAGAGGAGCCATGAGCATCATTTTGAGAATGACTATAGTAGTATATGTGGAGAAGGCCAGGAACACATCGCTGTTTATCAGGTCAGCCATTTTACTAAATTTCCTTCAAAGGACAACATATAGAAAATTACAGAGCAAAAGCAAAGTATAGGGCAATGACAGACATTGAGATATTGTAAAGCATGCAAATGCACATAGACCTATAGCTTATTATAGGCCTACTATTTTGTTTAGGTAGGAAAATATTATTTTCTGCTTTTATTCAGTGTAGCCTTATAACATTTTCTAGCATTTTTATGTTTTGACCAATAGATGTGAGAAATTATGGGAACTCTGAAATATGTCTGTGAAACGGTTCTTTTGAACAATTCTTTTCAAATAACTAAGTCTGCGGTTCCTTTACGGCATATCCTAGGCTACTTGCACGCTTTGTTCTAATACAGCATGACATATCAGTTACACTGTTTACGCCTATTATAAACCACTTTGTTTGTATGTTTAAAACTGTCCGCCACAGCTACAATCATGATTCGTTTGATCATTTCTGCAGTTAGATTTCTGCTATACTTTATTCCCATTCGGATCGATTCGATTCGTAGCCTAAACCAAGTCCTGTTAAACCGGTCCGACTCACACAAAAAATATTAATTCACCAATTAGTCTTAGACATCGTTATTTGAGGAAATACCATTACTGAAGCCTACTTATCAAATAAACAAGCTCATTACATATGCACATTATTTGAAAGCCCTTACTTTACAAACACTGTGTAAAATTAAATTTCCAACCCATCTTTTGCTCAATATCTACTTTTTTTACAGCCCATCCACCCTGTTGCGCCGTTCACTCAATAAGCGATCGAGCTACTCGACACGACAATGACGCCTCCATTTTAATCAACCTGTTTACACTGAAACTAATATTGTTTCTACTATAATATGCTTCATTGTGCCACTTCGTTTAATAGGCCTATAATAATGGGGATATTCAATTTCGGTCCCGCTCGTATGTTAGACCAGATGTTTATAGAGTTTATATTTGGAGCTTCTCACGCACACCCTCCAATCAAATGCCAAAATATTAAACAAAATTGGGGCAACAAGGAAAATGTTGCTCCATGCTTACCTGGTAGACGATTCTTGCGGATGACAAGTGTGACAGCGCTTTGAATCAATTTCTCAGTTGTGGTGCGAGTTGTTCCGTATAGGACAGCCTACTTGGACCAGAGCCAGCGCATTCCTTCTAGTGTGATTTTCTTGTCAACTTAACAACTCGATTCTTTGGAGCTTTGTGGATCAATTACTAATCCTAGATTATTTTGATCTGTACAGTAAGGTCTTCCAGCCAAATCAAACACAACAATTGCTGTTTCTTTTGTGTTTTGTCTTTTCATTTTGCTGTTGGCAAGTTTGCTTGCATTTTCATGGTGACTCCCTAAGCCTGTTTGTCACCTTATGTAACAGTGAGGGGTTGCAAAATATGTTGATTTCACCCTACAGCTTATCTGGAATATTTTACCCATGCAGTAAAATTGTGGGAATAGTCACTGGAACAAAATAGGATGCGTTATTCCCCATGTAATCAAAACATATGCTTTTCTGACCACTTTTATACACGTGATTGGTCTTAATACAGGTGTAAACAGGTCTTCTTGAAAAGTTTTATTTCAATTTAGAATCTACACAATGTTTTCTAAATAGTGTTTTCAAGCATTTAAAGCAACACCAAGGAACTTTTCCTCTGCGGTCGCCCTACAGGTTGGAAGCGGAATTGTCCATTACCGCTGTCGTAAATAATTTAGCTTACTGCAGCCTACTGTCGCATGCGCCTGCTGTTTATCCAGCACCGGCTCTGGAATCAATAATGGCCACAGACAAGGTAGAGTATGATGCATGATTTTATGAAAGAAATCACAAACGAAGAAAAACTATGTATGCCGTAAAGCAGTTGAATTTTGTAGTTCTTTTTGTGCTCCGGTTACTCCCCGAAACCCGAAGTTACATAGTGCCAGTAAAAGCGATACAGGCCACGTCAGGCTATGGCAGACGTGTCATTTAACCTATTGTAAGTCGATGTATCATCACAAGGGTCTTGGAAATATGTGACCCGTCACAGAAACCAGGGACACAAGTCGGCAGCACAACTTTCGAGCAAAATGAGAAAGAAGAGTTTTTTTTCAAAAATTGGTGATTTTCAATTTTTTGGAGAATCTGTTAATTGAAATCACGAAGAAGCCTCTCCATGTTTGAGATAGCAGTATTGGTATATTTAAAAGCTTACATTTTGAGGTTGAAATCGGCTTGTTTTCGGAGATTCTAGCATGCAGTAGGGGCGTGGCGTGTCATTGTCTGTGTGTATTTCCATACTGAATAACCCGGCGCTTTTGCCCCCGCCCTCCAAGTCAACCACATGGCTACTTATTATGCTGTGCTCTGGCCAGCTCTCTCTGATATCAAAATTCAATGAAGATGGATGCCGCAAAGATTGTCGCAGACGAGATGAACCGTCTGGCAGTTACACCGAAAATGTTTTCGCCGCACTTCGTGGGCTCGGGAAACTGAACCGGAGGTATGGGCGCAGCGCGCTCGCCCTCAGTGCTTCAATACGGCGGCTCGGCTCGCTGACAGCGGTGGCTGGCTGTTTCATATGTGACGGAGAATCGAAATAGAGGATGCAGTTAAGACCTTTGCTGCTGCGATGAAGGCCTGCCGTGCGTGTTTCTGAAATGTAAGTTAAGCTTCATTTGCTCTTTAGTCGTTATTTAAGATGCTGAACCTGCTGATGATATAATGTGCTTGCGGACATTTCATTTGTGTGTGTATACGCACATAAGAAAGTGGTGTAAAGAGATTTGCAACAGTAATTTGAGGAGGTGAAATGTGATTATTTGGAAAATTGCAGAAATGACTGCTTAAAGAAAAATGCCAGCAGGCATTTGCCTCCTACATAAACTTTAATATTGTTGACATTTTGGGCACACGAGCGTTGCGTACTATTTGCGCTATATGTAGGCCTATGGCTTATTGGTCTTTGTTTGTTGTTGTTGGTTTTGCGTTATATGTATATGGCATATTGGTCTTTGTGTGTTGTTGCTGGTTTTGCGTTATACTGTATGTATATGGCATATTGGCCTTTGTGTGTTGTTGCTGGTTTTGCGTTATATGCAGGCTATATGGCATATTGGTCTTTGTGTGTTGTTGCTGGTTTTGCGTTATATGTATATGGCATATTGGTCTTTATGTGTTGTTGCTGGTTTCGCGTTATATGCAGGCTATATGGCATTATTGGTCTTTGTGTGTTGTTGCTGGTACGTTGCAAATAGAGGGGCAGCACAATTGTTTTTCACCTAGTGCGGCAGAAGTGCACTCATTCGAAGTGTAAAAAAAGCTGTAAAGCACATGGAGGAGCTTTACAGGGGGTATGGCTTATCTAAATGAGATGTAAATGAGCCCTATTGTCACCCCCAGCAGCAGAGACAGGTGAGAACTGCACAATCTTTAGCTCGTTTTCTCCTCTTTGAGCTTTTTTAAGTGCCTACTTTAAAATGGCCACAACTTCTCCAAATATTATCAGATTTCCACATGTTACACATCGTTGGAAAGCTTGGATATTACACTCTCAGAATCTATGAATAACTCAAAATGCCCCAGAACCGACTTGTGTCCCTAGTTTCCGTGACTGGTCACATATATTATGAAGGTTGAAAAACTACATAGTGTTACTTTAAGGTGGCTAATCATAAAGGTTATGTACATTTTGATTATGATCTGTATCATATGATCCAAACTTAATACTGTCATAACTGAGCACTTTATATCACAAAACACTTCTAGAAATTAATTTAAAGTGTTATAGGTTCCAACACGGTCTCATGAGAGTTTGTATGAAATGACAAACTCGTAAAAAAAAGTAGGGACATAACCATAAAGCCCAACCTCTAACCCAAATTTTAAACATATTTGGCATTGTAACAGTACAAAAAAAAAACATAAAAGTTTGAACGGTTGATATATTACCATGACTCCCATCTCATACGAATTAAAAGTTGTCATTAGATAAAAAGTAGTATGCCATGTTTTCGCCACAGAATAGAAAATAAAAAATCTAATTGCGACTTTTTATCTCACAATAAGTTAACATCTCGCAATTCTGACTTTTTCTCGCAGTTGCGAGTTTATATCTCGCAATTCTGAGGGGAAAAAAAAGTCAGAATTGCGAAAATTATCTTTTCAATTGTTTTATTCAGTGGCGTAAAAATAAGGTGACAAAAAACAAATATAGGTGTTTTTCTTCAACTTCTATATAAAAGAGCTTTTTTTCTCAGGTGTTTTCAGTCATGCTGAACGCCGCATGGTGCATTGGCATTTGACTATTGCTGTCTTGAAGGTATGCGTTTAAGGTATCCGCTTCGTTAGGCCTTATTCTGTTGACTGCACACATAAGGCATCATGCCATGTAATTGTAGAGATCTAGTCATTCTCCGCTCCTGTCATCTTCCTCAGCAGAGGATCTCGAAGCGAGAAGTTAGTCTTGTCTCAAGCTGAGTGAAGAGCAAGACGTCTTCTCCCTCCTATTACACCACTGTCAAGCTAAACAGCTGCACGTCATGTCGCCATTGTGCTCGTGTTTTTGTAAGGCATTGCAGGTGCAAGAAACATCCTTATCGCTGCTGGAACATATTCTGGTCTTTACATATGGATGAGCTGCACGAGAAAGTGCGGCGCGGAGAACTAGTTGATAAAGAATGTGGACTGATGAGATATTCTCCTACTGACACGTCGCATTTGCCGGCTTCTACAACTAATATGCTTTACCTCATGTTTACTATTCCAGGGGAAAATGTGGGACTGTGCTACTTTGCCAGAGGAGCACATGAGAGATGTCAATCAACGTGCAGGGACAAGGGATTTAAAGATGTCGTGCCGCATTCAGAGATTTAACAGTGTGGTCTGTGTCAGGTATCAACAACTACACCATCAGAATTGTAATGCTGTAAGACGCATATCATTAGTGTTTGATTTGCACCTCAGATGAAGAACGCTAACTGCTTTTTCTTCAGACTTGGAAGAAGTTTCACATTTAATAAAAAAATTGACTTTGAACACTGCAAGCTGCAAGGCTGCCTAGTGTTTCAACACTTTTGCCAAGACTTATGAATTTCATTTGAATTGGGTAATCTTTCAGTGGTGTACATAACACGAATTCAGAATAAATGCATTTCATTTAAGTAATCAAGTATTTCATTTAAAACAATTATGCCCTTTTAAAACTTTTGCAGTTGGTAAATGGCAAAGCGACGTTCATTTGCTTTGGCATTAATATAACTCATTTTATGCATAGCAAAGTTAAGCATTAATACACTACCATTCAAAAGGTTGTGGTCAGTAAGATTTATTTTAAAAAGAAATAGCCTACTTAAGCAAGAATGCATTCAATTGATAAAAAGTGACAGTAGGCTACATTTATGTTACAAAAGATTTCTATTTCAAATAAAAAGTGTCCTTTTGAATGTTCTAATCATCTAAAAATCCTGGAAAAAAGAATGATTTTTTTTCACATTTTCACGGTTTTCACATTTTAAACAGTTTTCAACACTTTAAGAAATTTTTCTTAAGCAGCAAATCAGCATATTATAATCATGTGACATCAGGATCATGTGACACTGAAGACCGGAGTAATGATGCTGAAAATTCAGCTTTACATCACAGGAGTAAATAACATTAAAACAATTAAATGTAAACATCTATTTTAATAATAATTTCACAATATTACTGTTTTTACTGTATTCTTGATCAAATAAATGTAGCCTAGGTGAGCATTCTTTTAAAAGCATAAAAAAGACCGACCCCAAACTTTTCAATGGTAGTTCATATAAAAATAAAATAAATAAATAACATAGATAACATACATTTTTTTAAGAGGCAACCAAAAATCGTATGATATACTTATTTAGACATTTTTTATGGTAGACGTAAAATTTTAATTCTAAAATATTTTTTCATATCCGATTTCCAACATAGATCAAGCTTCCCAATCAGCCGACTCTCTGTTTGTTCAAACAATGGTACAAGGGTGAGTGTTCAGGAAATGATACTCATTACTTTTTACTACTTTGAACGTGGCTCGTCCAATCATAATTACTAGCATTTTCTAGCATTTTCTTTTTTCTTTCAAAATAAAATCACAGTAATTTAATGTCTTTCTTCCTAAGTGACATTTTGCATCATCCATGTCTTGTAGGCCATGGCACACAATGCTAACAACCTACATAGCCTACAGTACATGCTACTACGAGATCACTGATGTCAGGGCTGCACAAAGCAAAACAATGTAACTAGGTCTTTGGCTGTACAATCTCTTGTTGATTTGTATAATTCACTGTTTTAGAGCGAGACAGGGAAGGAGAGCGCTTGTACGAGACAGAACCGAACACAAATAATGCAGTATGATTTCCCAAAAGGACCTGTTAATGGCCAACACATGAATTGATCTCTCACCAGTCTCACCAGTAATTGGGATGCCGACTGTGGTGTCACTTTATTGATTTTTCACTGGTAGCCAACTTGCACCCGGGTTGTAGGACAACGATGACTAAATAACAGCCAGACCAATGATCTTAATGCTAGGAGCCAAGCACAGCTATTGATTTCATTACTGAATGCCTCCTAGGCTCCAAGCACATACATTTTTTGTATCGACCCAAGGCGGCGTCCACATTTCTTCCTGCACTGTCACATGCACTGTGCCTGGGCATTCAAAAGCAGAACGCTGAGTAGGCCTATGTACAAATACTTGCTTGGATGCATGTTTACACCATAAATTTGCATCATGCAATCAGCATGTGAAGGTGACCTGCTTTGACAGGGTTGGCAGTTTTATGTCTCCAAAAACACATCTGAATTACCTCCATTTACTACATGGCTCTCTGGATAATAAAGTGCATCATCCGGGTGTTTGAAGTACAGTTTTTCTTTTTGGAATTTTCACTGTGAACAGTCAGGGATAGAATGGGATTGAATAGTGCACAAGTCCGCTGTGAATTGGGATGCACATATGAGTGCAAGTCTTGGTATATCCATAGTTTTTGGTGAGACTCTGGATATCGTTTCCATGTCAACCAGAGCTTAACGGCAACTGCAGCCGTTAAAAAAGTCATAATTATGACAAAAAAGACAATAAATCATAATTCCAGTATGAGATTAAAAAGTTGATATATTAAACCATAATCATGAGATAAAAATCCAAATTATTAGATACTAAGTCATAATTATGATAAAAAGATAAAATTATTACATAAAAACGTGAACTTAAAATGACATAAATATTTGTTTTTAATTAATTTCAGAAACATAATTTCATAATTTTGACTTTTGGGCTTCCATATAAAACCTTAAATAAATGACTATAAACATAGTAATTTAGATCAGAACAACAAACCAGTAAGAGATACAAAGAATGAAAAAGTTAGGGAAAAGAGGTTTATTTTAGTGTCCTTGTTACACCTGTTACATGTACTTACTATAGTAACAACAGTAAATTATGAATAATTGCATGCATATAACCCTAAACCAAACCTAATCCGGTAACGCTTCCTTTTACAGTACATTAACTTACGTGTACTTACCTAAGAAAGTACTGGGTAATAATGCTTAATTTTACAGTGCGTTAACTTACGTGTACTTACAGTGTACTTACCTAAGAAAGTACTGGGTAATATAAGGTAAGTACATGGGTTAAGGTTAGATTTAGGGGTAGGTTCAGGGTTAGTACCTAGTTATTACCCAATTATTGTAATTACTATAATAAGTACATAGTATGTACATGGGGAACAGGACTGTAAAAGGAAGCGTTACCCCTAATCTAAACCCTATAAGTATATGTGCTGTTAATTACTCAGTAGTCAAGTCAAGTCATCCTCATTTATATAGCGCTTTTAACAATGTAGATTGTTTCAAAGCAGCTTTACAGAGATAAACATATAATTTAAGGTAACAGAGATTGGTTTGGTTTTATAGTGGTTCTTGAAAAATGTTTTTTCCAGCTAAAGTTAGTTTTGATTGATTCACTTCCGTCTAAATGATCATTTGTTATTAAATTAGGGGCCGCTAAGACGACACCGTTCTCTCTAAACAGACTTTAAACGTGAACCTGTGATAGACGCTGATGGCGTTCACATGTGCATTAAGAATTGATTCTATAGTTATGTGCATTTGAATATATGTGCGCAGGTTTGTAATTCCTTACAAACCATGCCTAAACAAACTGCTTGTCTTGTCTATAAATTTTGATGCAGAATTTTATTTTATCTTATCACTTCGGGTAGGTACGCGAACCAAAAAATTCCACAACGCTTTATCTGTAGAGTGGTATAGGGATCCTCCATAGGGAGAGGCTAGTTGGCACTTCAGCACTGCATTGTCATCGGGTCCAGGTGAAAGTCCTTCGTCAGATCTGGAAACGGCCTGGATCCGACAGGCTGCGGGAAAACCTCGGGATAAACAAAGACACTAAAATTAGCGTAGATGCCATTCTTCTTATGATGTAACGAGTACATCATTATTTAATGGAAGTGTTCCCAGTTCCGGCTGACCTAATCTAAGCAGCCTAATATTGAATTATAGAAGTCTATAGAGTGTTATGTGAATGCTAGGTCAAAGAGATGTGTTTTTAGTCTAGCTTTGAACTGACAGACTGTGTCTGCTTCCCGGACAATGTTAGGAAGATTGTTCCAAAGTTTTGGTGCTAAATAGGAAAAGGATCTACCGCCAGCAGTCGATTTAGATATTCTAGGTATTATCAACTGGCCAGAACTTTGAGATCGCAATAGACGTGAAGGGCTATAATGTGTTAAGAGCTCGCTCAAGTAGTGGGGAGCTAAACCATTTATTGCTTTGTAAGTAATCAGCAATATTTTAAAATTTATACTATGTTTAATAGGGAGCCAATGCAGTGTTGACAGAACCGGGCTAATATGGTCGTACTTCCTGGTTCTGGTAAGAACTCTAGCGGCTGCGTTTTGAACTAGCTGTAGTTTGTTTATTAAGCCTGCAGGGCAACCACCCAATACTTAAATGTATTAATAATTAGTGATTACATTGAAACAAGGCCCACTTAAAGTAAAGTGTAACCAAAACATTTTATTATTTAAAGTGCCCCTATTATACTTTTTCAAGCATTATCTTTCATGTAGTGTGTAATATAGCTGTTTGTGAACGTGAAATGTCTGCAAAGTTTTAAAAATCAAAGTGCACGAGTTATTGCCTCCTAAACGAAAGAATCGATTCTGAACTGGCGAAACGAGTCTTCAGCTTCTTGCTTCCTGTTACATACCTATGTAACTGTAACAAATTTGCAAAATGCCAGTTTAAAGTCTTCATTGTGAACAAAGTCTACCTTGCCCCGGCCTCAAACACTAGTTGTAAATGAGGCTTGGAAGAATTTGGTTCGTGTTGTCGACATTTCGAGAGACGCCGTTTTCAGCTTTGCGTGCGAATCCACTTTACATGCACTTCAAAAGGAATGTCTAAGGACACGCACTGGAATTGATATGGAAAAAACCTTGTTTGTATCACTATGTATCAAACACTGAGGAAGCCTCTGGAGCTGAAAATCAGACATGGTAATAGCCATTTCATTTCTGACACGCGCAGTAAGTGGTCGACCAATCACAACAGGGCCGTCTGACCAATCAGAGCAGAGTTTTGGAAAGGAGGGGTTTAGAAAGAATGTTTTCACACTCTGTCAGAAACGAGGTGATGTGCAATGTATTTATGAGAAAATTAAAGTGTCTTGCTTAATGTTAAAGATTCTCTTAGTCCATCAGTACTTTAACTGCAAACAACAATGTTAGCTATGGTTACCAAAAGATAATATCACAGAAACAGCACGGCAGCTTCTCGTTAAAAGCCTCCTTGTGAACACTTGAGAGTTTTCTGCAGCTCCTGTAGGCATCTGTTAAGTTCTTTCAGTCTTTAATATTCTATCCATCGACAATGACCCTTAACTAGCAGAGCCATTAGGAAAAGAGGCTACTTGTTCTGCACTTAATTACGGCAAACACTGGTGCTCATTATCGTAAAGAGCTTGTTTCCCCATAAGCTTCACCTAAACTCTGAGTTTAATGACAAAATTAGTCAACCTGTACAATTACTAATGATCTATTATGAAAATCAAACACACAAACAACAGTTAAGTGGAGACTCAAAAATCACTTTCAGAAAACATTACCATCACAAATCCACACATGTACTTTTGTGCTAAATCAAAATATGTCCAATGCATTTGGAAGAGGATGGCACTAGCAGCGGGTTGTGAGTTCAAATCCCAAATTTTCAAAACTGTATCTACAGGCAAAGTTTTGCAAACTAAATATCTCCAATCTCAGTCAATGAACTCTCTGTTAATCATCTCACATTCCCAACAGTAGCTTGACACCTTTTTTGCGGCATGGGCCTACGAGTGAGTTACGTCAGAGTAGTCATGGGCGGAAGGTCTCATATCGGATATGGCTCCGGGGTGCAAATTAAGATAATTACGTACTGTGAATTCCTCGATAAGTGGCCCTCCAAACTCAGGCGGTACAGTGTTCACGCTTACTTAATGCACATCTGAACAAAAGCTCCTGCTCCTGCTAGGCGTAACGCTTGGGCCTCGGCGCTCTGCAGGAGGGCTCGTCTCATTAGGATGCTTATTTTAACGAAGCGTCTCCATGCTGCAGATCACTGCGTGGCCCCATGGATCCGCTCTCCTCCTCACAAAGGGAAATAAATCTCTTTTCGGCAGGATAATTACCAAGATAATTTTATCCGTAATGATGCTTGTCAGTCAGGAGAGCTGATGAAATTAGAGATGTTCTTGTGTAAGGGAAAAAAAAGAGAGAATCCCAGCAGATTTATCTGTCAAGAATGAAGAGAGATGAATAAAGAAACTAGCGAAATAACTTTCTTTTCTTCAACCTTACATATAATGGTGTTCAGTAATCGTACACAAACATCAGTGTGTTCTTAAAGAAATGGTTCACCTAAATATGAAAATTCTGTCACTATTCACTCACCCTTATGTTTCAAACCTATATGATGTTATTATTTCTGTGGAACACAAAAATAAGTTTGTTTAAGAGTCATTAAGTAACTTTTACCATATAATAATAATAATTTGTTACATTTATATAGCGCTTTTCTCGGCAGTCATAGTGCTTTACATATGGAAGGGGGGAATCTCCTCAACTATCACCAATGTGGAGCATCCACCTGGATGATGCCACGGCAGCCATATTACACCAGAACGCCCACCACACACCAGCTTATAGTGGAGAGGAGACAGAGTGATGAAGCCTATATATATATATATATATGGGGATGATTAGGAAGCCATGATGGATGGGGGCCAATTGGCAAATTAAAAGCCTACTCTTTCGAAGGATGGGATTTTTAATCACCACAGACAGTCGGGACCTCGGTTTAACGTCTCATCTGAAGGATGGTAGAATGTCTGGAAAGTTCCAAAATGGACCAAAATATCCAAAAAATCTCCATAAATGGCTCAACACGACTACTGCGTTATATTTCTAAACTTTTGAAGTCATCCGATAGCTCTGAGCGAGGAACAGTTACAACTACACATCAACACCATTGACAGCAAAATGGCATTGATTGCAAAAGCCATTTTTAAATTTTGAACTGCAACATGATGCAATCTTAATTTTATCTGCAAATATTTGTATTTTATTTGTACTATTTTTGCATTTAAAAAAATCACTTGACTGGAATAGTACAGCACTAGATACTTATAGATTTTTTCATGCAACAAATAGTTAAAAAATAATAATAAAAAAAGTCAATATTTTTGATGTTTGTAGATGCTTACAATAATTTGGCATGGGACTATTACTTATATTGTGCCATACACATGGTTAATTGCTTCTGCTTGTATCCTACAAGTGACTTTGGATAAAAGAATCTGCTAAATGAATAAAAGTTCATTAAAAACTTGAAATATAGCACATGAAGTCATACGGACTACTTTTATTCTGGGATTTTTTGGAACTTGATTATGGAAGTTTGAGTTAGAAATTTAATTTATTTCTCAGATTGTGACTCTCATTTTCTAATTATCTTAGTATAACCTTTTTTATTATTTATTGGTACAAACACTTCCACACTTGACAGATAAAATGTCAAACAGTGAAACGTTCATGTCAAACATAAAAACAGAAAATTAAATATTTCTCATTTTGTGTTTCATGAAAGACAATAGAACATACAGGTTTGGAACAAAATGAGAGTAAATGATGACATAATTTTTTAGCGCACTAACCATTTAATCTATCTAAACTCCACTGAAGTGTTGACATTTACATTAACTTTGGTGTTAAAGATAAAGCAATCTTTTGCCTGGTACATAATAAACGTCTGCTTTCCATTGGTGGATATCATATATATCTTGACACTTCATTAGCTGTTCACACACACACACACACACACCTGGATGTAAACATGTAGACATGCTCAACTTTATAGTCAGTGCTAGGAAAACACAGCCTTTTAACCACAAAAAAACCTGCACTTGATCGCAACATATAAAGCTAGAGAGCCAATACTTACTCCAGTTACACTGCAACTGCACAGCTTTGATCTTAGATGTGAATTTTCTTAACTTGTCTGGGCTTTCAAAAAAGGGCTACTTAAATTATTTCAGAGATGACGCTTTTCTTCGATATGGCAAAGGTAGAGCCCTCCTGTGGATTTGGAAAGATAAAAGGTGTTCAAACAGACATCACGACAGGTTTATTATATTACTTAGCATAAGCACTGCCAACCATCCCTTAAAGGAATAGACATCTTTTGTTTTTTCCTTTAAACAACTAAAAAAATTAACAGTGAGGAATTGGGACCCTGCTCTTGTGTTGTTTCACTCAACAAAGGCGCGTGAACAATCGCTTATTATGTCAAACTTTGACAATGACAGAATTGGAACAGGGTTTCTTCAGCGCCGTCCCCCACGGGGAGCCCCCCCTACACACAAAACTCTGGAAAGAAAGTTTACTTTCCCTGTCATATGAAATTACATTCGCATTTGCGGAGCTTAACAGACCATCAGAACGGAAACAAGTAACAGTGTTGGGCGAAACGCATTACAAGTAACATGAGTTACATATTCAGAATACTTTTCTTCAAGTTGCTAGTAAAGTAACGCATTATTTTTAAATTTACAACAAAATATAACATTTTTCAAATAAGTAACACAAGTTACTTTGTTTTCCCACTTATTGAGTAATTTGCATTTCCTTCAGTCTGAGGCTTCTTCATTTCACTTTTGGCGTGAAAGGGCCTTTAAATTTGCCAAAAATAAAACTTTCGTTTTTTGTTATTAAAAAACAAACAAGCAGAAATAGTAACGCTAAAGTAACGTAACGCATTGCTTTCTATAAAAAGTAACGGAACCAGTTTCTTTTTTAGGGACTAACACAATATTGTAACACATTATTTTTCAACAGTGACAAGTAAGGTGTTGTGGAACATATGAAAGACCTTTAAGGTTGGCCATCGAGTAAACTAGCTTTTTTTTTTCTTCAGACATTTGAGTGGATATTCCCTTATTCCCTTACATTAGCATTAAAGTTCAACAGCCCCAGGCCAGGTATCCATGCTGATTTTCCACAAAATAGCAATTGTGATATTGTTTTTATACAAAGGTTCAATTAACAAGTTAATACTGAGCAACTTATATTTTAGACACAATATTTATTGTTCTGCAAACTAAAAAAGTTACATACGAAACCAAAGCAGCAACAAAACTTTTTTTAATCCGATTTGAGTAGATTGAGTAAATGATTCAATGACTCACTAATAAATGCAGTTTGTTTGTTTGTGTGTGTGTGTGTGTGTGTGTGTGTGTTACATTTATACAACAAAAATATATAATTTTATAGTATCTTATATTTTGTTGTATATATGTATTGTTATATTTTTAAATGTTTATAAAATATATATTTGTGGATGATATAATGCTAGGAAGATAGGAACAGTATTTCATTCCGATTTGTGTTGATTGAGTGAATGCTTCAATGACACACTAATAAATATATACATATATATAAAAATATAGACTGTACATTAGGGATAGGAACAAAGTGTTTCATTCCGATTTGTGTTGATTGAGTAAATGCTCCAATGACTCACTAATAATAAAAAAATTAAAATAAATAAAAATAAATAAATAAATATATGTATATATATATATATATATATATATATATATATATATACACACACACTGTATATTAACTCATAGACCATTTGAACTCATTGACGGACCTCAACTGTTGTAAAATAAAGGGTACATTTCTATAAACAACAAAAGTTAGTTTGACTCAAAATAGTCTGTAATGTTTCGCTTGCTATTCGTACTAAACTTCCCCCTCCGTGGCAGCAATAAAACTTGAAATGACTTCAAACGAGAAAGCACAAACAAGATGAATTCTGCTGTGGTAAAACGAATACACCTCAAACAGAGTCATTAGCAGGAAAGGGTTCACAAATTAAAACAGTAAAAGAGACTAAAGATCGATTGTTGAGGATTTCGGCTGGCATCGCAGCGTGAGAACGGCAGCCGGATGTTTGTGTGCAGTAAGGAGGGGTCTGGATCATACGCTAACCTCCATTCAGTGTGCTAGCTGGCGGCCCCAGTCATTGACAGGAAGGAGGCCGCTAGGGTATTGATTGATTAATCAAAGCTAATGTGCTTTTGATCAGCGAGGGCTGCCCTATTAACCAGCTAAGGAAAGAGGGGGAGAAATGCTCCATCTTTTATTTACCCACTTGCAAGGTCCCTTGTTGGCTTCCATCGCTAACTTCAAAGGAGACTGTGACAATTCTGTCACAGTTTTGACTGATAAAAAAAATAAGTTTTTTATACATTTTCCCTCGACAGTAGATTTTGTTTAATCGTTTCCAACCTCGCTCTGTTTTAATATGTGTCGAGGAAGAGAATACAAGTCTCATGTTTTCTTCATGACTGTTTCCTTTCTCGTCTAGTTGTCTAGTGGGTTGTCCTCTTTTTCGCACTGTGCCATTTAATGCCATGTACTGCCTGTCACAAGGACACCCAGGGAAACTTCATGCAACTTTTTGTTGTTTGCTATAATTTATCCCCTTGTTCCAGGTTGGAGTGCACACACTTTCGGTGTCAAGCATCTGTTTTGCGAGGCCTAAAACGACAATATATACAAACCTCCCCTAAGAAAACTCTATTATTCATTTGTTTGCACATCAAATGATGGATATTTAGAAATAATTTCAAAGTGAATGTAAAAGAGTCCTTGATACACCTTTATTCTAACAGAAAACCATTTATTTTTTTAAATACTATATTATTTACGGTACTATATTACATTACGTTTTTAATATTAAAAAAATATATATATATTTTTGTTGTTTTATTAACATTTTAAGATTTTTAAAAGTTATAGTGCAACGGCAAAGTAGTTTTCTGACCTCATACATCCACCAGAAAATTACTGTGCCGATGCACTATAACTTTAATTGCAAACGTGTGGCTAAGAAAACTAAGTTAGATCAGAGAAAAGGTCTGACATTTGTATTATACTGTATATACACACTTTTATCAAGGCACAACTTTATTGACCAATAATAATAACTACTTAAATGAGGCCTCACAAAAATTTTATAAATTTACTGAGTTTTTAAAAACATTGACAGATCATTTAAAATAAAATCTGGTTATTAAGTCATGTGGCTCACCTTACAGTATGCGTAATTAATATACACCATATAATAATATTTGGCTATAACTGCTACAAAGAGCTGTGTAAATATAGTGCTGTTAGCAAGATTTGATAGGTAGCATTATTCTGCAGAATTTATGAGCGGCCCATCGTGAATTCTCCTGATTCCTCCAATGGCCATTCCAGGCCTGTCTGAGGACATGAATAGTCATCACATAATTATAGTAATTCTGATATAGCATAAATTCATACAATACACTACAGCCTTTTACCTTAATAAAGGGATAGTTCACCCAAAAATGAACATTCTGTCAGTATTTCTGTCAGTACTTATGTTGTTCCAACCCCGTAAGACCTTCGTTCATCTTCGGAACACGAATTAAGATATTTTTGATGCAATCTGAGAGGCTTCTCCAGGGATTGAAACTTGCCAGCCCCGAAAAGTTATTAAAGACATCGTTAAAATAGTCCAAGTGACTACAGTGGCTCAATCTTAAGTTTATCAAGCGACAATAATACTTTTTGTTCACAAAAACAAACAAAAATAACGACTTTATTTCAACTTTCATTTCCTTCTCTGTTGGCCTCTAGTCAGTTAACGTAGTCTGATAGCGTAGTGCTACATCGCACGTAGACTCACTATTGGCCGACGCTGGTCATGTGTGTGATGCGTGTGACGTACAACAACAGAAGCTTACGCTAGTGAACTGACTCGAGGTCCACAGAGAAGGAAATGAATAGTTGAAATAAAGTCGTTATTTTTTTTTTTTTGCGCACAAAAAGTATTCTCGTCGCTTGATAAACTTAAGATTGAGCCACAGTAGTCACTTGGACTATTTTAACAATGTCTTTAATAACTTTTCGGGGAACAAGGTTCAATCCCTTAAGAAGCCTATGGAGGAGTGATCCAGCTCTCAGATTTAATCAAAAATATCTTAATTCGTGTTCCGAAGATGAACGAAGGTCTTACAGGGTTTGAACAACATGAGGGTGAGTAATTACTGACAGAACTTTCATTTTGGGGTGAACTATCCCTTTAAAACTAAGGCCACATCCATACGAAGCCAGAGCTTTCCCTATCCAATCTTTTTTTTTTCCTCGTTCTAAATTTATTTTCCGTAAACACGGAGTCGTCTCAAGAAATATATGCGGACACACGAAACCACTGAAACTGACTTAAAACGATATGGTATACATGCCAGACCAGTATGTGGCGCTGTAATTCTGCCACATAGATACACTAAACAATGAGAAGAAGACTTGCGCATAACCTTGCGCGATCTATACGAACCCAACACGACAGCAAGGTGAAGAAGAAGATTGCTCACCGTAGCACAGGAGCAGAAGAATTTGCTTTAGTAAAGCTAATAGGCTCAGTAACTTCTGCAGCGCGAGCATATAGTCCGCCATTGTTGTTTTGACGTAGTGGTGAGTGACTAATGCTGACACGTGGCGTGATGACATCATCGCTTCACAAAATGTACGGATTGGCCATACACACGAAAACGCAAGGTTGTCGTTTTCAGATTTATCCACTCTGGGACCCGGTTTAAAAAAAAGAGCGGTTTTCAGTGTCCCAAAATGCCGGATCCGTCTGGACGAAACACCAATACGATACAAAATTTGTACGTATACAGCTATACGCTTCTCCGTGTGGACAGGGCCTAAGAGTAGAGAAGTTCAACTAAGAGAAACTTAAAAAAGAGCCTACAAATACATCAACTTCCAAACTGAAGGGCAACTTCTTGGCCACAGCGTGCTTTTGTGGACACAACAAGACAATCAACTGCACACAAACCCACCCCAGAAGGCACGTTTGCTAGCCTTGTGGCATTTCATATCATGTTCAAAGTTCCTAAAAGTACACTTGTTTCTTTCTTTACATTCAGATGAAGGGAGACCCACCTGAGTGTAGACTAAGTATCTTGTTTCATGTTGGGTGACTCTCAAAGCCAAGGAAAACTCAAGGTCTTTTTGCCGGGTCCTTCCGAGGTCTCTGAGGGAAATATATATCATATTTAATAAAAAAAAGTTCAGAAGCAACTCTCTCAACACGTATACAAACACACACAAGCAACTTAATACACAAATGGCACTTACAAGTTGTGTGAAGTCACCTTTGTCTTTGTTTTTCCTCTCAAGTTCTCGTTCCCTCCCCTCCTGTTCTCATTTGAGAGCCTGTTTCCTGCTCAACCCCTGCCCTTGAGTTTTTCCCAATGTCAGTGCACACTTCAAACACCAGCTGACAAGCTCAGAGGAGTCTGCTGAGAATCCCTATTCGAAACAATTATTCTGTCTCCTACACGCTGGCAGATCTCTTCCCAGTGCATTACGCTTAATCAAAAGGTCCCTTTGACCCATCAACAACTCCATGGACGTGCTGATACACTTGCCCCTCGCCGGTAGGTATAAATATAGTTATGCTCATATGTTTAATATATAAAAACAAGCAGTGCAGATGACGATTTCTAGAACCGGGAATGCCTGGAGAACATGTTTGGGTCGAGAAAACTCTCTCTTTCTCTATATCTTAAAACCTTCAGGCAGTCACCGTACCTGGGAAAGGTTTGATAAACAAACAACAGGCTTTCATCTTGTGGAACTAAATCATTTAATATTTAAAGCTGGGGTAAAACACCTCAGGAAACTTGTCCGTAGTCTGGATGCGGAAACGCAGCTCCACAAGATACAGATGCTCCTGTGAGGAACCCCTTTACCAATGTAATTCTTAACCTTTATAGTCCCGTTTGATTTTACTTTAGGATAAGAGTCGTCATTTAAATTCCAAAATAGCCAAACTGGTCCAATTTGACCCTAAATCATGATGTGCAAACCTGAATTTTAAAACAGCATTTATAAAATTCCCCGTACAGCCTCACAGGAGTCAATAATTACACTCCCTGATTAGAAACAAGACGATCAATAAAGATCACCGCCATGTTTTTGGAGTATCCATCAAATGTTGTAATCTGCGAATGGAGCTTGATCTTTCAGTGCCCCTCCCTCAGACTCATCTTCACCAGCTGAACCTCCTTTGCAAGCTTTTTTCATTTATTCGGAGTATTTTCATATTGATTGTGCTGCAACTGTGGCCTTTTGTTAGGTCTGAAATATGGCCTTGTTAATGTACATCAGATTGCAGAGGATCAGTTTCACCTCTCAAGAAGCTGAAGACTTGAATTTGGTCACTGCAAACACCAGTTATCAACTATTAGTGGGTTCAGGGATTGCAAAAAGGATCTTACCTATTATATAGTATATTACCTATTTATATACTATTAATCAAATTAAATAAACTTAATCAACGGCCTTTAGCTGTGAATATTAGCCTCTTAATAAAAGCTTAAAAACTAACTTTTTTAACTTTAACAGTTTTTATTGTCAACCAGCATAACCTTTTACTTGAATGAGAATTTATTGATAGCGGGTAAATGTAAATGCCAACAGTTAAGCTCACGTTAGTCTTTGTAAAAGCCATTCACCTTCCATTTCATCAGCCCTGGAGCATTTTAATGGATTATAAATACTTGGCTGATCTGTCAATGACAAATCATTTATCCACTGCAGATCTGAGAGGGATCAAAGCTAATTAACTTTTCCTCGTTCATTTCAGCAGTGGAGTTTGACAAGTGTGGCTTGAGCAAAAGCTCTTCGGAGAGTCAAACATCAGACCGGCGGTGCCAGGTGAGGCCCGAGCGCAGGTTTGATCTCGTATACATGTATTCCTTCACTACTCGGTCGCAAGGGAGCTCTGTGCCAAGGTCAACATTCAAAGACATTCAACTGCACGCAACGAGAGACACTCCTGCAGGAGCCGTGCCTTTCTTTTGTTGTGCGCATCACAGCAGCATCAGAGGGTGCGGACTGACACTAGTGAAGTCCCTGGATAGCATCCATCGCTACCGGTTTCCGTCCCCTTTGCGGGAAAAGCTAGTATACCTTCTAATTGCATCATTAATATCATTAGGGATTAATTGTTTTCTCCGCCTGGTTCACTCCTACTGTGTTGATGAGGTGCAAAGTGTTAGTTTTGATGACCTTCAACCAAAAGTGAATAAAAGAAAACTTGTCACCAGTGGCTGAATGGAATTTCTTGATGTGTATTCGAAGGACAGCTTTTCTTATGTGCAGGATTCATTTTCCCAAACTATTATTCATTCTAGCTCTCCCTTTAACCTTTCTGGCAGATCTGACGCTTTGAAGGAAATATTGAGACCAGGACTGCGGAAAATCTAAGATTTAAACTCTAATTTAAACCTGGAAATACTGACAGATTTTCAAAACCAAACAAACAAAAACAAAAATTTGCTCAAATAAATGAAAATAAAATATAACAAAAACAAAAAAAAGAGCGAGAAAGAAATATGATTATATAACTGAAATTACATTAAAAAAAACAAAAGAAAACAAAAAAATAGCATATAAGACTGAAATGAAAATATAAATAAAATATTTAAAGCCATAAAATATAATATAAAATAAAAAAAAGTGTCAGATAGTGCAGCTCAGGCTGTCAAAATTAAAATAAATGTGAATCCTCAAGCAGACAAAGAAAAATATATTCATACAAGAGAGAGAGAGAGAGAGAGAGAGAGAGAGAGAGAGAGAGAGAGAGAGAGAGAGAGAGAGAGAGAGAGAGAGAGAGAGAGAGAGAGAGAGAGAGAGAATTTATTTTGAACTCATCACAGGAGAAAAACAGATAAGCAACTATTGTTAGCCATTTCAGCAAAAGAGTAACTTGACTGTAGCTAAACTATATTAGATTATGACAAGCGTTTATCTTGGAAAGTTCCCCAACACTGCATATACCATAAGTGCATAAATGGACAATATCAGTTGTCAAAACTCCAAAATCGAGGATGTCAAAACAAGCATGTTAACATGCAATTGACACAAAACTGTCAGGCTTCACTGTCATATGCCAGCTCAATAAATGCAACCAATTATTCATAATCTCACCGGCAGCGTTTCGAAGACAACTTCTGACATACTGTCACAGATCTTTTGCAGTCGTTTTACTCTCTTTAGTCTCCGAGCATGTTAAAATTCAGCAGCCGAGAGATGACTTGCCAATGATAAGCAATGGCACCCTATCAGTATGAATGCAGCACAGTGCTGGATGTTTCTGTTTAAGCACCCTTGAACAACTCAGACAAATGAGAGAAACATAAGATGCGTGTATGCTATTAATCACACAGAATAACATGTTTCCATAGCAATTGATTACGAGGTAGGCTGCTGTTGCCGCTGGGTAATATGTGAAAAGCACACACACACACAAAACCTCCAACACGCAAAATCCTGGCCTGTGATAGTTGACAGGTGACGCACGTGTCATTAAAAATGATTTTTTTTTTAGCCTGGAAACGCCACCCTGAGCGCACCATTTTTCACAACTGCTTCAAGGAACAAAGAGAAAGAAAAAAAAACATTTATGAATAAAACAGCAGAAAAGCAATCAATCTGAAAAAAGACATTCGTCAGAGAGTGAGTGAGTGAGTGTCGACCAGCTGACAGAGTCAGAAACCGGGTTACCAGCGTTTGCACCGGCCACCCTAATAGCTTATATGCCATACATAATGAATTAAAAATATACGACAGATTGACTCCTACTTTAGTTTATAGTTAGCAATAATCTGAACTCATAATGCTGGGAATCAGGGTCCAAATTTACTTTTTGCCACACATCAGAATCAGAAAGAGCTTTATTGCCAAGTGTGCTTGCACACACAAGGAATTTGTTTTGGTATTGAGGCTTCCAGTGGACATATACAAATACAAAATGAAACATAATACTACAAATTATAAGAATAAAAAATAAAACATAAATATATGAGAATAAAACTATCACAGTTGGGTTTAGTCAGAATAGACATTTTCAGATTTTCAGATTATGAACCTATTTACAGTGTTTTGAATATTATAAATAAATAAATCTACATATAAGTATCACATATTACACTAAACAGTGGGAGTATTGCACTTACAGGCATATGCCTTGTGAGGTGTGTTAACTGTTCAGGAGGGAAATGGCCTGTGGGAAGAAACTGTTCCTGTGCCGAGATGTTCTTGTGGCCAGTGATCTGAGTCTCCGTCTTGACGGTAACAGTTCAAACAGGTGGTGCCCAGGGTGAGTGGAGTCTGTGATGATTTTACCTGCTCTCTTCCTCACTCTGGAAGAGTACAGGTCCTGGAGGTTTGGCAGGGGGGCACCAATGATCCTCTCCGCAGTCCGGACTGTCCGTTGTAGTCTCCTGATGTCTGATTTGGTAGCTGAACCAAACCAGACAGTGATGGAAGCGCACAAGACAGACTCAATGACGGCTGAGTAGAACTGAATCAGCAGATCCTGTGGCAGGTTGAACTTCCTCAGCTGGCGAAGGAAGTACAGTCTCTGCTGGGCCTTTTTCACAGTGGAGTCAATGTGATTGTCCCACTTCAGGTCCTGAGAGATGATAGTGCCCAGGAACCTGAATGACTCCACTGCTTCCACAGTGCTGTTCATGATGGTGAGTGCGGGGAGTGCTGGGCTGTTCCTCCTGAAGTCCACGATCATCTCCACTGTTTTGAGCGTGTTCAGCTCAAGGTTGTTATAACTGCACCAGGCAGCCAGCTTTTCAACCTCCAGTCTGTAAGCAGACTCGTCACCGTTTTGGATGAGACCGATGACAGTGGTGTCGTCTGCAAATTTCAGGAGCTTGATAGTGGGGTCAACAGTACATGCCAATAGCAAGTGAATTAAGATTCATTTTCAGTCTATAAATACACCCGTAAATGTTTATTATTTACTATTAATTAATTAATAATACATTAATGTTCAATTTCTCATTAATGTAATTATCTAATCAACCATCACATGGCAGTTGCTTCAATGCATTTAGGGGAGTGGTCCTGGTCAAGACAATCTCCTGAACTCCAAACTGAATGTCAGAATGGGAAAGAAAGGGGATTTAAGCAATTTTGAGCGTGGCATGGTTGTTGTTGCCAGACGGGCCGGTCTGAGTATTTCACAATCTGCTCAGTTACTGGGATTTTCATGCACAACCATTTCTAGGGTTTACAAAGAATGTTGTGAAAAGGGAAAAACATCCAGTATTCGGCAGTCCTGTGGGCGAAAATACCTTGTTGATGCTAGAGGTCAGAGGAGAATGGGCCGACTGATTCAAGCTGTTAGAAGAGCAACTTTGACTGAAATAACCACTCATTACAACCGAGGTATGCAGCAAAGCATGTGTGAAGCCACAACACGCACAACCTTGAGGCGGATGGGCCACAACAGCAGAGGACCCCACCGGGTACCGCTCATCTCCACTACAAATAGGAAAAAGAGGCTACAATTTGCAAGAGCTCACCAAAATTGGACAGTTGAAGACTGGAAAAATGTTGCCTGGTCTGATGAGTCTCGGTTTCAGTTGAAACATTCAGATGGTAGAGTCAGAATTTGGCGTAAACAGAATGAGAACATGGATCCATCACACCTTGTTACCAAGGTGCAGGCTGGTGGTGGTGGTGTAATGGTGTGGGGGATGTTTCTTGGCACACTTTAGGCCCCTTAGTGCCAATTAGGCATCGTTTAAATGCCACGGCCTACCTGAGCATTGTTTCTGACCATGTCCATCCCTTTATGGCCAACATGTACCCATCCTCTGATGGCTACTTCCAGCAGGATAATGCACCATGTCATAAAGCTTCAATCATTTCAAATTGGTTTCTTGAACATGACAATGAGTTCACTGTACTAAAATGGCCCCCACAGTCACCAGATCTCAACCCAATAGAGCATCTTTGGGATGTGGTGGAACGGGAGCTTCGTACCCTGGATGTGCATCCCACAAATCTCCATCAACTGCAAGATGCTATCCTATCAATATGGGCCAACATTTCTAAAGAATGCTTTCAGCACCTTGTTGAGTCAATGCCACGTAGAATTAAGGCAGTTCTGAAGGCGAAAGGGGGTCAAACACAATATTAGTATGGTGTTCCTAATAATCCTTTGGGTGAGTCTATATAAATAAATATAATCTTAATATAATTTATAATAATAATGGTAACACTTTACAATAAGGTTTCTTTTGTAAACATTAATGCATTAACATGAACTATCAATGAGCAATACATTCGTTACAGTATTTTTTTATCTTTGTTAATGTTAGATAATCGTTTATTGTTTATGTTAGTTCACAATGCATTCCTAATGTTAATAAATACATTTTATATTAATAATGTATTAGTACATTTTGAAATGAACATTAACTAAGATTAATAAATGATGTAGAAGTGTTGTTCATTTTTAGTTTCATGTTAACTAAAGTAGTTAACTAATGAAACCTTACTGTAAAGTGTTACAATAATAAATTAGCACAATTGTATATATTTATTTATTTATTCAGTTAGTCCTCATATTATAATTTTGGCAGCTTCCTTCATTCAAAGAAGAATATTCTACATGTTGCCACGAGTCTTTGATTTTCATTGATCACATCATTTAGGGTCAGATACCGTTCTCTTAAGCCATGAATTATGTCAAAGCTCAAAATAAAGTTACCAGCCAACTACAGAGTGGGTTTTATTTACTCTGCAAAGGCAGTTTTGACTTGCATTTGGCACATTTTGGACCCCATTGGGAATACTATTGTGAACCACAAAGTTTTCCCATTACAAGATTTACATGGGATGTTAAGAATTGTATCAGATTGTATGTCAAATGTAATGAAACACTTCAAATGCAAAACAGCGCCTTGAACAGTAGACCTACATATTCTAATGAATAATTCACATGTAAGTCAGTCATTCCCTTTGGCATTTCAGCTGTTTCCTTGGTTAATTTACATTACATTCACTGCATGACCTCATAATCAAATTAGACTGCTAGAACAAATGGATTTGTTCACAAAGATTTGAAAGAAAGAAAATGTGATAAAGGACGGAAACGGATGCTAAAACTTAACTAGGGCTGGCTGATATATCACATATTCACAATAGCAATACAAAATACAGAAGACAAAATTCAGTGGCAAAAATGGTGTTAAAGGTTGATAAGTTTCAATAATTTTTGTGAACTTTGATTCCTTTTGTTTGCATCAGCATAAAATAATATTCAGTTATCATTAAAAATGCTGTCAGATGGCCTATCCAAGATCGACGCAAGCCAGCTACCTGGAAAGTACAAGGTGTGGTGTTATCACTTCACCCTGTAGCCAAGGGTGATGTGGCCTCTGAAGCTGTGCGAAGACAACTCATCAGCCGTTAGCCGGATGGAGGCAGAGGCCAACTCCTTCATCCACAAATGGCTCGGCCTACCACGGTGCTTCTCAGTAACTAGATTTTTACTATATTTTAGTAAAAATCTGTATTTTACTATATTTATCTCTTGCCATATGAGAGAGACTGTCCATGAATTTTCAGGGGTGGGTCACCAGGTCTTTCCCTAACCCTACCCATGGCATGGCCACACACACACACAGACACACACACACACACACACACACACACGGACACACACACACACACGGACAAAACACACTGGGAACACACACACACACACTGGGAACACAAACACACGGACACCGGGACACGCACACACACACGGGGACACGCACACACACACACACACACACACACGGGGGGGGACACAGTGACACAGGCCACTCTGCCGCCCTGATAAAATTTACTGGCACGTAAGTATAAATAATATATTTCTTCTTATGCATTAGTCAAATTTGTTTATTTCAGCTTAAAATACATGATTGTAGCATTATTTTTGTGTTAGAAAGGTGGAGAGGACCAAGATTAATACAACTCACATATTGTATTTTCCCGCTATACGAGTTCGTAAGAAATACACATGCCTGAAGGAGAAAATGTGATTGAGTAAAAGAGAGGCAAGAGCTAGGAGAAAAGCAGGGAAGAAAGCGAAGGAGAGGAAGTGTTGTCTGTGCAGGGGAGAATCAATCTAAAGGCTAACTCAATCCCTCAGCGTTATCTGGCTTGGTGGCGTGGGCCACGGGTCCAGATTACAGATGATCTACATGTCTTTATGTAAGTGAAGCTAATCTGTCATGGCCTCAGGGAGCACTGGGGCTCCATCACTCTTACTCAGCCCTGCCACTGTGGCCTCATAAACTACTACAGTCACTGCTGATGAAACACAGGCACAACACACAGCTGACAATCAGCTGAACAGCTTTTCAATGTGTGTCAGATAGATAAAACTATAGATAGAATCATAGATAGGACAGACATAAATGGGATACATGGACAAAGGGATACTGTAAATGGACGTACAAATGAACAGGAGGATAGACAGCAGGCTGACAGAAAAACAGACGGATATACAGGCAGATGGATGTACTGTATGGACGGACGGACGGACGGACGAACGAACAGATGGATGGATGGACGGACGGACGAACAAATGGATGGATGAATGGACGAACGAACGAATAGATGGATGGATGGACAGATGAACGGATGGATGGATGAATGGATAGAGGGATAGAGAATATTTGCACAAATGGATACTGAATATGGATGGACAAACGAACAGAAGGATAGACAGACAGCATGCAGACTGATATATGGACAGATGAACAAACAGATGGATGGATGAAAGAACGAAAAAACAGATGGACAAACAAACGGATGGATGGATAGTAGATAGAAATGAACAGAAGGATAAAAGGATATATGGACAAATGGGTACTGCATATGGATGGATGAACAAACAGAAGGATAGATAAGACAGCAGACAGATGGATGGATGTATAGAAGAACGGACTAGATAGATAGATAGATAGATAGATAGATAGATAGATAGATAGATAGATAGATAGATAGATAGATAGATAGATAGATAGATAGATAGATAGATAGATAGATAGATAGATGATATAGATTTTTCAAAAGGTTTTTTTTTAATCAAGTTCTAAATAATTCTTTTTGAGCATTAATTAGTTCATTCTTCTGGATCCCACTGCTTGTGGATCTCTTAGGAATGCTAATACCAGTTCTACCATAGTGCTTATGTAGGTATTATTAAGCTTTTGTGAGAATAGCTTTTACGGCTTCTCTGTGAATACAAATCTAGTTGTGCTCCAGTTTTCTGACTGAATTTACCGAAGTTTCAATTTCACTCCACTCGCACCTCTCGGCTCATTCCCCATTCCGCAATTAATACAGTCATTTATCCTCCATCCCAGTCAAGGGCACGGCCCGAGATCTCTTAATTAAAGAAGAAAGAGGGAGAAGAAAAAGAAAGTTCTCTGTCTTCAAACGAAGCTCTAACTGGCACGCGCTTTTATCTGATCATTTAAACTCTCTTAACCCCTCTTAATTAATCCCAAACACACACTTCTGACATCCAGCGCTTGATTAATGAAATTAGCTCAGCGGAAGTCAAATAACATCAGCCTCGGACAATGATAGCGTAACCCCAGGTGCAGCTTACGAGATCTGTACTCTTGTCTGAGGAACAACTGCTGCTGGGAATCGCAGATATGAGAAAGTGATGCAAGAGGCCTTTGCGCTGACGTAAAGTGAGCACTTTTACTTCTGACGGTTCAGGTTGCACCATGTCATCCAGAAATGTTCTTGGGTTCGCATTTTTTCTACAAGATAACTTGAAAAAAAGACATCCATATCTAAAGTTTTCTACAATATAATAAAATATACTCTTAGTTTAGGACAGATACTGTGCTTCATTTCACTTTTCTTTATAATACTTTTCATAATAAACAGGTGTGATGTCTTTCCATTGTGTCACTGAACAGCTTTCATTGGCCCAAATCTTTGATTTTTTTAAAAACTCAGGCCATCGGAAGTTCATGATAGGCGGGATAGCGTCCGGTCACGTAATGGTAAATCTGTAACAATAAAAAATTGTGATTAAAATAACGTTCAGCTTCAGTAAAACTATATATGACGACAAAGCTTTGTCAAACACAGCTACATTTAGCCTAATACATAAATAAAAGAGCTAATCTATATCCTATTCCCCACAGGTGACCTGGGTCACGATGCCGCAATCCCTGAACAGTGTCTGTTTCCAGCCATAATGGATGGTAATTATCACTTTATCACATCTGAAGCGAGAATAGAGCAGCTTTGAGAGTGTGAAACAGTGTTGGTTTAATTACCTGCCGCTCGATGTCAGCTAACAGGCTACTTGCTCCTAGTCTGAAAAGGTAAGGATCGAGCCACTCGTCTCCGAGCTCTTCCTTCATCAGGGTCAGCCACACCACAGACTCCTGCGCTGTACGGATGCCTCCTGCGGGCTTGAAACCCACCTGAGGACCAACAAATGATCAGCCAAACAGGCTGGATGATTCCAGTAAAAGAAGGTGATTTAGAGGAACAACGGGTTCTTTACCTTATGGCCTGTCCTCAAGTAGTAGTCACGGATGGCCCGCACCATTACTATGGCAATGGGGTAAGTGGCATTGACTGACTCCTTGCCGGTTGAAGTTTTGATGAAGTCCGATCCTAGTGGTTAGAAAATACAAAGCCTTTTGACTACTGGCATGAAGTATGGTCCACTTTGATCCTCATTCAGGCAGAGAAAAGACAACTTAAATAATTATTTAAATTTTGTAAAAGTAAAATTTAATATTTTGGAGGGCATAAAGTAAAAAATGTCAGCCTGATATATATATATATATATATAACCTTTGATTTGGCATTAACTTTATTATAATTATTAATTTAATTTAAATATTATTCATTATTATAAATATTGGAAACTATTTTGTCCAAATTATCCAAAAAATCATGTGGTGAAATCAACATGCAAATAAATTAAAATAAATAAAATAAAATGAAATAAATATTGACAAAGGACAATAAGTCTCTTAAAATGTCAGATACTTTTTATGGCAAAATATGTTTAGTTAAGGTTGTTAAATGTCATGTCGAGTGACTCCCCAAACACTATGATATTTATGAATTAATAATTCATGATAATTGTAAATGTTTTTAAAAATCTTTTTGAAAATGACGAAAATTATTAAATTTGGTCTGTTTACACCAAGGAGTATAACTATAACAATAACAATAAAGATATAGTTAAAAAAAATTGTTCTACATATAAAAGAATAACAGAATCCACACCACAATTATAACAATATCGTTGAAGTCACTTTCAGAATAATTTTTTCCCAGCTGATGAATGATAAAACCATTGACAGCCAAGCTGGAACAGAACGATATCGTCCACTGATGTGGACGATAATATAGTAATTGTTATAGTTATCTTTATAGCTATTGTTTTTAGGTGTGAACAGGCCTTAAGATGTGTACACTTTTTATATTCACATGTATTTCATTTTTACTTAATGGTTAAACCACATGACATTTAGAGTCATCAAGCTAAAACCTTTCTTGAAATTATATATAAAAGATTTTTAAAAACCAACATTAGAGCACAGAGTAGATTTTAACGTGTTTATAATACATCTGCATATTTCAGGTCACACTGGTTAGTATTTTAATTCTTCGTCAATAAAAGCCAAACATTTGCATGAGACACTTGTTTGGCCCAGACTGACAGGTCAAAGTTCACTTCTTCAAAATAGAAGGTCCAGGACATTTTTAACACCTCCATTCAGGCAGTTCAGAGAGGCGTCAGATTCTGAACCCCGACAGGACATTAGTCGCGAGGGCAGGGGAGGCTAGACAAGAACATATGGTCCGTCGGCAGGGCTCAGAGGGTGTGCGTTCCTTCATCAATAAGAGCTTTCATTTCTCCCTTCCTCTCCTTCATAGCCAATTACGGTTTATCAGCGTTCCGATAAAAATAGAAGATAAAATGACGCTTCTAATGGATGAACCACAAACTGTGGACCAGCTCTAACCCTCAGCACCCGAGTCCCGCCTGCCCTTCCTCATGTCTAATGACTGTTCATTACCGCACAGAACAAGATGAACATTTTACAGTTCATTAAAGATACGTTCTATGTGTTTTCCACTCTTTTTCCCACCCCTTCCCCTTTCCTCCGACACTCTTTCACTCTATTGCTCACCCTCTCCCTCAAACTGACATAATCCTTGAGATTCGTTCTGGGGAGTCTTAATTACACGATAATGGATAACGGTTATTAAACGCGGGCGACAGTAATGAAGCTCTATTCATTTGCGGCGGAGCGGGGGGACACTGCCGGAGAGCGTGGGAGTAAAATAGCTCCGGCGTCGCAGATTAATAGGTGAAATTATCATTCAATTTCAGAAACCTCATACGCAATTCATAGGAACAAGGGGAGATTAAGGAATGAGCGCGGCGACAAAAGCAATGCATTTTAATAACGATCCCTATCAGAGCCGCTGACAATTGGGTACAGTAATCGACTTAATGTGCAATGGCTATTTAAGCATACAGTCACTGGCATGCTCTGTGTGTGTGTGTGTGTGTGTGTGTGTGTGTGTGTGTGTGTGTGTGTGTGTGTGTGTGTGTGTGTGTGTGTGTGTGTGTGTGTGTGTGTGTGTGTGTGTGGGAGAGATCTGGATGCTGAGTGTGAAAAGCAATGGTGCCACACTCTGGACAAAAGATCACACTTGCTTAAGGCAAGCATCACTGTTGATCATACCAAGGGGTCAGACTTAGCCGGTTAGCATGGGCAGTAAGTCCCTGCTGGTGGATGTTGTTACTGCACAGACACTAAAAAGTGTGCATTCTTCTTAGGCCCTGTCCCAAATGGCACCCTAAACACTTGTGGTCTTCCTACGAGCCCACACTTTCGTGACGTAACGCCGCTTGGACTACTCAGGAAGAAGTCTGCTGCGGCGCTCGCATCAGTGCGGGCTCGGCAAAAGTGCGCATCGATGGCACATATCTGGCGCAAAGGGGGGCATTCGGGAGGCATTCGGGAACACCCTTAGGACACCGAAATTGACAAATGGGAAATTAATTTTGATATTATTGGAGGGCGTGAAGTCAAAAATATCAGAGTGATAGAACTTTCCCATAATCATAATGTAGAATTTTTTTTTTTAATAATTATTATTTTCTGACTTCAGGACTGCAAGCAGTTCTGCGAATTAAAACGAAAGGTTTCCTCTGAGATCTATGCTTGATGTCCTCACCTGCCATCATGGACACCAAGCTGGCCTTGTAGACGTTTGTGAAGGTTCCCAGCTCTCCCACTGCCAGGATGGTCTTCATATGGGCGTCTTCACAGGCCTCCCTGAACTGCCGGATCTCATCGTAGAGGGCTGAGGAGATCATTTAACAATGAGAGACAAAAATTAACTATTGTCCATTTGTATGTTCACCAGTTATCAAAGTAGAACTGAAGAAAAACATACTGTGTGTACTTTTATTGTTCTTTTATATAAAGAAGTGTGGTGGTTATGGCTATTATCAGCTGATCAGTTTGGAAGAGAACAGCTTAAAGAGGACCAATTATGCCATTTTACAAAGTCTTGATTTTGTTTTTGGGGTCTACTAGAATAGGTTTTCATGCTTGAATGTAAAAAAAACTTATTTTTCACATATTTGACCATTGTTGCAGCACCCCTCTTCCCAGTCTGTCAGTAACACTCTGTTCAGTTCCTTTCTCTATGAAGCCCCTCCAGCCGAAAAACTCAATGTGCTCTGATTGGTTGGCTGGATCAGTGTGTTGTGATTTGTCAAGCACTTAACGTTTCGGAAATGTCACGAATGTTTAAACAAACTACTAATGCAATTCAACCAGGCCTTTTTTTGTGCATACCTTGGGGCGGAAATTATTTAAATGAGGAATTTTGTGACATGTACGTTCCCAGAACAAAACTCAAGACTACAATCGAGGTGTTTCAGGGAGTTCAGAAACAGTGCACACTGATATAGAGAATAACTCTGTTTGGAGTGGACTTTGTGCTTTGTATCTTTGCAGACCTCAAACAGCAACATTACAAACTAAAGAAAGTTGAAATGTAAAAAAGCATAATTAGGACCCCTTTAAACCAACAGAAAACAGTCTGGTTTAAGAGGATTTTTTCGGTAGGAACTGTATCTGCATTCCCTTAGTACCCTGGTGACACACCTGCCCATTGTCCAGTGAGTGCTAAAGTCCGGTTTATGACAATATCGATCTCTGTAGCACCATCCTTCACAGCCATCCGGACCTCCTCGAGACGGGTCTTCAGTGGTGTCTGTCCAGCAGGGAAACCAGTGGCCACTGAAGCAAAGAGAATAAGGTGTAACGATGTGGTTGCACCCTCTCTGAGATGATGTCTATAGAAGGATTGAAATGTGATTCAAGATAAGCATTTTCAAATGTCTTACCAGATGCAACAGGAAGACTAGAGTTGGCCGCCTTCAGAGACTTTACAGCATCAGCCACCCGTGATGGGTACACACAGACAGCTGCAGTCGTGATTCCTGGATCACACACACACACACAGAATTATTTTCAAAACTACATTTTAATAAGTACATAAAATTAAATACAGCACAATAATACAAAGAAAACAGTTCTGTTAACGTCTAATGTTTATTATGCTGCATACTATTTTTCTTTATTCAGTAAAAGGTTGAATTTAAGTTGTTGAAGTCACTGATCACTTCAGCCAGTCAATTTCTGTGAAAAGAGCTTTGACTCCCTCTTGTGGGCAGATATAAGTGACATGTTTATGTTACTAAAACTGAAAACCACCAATACAATAAAACGTAATATAAAATAAAGGAATCTAATACATCAGATATATGCACCATACATATATATATACCCAAAAGATTGGGTATTTTTAATGTTCTTAAATGAGTCTCTTATTCTCACCAAGGTTGCATTAATCTGAATAAAATTACAGTAAAAATGTATAATATTGAGAAATATTATTACAACTTAAAATAACGGTTTCCTATTTTAATACATTTAAAATGTAGCTAATTTATTCCTGGGATGGCAAAACTGCATTTTCAGCAGCCATTACCTCAGTCTTCATTGTCACATGATCCTTGTAATACGCAGATTTGGTGATTAAGAATTTTATTATTATAATTTTTAATTTTGCAAAAACATTGTGCTGTTTAAAATTGTGGAAACTGTGATAAATGTTTTCCAACATTTATTATAAATGTCTTTACTGGCCGTTTAGATCAATTTAATGCATCCTTGCTGAATAAAAACATAAATTTCTCTCAAAAAAAGTAAAATTCTAATGGCCCCAAACCTTTGAACAGTAGTGTATTATAATGTTTTTTTTTTATAAAATATTAAAGGTATATCAAAAGTATAAAATATATAATTAAGATAAATGTACAGACTGTACAGGTTTTAAGCTTATTTTATACCGCAAACTGCAATATGACAGACTGAAGATAAATGAGGAATCAAGAGCACCAACAGGTATGATGTGACAAATATATGCAAAACTCCTCCAGAGAGAGGCACCTTTGTCATGCATGTCCATGCTCTTCAGCAGATCGTGACGAATGGGCTGTGTGGCCTTCATACAGAGTCGATGGACATTGGAAGGTGTGTCGTCACCAGCGAGGGTCGTCAGATCAATGCATGTGACAGCCTTCAGCAACCAGGCAGCCTACAATATCAATGCAGGTCAATAAAGATGGCATCAAGCAATAGGAGTGAGCATGTACCATAAATATTGTAAACAGTTTACCTGCCACTGTTTTTTGGCCACTTTGTGTCCCTGGATCTGCTGTGCTCTTTTAAGAACAGCCTGAGTGTTGACTCGAACTTTTGACACCCATTCCAGATCTAAAATAAGACAGGAATAAATAATAAAGGATGTTTTAAAATCAGTTTTATCTGGTTATTTATTTCCCTCTGCTCAACTTGTGTCATGAGACACATGGGTCATGTGAAATTCATTAAGGGCATCTTATTGAGAGTTTAGAATCAACATATAGGGAAAGAAGAAAGAAAACCAGAATTACAATTAAGATTAACTACACAGGCCATATGACGGTTGAATTAGGGAGTTTAAATTGGTCAGATTGAGCTAAAGATTAACCACACATAACACGGAGAATATACTTTGTACTTTACATGTTCAATGTTAAACGTATTGATTAAGTTAACCACTATGTATGTTGCTCATTCGTAGCTTGCAAAGAACTTTAATTTCAGTCTTCTGTCCTTTTTAATTAAATAATGCATGTCCTATCACGTGAAAAGTAGCGGTATTAATTAAAGGTTGTTGTTGTTTTACCAACTTACCAAGATGCATTCCTGGATTTCTTGCGGACATGGTGAAATATAACTCACTGGATGAAATTAACTTTTAAAAATCTGGTTGATTTGTCAAGTAAGTTAACAGTTAAGCTCTGCACACTGGCAGTTTTCACGATACTGCACGTCTTCCGGGATTGCTCGCCACTGATACGCCGACGCAGAACATTTTAAGCCAATCATCTCCCCGCTACGCAAGGCGTAGAGTGTTGACGTCTTTACATTTATAAAAAAAAATAATTAAAAAAACTATATAAGAGGGGTCTTTACCGGTATATTAAAATAGAAATAATCGACTTATTTTGAACAAAAGTATAGGTTCTCTTTAACAAGAGAGTATCTGAGATCGTTTTTTTCTTGATACCCCAGGAAAAGCAGAAATATGCACAAATAAGGAGAGTAAAACCCTGAATATTTTGATCAATAACACAAAAAGCACTCGATGTGCTGTTTTCATTAACTTTAGGGATATTTTAAATGTATCTAACGTTACATACAATATATTAAAAGAGACGAAAGCTGCACATTACATTTGAGAAACAAGTTGGTAGGATGACTTTTAAGATGAAAAACATGAGTGCATGTTTAATATACATAGATTAAACATGCATTGGAGCTTGAATAAACAAAAAAGGCTGCTCTTGTTGAGTCTAGTTTATTAGATGATGTGATGTTAGACAACCATCATACTGAGCTTTTGAAATAAACCTGTCACATGCTTCAGGTTTAAAATAAAAGGTGAAATTATGCCAACAATTAATATCCAGTCAAACCTCAAATGGATTGTGTATTGAGCCTTAACGGTTTTTAAGGTATCCTGAATTGTGAAGTCTAGAGTCAAACAATTGCTTCAGCCCGAATAGATACAAACACTGTGATTCATATTATATAAACGTGGACATTTAAAAAGAATTGCATAGCATATTTGTACCTTAACAAGTTTGCCAGGAAAGATAATTACATAAAATGGACTTAAAAATGATACGGTAATATACAAGGATGAGTAATGACTTTCATTACAAATCTGGCGAACATATATAAAAAACATTTGGATAGATATTTCAGCAAAAATTTCAGATTTAAGCCTTCTTTTACTCAATTGTTATGATTTAAGAATTATACTTTTCAAAGGATGTCTAGCAGAAATTAGAACTCACACATCTCTTGCACAGAGCCATAATATATTACAAAATATTGTTATTCTCAAGGGTGAAACTAGCTAATTATTCATAATTATGTCAAAAGAGAATTCAGGTTTATCCAAATCCTCTGAAAAGCCAAATAACATGCACATTTGGACTGATTTAGTTATTTCCGCTTTGGCAAGTTGGGTCTGAGAATGACCTCTCTAAAGGTTTTCAATGTGAGAATCTGAATCGTCTCGGAAGAGCTGCCTGCCACGGGTTTTGGAGTTGGGACTCGTAATGGACAGAAGATTCAGTCTTGAGCTGCACAACGGAGACTCTTCTGAAGTGGTTTTCTGAAGCAAGAGGAGATCACCGAATGTTAAGCACGTTCAGCCTAAAACATTCAGTATATGACTTACATTTCCAATATCACTGTTGTCTATGGATGGAGTGGCAATTTTGCATATTTTGATCCTAAATTAATTTATAAACATAAAATTAATTTATAAACATCTTATCTGCAGATAAGACGCTACTGAGGTGTGATCTACTCAGTATGATTGTGTCTCTCGGATGAAGGTGGTAATCGGTTCAAATGTTAATTTCCAGAAAAGTGTTTTTCTTAGAGAGAAGCCCTCTCTGGGTCCAGACATCTTGACACCGCCATTGACACTTGGCATTTTTCATAATGCCATTGCACCAATAAAGCTTTTGAGCTCTGGTATGACATCTTAATGATCAAATATCCAGTAAAATTGTTTTGTGATCAGTTACAAAATGACACATTGTTTGTCAATCATTTCTAAATGTTCTAGTGTGCATGTTACCTTTGGTAGTTTAGTTGGTGTACTGCAGGTGTCCACATGAATCACACGTTTAGAGCCCCTGCCGCTTTGATTTGGGGAAGAGCTGATCGTCTCTAACAATGTTGCATCTTCAACCTGATTGGATAATTCGGACACATGTTCATTCTGCATGCTTTGCTCATCACAACCATCCATGGGCGACCAAGAGTAGGTTTGACTGAATGCCATGTCATCTTGTAAAGAGATATTGGATGTTTGATTGTTTTGTCTATTTTCCTCCTTGTAGAGGTGTCGAATACATGAAGGTTTTGTGCTGGAGAACGACTGGGAGAGGCTGGGGGAATGTGGGGCCACGGGTGTAGACTGTGAAGGCCCCAAACTGTGCTTCACAGGGGTCTCTACTTGACTCTGACTGCAGGCAGACTGAGTTAAAGAGTCTTCAGGACCTTGTTTGGCAACTGTTTTTTTGACGAACGAGCACAATCGTGTGTTGCGTGGGGTGATCCATTTCTTGATGGCTCCTTCTATGTCACTCTCTGTACCCACCACATACACGCGCTTCTGACCGCGTGTCACTGCAGTGTATACATGCTGCCAGTTTTGAGCAATGCTGTCTCCAAGAACGTACACAATAGTTTCAGACTCTGAGCCCTGAAGTGAGAAAACAAATAAGCAATTTGGATGAAGCAGTGACAAATGCTGTGAACGGGGCCGTCAATGAACAAAGAACATCAATACCTGAAAGGTGTGAATGGTTCTTGCCCAAGCATGCCGCAGTTTACACTCTCTCTGTAGTTCTCTGTAGTCACACTTCACCACGCGCCCATTTACATCATCCAGTGTCAGGTAGCGCCTCTTTTTTTTCCCTTCCTCAACAGTCACATCCTGTGATTGGTGTAGAAGGACAAGGTAAACCAACTCAGGTTATTATCACTCAAAAGTAAGCATTTTAAATTTAAAAGCATAAAAAGAATTTTGAGATTATCAATAAATGCATAAATAAATAAACTCCAGTACATTTTCAATAAAGAAAATTTCCCCATTGCACAGGCGCTCTTTCTTCTCCTTCGTAAGTTCATCTTGTCTCTGTTGTTCGCCATTATCATGGGAAGATCTGGCATAATCATGTGACGCTCCGACAGTCACATCACTTCTCTCCTCGTGGTCTAAGACATAGCCATTCTTAGTGCAGCAAACTTTATCCTTTCTTTGAAAGTTGAATTTCTTTTTGGAAGTCCTGTAATCAATTACACTAAATATTAAAACAGTAATATACTTCTAAAAAGGCAAGTGGTACAAAGTGGAATAAGATAAAGTGTCATGCTTATTTATTTGTAAGACAACTAACTTTGTAGTATGCTGAGAATAATGCGTGCAGCAAAGCTCATTGATCAACTCACAGTCTTTCCTGTGAACAATAAAACCAACAACTTTAGCAAACTCAGAATTTTCTTAAAAAGATTTACATCTCAGCATAGACTGACAAAGCTAAATCTGCCTTACCTCCTGAAAGCCACAAATTGTGAAGAATTATCACTTTCCAGTCCAGGAGATTCCTTAAGTAAGAATTTAACGGCGTCCTGGAGGGCTAAGCAGCACCAGAAATTTGTTTTTATTGCTCAATGTTATATATATGCCATTTTGCTGACAGTTATTTGGTGCCTCAACAATGCATTTGATTTGTAATTAGGTTTTTTTATTTGTAATTTACCATATCGGTATTGGCCTATATATGTTCATTTTTTTAATGTTCTCATTATTGCCCCAATAATTTTTTTTTTTACCGATATATGAAATATGATTGAAATCACTTAAAAAAGAAAAATATAGTCTGTCATATAGGCTACATACAATTATAATGAGAACATCATTATAATTGTGTGCTTGGGACATGGCTGTTAATGGTGAGACTTCTGTTTTTGTAATCAGGCCCTCAAAAAGTATAGAAAAACTTGGATTTTGATTTATCGGCCAATATATCAGTTAGCGTCTTTCAAACAAAGAATTATAGGTTATCAGTATCGGCCAAAATCGTCATAATATCGGTGTGCCAAAAAGTTGCACTAAGGTTCTTATGGGGGAGTAAAATGTATTGAAGGTGACTGCTTTACTACAGATGCAAATAACGTGCTTCTGAAGCACAGTGACATTGTAAACACCTCCCATAATTCTTCACTTCCTGGCTTATATTATACAAGTGTTGTGAAAAGAATAAAGTCATTTAAAGTATTTTTTAAAAAAAGTAAATTACACTTCTCACTTACCAAAAGAATAATCTTCCCCACTGATTTTGACCATTATGAACCTTTTGTCAGATGACACTGTGGAGGGTCTCGCCATTTGTATGGTGGCATCAAATTCCAAAGGACTGTAAAGCCTTTTTTTACCCATCGCTGAGATGCTGAAATAAAATAAAAGCACGGAAATAAAAGCATTATGATTAATAAACTGTCATTTGGATTGAGAAACACAATTAACAATTGTACAAATTACATATTTGTACATAAAAACATGTACACACAGCCAACAAACCAATAAGGAACCAAAGCTAAGAAGTTACTCAATTTTCTAAAAGCTCATCAAACATTACAGAGTACAAGCTATCTGCTCACAGTCCAGCGTTTCTGACGATGAGCTCAGACTCGGCACGATGGTTGGTCTTCATCTCAATGGCCCAATGGACCTTCTTGAGGACTTCAAACAGATCGTACAGCGTGTTTCCAGGCTCAATGCTGGGCAGCTGCCGCACATCTCCTGCAGACACAAAATAAATGTTTTTGGTTTTTAATATTAATACAAGTACTTAAACTGCAGAATATGTCATTGATAAATACATTGCAAATACACACTAAATGATAAACTGTTATGCATGCAATATGTCTACCCAAAATAATGAACTTCTGGAGGTCTGCATGTTTGGTAAGCATGCTGAGAATGGAGTGAAGGATCTGAACAGACACCAGGCTCCCTTCATCGACCACCAGCACCCGCACCTTCGAGAACTTCCAACCCTGAGGATTTCCACTGGGATCTTTTTCTGCATTCATGAAACTCCATAATATCTGAAGAAAGGGGGTGGGGTTAACTATGTAAATGTGTGTAAATAATACAAGATACCAATAGCAACTGAGACACCTATATGTATACGTTAAAATTGGAATGAACAGTTTGTGCAAAATATTCATTTATTGGACATATTGGAAAACAGAAACAATCAACATTGACAACAAAGCTGTAATTTAATGTTAATTAAGTGTTAAGTATGAAATATTATGTAATGCACTGTGAAGGAATGTAAATGTTGTTTAAGCCATGTAATGTTATGTTACGGAATATTATGTAAAGTGATACAATGCTTAAGACAGATAACATTCTGAAATGTTATGTAATGTACTGTGAAGTTATGAAATGTTATGTGATGTTTCAGTCATGCAATGCTATGAAATATGTAAAGTTGATATGTTTAAGTTATTGTTATGTAAAGTTGTGAAATTAAATGTTAATGTCATGTAAAGTTATGAAATGCAAGGTAGTGTTAAATTGTTGTTTAAGTTAATGTAACGTTATGATAGGTTATGTAGTGGAAAGTTATGAAATGTATTAAGTCGCAAAGTTATGTTATGAAATGCTATGTAGTGTAAAATTGTTAAGTTATGTAGCATTATGAAACGTTATGTAACATTATGTTGTGAAATATGAAATATTTTGTGAAATAATATAATATAACTCTACCTGGTGCATAGTATAAGCAGTGAAGCCGGTTCTCTTAGTAAGAAGTGAAGAAGCTCTCCCTGTAGGAGCAGTTAGAAGAACTTCCACAGGCTTTTTATCACTGTCACTCGCCTCACTTTCTTTTTTCTCCTCGTGTACGTCTGACAGCAGCCCATTACTGGACCCCTGAGAGTCATTCTGAAAGTCCTCACAGGCCTTCAGCACCTCTTCCCTGTCACTTGTCTGTTGATTCATGGCCGCCTTAAACACCAGGCTTACCACTGTAGTCTTTCCACAACCTCCCTTCCCACTGATCACGGTTACTGGGTTGGCGCACATCATTTCTGCAGCTCGCACCTGATCGGGGTCCAACTCTATAGTAGACGGATCAACATCCATGTAGGTGGAGTCATCCGAGTCGTCCGAGTCTGAAGTGTGACTTTCCTCTTTAATAGTGAGCTTTGTAATTTCAAAGGACTGAGGAGTATCACAACGTGTTGCCGTTCCTCCATTGTGGACCATGCATGAAGTATCAGGCTGGGCAGAATCAAGAAGAATCTGCTCACACCCAGCCCCCTCAACAATGTCATTTTGGGTTGCTGAAATCGGTATTTTTGCATCAGCCTTAGATTTCCTCAAATTAGCCATACTCCGTTTTTCCCAAGCCTTTGCTCTTAATCTATCCAGCTGCGCTTCGCGAAGAACCTTCCTCACATCCAAGTGGATCTTCCAGGGTTCTCCCTCAACCAAGCTCCTCAAGCATTCGGCAATGCCTTTCTCATAGCCGAAGAGGTTCCTAAGGGCCACCTTTTCGACCTCCCTAATCAGCACTCCCTGTTTCTCAAGAAAATGCAAAGCATTCCAGGCACCCTCAACTCCGGTCTCAGGCAATATCTTTTCCTGCAACATCTCCCGGTCGGCATACGTGCTGCCAGTGGCTCTGCAGTGTCTTTTCAGTTCTGCATACAAGAGCAAGGAGTTACGCTGGATCACCGGGATACTAAAAAATAAATTACAGTCTTTGAAGGCCTCCAGTTTTGCTTCACACCGGATCAGATGTAATTCTTTAATCATAATCTGTTGAAAAAAAGTGGCAAAATATTCATTAAAGGATATCAAATAGTGAGGGAAATAATGTGAGCTTTAGATTTAGAAACCAAACAACAAGTGTCCTGGGAAGCAATCTTACATGGCTGAAGCCCAACTTCCATACATCAGTCTTAATGAGCTCCTCAAGTTTGGCCAATACATCTGTATTGTTCTGGTCCTGTGCAGTAGGATCATCTTTTTCAGAAGTTTCCTGCAAGCGTTTCATTCTTCCTTTGCTGATTATCTCCATAAACTGACCCGGCAGCAATGTTGGCAAGTATTTCATGATTCCAGGGTACAAGCTGGCGACTCTCACGTGTGTCCAAGCGACTGTGTTTAAAGACAAATAACAAGAACAAGGTTTGTGATTATGATTTCGGTATCATTATTTTAATCACTTTTTTCATAATTATTATATGTGCAAAAGTATATTTTAGATTTAGGTTAAGGCTTAGGAAATTACCAGCATTTGCGACGTTTTCTGTAGCTATGTTTCCATCCACCAATTTTATATTTATATGTATTTTGGGACATTGCATAAAAAAAATTTGGATGGAAATGCCAAGATGCGCATACATTCTAAAAATGTGAGTAAAAAAAACGCATGCACTCAATTGAGGCCGATACATTATTAATACGAAAAGAAGACATGCGCATAAACTACGAAAGAAACACATTACCGAATACACTTTACACTAACAAAGAAAGGTAATCATATGCTTCCAAATTGCAGAAACTTCCATTTTTATTACAGATATTTTGCGCCAATTTCCCAGAGGGTGAAGATTTTTTTTCTTTTGGGATGGAAATGCTGCATTATTTGCAAATGCTGTATTCTAATTCTGCACACAAGTTAAATTCACCACTTTGGATGGAAACATAGCTTGTGTCTTTGTTTTACAATAAAACATATTTTTCAAATTGTTGCTAAATATAATATTCTACCAAAAATCACTTCAAACGCAACTCATATTATACAATTAGACACAGTATACATTTTCCAACCAGAGAATTTGACATTTGACTTGAGATCTTCAGCCACAGCTTTATTCTCAGGCGATGAATCTTCAAACTCCTGCAGGACGTCCAGCACATTGACAAGCTCCACATTTCTGTCATTGGGCAACCACTGCCTGAACATGGTAACAAAGTCAGGTTGTGCTTTACATGCTTTAAGAAAAAGAAACACAAGTGACTGTCCCTCTGATCTCAGATTGGTGCGGAGGCTGTACGAGGGATAGCCTTTGACAAAAGCTTTGTGCTGGCCTTGGCGAACTCTGCAGGTTACTTCCCACCAGGGATCACAGAGGAGAAAACGGCCCTCAACCCTGTACATCTTTTTACCGGCCATGAATGACACTGCAAAAGAGAATAAGACATGCATGAAACATTAATAGTTCGGTCCATAAACAAAGACTATATGTCTTTAAACAAAAATTCCGCAAGAAAGTTAACTGTAAAAATAAGCTTCATGTCTCCTGTAGGAGTGAGAAACAATGGCTAGTTGATTTTAATTGAAACTGTGTAAACTGTAAAAAAGTTTGACATAGTAAAAAAACAATCATGTTTAGTACAGTTCACACCAACAATGTAATCTATATGCGTACTTTGAAAATTGTACTTTACTTGTAACAGTCAATTGTAAACAGGCTTACTTTGTAACTTCTGACAATGAAAATTAAAAATGGCGTCATATGGTTAAGTGATGTTCAAATTTCAAAATATAAAATGATATCGCTTATACATGATCATTTTAATTTAAAACTCAATAACAATTTAAGAAAATAAATTATAATTTAAGAAAACAGTATGCTTGAAGTTGGAAAAATGCCCTACAAGAAAAACAAAAAAATATCATATTAATATAAAGGTATGCCTATTACTTGAAACGTCACACAAATATATAAAACACTTTCAACATGTAGTAGAAAAAAGGATGTTTTTATTTAGGCCTATTCAAATCTGTTATGCTTTAAATTCACTTTTCAGTGACACTATGTATAACGTAAACATGGATACTTTGTTTCACCACAATGCAAAATACAAACATGGCCGCTTTCTTATTTGGAAACTTGTGAACTGAAAACATGGTTACTTGTAGCAATGTGAACTGAAAACATGTTTTTATGTTTACTGAACACATAACTATGTTTACTTTTTGGGTGTGTATGGGGTGATTCTAAAACCAAAGGTTAACCAAAGACATGTTTGGTAAAATATAATATTGTTTTACCTTCTTTTGACGCTGGCACGGAAGATTTAAATACGTTTGCCCCAGACGAGACAGAGTCCATCTCTTTCATGTCAAGAAATTCAGGCTGTATTTCCTCTTCAGCTTCATCTTCACTTCCTGAAACATCATCTCGATTTGCCTGGTCAACCTCACGTTCTGGTAAAATGTAACCAACTATGGTTTTTAATCCGGCGGAGGGACTTTTCAGCGCCATGTTTTTATGCAGTCCGTTTGAAGATTTCCACAGATCGCGAGCGCGGCTAAATTTTTGACTCATGACCCTCATGACTCATCACTGTAAAGATGATCAACAATAGCCAATCACATCACACCGAATAAAAGTCCGTTCAGTTTATGTGCTGCTTCCTGTCAATGGAATCACTAGTAAAGGGAACGCTCGCACCCCTATGGTCGCACCTGATTAGATACTACATCATTTATTGTAAAATATTAACCTTAATTAATATTAACCTTATTAAAAGGTATTTTAAAAAGCTTAATAAAATAGAAATATATAAAGTATTGTATATAATGTTAGATATGCTCCATGCTTAAAATAATAACAAAATGTCATTAAAAATAATAATTTCTACAGTCAAAAGGCAGTATGTAGGGTTTAATGGTCTAAAAAGGGCATTTGTTTTATTTTATGTGTATTCGTCTTAAATATATAATTATATATACATTTAAATTAATATGATATGACCAGAGTATACATGCAAACGTGGCCGTGGTCACATTTGCGGGATCCACGATAACTTAGAGTGGGTAAAGAGCGCTATTTTGAATAAATAACTATAATTCACATTACAAAATGAAAAAATAATAATAATAACAATACAACATAAAATGTACAACTAAACTCAACAGCCAATCAGATAATCCCAAAATAAAAGTCTCGGTAAAATTATTAGACAGATGACGTTAAACACATATTGTAGTTGCTATCGTTTTCTTTATTATGACAAAACACGGTAGATTAATTTCATGGGTTAAAATATCTACGCACATAATATATTAGATAAAAAGTCCCTTGTGTTTTCTTAATTATACTAACAGTCGTCAAAAACTTAAACTACTGAGAACTTTACTTTGCATAGCGATTTCTAGACACTATCGTAAGTGTTTTAGCATGCAATGATTTCATCTTTAGTCATCAAAATAATTGGTTTAACAAACAGTCAACTACTATAAATGACCACCACTCCCTAAAATGACAATAGTTGCAAGCATCTCCATAGTTATATACATAGCATTCATAACATATCCGCTTTTAATCTTCTTTTTTATGTTAAATCAGTTTGAGGATATGTTATAAAGTCCTGTATAGGCTATCTCTAAACTACTTTCATTTTAAGTAGATAAATATAAAAATATTGTTAAAACATATTCACATATTTTTAAATACAGCACAAACAAACAAACAAACAAACAAATATTTTAACAAAACATGCACCAACACTCCCCACTGCAGCTTAAACTCCCAGAGTTCATTTTTTTATAGAGATTTATTTCCCAGGTCAATCACTCTGACTTAAGTGATAGAAGTTCTTCTGTATTTATTTGCCCCTGGTTGTACAGGTGAATTTTATTCTTCATTTTCTCTTTTGCTGGATTCCTGACGTCATCCTGAGAGGGTAGGGCATCATCATCTGAAACAGAAAAATGTAGGATATTATTTCTGGACATAGATTAGTCAATGAAACCTAATACTTCCAGACAGATGTCCATGTGTATTCTTCCTTGACTTGCCTAGAGTGACATAAAAAAACGACCGACTGAAGCCATTAGCACAGCAGTCCTCACACCCCTGCACTTCGCTCCCAGTGGTACAGCTGCACTCCACAGGCCAACTCCCATATAAGTCCAGGTGAGGTGCAGAGTCTGCCTGCACATTTTGTGATGCTGAAACCACTTTGTTATTTTCCTGGAGAGATTCCCTGGGGGAATGCGACAAGTCGGGATCTCCCACACTCAGGAAAGTGACTTCAGACTGGCTGCACTCACAGGGTTCTCCCAGATTGGTAACTCTGGCTTCCGCCGGTGGGCTGCACATTTCATCATCTTCTATAGGGAGGCTTGGACCCGGACTGTGGCCGTTGTATGGCCACTGAAGGAAGATCGTATCGTCTAGGGTGTGTGGTTGGTCCTCAGGGGGCTCAGGCATGGGAAGAAGTTGGCTTAGTTTCTGAAGCACCTGAAGACGAATACAATGTTTATATATATACAGTATATAGATATATATATATATAGAGATAGATATGTTTATATGTTTGAGTAAATGAGGCCATTTACTAACCATTTCCATGGTCGGCCTGACTCTCATTCTGCTGCCTGTGCACTCTAGTCCGATTCGGAGCAGACAAAGTGCCACCGCAGAAGGCCAGTGCTCAACTTTGGGATCTAAAAACCGCAGACAGGAATCAACAGAGCCTTTTTCCTCAAACTCTGAATGCAGTACGTCTCTCTAAAGAAATGCAATGGCATAAGTCAGCGAAAGACACAGTAATGTTGTCATCAATTCTATTAATGTAAAATATGAATTATATGGATGAATATCATGAGGAATCAAAGTTTTTGTTCGATTTTTTGAGAAAGGAGATCAATGAACCATTAAAGCAAGATGTAAACAAAACTCAATTTCATAAAACATTGATCATTAAAGGGATAGTTCACCCAAAAATGAAAATTCTGTCATTATTTACACACCCTCAAGTTGTTTCAAACGCTGTATTTGTTTATTTATTTATTCTGCTGAACACAAAAGAAGATATTTTGAAGAATGCTGAGGGTGAGTAAATTATGACAGAATTTGTATTTTGGGTGAATATTAATATAATTAAAAACAAATTAATATATATACTGTCTCACAGTAATATTGTCAAATATTCAAAATAATGTTTTCCAAATTTTTTTCTCCTTCAGAAATCATTCAAATTTGCTGATTTGGTGCTCATAAAACATTTCTTATTATTATCATGTAACTAATGTTGAAAACTGCTGTGCTGCTTATTATTTTTGTGGAATGTGTCAAACATTCTTTTCAGGATACTTTGATGAATAAAACAGCATTTATTTGAAATTTAATTTCTTTGTATAACTACTTTAAATTGATAAATTATATATATATTTAATATTGTTAAAACATATTCTTTGAAATATATTAAAACATATGTCAAAATATGTATATATATATTCTTTTTTTTTCCTGAAGTGGATTCTTACCAGAAACAGGTTCTTTGCTGTGTCCTGTTTCACCTTCTGTCCTGTACATGTCTCTAATATAACCTACAAGCATAGAAACATTTAAGAAACAAAAAATAAGAGCCGAATTATGTTGGGGTATGTATGTCATGACTGGTAAGTAATACATGAGAAAGAAATATTAATGGCCAGTATTCTGCAGCAGGAAGTACATTTTTACCATTAAAATTCTGACGTAAATCTTTATTTATACAAATGGTACCTGGCTCATTTTTTAAACAGGATGCTGAACTCACCATGCCAAGACTGTAAACATCAAGTTTGACAGACAGCTTGCCATCACGGATGTACTCCTCTGGGAGATAGCCAAGGTTGCTATGGGAGCCGGTATCCATGACGATGGTGAGGCTCTGGTTGACAGAGTGGGGTCTCAGATGAGCTAATCCAAAATCTGATAATTTGGGCTGCAGGTTATCATCCAAGAGTATGTTTGAACTGTGAACAGAACACAAAACAAGCTCATTTCAATGCATCCCCTTTACTGGGCACCTCCAAATTTGTAGATATGACGTCAAAGTGCCACCTCGTAATATTTCCACAAATAACCATGCACGGTTGTGCAGTGTGTAGGTGGTGGACTGCCTTTGCGGTGCCTTTTATGATGTTCAGTCTTTCCTGCCATGATAGAGGCCTGTCAACTTCCTGTAACAAAGGCAAGAGTAGAGCCTATGAAAACTTATTTTTATATTAATATGATGTAATCTACTATTACTATAGCATGTTACAGTTTGATGGCAGATGATTTACCTCATGAAGCCTGTGGAACAATGATCCGTTACGAAGGTACGGATAAACTAAACAGAAGCGGTCCGCCTCTGAAAAGCTGCCCCATAACTCCAAAATATTAGGATGCTGATACCTAAGCAGACACAAATGAGAACAACTGACAACATGATAAAAACACTATTTGAATATGATCAAGCAGATTGTAGACTGAACCTACAGTTGTAGAACTTCGATTTCTTTGGTGAATTTTTCCCACAATGCCTTCCAATTAGCTTTCTTTTTCTGTTTATGTAACAAAGAATTTGATTAGTGTTTTTTTTAAAAACTGTAATGGCATTATATCTGTATGTAAAGTCAGACATGAATAGGTTAGGACCTGTTTGAAAAAGATCGGTTTCCCCATCTTCCACAGTAAAATCATTTCCATTAGTTAATTCAGTAAATAATTAGTACATTACATACTTACATTGTTATTATTATTATTATTATGTTATTATATTATTTACTATTTTACTATTATGTTATTATGTATTTATAGTATTTTATTATTATATAGAACAACTACCAGAAAAGAATATAGTAATGTAATGACAAATGAATGTGCAAATAATGGAAACAAAATAAAAATGGGTCCGTTAAGATGAACATAAGATGTAAAACGATGTTTTGAGAGATGTTTTGAAGGATGTTTTGAGAGAAGTTTTGTAAAATGTTTTGAGAAACATTTTGAGATTTATGAAAACTTGTTTACACCACAAAATAGAAAATAGATAAGGTAATTGGCGACTTTTTGTCTGACAATTCTGACTTTTTTCTCACAATTGAGAGTTTATAACTCACAATACTGACCTTATTTCTCACAAAAATAATTTTCTAGCATTTCAGACTTTATAACTCACAATTGCAAGTTTATATATATATACATCACAACAATTATTCCACTTTGAATATTCCATAGTGGAAACAAACTTCCATAGATTTTAATAGGTTAGGACCTGTTTGAAAACTTTCACAGCAAAAGATCTGTTTCCCCATCTCCCAGAGTAGACCTCGGCGAACACGCTTTCTCCGATTTTTAAGTCCAGGTGGAAATGTCTCGTTCCCACAATGACGTCTGAATATGTGATGCAATACTTCTGTTTTTCACCTATGAGACGAACAAATAAGGTTTCATCTCATATCCTCATGAAACCGCTCAAAACAGAAATGAAACTTTTTACCTAATATCTAGAATATGTATAGTAAGTTCTTGTATTACTGCTATGTACAATAATACTAACTAAAGCAAAGACAAAAGTCAAATACAAATGTGCTTGTACTTTGAAAGCAAATTACCTTCAGCAGAAATAGACTCTGGATGGAGAGCTGCAGTTTGACAGAATTTCTCAGTATTTTGCAGATTCTGATTGGGAAAAAAAAGATATATAGATAGGGTGAATGTAAAAACATATTCATAATGTGACTAAATTGGCAACAATAAAACTGCTAAGATTCAGTTGAACATACAGAGTTTGCGCTCATTCATGCGTATGCTTTCTAAGAATCCTAAACCACAAGAAAGCCAAGCATCTGAGCAGAATCTTTAAAAATCTGCAGAAATTACAGCATCAAACAGAAAAAAAACATTACCATGGCAAAGAGAGGGGGCGAGGATGACTTCAGCACACATGAAAAGTCTAGAATAGAATCAAATAAGTTCGATTACTGTTTGTTATACTATGGCAGCTTCGTTATAGCAGTTCGTGGGTCGTGTTTTGTTTTTGCATCCAGTTCACAACATATTTAGATTTGTCAAATTCCTCTTTAAAGTAAAATATACGTTACAAACATAAAGTAACACTAGCTGGTACAGAAAGCTTATGTGAATAAGAGGAAGTTGGAGAGGCTGTAAAATGTAAACAACCCTTACAAGAATTTCCCCTAAAATATTACAGTTATTGCTAATACTAAAATAATATTATTAATAATAATAATATAACATCTCCTTTAAAGCTTTCAGACTCATTCTTTTATTTTCATTAATTTTTTTCTGCTTTAAGTTTTATATTTACTGTAGTTATTTATTGTGTACAATTACTGTAGCAACCATTTTAGCATAAAGTATATTTACCATGGTACATTATCAAAAAGGGAACATCAAAACCATAATTAGCTATGAAGATTACCTTGTGACTGAAAAAGACTGGTGGCTCGAGCATGACCCATGTCATCCAGAACCTTCAGCAGATCCTCCACTCTTTTATTCTGCTGAGCCCACGACCACATGAGCTCTTGTGTTGGACTTTTCCCAGCAGCCACATACATTTCAGTACATCTCACCTCCAGCTGACTGGGAAGGATGCGAGTAGCTGGAAGGAATCAGGCTGGGATGAATGTCACAAAAATGTTTCCCACAAGATCCAATGCAGCGGATTTGATGACCCTCTCTGTTGGAAAATCCAGCCTAAACTCCCTGATAGTTGTGTTCTGTTCTGAAAACCACCTTGACCACCGTTTGCGGGGACAAGTTACAAAGTAGAAGCTGAATTGTTGATGGTAGATCTTCTTGGACCAGTTAGTGACCATATTGTACCAGTTTTGACCAACTATTCCTAATCTAATTACTAAATACACTCTTAAAAATAAAGGTTCTTTCTTATTGGAATCTTTTGTTATTAAGACCCTTTAACATCCATGAAACCTTTCCATTACAGAAAACTGTTCTTATAAAATATAACTGAAGGGTACTTTGAGCAACCAAAAATGGATCTACTATGGCATCGCTGCGAAAACCCCATTTTATAACCTTAATTTTGAAGACTGTAGCCTATTGTACATTGTGGGGAGAAAAGAAGCTTGAACAGAATATTACAGTAGGCCTATATTCCAGCGGCTATAATTTAACAAAAACACATTCCCAACGAAGATTAATATAGGGAAATCGCTGAGATGATTGTTTGCTTAACTTCAAACTTACAGGTAACGGTACACAATGTTACATTGCCATGGTAAAGTGTGTAATTACCTAAAGCTTTCCACCCCAGACCGTCCACCCCGCTGTCCATCAGTCTACAGAAAGTCCTCATGAGCACCGGCGGGACGTCGAAGAGGAACGTCGACGGGTCTATTTTACCTGACATCTTCCTCTAGTCGATACCATACACAGGTGAGTGAAGTTTGGTTAGATGTTTCATGTCTCTCGGAATGGTGACTCTACAGTGCTCTCTTGTGTTGATACCTCTTGCTACAAAGCGGAAATTCCCTAACTCCACCTACTTCCTCTAAATAATTTCACAAATGCTCATAATATTTGCTCGTAAGAGAAAGGTGAATCAAACTAAACTAAACAATTAATTTAGAAAATAATTAGTAGGCTACATTAGCCTGTATATATAACAACAACAACGACAATTATTATTATTGTTTTTATGTCATTGTATCGTTTACTATTAAATAATTAGTAGCCTAACCTACATTATAAAGGACTAGGCCTACTTCATATAACAACAATAAATATTATTATTATTCTCTATCATTTACTGTTTTGTCTTTTACTAAAAGAATTGTATTACTAATTTAATATAGCCTATAACAATTGAATACCAAAAAATACCAATAATTGAATGGCAGTTTGATGTACAAATACATGTAAACATAAAATTAAAACCATAAGGAATGAGATCAACACTACATCATCAGCTACTTCTGAAGGCTGTTAGATAACTTCTGACAAACTTTCTCACAATAATCAGAGATAAAGTTCATTTATCATTTTCACCCCATGTAGGCTACAAAAGAGATAGCCTACTCATAAAAGTGTCTCAAACGAGTTAAAAATGAATACAATTATAAATCATTGAAACACACACACACACACACACACACACACACACACACACACACACACACACACACACAGTGTAAGGACATAAGTTATTCCTCAAAAATGGCAATTATCACTCTTAACAGAATTTGTTATAAGACAGATATTGCACATTTTCATACTGCATTGCATTCACACAACATGTAATGTGCATAAATAAAGCTCCATTCCTTTACATTATTACATAAAAAACACAGCTTTATTTACAAAAGGTCTCCAGTAATTGAGATTGAAAGTGATTTTCAAAGCATTACAGCTTCACGGTTACATCATCAGTCAGTGTTATTAATATGACTAGTTGATGCCACTGAGCAACGCTTGCGAACCAGAGGGAGGCTTGTGTTGTCACCATCACAGGTTTTTCGGGAAGTCATGTGACTTTTTTTCAGAGCGCGGCAGACTCCTCAAGGGCGCGAGATACAAACGTTTGCTGTCAAACGCACTTCAATCCATGAAAACAAATATGATAAAAGTGGAGATTTAAAAAATTCTTCTAGCGCAAACTTTGAGGATTTTTCATTTCAAATAGAAAGCGAAACTGTTACATTTTACTGTCTGTTTTTTTTTTATCCAATTACCGCCTTGATCGCTCAGTTGCTAGGCAGATATGTATGTTTTAGGTTAGGTAAGTAACTGAAATTCACTACAATAACTATGATGTTGATTTAACTTCAAAGTACAGGCAATAAGACAGACTATTTTAAGCAAATAAACACAATTGTTTCATTAGGTTTTCTAAATTTTATTTTCCTGTTTTAAAAATTACATTTTTTTCAGTAGCAATTTGTCAAATTGAATTATTCATATTCATTAATATTTCAATGTGCAGTTGTGAACATATGTCGATTAACAAGAGGAAATAACAACTGGTTTAAAAGAGAGAGTTGGTTGTAATATTTGTAATTAGCCTAATTTCAAAATAAAGCCAGAAATAGGATTTACACAAAGAGGAATGAAATAAGTGAAAAAGACCCATAAACTAATCAAAACCCACTCAAAAAAACATGTAGCAGCTACTTTTGTTTAAATTATCCTTACTCTTGTGAAGAAAAAGAATGTCCACTCAAGGAAAATTAAAATCACGGAAGTTGCGATGAAATTTGTATGAATAGTACATCTTGAGCAACATTAGCTTTGTGATATGGGACAGTATGATAATATGGTCTCTGTAGATGATGAAAAATGTCCAAAAAAATTATCCTAGGAAAAAGAAAGAAAAACACACACCTTTATTCTTCTTTACATTTCTGAATTGCCACATTTTAATGGTAAAAACAACAACTCGGTATTGCTATATTTTTTTCATTGATAATAAACAAGGCAACACTTACCACCCTTTGTCTGTCTTTGATTGGTAGCTTTACATGTTGGACTCTGTGGAAAAACAAAACAAAAGATGTTCAATACACGTGCCATGTCATGTAAACCACAAGGTATCTTCTAGAAATACACACATAACACTCACCCCAAACAATTTTCCTTGTATCGCTCATGTGTCGAACGCTGCAGGAGTAATCTTGCCCTTTCTCTGGTGTGAAGGAGACGCTCTTGGTGAGGTGAAACTGCCAGCCCTTTTCGAAGGCCAGGTCAGTCTGCTGGGTGTTGTCCATAACTTGTCCATTTTTCAGCAGTTCAATGGAGATATCAGGTGGGTGGAAGCCACTCACATAACAGATCAGGGTGTTCGGCTTTCCATACTCTCCTGGAAAGTGGCTGTACAGCTGAATCTTGGGACTGGCTGAAAATAGAATTTGAAAAATATTAGTTTAAAAAGATAAAGCGCAAGTAAAGTAAATATTATCATGAAACGAGAAGATTGTTCATTTGGAATAGAATTCTGGATGCAAACGTAACGTACAAAAGCTGAATAAAAATTGAATTCAAACTTCCTGACTTCATTTCATGAAACACAAATTACATCAGAATTCCTCATTTACTTCGCAGACAAAAAAAAACGCAATGTCTTTCCAGGCCTATAGTCTGTTAAGCTAAAGAGACCCTAAAAATTATAACCTCGGTAAACTAGGCTTAACATTAGTAAAACATACTAAATTAATTATTTTCAATCACAGTAAGACATTACTTTGGTTATATATAAAAAAAGATTATCACTTAAGTGACATGACGCATTGTTTTGTAAATGAAGGTTAGGAAAAACAATAATCAAATCAATTCTACAGATACATAGTGACATTATAGCTAACAAATATATAGATATTTTAAACCTCAAGGGGAAATCCAGTTGCAAGTCAGACGATAGAATAGAACAATACAGCACAATAAACAAACAAACAAACAAACAAACAATAAGATACAGAATTCACAAAAGCAATTTGAATTACTTACAGACTTTCCCTTGTACGGTGACGTACAGCACACAAAACAGGGCAAAAGACACGAGTCCTCGCATTTTTGCGGATTTATTCGCGAGTATCAAAGAGAGTATCCTCCACCTCTCAGGTCGAAAGCAGACAATACTGAAAGTAAAACACCAGTAACCTTAAATGCTCTGTCACCACCGACACCAGCACAGCCTCCAAGATGACAGGGAAGCCAATAGCAAAATTCCTACAAGTTGTTGTTGGGTAGATTTGATCTAGGGAGGTTATACAGACTGTGGCAATGATCTGGTGGAACAGTCCCTTTTGGAAACACCCGAACTTACCTAAACAAAAATAAGACAACTCCCTCTTCTTCATCAACAAAACCGATCCGCCATTACGTAAATCGCCATGAACCAAAACAATTCAATAACCATTTAAAATGTTAAATGTTGGGTAAAGAAAACTTGGCAAATATAGGCTATCCTAATATTGAAAGAGCAAATGGCAGTGAACTGAGTTAAATAGCGAAGTGACATGCTATACTGCACTTCTAAAACTATTTTAAGCATTTTAATGTTACTTTTATAGTTGAATAAATTTTATATATAGCTATTATATAAATGTATAATATATATATATATATATATATATATATCATTACAACTCACAGAATAGAATTAAACACAATTTTATTGTTAAGCATGCTACTGCAGGGAATGTACATGGAAGTCCCCAAAGCAGATCTAGGCAGGCAGCTGGGTAAGATATGGGGCTTTAGAAAAATTCCAATGGCGCTCTGCACTGAGTTGAGCTGCTTCGGGGCGGAAATAAATAAATAGATATAAAAACAGATCAATTGGCCTTAGCCGTATTGGCTTTAGATATTCAGCTGCTCAAAAGAGTTTCATGATCGAACAATTCATGCTAATGTATAGGCTATATGTAACATACATTTTAACAGAGACTAATTCTGTTTCAGTACATGTATAATCAGCTTAGTGTATACCTGTATACGTAAATAGTTGGATTTACATCAAGCCATATCCAGTAAACCAGATTCTAATGTAATATTGTCCTTGATTCCCTAACATTTCCATATGTCTATTACTGGGGATACCAAATTGTGAGAACATCACAGATTAGAAAAAGCAATTCATATTCTTTTTGGGGCAGAGTGCAAAGTGAATGCATCTGTAAATCTGAGACTGGTAATATATATATATATATATATATATATATATATATATATATATATATATATATATATACAGGTCCTTCTCAAAAAATTAGCATATTGTGATAACGTTAATTATTTTCCATAATGTAATGATAAAAATTAAACTTTCATATATTTTAGATTCATTGCACACCAACTGAAATATTTCAGGTCTTTTATTGTTTTAATACTGATGATTTTGGCATACAGCTCATGAAAACCCAAAAGTGCTGCTTCTCTGTAGCCCAGGTCAGGCGCTTCTGCCGCTGTTTCTGGTTCAAAAGTGGCTTGACCTGGGGAATGCGGCACCTGTAGCCCATTTCCTGCACACGCCTGTGCACGGTGGCTCTGGATGTTTCTACTCCAGACTCAGTCCACTGTTTCCGCAGGTCCCCCAAGGTCTGGAATCGGTCCTTCTCCACAATCTTCCTCAGGGTCCGGTCACCTCTTCTCGTTGTGCAGCGTTTTTTGCCACACTTTTTCCTTCCCACAGACTTCCCACTGAGGTGCCTTGATACAGCACTCTGGGAACAGCCTATTTGTTCAGAAATTTCTTTCTGTGTCTTACCCTCTTGCTTGAGGGTGTCAATGATGGCCTTCTGGACAGCAGTCAGGTCGGCAGTCTTACCCATGATTGCGGTTTTGAGTAATGAAACAGGCTGGGAGTTTTTAAAAGCCTCAGGAATCTTTTGCAGGTGTTTAGAGTTAATTAGTTGATTCAGATGATTAGGTTAATAGCTCGTTTAGAGACCCTTTTCATGATATGCTAATTTTTTGATATAGGAATTTTGGGTTTTCATGAGCTGTATGCCAAAATCATCAGTATTAAAACAATAAAAGACCTGAAATATTTAAGTTGGTGTGCAATGAATCTAAAATATATGAAAGTTTAATTTTTATCATTACATTATGTAAAATAATGAACTTTATCACAATATGCTAATTTTTTGAGAAGGACCTGTATATATATATATATATATATATATATATATATATATATATATATATATATATATATATGCAGGGCTAAATAAAGCATCAGCCATAGGAATGCTTAAGTTATCCCTGTTTCTCAGGCTTTTAGGTTGTATGGAATACAGTGGTGAGCCAGAGCAATAAAGAAACGCATATGATTTGTGGCTTGGCCTGGATGCCAGATTCCCAGCCACAACATTCTTCATCTCAGTCTCTATAGAAACTAAGCACAATATTATGACACTGCTTGGTGTAGATCTGTAATCCAATGTATTAAACTGCGGGGAAAAAATAAGTCTAAAACTCTAGTTTATGCACTTTTTGTGCCGTCTGCTTTGGAAGTGCTTTCACTGTAAGTTCAAACATGAAGGATGTTTCATTGTGCATTGACTTGTTTGAGCGATTAAACCAAAGCAGATTTACTAGTCTGGGCACATTTCAGACTTGTCAACTTTGCAAATAATAGTTTGTCTTCTGATAAATAATTAGCATACAGCAAGTTAATATATGTGTGTATACACATATGCACACATCTTTGAGTATATTGTCACATTAGACAACTACATATCAAATTAAATGGCTGGTGACTAGATACACTTTTCAAAATGAAAACAAAAGACTCTTTAGTTGTTATTTTAAATAAATATATTAAAGCATTAAATTATATGACACATGTGTTAATTTGCCACTTGGGTTTATATTTATATTTGTGATGTCCAAATACAGTTGGGCCCAGTGTATAAACAAAAAGTGAAAGTAGATTTAAAGGCTTGAACAAAGCTTGATCTCTGGGAAATCATGTGATAAAGTCTGGGATTTTTTTTTTCTTTTTAATTGTTACATACACGGAAGTAAATCTAGACAACTATGACTATTGCCCAATATTGACTCTGCATCTAAATCGAAAATGAAAAAAATTGTAAATGAACAACATCTGATAATCTACTGTTTTTGTTTTTTTTGTTGCTGTTTTGTTTTTTGTGGTTAAACACTCAAACTGGTACTTTTGGAGATCTCAAAATATAAGGCAGCTTGCAATGGCACAATTTTTCCCACTAGCTGTCAGCATTGTACAAGCATTTAAGGTGAAACTGAAGTCATGCACAGAATTAAAGGGATAGTTCACCCAAAAATGTCCAAAAATTCAGTCATCATTGACTCACCCTCAAGTTGTTACAAACCTGTATGAATTTATTTCTTCTGCTGAACACAAATGAAAATATTTGGCTAATCAAACAGTTGATGGACCCTTTTGACTTCCAAAGTTGGGGGGATACTATGAAAGTTAAAGGGGTCCATCAACTGTTTGCTTTCAGACATTCTTCAAAAAAATCTTCTTTTGTGTTCAGTAGAAGAAAGAAATTCATACAGGTTTGGAACAACTCGAGGGGGAGTAAATTATGACAGAATTTTCATTTTTGGTTGAACTATCCCTTTAAATCAGGAGTCAGGCAGTGAAAACTGAGTTTGATGTTTGGACCGGCTGCTGAACATACCTCAGATTTAGATGGATTTATATCATTGTGTTACAAACCTTTTAATGATTTGAACCGCCAGAACTTAAAAACGAGATCATCATAAACTATAAAATCTAATGATTGACTTGGTCATGACATCCAGCACACATAATATTCCTTTCCCCATCAAAGTGTCAATCCAATTTTAAGTTAATGTTCATACCCAACACAAATCTTAAACAGTAGCTAATTGAAGATCACTTAGCATTCTTTAGTTAATGTCAAATAGAGGAAGCCAGGATTCCTTGCTCAGATAGACGTTCAGTCAAACGTAACACCACCTTGTTTTGACTCATTTCGCACCGGTCTAATTTTTCATATCTCTATCTAGAGTGCACCACAAATCTTGCGGTGTAGCCGACTGGGATTGAGGTTCGAGCATGTGGTAGCGTTCACAACCTCATAAAGGCTGCAGACACTCGGAGACCATAACAAAACCATCAGCCTTTATAGGAGGGGTTTTACTGTCTGCAATGACAATAGAGGCGTACTTTTAGTCTGTCTGTACATAAATAATTCTTTTCACAGCAAAAAAAGAAGTCTAGACTTCTAGCACATAGCTTACAAATAGCCATAGTCACAAATCTGCTAATGTCATACAAATACATGTTCTAAAAGGGGCGATGCCATAATAGAACCATTTTGGGTCCCAAAATAATTCTACCTTAATGTGCTATCGGGATTATCGGGTTTTCTAGTTGAAAATTGGACATGAATGCGCCCACTCAAGTCGTATTTAATACCGGAAGCTTAGGGATAATTTTGATAGGCCTACCAGAGTTTCAGAGTTGAGGTGCGCCATTTCATCTTAATATCAATTGTGAGATTTAGTCAGTCAAAACAGTTTTGAGTTTAATTAATCTAATTTTGTGTTTCTGCAAAATAGTGATCTATGATCTCTTGAACGAACAAGCTCATAATCACGACGTTAGAATTTCAACATTTCCGATAGCATGTGAAGGCAGCATTAGAGGAACCATTTTCTCCTCAGTGCAGAACAATTTGAAGAACCTTTCTCCATATTAAAGCAATTGAAAGGGTCCATGGATGTTAAAGATTATTCATGGAACCATAAATGCCGATAGTATTTAGGCCTATAGTAGCTAATGCCACATCTTAAATATCTCTTCTTCATTTTACGTAATGGCATTTCCTTGTTTTAAAGGTTAAAAAACCCTAAAACGTTCTGTTTATTTCCTAGTTTAAATCAGATTTTGAATCCCAGATTTTAATTGTCAGACTTTTGGACCATGCTGTGTACATCGTCTACTAGTTTATGGGACAATGTAGCAGCTCGAGCCACAGAAAGTAGTTTTATTGTTGCTATAAGTGATGGAATGCAATCAAACATTTGTCGTGGAATTCTTGGAGTTACTCTAGAATTCCCAGACTTCCCGTTCGGTTCTATTAGCGCTGGGAATGAAAGCCAGATCTGTAGTACAGGGTGGTTTAGAGAGATGGAGGGAGGGAGGTTCCAGCCATGCGGTTTGGTCTCCCCGCCAAGACTGTGCTTCATTAAAATGAGGTCATTTACAGAGCCAGGAAGGAAAGGGAAAGAGAGGGAGCGAAGGAATGAGACAGGCGAGTGAAAAGAGATATAGACCCATTGAGGGAGGAGGCTGTAATGGAGGCGAGTTGGGTGGCGGGTGGAGGGGGGTGGCAAAATGAAACCAAGATGAGTAACAGAGACCGAGAACAAGAAAGAAAGAGGGAGCGGATGAAGGGAAAATGGTTCCTCGATGACTGTGCGAGTGCGGCCGGATTGTGCGGAGCGGCACGCGAGCTCGCGGTGCGGGTGACGGCGAGATGAGTCAGGACCGCAGGCGTGGGTCAGTGACACTCGGGTCAGACACACCCTCAAACAGAAGCGCACAAACACTGATCAGTCATACAGAGTAAACAAACACTTATTCATGCAGCCTGGTGTACTAAGTAGAACACACTGCTCGAAAACCATTCATAAATACACACTAACACGGAAAATCAGACTCATATTTATGTAGCAGTTAAAAACAGTTTAATGGTCTTACACGCCTAAATGACACACTGAGGTTACACGCTATGGTTCTGTGCTCTCTTTCAAAAAATTATATAAATTTTTCCACAAACTTGATTCTTATTGCTCGATCACGATCAATATTTTTATCTAGATCTGCGTGTTTAACCAGTAGTTGTCTCTGGAAACCGATATTTTATTTCCATGTCTCTTATATCACTCTGCACTCTTTTTCTTACGACATAATAAAATAATTTAAACTTAAATCAATATTTTGTATAATTTTTTTATTTATTTGTTTGGTAACTTGCAGTTGTCCCTTACATTAACACCATCTGCTGCAATAAAAAAAAATACAAATAATAATAAAAAAAATCAACTTAAAAAGTAAAGTAATAGAGTGAATAAAAATTATAAAAAAAACAGTGGCAGAAACAACACATCTATCCATCTTAATTAATTATCATATATTTCTTATATTTATTTAATATTATATTTTTTGTAATTTTACATCATTTTTAGAGATTAAGTTAAAACATTTGTTTGAAATCCATCATTTTAAATTATAAAGTTTTTGGACATGCTATGCATAAATAGTTATAATAAATTATAAAAAATGTTGACAGTTACAATAAATTAAAAAAAATATCAAATCATGGTTAATCAATTATTTTTTTTTAAATCAGTATATTAAAAATATAATAAATAATTATTTAAAAAATATTAATAACAAATAATTATAAAAATATTATATAATAAATATTATAAAAAATCTTCCAAAATATAGGTAGACGTCTATACACACACACACTAGCAGCCTATAGCATCTAGGAACTGTATGTAGCCTGTATAGAGCTACGTTTTTCAAATGGCCCATTTTACCATTTCCTACAATAGGCTACACAAAGATATTCTCATGCACAGTCGCAGTCACAAACATACTCCGTTTCAACAGGTCCTAAATACACTTGGAATGACACCCACACACATAAACCCACAGCCACCCACTCGTTCCATTCATCCCGTCCACGATTCCACACAAGCCCACCTTAAACGCAGCCCACGCTGAGCTCCGGCACAGATTCAGTGACGGCCGGCCTCTGACACACACAGGCTGGGGGAAACCAGACACAGTCATATCCGCAAGCAGGATTACACACAATGAAGTTTTGATGTCCATTTTGACTAATTCCTATAAACAGACACTTCTGGAGGAGGATCGTGTGTTGGGCCTTTCAAAGTCTACAGACATCTCACCATTGTAGAATTTAGTGTACATATGTGCTGCTGACTCACCTCGATTTGAGCTGTTTTGATCTTTGAAGGCTTGAACGAGGCCAAGATGGTCCCAATGTGCTGTGATGGATCAGAAGACTTGGAAAGACCCTGGACTACACTTCATGCATGCACAACCAATAAACCATTTAGAGAAATGTCATCTTAAGTACACTGCTTAAAGTAGCTTCTTTGTCATGGTTTCACTGTTAAACTTAATAATTGAAAAAATCTATAATCTTGATCACCTAAATAGTGTTTCCTAAGACAAGCATCACTTGTCATCACTGGTTAACTTCAGCTCATCCTGCTATATCCCAGACATGAATGAAGCCTCAAAATAACTGGCCAAAGTCATCCAGTCATAACTTTTATGTATGACAGGTGTGTGTGATGCACAAAGCTAATTGTCCTCCATGTCATCCCCTTTATCAGATTGTGCTTTTTAATTTTTATATATTTATCTAGATGTAGATGAGATTGCCAAAATAAAAATAATGATTTAGGTTAAAAATTATAACTTTATATCTACAAAAAAAAAATTATATAACATAAGTGGATATTCTATTTTGCAATAATAATATTAAATATTATCTATTGAATAGTGAAGATTGCAAGGGACAATTTTAAATGGTGCTGCAGTGCAAATTCATCTTTAAAACTACTACGTTTTAAAACAACATATTAGTTTACACTTGTACACAATTACGAGGCATGTGGAAAATATGCTAATATTTGAAAATGCTTATACGTAAGATTATATTGTGATATCTGGATGTAGGGATGGAATATCATGAAACGGGATTTATAAGGAGGCGGATAGCTGAGTCTGTGCCAGGGCTACAACAGCTGCACCCAGACACACAAGAGAGAACAGGAAGTGTGTTTTATTTGCTCAGCAGAGTGGACGGACATCCTTTAGTATGGAAGATACAAGAAACGAACAATTATATGCCACTCACCTCAGATAGAGAGAGAGAACGGGAAAAGAGTGAGGCTGCATCCTAAATCGCATAGGCCCTAACGTTAACGTTACTTCTCCAAAAACAGTATGTGGCAAAAGAAGTCTGCCGAATTCACAGTACTCATAAAAGATTAGACAAAATGTACCTGAATGAACTACTACTTCTGGCGAGATTTCTGAAGTGTGCATATAATGGACAATTTACGATCCCGTGAGGCCACGGAAGAAGATTTATGAATGGCAGTGAAATGACGTAGCCTAACTGACCCTGGCAGGTCACATGATATTGACAAAAGTATACGATTCCAGACGCAGCCAGAGAGAGTGAGCCATTAAACAGAAATTGTTCTTGCATTAAATTTTGAGAAGCTGTTACACGCGGATACAGTAAATGACTATAATCATTTATAAAATGACTATAATAATTTTAACTATCACTATTTCAAGCCGATCTTAAAATTGTGATACACTGTAAACCCGAAAAAAAAAGGTAGGCTAAACTTCAAAATGTTTATGTTAGGCCTACCAAATTTAAAGTTTAACTAAGCAGAGCTTGTTTATTTTTATTTTGCACTCAGATATTTCAAGTTAAGAGCAATTAAAAGCCTGAGTAAGCTAATTCATTAATTTTACTTAAAATTATCATCTCAACATAAATATTTTTTGTAGAGGAAACTTGGCAAGCTTTTACTTGCCAATTCAGAAAATGCTAACTTGCTAATTGGTAACACAACGCTTTCATAACATTAACATTTAAAATATATCTGTTCTTAAACCAAGATCATGCTCCACTTGTCACCAATATTTAAGTTTGTCTACATTAACAGAAACAAGTTCATAAAACTCAAAACACTTAAACAATTCAATTACTAAAAATGTGTCAGTTCTGTGAACTCAAAAGAAAAAGAAAGTTCTAAAAACTCATTAAGGTTCATTTGATTGAACTAATTTGTTTAATTTTAGTTTGCCCTACTCAAACCAATTAATTATTTTGAGCGTTAGGGTTCACAGTGCACAGTACAAGCTGTTGTTTACATTAACTTTACATATGTGCGCAAACGATCCAATCAATTCACAGATGGAAAAAAATATAGTGCCGCCCAACATTTTTTCATAGGATATACATCCCAAAAAATAGGAAGGAAAACTATCACAACTTCCGTTTTATTTCGACTTAACGAAAATTTTACTACCCATATGGCAATAAAAAAAGTAAGCAGAATTTAGTATAGTTATTATTGATTTGCAAGGTCTTTAGACGTGTATCTAGATGTTACTTAATAAATGAAGTGTAAGTGAACCAGATTTTTGTCCGAGGCCTTGTCCCTGAACAGCTGGATGATTGTTAATGAGAAAGCAGGAAAGAGGAGGGAAACACTCTCACACAAAGGCAGACCCTCTTTACACGGAAAAGAGGAAGAGGTGGCAGGACCACCTCGGAACGTGGTTGTGGTAGCAGTGAACTCCCTCTCCACCCAATCTTCCCTCCCTCTACGTGGGTCAATCTGGTGGAATTACTGAGCAGCTTGATGATGAGAGCTGGCACTAACAACCAAATCCTCAGCACTCTGGTGGGTTGGGGCGCATAGCCGAGGTGAGTTGGGGGGGTTGCACAAAGGAGTGGTGTGAGTGAGGCGCCCTGTCAGAGTCCACAGAATGGCGGGACTTTGAAGTGGGGGCCGCCGTCCCATTCAGAGAGTCTGCTGCGGAGCAAAGGTCAGGGGCTCCAGGGTGGGCTATGTGTCCCCTGTGAGTACACCAAAGAACGGGAGTTACAGAGATGTTTTGGAATTGGGAAGAGGGGGAGAGTCTGTGGAAGAGGAACAGGGGAGGGAGGAGGGAAAAAAAGCAGTCGTCTAAATTCCGTAACATTGTGTACCTTAAAGCTCCCTACATAGCCTCTGTGTTTCTGAATGTGCAGTCCCACTGTCCTGCCCTACTTCAGTACTGGGTTGTTTGTGTATCTGTGCCTTAAGGAAGGAATTAGGGTTCCTAATAAAATGTGCAAAAGTAAATTTTACCCATAAAGAAAATAGTTCTTCAGACAAATGATTTAAAACACATCAGTTGAAGTCTTGTGGGAACCTTACTGCACACTTAAAGTCAGCATGAAATGAAAGTTGTGATCGTATTTTCTTCTCTACTATGACGTATATTGGCTTTTCGAACAAGAGAAATGTAGGGCTTGCCATGATTTTGTCCATTTGGTATTGATTGAAAGCAACTGGATTATCATTCATATTCAAAGAGAAACGGTAAATTTCGGCAATTTGAGTAAAGGTGCGGTCATATTTACCATAGCTCATTTCAATAGGAATTTGCAAGTTCGAGAGATTCGAGTAAGGGCTGAAAAGTTCCTCACGCAGATTTCGCTCAAATTCAAGTTGATCAAGTGAATTTGCCTGACCAAAGCTGCTCAGTTTGAAAGCGCTTCGGTACACCATTGACAATGAACCCTTTTTTTGCCTGCAAAATTTCACTGAAACATAACTGTAACTGCAACTTAAAAAGGCGCTTTCACATTAATGAAAAAGGTCTAATTGTCAATAATGTCCACTAAGCAAGGCTCACACAGAAATCTCTCCCAAATCAATAATTTTTTTTGGTCTACGCAGCAAAATCGGCCTAAAGAACTTAAATCCGATGCAATATCTGAAAATTACTGGATTTCGTCTATGACTTTTCTACGAGTAAAGGTAAACGTGAACGCATCACAACAGAGATCGGTAGCACTGTGAGCAGAGCTCAACTTCATGCAAATGAGTAGCGAAACAATGCACCGACTACCAATGGGAGTACAGACAGTGATTTGCATACAGTGAGGAAATGCCTAAAATCAAATGGATTCTGAGTGTTTCAGTTTATTTGGTTAAAATTAGCCTTTTAATCACAGTCAGTGTGAAAGGGCTTCAAAGAACTTAAAGTAACTTGAATGCAATGTAAATAAAACCAAATGAATAAATGCAAAGGAGATGTGGTTGTATGAAAACAAGTTTTGCTATAGATGACATTTGTCGATAAAGCATGCAGTGTTAATATGGACTTCACACACAACAATGATCACAGGCACCTTTTTTTATTGTGTTGAATAAAGAGGTGGATATGTATAAAGAGGACTTTTTTTCTAGTACGTTTCTTTTTTTGTCCTTTTTTTAAACAAGCAAGCTATTTTAAGTGAAATCACAAACAGCAATACTAAGTGAAACAGCCATAATTGTTAGAAAACAAGTTATATCAAGTGAAAAAAGCTGAGAGTAAACACCTAGTGATACTTTTCCATCTCCACAGCTGCAGAAATGACAAAACATTGCATAATGTGAGACGTTTTAAAAACAAGTAAAATTGTCCAGTCTTACCTAACTTGTGGCTGAGAGGCAGAGAGGTACAGTCTTATAAAAAAAATTCCCCCCCAAAACACAAAAATAAACTATGAATATATATTTTATTTATATATAAATTTGAAACTTTACGCCGTTCTCTCTGGACTCAGGCACCTGCATTTAAGCAGATAGTAAGTTTGAAAAATGAGGTAACAGGAGGCCCTCTTGGAGGTAGAAAAGTGTATTCGATTGTACTAGAACATGTTGTCATAAAAAAATACAACTTCATCTTCATTAAGACACCCAGAGCTGAAAGCACATGAACAGTGGCTCCTGTGGATACACATTCAAACCAACATTGGAAGCATATGAACACAATGCCAAGTTTCAGGGTTGAAAGCGGTGCACCTTATGACAGATTGCTCTGCTATAACAGTGCCATTATACGCCGATCTACTGAAAACGACCTCAAAACAGCGTTCAAAAGTAAACACTGCTGAGGTCGAAACGAAACACGCCATCCTTCCACTTAAGTGAGCGACTGTTACATCTGTTGAACTCGTAGGAGAGTAAAGAAGCGGTCCGATTCAAAAACTGACACTTTTACAAGAACTGTAACCATTTAGGTAGTAGCATTACAGTGTTTGAGCAACGTTTAATGTTGGTTTGTGGCAAAAGCCAAGCTGCCGCATATAAAGACGGTCATTACATGCCATTGTAAGTTCAAGGGGCATGCCAACAGTTCCATTAGCTTCCTCTGAGGCTCTACCTCAGGCCCAGTTGAGATTACCATGTTAACATTTCTTAAGGTTTTCATGGTGACAGGCTGAAAAGGTGTATTCTTTCACTACATAAGCATTACATATACATCTGTTTGAACCATACAAGAAAAGAAAATCACATTTGTGTAAAGTACACAAAAAACGCTAATCAAGTATATCTCAATATCTACTAATTTTTCAAAAACATATTCATATATGCAATATACAAAACCCGAACATATTTTTTCAAACCTGAAAGAGCGTTTCAAGTTTCTTTTGTTGTTTTTCATGTGATGTGTATTTTATTTGTGTGTGTGTGTGTGTGTGTGTGTGTGTGTGTGTGTGTGTGTGTGTGTGTGTGTGTGTGTGTGTGTGTGTGTGTGTGTGTGTGTGTGTGTGTAGTTGCTTTCTTTTAGCACCTTCTCCCAGCTGAACTAAGATGAAACAAAAATCAAATTTAAAACGTTTGTAAAACAGGATTTTGTGCAGTCCTAAAGTCTTTTTCAGTAAACATCATTTGAATCCGTACTGAAAGAAACCAGGCAAACATTTTTTTTTTCCGTTTTCAAGACTGGAGGTAGGTATTTGTCAGCTGATTATTAGGCCATTTTTATCCTTTTCTTTTTGAGGTACATATCTGAATAGTACATAGGAAACTAGAAATTCAGAGCAATAGTGGAGAGGGAAAAAAATAGAGAAAGAAAAGAGAAATTAATTCGCAACAATATCATTTAGTGTCATACAAGCACTTGATCCATAGAAACCATTGAGTAAATCAGTACAAAATATATATTCAAGTTAAAAATTTAAAACAGACATCCCAGCTGCAGAGACAGAGTGTCTAGTTACAAATGTCAGATATATGCTAATGTGAAAACAGAAAATTAACTAGAACAAACACAGTAATTTTATTCCCTTAGCTGCATGATTAGTTCTACATTTGACTAACAGACCTCAGAATTCAGTTATTACCTGCCCGACTCTCACAAAAAACATTTTGCAGAGCGTTCGACTGCCCTTACGACAAGGGTCGCTGTCAACATTGGCACTCGCTGCCATCTCCTGCTTTGTAATGAGAACTCTACAGCAGCGCGCGTCTTTTTGAGTTGGTTTGCTGGTTGAAGAAATCAGAGGTAGTTTTGAAACGGTGAGGAGATATTGCATTGGTGACAGCGCTGGCGTACTTTAGGATCCGCCAAATACCGTTCGACGCCCGTCGCTGCGGTTCAGGTATTTTTGTGTGTAATGAGGTATAGTGTGGTTTTGTTCCTGTGGTTTGGGTGTTTCTTGAGGTTTAGGTCTTGACTGAGTTGATACATCTCCCTTTCACTGAATTTGTCAGAAAATTATGTTCTTAAAGCTATGCCATACAAGAAAATAAAAACTCAATTATGTACACGTATGTTAATTATGCAAAGCCGAAGTCACGAAGGTATGTACAGTAGAACTACTGTTCTGTAGTAATGCTAAAAAACGTTCTGTAGTAATGCTAATGTCTCCCACCGAGACACTTAATTTTTGCAGCATTCAGTTTGGAGAAAAAAAATCACCACCAAGGACACGAGGGACATGGATTTGATACTAAACGGATAATTCACCCCAAAATAAACATTCTGTCATTATTCACTGTTCTAAACCCATAACGCATTATAAGTAACACGAGTTACGTAATAAGATTTATTTTTAAGTAACTGGTAAAGTAATGCATTACTTATAATTTTACAATTACATTTTTGAGTTACTTTTTCAAATAAGCAACACAAAAAATTAAAAGGAACTTTACATTTGCCAAAAATATAACTTATTTTTTATTTATTTATTTTGTTATTAAACCAACAAACAAGCCCAGCTGAGGTGACAAAAAGTAACGCAAAAGTAACATAACTCATTACTTTCCATAAAAACTAACTGAGCAATGCAATTAATTACTTTTTAACGCAATACTGTACTGCATTACTTTTAAAAGTTACTTTCCCCAACACTACCCATATGACTTTCTTTTTTCTGTAAGCAGATGTTTTTAATAATATTCACGCTGCTCTTTTCCATACAATGAATGGTGACTTAGGGCTGCTAAGCTACAAAAAAGCACAATAAAAGTGGTCCGCATGACTCATGCACTATATTTCAAATCATAAGAAAGCTTTGGATGAAAAATAAATTGTAATACAAGTTATGTCATGACAACTCTCAGAGAGATTGGCATGGTAATGGCAATGTTAATGTATTTGGTCTTGGTGGAATAGATCTGCTACATTGCTGCTGCTGCTGCAGAGCAAGTACAAATACTTGCTACTGCCAATACATTCACAGACATTGCTGTGGGCATGTAAGACATGCTGCTGCTACACATGTAACATACATGAAATAACCCCCCGTAGCAGATCTATACAGGAGGAGCTGGTTTCTGAAAGCGAGCTGCAGACCACTAACAGCAAACAATGCCAAGTATTTGAATGTTAAGAAGCAACCTCATTGGCTGCAAATGCCACCAATCAGCTAAGCTATGTAGATAACGATGTGATCGCAATTGAGTTAAGGACCAATTAGCCTGCGCCATTTAAAGTTTCACGACAGAACTTTGTAGTTGTTATAAACTGAAACACTTTCTTGACAGCCACCATTCACTTTTTTAGTGCATAGAAAAGACCAGTTTGGACATTCTTTGTATAATCTCCTTTTGTGTTCCACGAAAGAAACAAAATTTTGAAAAAACGATAGGGTCAGTAAATAATCACAGAATCTTATTTTTTAGGTATCCACTTGCAAAATGTTCAATTTCAGTAACTAATAGGTTAAAGGTTCTGATTGCGGTTTTAAGGCAAATGCTTTTAAAGCTCACTTTCATTTTGGTCAAAACCTCAAAATGAAGTGGACAGAGAAGGGAAAATGGTCTATTTTAACTGTCTTTGGTGGTACGGTACTGTAAAAAGGGGGTTCTTGTGCGAATGGGTGTGTCCATTCAAAGCTCCAACCATATATAGGAAGCACTACACGCTGAATGACAAAACCAGACATTTTCACCTCCAATGTAGCCTGGAAAATCAGTCAACAAGAGTGTGTGTGGCGCAAAGAACAGCTGTAGCACATATTGTGTGTTTAACCCCTGCACCTTTGTGCTTACAACAGTTTGTGCGAAGTGGAAACAGCAAGGCGGCTCCAATTGTAATCGGAAAGATGTTTGTTTGCATTTGCGTCTTTTTTCGGGTTGCGCTCTGAGGTGTTGTGTGTGTTTATCACAAAACGAAGCCAAACCAAAATAAACGAATGAGGAAAAACGAAAATAAACAAATGAAAACGATCAAACGAAAGTGTGAAGTCAATAATAAGTGGTCAAGGCAGTCTTTTCCCTTGGAGAGAGCTGACAGCTGGATGAGGTAGAGGTAAAATCCTGTGGTTGCTTAGTCCTCTTCTGGCTCCGCCTCCTCTTCCTCCTCCTCTTCTTCTTCCTACAAAACACAACAGTGGTTGCTCATCAGTCACCACAAAAAGACTGCTGCAAAGCAGAACATGGCTGTGTTCAAATGTTTGACTGACAGCACTGAGACAGGCTGAAATAGTGCCATTATTAGCATTTATATTTTCTTTTTTGTTATTGTTTTGGTTACAAATGTTCTTTTTCATGATCTTAGACAGTAAACGTCCCACAGCTGCTCCCAGGATGACCACCATTGAAAGGCGTTGAATGGGGGCTGGGGAGACGCTTGGCTTTGGGCACTTTTCAGAATGAAATGGATTTCATTTTCCACATGGCTTCATTTTATTTGGAAAGGCTAACTGACACAATTTATAACCCTCTTCTTTTCCCAAGCCGCTGTGTTGCTCCCATTCAGAGGAAAGGCCGTGGCAAAAGCCTGTCTGCATTATATGAGCCAAACTCCATTCATTAGTGTGGCAGACACTTCAGCTGTGAAGGACCAGCTAAGTGCTACCATGTGTGACATGGGCAAGTCAAAGAATGGAGAAAAAAAAACTCTTTAACCATATTCATATTCACCCCCAGCCACCAATCGTGCTTCCAACTTAAGTGCCACACAGACCAGAAAATACCAGCTTAGTTCCAAACTCTTATTTTCTTGAATGGAACATCAGATTTCTTTTGGCAGTTTGCTCTATTTTAGCAATGCGACTGTGATACATTTTTCAGAATTCTTAAATTTTTCTGCATTGATTTGTTCTGAACATTCCTTTTTTATTAACTAAATGATTAAATGACATTCTCATGCATTGTTTGCTCTTTCATTCTGAGAGCTATGACAGGCACAGATGTAGCACTCGAAAAACACCAAAACCTCAATTGAATTCCTGAAAAAGTAGGATTACCACACGCTTGGTTTAACCATCACCAACAAGGAGAAAAGATGGTTAAGCGATAGTAATTAAAACCCCCTGTTTTGGGTTTATGGCGGATCGTTGGTTCCCTTCGAAGTTTAGGGAAACTGAACACACCATATTAACAAAAACAATACTATTCGTAGTATTATTAGAGATGTACAAAACAAAATAACATAGATTAGTCAGTAGGTTGCATGTATCATGTGTTGATTAATTAGGCTAAGACACATGTATGTGATGACATGAGACATTTTTAAAAGTGACTAAGTTTAAACTTATAATAGCGTCTTAAAAACGCAATGCTCATGGTGTGAGATGCTTAAAAAACAGTGTCCAAAAACGTTTGTTCTCAGAAAGGATTTCATTGCTGGTAGTTTTGCCTTCCATTTCAGAGATACCATCTCGGAGTACCTATAAGATACCAGTGCAGTGTGTGTGAGCACGTATATGTTGGACCCTCCAGTATGGCGCAAAGCCATCAGGGTCTGTGCGTTCTCACATAGCATCAAATCAGGCCTCAGTTATGCATTCACACTGTAAACTGGTCCGCACCAGCGAACAAGAGGAGTTGAGCAGATTCCTGGTAAATGTGTGGCAGATTGTGTGGGGGAGTGAGAAATTGGTGGTTGTGTCTTTTCTTCTTTGGGTCTTTCTACTCTATCAAGACAACGTACAGCAAACATCATTAAATCGAGTTATGGCATTTTGTCATCATTAGTGACATGAAAAAATTTAAATAAATGAATATTTAAAGCATTTCCACAGCGAGTCAGAATTTTCATGAAAATGCAAAAAAAAATTCAAAATATCATTTTTTTTTAAACAATGAATAGGTTTGATTGTTGTTTATGAATATTTTATACAGAGATGTCAATTAATAAAAAAATGTAGCTAAATTAATTATATGGTATGCTGATTAAACAAATAATTGCATATATCAATATAGAAAGTGTCGAATAAAAAGTAAATAATACAGTTAGTTTTATTTTCATATTTTTAAGGAATGATTCGTTTAGTCGCATTAGCAACCAGCATATAGGAAGCAGACTGCTGTCTTGCTTTTCTTCCCGAGCACATTAAAGCAGCGCTGAGCAGTCCGCACAGACAGAGACTTTAGAGTTGACTCCATTGTTAATTCGCTGAAGGAATTTTGACAAGAGAAGAAAAAAGGGGCAACTCTTCAAAACTAATCCTGTCTGCCAGATTGCATATCCATCTGTGAGCGGATGAAACCAAAGAAGACTGGGATTCCATACATAGTGCTATAGGATTTACATTAGCCTTCACCATGCAGGTCTCTCATCAAACCAGAAGTATGTCCCCCTTTCAATAACTTGGGGGTTTTGAGGACTTTGTAAACCCAAACAGCCAATACCCTTCCTCAGACAATCATTCTCAATATACTTTTGCAAGCTGCCATCCCCTTCCAGCCAATTGGACTTTCACATACATACATACATACATACATACATACATATATATATATATGTGTGTGTATATGTATATGTATGTATACACACACACACACATATATATATATATATATATATATATATATATATATATATGTAACAGTGTGACTGTGTTTTCCCCCTTTTTTCCAGTTTTTTGGTTAAGTCCTGTTCAGTTTTGCCGCTCCTCGTTTGTCTTCAGTTAATTCACCTGTGTTTAGTTAATTATCCTAATCTGTGTCACCTGTGCCCCAATTACGTTCCTTTGTTTCCCTGTGTTATTTAAGCCCTCTGTTTCTCCTTATTCCTTGTCCGTTCTCGTTTGTATATCGTTGATGTATACCATTTGTATTAAGACGTGTGTTGTTACTACTGAGTTTTCGTTGATGTATACCGCTTGCATTATGATGTGTGTTGTGACTCCTGAGTTTAGTTTAAATAAATTCCTGTTCTCCTGTTCCTCATCGTATTCCTCGTGATTCCTCAACAACGTTGACCTAGCTATTAACCTAATCATCTGAATCAACTAATTAACTCTAAACACCTGCAAAAGATTCCTGAGGCTTTTAAAAACTCCCAGCCTGTTTCATTACTCAAAACCGCAATCATGGGTAAGACTGCCGACCTGACTGCTGTCCAGAAGGCCATCATTGACACCCTCAAGCAAGAGGGTAAGACACAGAAAGAAATTGCGGCGTGGCATGGAGGCAATCAGCCTGTGGCTCTGCTGAGGTGTTATGGAGGCCCAGGATGCTTCGATAGCGGCCTTAAGCTCATCCAGAGTGTTGGGTCTTGCGTCTCTCAACTTTCTCTTCACAATATCCCACAGATTCTCTATGGGGTTCAGGTCAGGAGAGTTGGGAGGCCAATTGAGCACAGTAATACCATGGTCAGTAAACCATTTACCAGTGGTTTTGGCACTGTGAGCAGGTGCCAGGTCGTGCTGAAAAATGAAATCTTCATCTCCATAAAGCTTTTCAGCAGATGGAAGCATGAAGTGCTCCAAAATCTCCTGATATTTAGCTGCATTGACCCTGCCCTTGATAAAACACAGTGGACCAACACCAGCTGCTGACATGGCACCCCAGACCATCACTGACTGTGGGTACTCCAGTACTGCTTCTCTGTAGCCCAGGTCAGGCACTTCTTCCGCTGTTTCTGGTTCAAAAGTGGCTTGACCTGGGGAATGCGGCACCTGTAGCCCATTTCCTGCACACGCCTGTGCACGGTGGCTCTGGATGTTTCTACTCCAGACTCAGTCCACTGCTTCCGCAGGTCCCCCAAGGTCTGGAATCGGTCCTTCTCCACAATCTTCCTCAGGGTCCGGTCACCTCTTCTCGTTGTGCAGCGTTTTTTGCCACACTTTTTCCTTCCCACAGACTTCCCAGTGAGGTGCCTTGATACAGCACTCTGGGAACAGCCTATTTGTTCAGAAATTTCTTTCTGTGTCTTACCCTCTTGCTTGAGGGTGTCAATGATGGCCTTCTGGACAGCAGTCAGGTCGGCAGTCTTACCAATGATTGCGGTTTTGAGTAATGAAACAGGCTGGGAGTTTTTAAAAGCCTCAGGAATCTTTTGCAGTTGTTTAGAGTTAATTAGTTGATTCAGATGATTAGGTTAATAGCTCATTTAGAGACCCTTTTCAAGATATGCTAATTTTTTAGGAATTTTGGGTTTTCATGAGCTGTATGCCAAAATCATCAGTATTAAAACAATAAAAGACCTGAAATATTTCAGTTGGTGTGCAATGAATCTAAAATGAATCTAAAATATATGAAAGTTTAATTTTTATCATTACATTATGGAAAATAATGAACTTCACAATATGCTAATTCTTTGAGAAGGACCTGTATATATATATATATATATATATGCATGTCAACCTGCTGTATTAATTATACATGGTGCAAGATTTTATTTGACATACCTGAGCGGGCTTTTCCTGAACCACTTGCTGTGGCTGAAAGACAAAAAGAGAAACAATGACTTTATGAATGCAACAAATAACTGCCAGTGTGAGAATACATTTCATTTGGATTTTGATTAATCCTTTAAAAATACTTTTACATTTATTTTTATGCATATTTAAATTTATACAATCAGATTACGACAAAACACTTATCCCTAAACAGTATTAAGAATGATAAGACACATGTGCACATACAGGGATATACGCAGCAGTGACTCCACAGTGCCAAGGATTGCAGTATACAATGCCCAGATTGTGGCCTACTCGCATTACATCATAAACGCTAAGTACTGCCACCCCACAGGAAGTGCTTCTAAGACCGGTGCGTGACAGCTGAGGAGTCCTCCGCTGTTCTGAGAGCCAGGCAAAAATAAAACCCTGAGAGTCCAGTGTTTGGAACCAAAGCCAACCACTGCCGATTACACACACACACACACACACACACACACACACCCACAACATTTGGGATTGTTGAGAGCAGCTGGTGTGTTTTGTGCTAACTCTCCCTAGAATGCTATCAGGCTGTAACACAGTAAATGTCAACACCGGATGGAAGCAGGCGAAGAATGCAGTTGGCGATAAAGGGAAATTGGGAAAATAATGCACACATTCCAAATGGGATGGAAGGAACACAAATATACTTTGCAGACGGCAAAAGATATGGAGGAGGAGGAGAATTCCAACACCTTCCTGATTGCATCTATTTACAAACATATGAAATACTAGATGCCATCTGCACTTTACGACTAACAGATGACACTGGATGTCAAAACTGCACTGTTACATCACTAATGATACTGTACAATGCACAAAAGTACCAAATTTGTACCGTTGTACCAAAAACGCAAGCATATGAAACCGGAGCCCCACTGAAAAACACTGAACTTGTTACCCTGCACACAGGCACCCAGAAACCCAGACCCCTCTTGCCCTTCTACCCCTCAGCACAAAAAGAGAAACCACACACTTGTCTTTCACAAGACTGAGCTCTCTCTTTGAAGTCATTAGTAGCTGACAGACCAAATCACTTCTGCAAACTCTGGTGATGTGCATGACATGCACTAAAAGAGTAAAAAAGATGAAGACCCAACAGCCATCTTCAGAGAGCCCTCCACAGAGCGGCTTTTTATCTACAGATCAATACAAACAGTAAATGTCAGAAAAACTGCTCTCCATAACCTAAACTGTGCGTCCTGTACTGGGTGTTCTGATTCGCCACAGTAAAAAATAATACAATTTACTTAAATTGTAATTGTTTATTTAATTATAATTGGATTTAATGTGGTAACATAAAAGGAAGGTACCACAAAAATAAACAAAATCATTATTTTATATATCTAGTTAGGACCAAATAAGGGGAGGGTATGACTCCATCGGATATAGGCTATCAGGTGACATGGAAAAGGCTCTGAGACACTATTTGTGTCCCAGCAGTAAATTTGGGGTAATCATTTAGAGATACATTTAGCCATCAGGTCCTGCATATCCAAATGTCTTAATTATAGATACCTTGTGGACAAAAACATAACTCATCTAATTCTTCACTGTTTATGTATAAGGTGACATGTTTATTTTCTGTTCTCTGCTATGTACACTTAATTGTTAATGGGATCTGGATTTAATGTAGCAAGTCATGCTCAGTGACCAAAGGGAAACTAACTGGTGTGAAAAGCTAATTTTCTAGTGAGAACACTGTCTTTTGTTGTGTATTAAGTTAAATGCTGTGAAAGGTGATGTGAAAATGTGATTAATGACCTCAGGACCTACATTAGAAATATGAATTGCTTAGTCGGTTCAAACTAAGTAGGTATTTATATAATTTTAATAATATTATATAATTTAATAAAATATTTTTATATATTAAAATATAATTTTAATATATTTGTTGTATATATTAGTATTTTTGTATTATATTTATTTGTATATTTTTTTTAAATATTAATTTCTATATCAGCCGAAATCCTATCCTTTCTTTACTTGTTGAGTCACCCATTTAATTTTAGAAGACTTAATTGTTCTTGTTTGTGAACTACAAAAATATCCATCAAAGCCTTGTCTGTGGTATCTAAACAAATCATTTAATTCACATGAATAAACATCATATAACAACAAAGATTTTTTACATTAGATCCCATGTGCAAATATGAAGGCTGTTAAAATGGAAGAATGCCGTGCCATTTGCAGTGACTTTTTAACAGCTTTGCATTTCAGTAGGTGAACTTCCAATGAAAAGGCTTGTGTTTATAAGCGAATAGGGTTGTAACGGTATGAGATTTTCACGGTATGATAATAGTCTCAGAAAATATCACGGTTTCACGGTTTACGGTATTAAACAATGATTATTATTATCAGCTGCAATGAACCTTAAATTAATGAAAACTGATAGGGTTTTTTGGTTGAACATATGGTTTATTAAAACAAACTTTTTTAATCTACCTTTTGAAAAAATAAGAAAGAAAAAATAAAGCTGCAGATCTCCCATTTGAACAAACATGTTTGATCAATTGAATTAATAAAATTCTTAATTTATTAATTATTATTTAAGATAATTTTTATTTTGACAGGTTGTACTAAACTCCTATGAGTTTCAGTCAGAGTGTATTTGACAATGATTATTTTCAACAAAATTATGAAATGCTCATTTAGTTCTCTCAGAGCAGCTCTGGATATGTTCAGGTGTTCACGTCCTTATATAGTGAGTGAGACGGCAGACGCTTTAAACACCATGAGCGTCCCACATACTTGAGTATATACTAAGTGAAACGGTGCTGCTCATTCACACAGACACGCTGAACAAGCAGAATATAGATTTACAGTTTTTTGCGCTGTTTAATAGACACACTCATATAGCGATTTTATTTATTGCACAGCAATATTTTAGATTTATTCATCCATCTATCAAATCGCGCATTTTACGTGACATCTGCGTTATATTGTAAATTCCCTCAGCAACACGTAAATAATATGGACTTAAGTTATAAATGGAACTTTATCTGCAGGGAGGGAAGGTGTTCGCGAATATGGGAGAACATATTTGACATATTTCCTCATTTTGCAGCCACTCTTCGTCCATATCTCTGGACACAACTGTATATCAATCTTCAAGGAAAAACCCACGTTCGTTTTTCGGATACCCAAAGTATTCCCACACTGCAGATTTTAACTTTTTTTTTCGAAGAATTCGCAGCCTCAGTCTCAGACATTTTCTCCAGTGCACATGTATAGGTGGAGTAGTCAAGTGGAAATAAGTTGCATATGCGCATTTGAGATCTGCTTTAATTTTTTTTCCAAAACCGTGGATAAGCAAATGTTCACGATATGATAATCGTACAAGTCAATATCGCGATAAACCGCCATACCGGTATACCGTTACAACCCTATAAGCGAACAGAAACTGCACTCCGCAGAGGTTGTTAAGGTCATTACATTTTTATGCCAACATGAGAACAGAGCAAGTGCTCAAATATTATTTTAAGTTGTAAGTCACATTCAGCGTGCATCACAAAAATGTGAAGCCACATTGCATTTGGCGTGATTGACTGTGACCAGAAGTGTCCTACAGCATTTACAGCTAAAGATGTATTTGCATAAACCCAAATGCAAAAACCCATTAGTGTGGACCACTCAATGTCTTTGGTGGTCACAGCTTTGATTAAAACCATTTATATGAATATACAGGTTGATTTGCACACTCCACATTGCTTCTATCTCACATTTAAAGACATGAAAATCTAAACACAACCTGAAGGAATCTCAAGCTTTTTCTCACTGAAGTGACAGATTAATGAGTAATACACCAGTTATAGTGAGTTTCCAAGCTCTTAACACTGCAGTGCCAACTGGCCTCGGAGTTTATTGCTTGCCACAACCCGCCACATTGGAAACAAGTTCTACTGCGAATTATTTTCCAGCCTACAGTGTTACGCATGCCTTGAAACAAGAAAAACGGAGACACCCACTGCGTTCAGGAATGATAACACTGATGAAAAGTATCTCCAAAATAAAAAACAATGGCAAAATGATAGAAAAGAATGTGGCATCCCTTTTTTCTGTTGGGAAGTGAATAACAGAGTTGTTCCCACAAAAGAAAATCCCCATAATATTTTTTATTTGTTTTAAAAAAGGTTTGGAACGGCGAGAAAATTCATGATTCAGTTTTCATTTTTGGCTGAACTATACCTTTAATGTTTCTTTAAATAGGTAGTACTACATCTTACTTCAGGTACAATTCCTCCCTTTTCAGTACGAGATATTTCTTTTTTAAATTAAGGAGTTTAAATGATAAGATAAGCAACATCTTCGACATCCAATTAAATCCTGTCTGGACTGGCGGCCTCTTTTAAAGTTGTGCTAACCTTGACGACACAATCAGTCAGTGTGTTCTCCAAAAATGATGAAGCGGGTCTGAGATTTTTCCAAGAGAAGGATGTGTGGGCGTACCGTTATGGAGCAGAAAACCCACAATTTCTTAACTTAGCATCTAAATCTTAAGGCTTAGGAAGAAAATGGCGTGGCAAACTCTCTTCTTGTTAAGATTATTGTCATTAAATACTCCAGCAAATACTAGGATTTCAAATAATCTTCCAGTACATATTCTGCATCAAAAGGTGATTCATATTGTTGTAGAAATGTTTTCTTGCTGCCATGGTCTCTGATCCTGCTTTGAATGGAGGGAGGATCTTTACAAATTATTGATCACTGGAAAGTATGTTTGGTAGACATGGTTTAGGAGATGCTTCATTCTTCAAGAATTCAAAGAGTTCTTTGGGCCAGTTACACAAAGACATTATGTAATGTTTGCAAGTCAGCCTCTGGCACAGGTACCTGGGGACAAAAAGCTGGGAGCGTGCAGCTGCACGTCTCGGCAGCTCCAGAACAGAACGTGCCGGAGCAGAGCAAAGCCAAGCTAGTGGAAGACTCCTGCTCTTAGGACCTGGCATGTCTTACCAAAACCATTCTCTGCGCCAAGAGTCATTTACTAAAAGCTTTACAGTGTGGGGAATCCCTCTCTGCTCTTACAAGAAATGCAATAGAGAAGTTTGTCTCTCTCTCTCTCTCTCTCTCTCTCTCTCTCTCTCTCTCTCTCTCTCTCTCTCTCTCTCTCTCTCTCTCTCTCTCTCTCTCTCTCTCTCTCTCTCTCTCTCTCTCTCTCTCTCTCTCTCTCTCTCTCTCTCTCTCTCTCTCTCTCTTTCATTGCCCCTAAGATATTTGAATCTTTGTCCTAACAACAAAAAATGGAGGACTTCTATATCTGAAATCGCTTTATGTCTTGGTATGAGGTGGAATTTTACATTGGGAAACCTTACATTTTTATACAGTTCTGTCTTTAAGCTTCTTTAATAAAACAATTAATTTAATAAACAATAAAATGAATCAGCAAAAACCAGGAATTCTATTTCAAATTGATGCTGCACTCCTTCCTACACACCAACTCTCTCTATATTTATGCAAACTTTATCCCATAGGATTCATTTTGAGGAGTATTAGCTATCTGAGCACATCTACACCAGGCGGAAGTATGTAGAGTAAAATAAGCACCATTTAACCTATTTTGTCTCTTTTTACAATTACTAATGATTAGACCTAAAGGGAAGTCCTCAGAAAACTCAGAATTGGAGCAAAATTGAGCAGAACTTTCCCACCCCTTGCAAGATAATTTATGAATTTTTTTGCTAATTTGTACGAATTTGATACTCTCAGTCCCACCCAACAAGAGATGATATACAGTAGTTATATAAAATCATTAACTAAATCACAGCCAAAGGAGTATACTTTGTTTGAAAGACTGTGCACGAGACAAAGTATACCCGGAAAATGGAAAATGAAAGTGAAAAAACGGAAAATTAAGTATACCCAGGACTTAATAGCATAAACATAATACTACATTTTACTTTGTTTAAACTGAAAACTGCTTGATTTTTTCATACAAAATATAATTCCATGTTTTTTCTGTCAAAGTATCTGTAATTTGCTCTGTTGTTTTTGGATGAAATTGTAGATGAAATTTTGGATGAAAACCCTACTTGGTGTTGGTATTTTCAGCTTCCAAAATAATACATATAATATGTAAGCTTCATATAATACATTTTCATGTTTTTAAATAAGCAGAAATGTGTTCCTATTTTCTCTCAAAATAAGCAGAAAAGGTCTGCAAGTTCCATCTGAGCCCATATGAATGTCCAAATGTGTACTGTTAAAGAGGCAATTTAACATGGTACTGTCACGTTTTGAGTTTTGTTTCTTTTTCCTGTCATTTGCCCAGTCCCAATTAGCATACTATCCGTCCTAAATAGTATTCGAAAATAGAATTAGTACGTCCCAAATCGTAGTATGTTGAAATGAGTGTTCCAAAGATTCCCTGATGGTCTACTATTTCCAGTCAGAATCTGAAGTGCAGATCAATGCACACTCTAACGGTTAATATTGCCCACAACCCATCGCGCGTTGGAAGAGGATTCGGTTAGAACTACAAACACGAGTGAAAAGTGTTAAAAAAAACTACAGACATGGAGGACGCGCGAGTCCGCGGTTATTTAGAGAGCTTTAGATAAAGGGGTTTGAGTGATTAATTATTAGTATCTAACCTGACGAAAATGTATTTATTCAACGTTGTCTACATTATATTGCATCTGCAGCAGCATTGTGAACTTTTGTAAAGATACGTTTAGCCATTACCTTTTAAATGCATCATTATATTCAAATTGCAAACACATGAGGAGAGTCTCCGCATGAAAGACCCAACAAGATGATGGACAGGGCAGTTTACTGTGACAGGATGCATGCAACAGAGCTGTCCGTTAAAGGTGACGTGATAGTATGTCCCAAAGCTTGCCTACTCTTTTGCTACACACTCAGAAGTATGTACTTTTTCTTCACAAAAAGAGTACATACTTTTAGGTCGTAGTATAAGTAGGTGAATTGGGACTGGGCCATTGTCATGTTTCTGTGTCTTGTCATGTGATTCCCTGTTTGTCATGTGATCCTGCCATGTGTCTTGCCATTGGTTAATCGTCTGATCATTGTTCACAGGTGTTCCTTGTCTTGTAATTAGTCTGTGTATTTAAGCCCTCATGTTTGCCTTGAGTATTGGTCGAGTATTGAATGGTTCCAGTTGATGTTCTTGGTTTTGTTTCATGCCTTGCCATGCCTTTGTTTGATCAAGTTTTGGAAATAAAGTTGCATTTGGGTTCTCAACATCTTGCCTGCAGAGGATTAAATCATTACAGGTACAGCCCATGAGACCCTTTCCTGCACATAAGCCATATTCATTTTACCTGACTGCCTGGTAAAATAAAGAGGGAAAGTTTAGAAAAATGGAATCCAGCTCACATTTGCTTTAAACTTATACGGCTAACATATGTTTTGTGTTTGTGGAGAAAAAAAAAATCCCTTACTTGAACATAGTCTCCTTAGGGCTGCTGACAAGAATTCCACAAAGACAGGAAACATAAAAAAAACACTCTGCTTGATTTGATGAGGCAAACTTATACAAGGACTCCCTCACTAGAGGCGGACCCCACAGACAAGCCACCCAGTAACTTCACCCCCTCCGCTCCTATGAATAAAGGCCACATGTTCTGTTAAACTGGAGGTGGAAGTGGGGAAAACAAGCCAGACATCTCTAGGGTACAGGGCCACAGCACTGGCTTTGTGATCTCCCTTGGAATGCCTTCACCAGTTCGGCCGAATCTGAAAGGATTCTGGGTCCAAAAGCACCCCTCCTCTCACACATCCCTTTTCGGACTTCGAATCAAGCACCCTCCCCAACCAAACAGTGCTGTGAATGCCACCTATCAGAGCCGGGCTTAACCCTGCGATTAGGGGGACTTTGCCGAAGGGCCCTTTGTAGAAGAGAAAAATGTCTGCCAGAGCAAGGAATGTGGAAAATTCCTGGCAGGACAAGCAGCCTTTTGTTAGGAAGCTTGGTTTTTTTGGAGGGGGGGGGGGGGGGGGGGGGTGTTCTGGAGGGAAAGAAAAGCGCAGACAAATTGGATCTGGTCCGTTTGGGAGCCTCTGCTGTTTGAAGTGAAATCAGTTCCCAGAGTTTCTCAGAGGAGAGAGGAAGAGAATGGAGAGGGGTAGCGGGGGTCAGCACAGAAATTCGGGTTTTTTAATTCAGTTTCAAGTTTTTTTTATTATCCTGTTCTTGAAGCTCTGTGCTCTTTATTGGGAACTAAGTCAATACCTCAGTTGGTCCAATCCAATGCTTTAAATACTTAAAATATTTGTATAAAGATCTCAATCTCTTTGCCAAAATCTGTTTCTATTCTACTAAATATCTTCAAAAAAAGGTCAAACTTATTTACATGCATTAAACACAATGTATACATGTTTGTAGTTTGTCTGTCAACTGAATAAATTATAACAATGGTAATGCTAAAATAATAATAAATAAATAACATAAAATATGTTATAAAATTATTTAAATATCAATTATATTTCATTAATAATATTATAAATCATATTTTTTATTATTAGTCAATACCTCATAATTTCAAAATAATATATATTACATCAAATATTTACATGCACTATATACACCCCTCCCCCCACCAAAAAACCAGAACAAAACATACACACACAAATATATTACGTATATAAAGGCCCAGACATTTTTCAAAATATTTTCTGTTCGTATTCTAAAGAGTGACTGCAGAGGTAGGGTTTATGAATCAAAGTGACTGTAACATGTTTTCATGGAAATGCGCAACCCTCTGTGTGAACCGCGTCCCTAGTACACGGCCATATCATGATAAAGGCCTTGTGTCGCAGAGGTGTCACCATCAATAATGTGCTACATACCCTGTTCATACAAACACAAAGATTTCCTGTCTTCCTCACCCTCTCCCTCTCCCAGTTTTCCTTTATTCATTCACATTACAGCACCACACCAGCATTGATGGATTGATTAATTAAGTGCCAATTTTAAGATAGCTGTTGACTATAAATGATTGCATTTTACTGTTATCATCATAGTTGTTTTCAATAACAGCAAACAAACCAAAAAATAGGATTTATTTTTTAAGTTGAAACTTGTTTTTTTTCTCTGTTTGTAAGTAAAGCTTTTATTGGAATACCATGCGCACACTGTATCTTATATTAGCCAATCAGAAACCTTGAAGGTAATTCTTTGGAAACCTCAACCAATGGCAAGTTTTCAGACAACCTGCATGGGTTCTGGTCAATTATAAATAAAGTGTGTGTTTTATAGTATGTTTCACAAACTTGTTCTTAATAATGGTCCCACATTAAATGTATCTATAGAAACCAATTTCTGCCAGATAAGAAAGAAGAAAATAGTTTAGGTAAAACATAATTATGACATAAAAAAGTCCAAATTAATTCCAACAAACCAAATCATATTTATGAGATGAAAAGTCAAAATTATAAGGTAAAAAGTATGAGGTAGAAAGTTATAATTATGACATAGGTCAAAATGATAATATAAAAGGTTATTTATAAGATGAAAAGTCGACAATGACAAGTAACAATAAGATAAAAAAAAAGGTTGTTGTTTTCTTATCTCATAACAAGGACATAGTATGTCATAATTATGATTTGAGACATTATTTCTCACAAATTCCGACACTGTTTTTCATAAGTGAGACTTTTTATTTCCCAATGTGACTATATCTTAGCTTAATGTTATTTCACAATTACATTGTTACATTTTTTCCATTTGAGTTTCCATTTACAAGTTTCCATTTGAGGTAAAATATGGCAATACCCCACAAGCTATTAATCTACAAATTATAAAACAGAAAACACTAGAATATTTAATCTCTCCAATATGGGGAAACCCATATAGACCCATATGAGGTATACCACGTTATTATAATTGTGTTTTTCCCCAATGCAATTCTCTTACACACTTCTATCTCTCTCCCATTTCAATCTTTTGCCTCTCACATTCTCATCTCTGGAGCACCTACCGAGGCAGCAGTTATGGTCGCTAGCTCAGAGCAAAATGATTAAAGCGCTTCCAGAAGCTGGAACAGGAAAGGGAGGGGGGGGCAGCGAGAGATGAGGGGAAGAGGTCATAGGGGTCACTGGTGGATATCCGTTGAGGTGGTCCCAGCAAACTCCTGCTGTGTGAGTAGAGCCCCAAACTGAACACACGCATCTATTGGCAGGAATTCAGCTTCTCGGGCCCCAGATAGCGAGGAAGAGTGAGATAGGAAAAGACACGTGAGGAGGGGAAAGGCTTGGGGGAATGCAGGGAATGAAGTAGAGATGTCCACTCTCTCTCTCTCTCACGCTGTATCTAACTCGCACAGCCGTCCAATTGAGGGACAGGAGCGGCACCAAGCCACAAAGTAAACTAAGCTTTTGCAAGTGCATACTTCAAGACCCCAACTCCTGCCCAGGGTTTAAATAATTGCTAATAAAATGTTTGCAGCTCATTACAAAAATCCACTCACCATCCAACTACGACTAATTGGGAGAGTCTTGCCAAACGAAATCAAAACTATGAAAAGTTTTCCGAAACATGCTGTACAAACAAGAAGTTTGTTTTAACCCATGCACAAGACGTATGCTGGCAAACCATTCAATTGACAGAAAGGCGCTTTAACTTTCAAAGTCAACATGATGGGACATTCACAACCCTGTTTAGTTCTGTAATGTTACATATTTCTGCGTGAAACAAAGCACCCAATGAGTTAATAATGTATGGCAAAACTGGAATTGATTGGATCATGAATAGTGGGCATTACATATCAAAATGAATGAGAGCTTGTTGTCGACTGTGAAGGCGATAAAAATTGTCTCTCAATGTCAGAAGATTTTACCTTTAGGAGTACAACAGCGGCAGTGCTGTTAAAGGGACAATTTTGTACCTTAATCCACTCCAAAAAGGTGCACATTAGTACCTTAGAGAGTACAGGTCCTTCTCAAAAAATTAGCATATTGTAGTAAAGTTAATTATTTTCCATAATGTAATGATAAAAATTAAACTTTCATATATTTTAGATTCATTGCACACCAACTGAAATATTTCAGGTCTTTTATTGTTTTAATACTGATGATTTTGGCATACAGCTCTTGAAAACCCAAAATTCCTATTTCAAAAAATTTGCATATCATGAAAAGGGTCTCTAAACGAGCTATTAACCTAATCATCTAAATCAACTAATTAACTCTAAACACCTGCAAAAGATTCCTGAGGCTTTTAAAAACTCCCAGCCTGTTTCATTACTCAAAACCGCAATCATGGGTAAGACTGCCGACCTGACTGCTGTCCAGAAGGCCATCATTGACACCCTCAAGCAAGAGGGTAAGACACAGAAAGAAATTTCTGAACAAATAGGCTGTTCCCAGAGTGCTGTATAAAGGCACCTCAGTGGGAAGTCTGTGGGAAGGAAAAGGTGTGGCAAAAAACGCTGCACAACGAGAAGAGGTGACCGGACCCTGAGGAAAATTGTGGAGAAGGACCGATTCCAGACCTTGGGGGACCTGCGGAAACAGTGGACTGAGTCTGGAGTAGAAACATCCAGAGCCACCATGCACAGGCGTGTGCAGGAAATGGGCTACAGGTGCCGCATTCTCAGGACTGTTGCTCAGTGGTCCAAAGTACTTTTTTTCGGTTGAAAGCAAATTTTGCATGTCATTCGGAAATCAAGGTGCCAGAGTCTGGATGAAGTCTGGGGAGAAGGAAATGCCAAAATGCCTGAAGTCCAGTGTCAAGTACCCACAGTCAGTGATGGTCTGGGGTGCCATGTCAGCTGCTGTTGTTGGTCCACTGTGTTTTATCAAGGGAAGGGTCAATGCAGCTAGCTATCAGGAGATTTTGGAGCACTTCATGCTTCCATCTGCTGAAAAGCTTTATGGAGATGAAGATTTCATTTTTCAGCACGACATGGCATCTCCTCACAGTGCCAAAACCACCTGTAAATGGTTTACTGGCCATGGTATTACTGTGCTCAATTGGCCTGCCAACTCTCCTGACCTGAACCCCATAGAGAATCTGTGGGATATTGTGAAGAGAAAGTTGAGAGATGCAAGACCCAACACTCTGGAGGAGCTTAAGGCCGCTTAAGCATCCTGGTCCTCCTTAACACCTCATCAGAGCCATAGGCTGATTGCCTCCATGCCACGCCGCATTGAAGCAGTCATTTCTGCAAAAGGATTCCCGACCAAGTATTGAGTGCATAACTGAACATAATTATTTGGAGGTTTGTATTAAAAACACTTCTTTTATTGGTCGGATGAAATATGCTAATTTTTTGAGATAGGAATTTTTTTGGAAGTTTTCATGAGCTGTATGCCAAAATCATCAGTATTAAAACAATAAAAGACCTGAAATATTTCAGTTGGTGTGCAATGAATCGAAAATCTATGAAAGTTTAATTTTATCATTACATTATGGAAAATAATGAACTTTATCACAATATGCTAATTTTTTGAGAAGGACCTGTATTAATATGTACCCTTAAGGCAGTGGCGGCTCCTGCAAAATCTCTCAGGGGGGGCAAATGTTTGGATGATTGATAAGGATAAGGTCCATCCATGCAATGGATAAATTAACAGCTTATCTTAAATTTCAAAGTACAATGCTAGGAGTAAAAAAGACTGCTACCACCTTTCCTAAACTGATTGTAAAAACAAAGTGAGATTTTCCAACACTCGAGTATTTAAATGGTCATCATTAAATACCTCTTTAGACAGCCTCTGCTTGTCTTCTTCTCCCAAGGCCCTCCTAGATCTTGTTGTTCCTGTTGCTACTTGCTCCTGAAATATCCTGATTACTACGACGGCAGAATTATTGACACGATAAAATTAACTGTGTTCGCCATGACGTTCAAGTTCAACTGGCCTCAACAACTCGCGAGATGTCCCAACAGTCTCTCTCGCTCTCGTTCTCTTTTATTTTTTATTTTTTAATCACATTTTATAAAGATATTAAAGTAGTCTTTCATTTTTTCTTGTTGTTCAAATTCAAAATTGTTTTCAAATATTATTTGTCACTTAATCTTAAAGATTTTTAATAGTGTATGTTTGTTCCCACCAATCGCTGCACAAGTTAAGGATACGTATGATGACGTAAGCACGTTAGTGCGAGCCCTCCCGGAACCCATAGAGAATGCATTGCAGTGCCTGCAGTTCGAAAAAAAACGTCTTTGAATGTAAGTCTATGGGAACACTCTGGGCGATTCTCAGCCAGAGTGAAATCGCCCAAAAAGAGGCGGTACTCCACAGAACGTGACATGACGCCGGTTGGACTATATCCAGAAGCACAGTGACTGCTAGCGTAACCTATTTTTTTGCGGTCTATGAGCGTAACTCTGTGGTTGAATGAGATTGTGAACGTGATTGAAAAAGTCCCATTCACACTTTGGTGGTGCGTCGCCCAATCGCCCTAATGAAGAAACGGCCCCTGCCTTAAGGTACTATTGTGAACCCTTTCGGGTAATTAGGGGAACAAAGATGTCCCTGTTGTATTCTTAAAGGTACTTAAAAGGTACAAAACTTTTTCTAAGACTAAAAAAACAGCCCACATTTGTTTGATTCTTAAAATCATAGCAGTTATTGCATGGACTGTCATTCAATCATTACATCAACTGAAACAGTCTAAATAGATATTTGGCCTTTGCTTAACATATTACATTAACATTACTCTGGGTGAATCAAACGGAAAAAGAAGGCAGAATAAGTTATAAAATTCTGATGAAATATTTTAATAATTTTTTTTGAATAATGTGCCTTGATGAATCATGCATCAAGAACATGTATTAAGAAAGTAAATAGGGTCAGTTTTAATTCCATGTTGACATAAACATAGTAGCCACCCGTATGACTCAACATGGACTTTCAAAGTGGCGTTCATCAAACATTTGGATTTGTTTACAGCATCTTACTATTTCAGTCCCATCTAGTGTGGAATAGGAACTGCAAGGAATAAAAACTGGCTGAAAGACCAAGCCAAGCCACTGACTCAGAGCAGGACAGGACCTTAGCTGACTGCCGAGTCTCCTGCCTAGAAACGCCCAGGGGGCCAAGTACAATATTTTGCCCGGGAGGCTCACGAAGGCTATAAAAAGGTTTTGATGTTTGACACCAAATTCCCATCACAATACCCTCCTCCCAGCTCACACATGGATACATTAAGAAAGGGAAGAAGGGGGGAAAAAAAGAGAGAAAATATATTTTCACACTTTGGCAGCGACTGAGGGTTTTCCAAGCCTCCCCACCAGATCGAGACTGTTGGATGACTCCCAAACGCAGCCCTTGTTCCCCCTCGAAACGCTGAGCGCCTCGCCTCATCCTTGCCAGATCTCTCCCTCCCATTTCCCTCGGCTCTGATTCCACTCCTCACCACCTGACAACACTGTCTGTCCTTCAGCCAAAACCAGCAGATCCTTGTGTGAGATGAGAGAGAACTTCCTCTCCACCGTCTCCTGTCCTCCGCTCATTTGTGCCTTATTCATTCACTCATTTCCTCGTTTCTTCCTAGAGGTGGGAGTCAAAGTCTGAGCGTTAGGTTTATGACGTCCCAATTCGTTTTTTTTCCTCCCTCTAATTTGGCAGTAGCTACAAGCTGCAGAGCGATCTGCTCAGATGTTTGTGAGGCCGTTGTGATCCAACAAACATTGGTGAAAAGAACCACCTGGGAAGCGAAGAGCGAGTATGAATCAAGGCGCTGTCGTCAACCTCATATCAAAGGAATTCTTGGCGTAAGATGAGGTGGACATCATAGCGTCAACCTCTCGGCCAGATCTTTTGAATGCATGACATCCCTCACGGTTTGAAGACGCCGTGGGAAGTAAATCTATTGTCTTTGCCGGCATTCCCACTTACTGCTGTGGTAACAAACAGGCAGGGCTGTTGCCTAAGTGAGAACTCACACATGGAGGGCCGTGCGGGCCTAGAGAGACCGCAAAAGGAGGCAAGAACTTCTCCCTTCTTCGCTATGGTCTTGTTTGCAGAGGAACCGAACGAGTAAACCCACTGGACATGGGCCAGTTGGCAGTATGAAAGGGAACTGCAGTGCACAACTGAATAATGTTAGCTGTTTGAGGACAGATATAGTCCGTTCCAACATGCCCCCACCTCCCCAACACAGTGCGGCTTGTCCGCTTGGCACAGCGGAACCGGTCCATCTCTGCACCTGTGCAGGAGGAGCACCCGGAAAAGGAAGAGGGGGGCAATAAATCAGTCTTTTGGCTGCTGAAGCAAAACTAGCAGATCACATTACGCCTGGTGCAGGGGATCTGCAAAATGCTCCCTATAGCAGGACTTCCTGCTGGCCTGATAAATAAATAACTACAAAAAAGCAGAAACGAGTAGTGAAATGTTATAATGCAATTCTACACCCAGTGAATGGAACTATTTAAGTAGTCTGAGTGATATATATGGACAATTCAAGATTTATTCACAACACGATTTTTGTGGTGAAATTATGCACGTTTTTTTATGTGAATATTACTGTTATTTAAATGTGATTTTTATTTGGCCATTTAGTTTCCGGAACACTGCATCATTATTGTAGCTTCATAAAAAAAGATATACTATTATATTGAATTATGTTTATTAATTTCCCAGCTGGCACAGCTAAGGGTTCTATAATTCAATGCAAAAAATTGTCCTCCCTCATAGTGATACGAATAAAAGTAATTATAAAATTTGAACAAATCACGAATATGTATACAATTATTTTGTATATTTTTTTTATTTTATCTTTTGTATATACGTAGATAGATGGATTGGATAGATAGATAGACAGGTAGATAGAAAAGTGTTCATTCAGTGAAATATGTGTCTATTATTTTTAACTAAAAGTTTATCTGTGTTTTTCGTTGTTGCATAAACTTTTTACACTACTTGACATTTTACTCATACTTCAGATTAATTGATTCTTCACCTCTTTCGAAAAAGGCATTCAACTTTTATTTCAGAACAAATACATAAAATAAAACGCTGAAAAATCAATATGATTTAGCTGTAATGTACAGCCTTCACCACAACCCATACATCTTAAAATTACATTTTTGATTACAATTACATTTTATTCCAATTTTAATATTTGTGTAGTAGATGCAGTTTAGCAACTGATGAGCTGAACATGGCAGGCTGCTGAGAACAACGAATTCATTTTGTATAAATATTCCTGTTATCAAGATAAACAACTCAAGGTCTTAGAACAACTTTTATTCTTATCACTCTGGGGGAGGACAGTTTTCCTTGCAGCAAACCAGCATCCTCATGTAGCAGCTGTGCCACCTGCAAAATGTTATTTAAAGAATCCCAAACCATTCTACATCGTCTCTGACTGCTGAATTTCCTATCTGATAGCATGATGCTCAATGCATCCATCTCAACAGAGGTCATTTTGAAGCTGACGAATGCCCTATACGGATGAACCGGTCTTGGTGAGCTCTTGGTAAGTGTCTAAAATGTCTCCGGTGGAATGAACATGATTAAACAATTTTTTTCTCTCGTCTCATAGTCAAAGCCACCTTCCACTATTAACCATTTAGAGGGGTGGAGATACTTAGTTGGGGGAGGGGGCCAAAGGAAAACATTCCAGCGGCCCCTTGTAGCCAAAAAGGATATGCTATAATTAGTTCCAGGAGGGCGAGCAGTAGCTGAATGAAGAAAACTGACTTGTTTATCTAGAAGAGGAATGGCAAAACTCTTGTCAAGTCCACCCTGTATATGTGAAGACCGCCACGCAGACTCTTGGCCATGTTAATTCATCTGTGACATGCTAAACAGATCATAACCCACACACAATGACACATACAAGAGGACGGAGGGCTCCAGACGCACACATTTCCCATTGCCCATTCATAAAAAAAGCAGACAGGAAGACAAAAAATGTTGGTTTTCTGCCTCAGACTGCATTGGCTGAACTCAATAAAACCTTGGCACACATCTGGAGATGCAAGGCTAGTTCTTTTTTTTCAGACACCCAGACGTTCCGATCGGAACGCTATCTCTCTCTCTCTCTCTCTCTCTCTCTCTGCTTTCCATCTCTGACTCATTATCATTCATACACTTGGCCGTAAGTTCATCTCGGACACATTCACAGGATGTCATACCACTATGCCCACTCCACATTCAGGATGTTTGTAGAATGACTACAGCCTGATGAATATGCCTCCAGATTCACACCAGCTTGTAACACTCAAATCAACTGCAACATGTGTCTATGTGCAACAGAAAAAGCTTTCGACTGTATAAAGTATGTTAATTGCAGAAACTATGTTCACTTTCTATAACACTTAGGTTTAAGGTCCAATTCTCACTATTAACTAGTTGCTTATTGACATGCATATTACTAGGATATTGGCTGTTTATTAGTACTTATAAAGCACATATTAATGCTTTATTCTGCATGACCATATTCTACACCTCTTCATTCTACCCAATAGCTACTACTATTACTATTATTAATAAGCAGTAATTAGGAGTTTATTGAGGCAAAAGTCATATTTAAGTTAGTTAATAGTAAGAATTGGACCCCAATTTAAAGTGTGACCTAAATGTTTAGAAAGAAAAAATGCTTTGTGAAATTGTATTTTAAAAAATATATGAAAAAATAATAAAGAAATCTTAGCATTTAATGTATATATAAAATAAAATAAAATCCATGAGAAATCTCTTGTTCTCATAGGCAGTCCTTGCTTAAGTCTAGTTAACCTTTGACCCATAATATTTTGACCCATAATAGCTTGTGCTTCAATCAGGAAGAAAAACAATTATTTTTCTGGTCATACGTCTTTAAAGATGTACTCTGAAAAAGGACCAATATGTAATCTGAAACTTCATATTGAAGGATGCAAATTTTTGGTGGATAATTGATTAATGTCCTCTGCAGCCAGTAATGTGATTATTATCATTTTAAACAATCACTATAAACATAAGTACTATCAATTTCATTGGGTTGAATGTTTATAATAAGGGAAAACATACTCTTTTCTTTGCTATTCCAGTTGCTTTGTGAGAAAAACCATTTACAAAGTCTACTTACTTAGCATCTACAAAGTATATTGCTCCATTATTTATTTGTCTAAGACTAACTGACATCAGTGAGTGGGTGGATCAAGCGCGCGCGCGTGTGTGTGTGTGTGTGTGTGTGTGTGTGTGTGTGTGTGTGTGTGTGTGTGTGTGTGTGTGTGTGTGTGTGTGTGTGTGTGTGTGTGTGTGTGTGTGTGTGTGTGTGTGTGTGTGTGTGTGTGTGTGTGAGTGTGTAACTGCATCACGCTGCAATCATGAAAGAGCAGCCGAACGCACCTTTGGGCATCGGTACAAAGGAAACAGGGCAATAAATGTAAACTTTATCAGTACAGTCCAAAGAGTTCAGCCGTTCAGACTCTCAATCTCACAAACTCATTTAAACTGACACTTCTAGATCATGTTTTACCCTGGTATGTAGTCAAATACTTTTGAAGGTTTGATGGAATCTACTGGTTTTGCAGCAATTTAAATAACACCAATGAAATTAGGGTAAAATTAGGGATGTGCAAAACATATTTTCAAAATGGACTAAGAAAGTTGCCTTTCTATAATTTTCTCTCATGGAGATATGCTGCATTAAAAATGCAACACTATGGTGACAAAAACAGAAAAAATCTAGATAATCTATAAATCCTAGACCTACAAATCCTTTCTGTCCAATATTCCACTGTCCACATAAATAAAAGTAGAATAAAGTCCAAAAACAATTGTTGTGTCCATGAGCAAGGCTTTTGCATTCTAGAGATGCTCCTTTAAAACTGGCCTCATTCTCTGACCTATATATCCCTTTACCTGTCCCATAAAGTTTAAGTGTCTGTCCTAAAACAGTCCGATGTGGTGAGTAAAAGCTTAACTTTAGCATGTTAGCTATAGGGGCTCAGCCGAGACCTGGAGGTAAAGGGTGTTTTGGAACAGCTCGGCTCACATGTGACTCAAATCGCATTCCTGGATGATAGAGTCAGATGGGGCATGTTTTCCTCCAATAAAAATGTACTCATTTCTGTACTGAACCAATAATTTCAGCCCGTCACTTTCCTAAAATCTTATAGAGAAATCAGATGTGACACACTTTTAAATGTATGTCTAGGGGCCTCAGAATGCTTTGCTTTTCCTGTCTGCCTGAGAAAAATCCATAAGGACACAGAGTCGGCATGCCACAAAGGGTTCATTCTCTCCATATCTCCCTGCAGTTATCCTGGTGGCACTTTTAACTGCCTGCCGCTTTGCTTCTCCAGCTATCAATCAAACGTGTCATTTAGAGGCTGATAAACACCGCAAAATTCAGGTTATCAGAAGAATTATTGGGTTAAAACTGAATTAAAACAACTGATTTAAAATTAAATTGTCTTGCACATTGGCGATCAACTGAAGTGATTAAGTAACATGTACATAACTGTGTGTGTCAAAAATTATGTTTTTAGATTAAAAAAAAATGAATTATTATAGTTATGCTTTTCTACAACAGTGTTGATAAATTAAACTATTTGCGTGATGTTACATTCATGTTTGTATGTGGGTATCATTAATAAATCCAAGACTGCACATATAGGCAACATGAAAAAATAAACCTTAAAAAAGTGCTCCATAAATGATCAGTTCTTTGATCATAATGTAAATATATGTGTCATAGTGTCTCATATAAAATAATCTTTGTAAAATATAATGGAAAAAGAAACATTTTTGTGTTACAGTGAAAAACAATGCTAATACATTTGTATCGATAGTTTTGAAAGGTATATGGGATCATGCTGCAATGGATGTGTCTAGTAGTTATATACAACTAATGTAAACAAACTCACCCATTTCCTGGGTCTTCCTCTAGGTCTTTTCTCCCCTGTGGTCTCAGCTTTCTGCAAATGCCAACAACCATGAATTAGTGGCTGGTATTTCATCAAGTGCTTTAAACAAATTTTTCAGGCACACAATTTGTTACAAGCAGAGTCATTTTCATATATGGCCACAAAAGGAGAAGGTGAAATGCTAGGGTTCCATTTCCTCTAATGCTTTTAATACATAAAGAGTTTGTAAGGTATATCTGGGTCTCCAACAATGAACTGTCTCCATTGCCCAAGTTCCTGGTCTGTGCAGCGTAATATTTCACTAGAGGAATTTTATGCCATTCAAGTGTAAATAAGAGCACCATTATCAGCAAACCCACCCAGATAAGGGCCATGAAAGACAGTTATGGGGTTTCAATCACAGCGGCTCCAACTTAATAACAGGGGTCCATTGAAACACTGTAAAAATAAAACACCTCACAGGAAAATGTCTTTGTATAGAATGTCTTGCAACACCCTGTTGCTAAAGTTGTTTGACAGTAAATTCTTCCATTAATAGCATTTAAGTTTTCCAATTTGACGGTTGTCTGACTTAAGAAGACCAGCATAGGATTTCCCACAGACATTTTGTGTTTTTTAAGCAAGAAGACCAGCATAGGATTTCCCACATACATTTTGTGTTGTTTAAGCTACAATTCCATCGCCCCTTTGAAATTGTAAGTGAAATTATTTGACAGATGGAAGCAGGAGAGTCTTTCCCCGAGGGTTTGAATGATGGTGCCTTCTTGCCATGGTCGAAAGCAATTAACAAGACAAGACACGTCTTCATTATTCATTGGATATAAAGTTTTCTTTTGGCCGTGGGCTTTTGTCATGCAGAGCCCTGCAGGAAACCTTACTCAAATCATCAAACATCTATGAATTCCATGAATGAACCAGGAAAGGTAGGTGTAAAAGGTATCATGTTTGTCAGCAGAGTACATCCAAATGAGTGAGATACAAATGAATGCTGGTAGAGTATGCATCTCTATCTCTAACCTATTAACAACACCATCATGCTTGCGCATTACACTAATCTGAGAGAGTTACCAAGGTAGTGTCATGAATCATGAGAGTATATTTAACTGGTTTATGTCAAAGTCAAGAACGTGAATCCAAAAATGTGTAGCTGACATTAAATAAAATGTATTTAATAATTAGTAAAATAAGCTGATAATTAGTTTGTATCATTAAATTCAGCTAAATTCATTCAGTTTTTCATTTAGTTAGTGTTGTTTTTGTCAACTAAAACTATTAAAATTGTTTTCGATAATTAAAATAGAGCTCAAATAAAATGAAATGAAAATAAATATTAGAGGAAAACTTAGATTAGAAAGGTCGCCTTGCAACTAACTGAAATAAGTGATTTTAAGTTGAAGTACTCACTGTCAAAAAAGATTATTTACTTGATAATTACAATCAACTTGGGTGTTTAAGTCATTTCAACTTAAATTACATTAAACTGACTTAAAAAATTAGTTGAATCTCGTATAACTTTAAAATAAAAATTGTTGAAAGTTGAAAATTGCTTAACTTATATTGATGAGTTAAAGCAATGTAAATACATATGTTTTCATAACTTATTGATCATATATTTTTTGCAGTGAAAATGAAAAAAACTAAAACAAATTAAAATAAATTAAATCTAAATAGCAGTATTAAAAACACACCAATAAAAATTATAAAAGCACATAAAAATGATAAAATCAGTTAAACGTAAACTAAATTTAAAAGCAAAACTGAAAATATAAAAATAAAGGGTAATTCTAAATATCAATAAATACTATAAGAGTATATAAATAATACTAAAATAACTATTAATTGGATCAATGATGAATTTGATCAGATTCAATAGAATGATTTATTTCATGAATTGGACTAAGCTAAAGGAAAAAATTATTAAGCTAGGGAAGATATCTATCCAGAATTTTAGGAAATTTCTTACATTTTGTTTTTCCCTCACACAAAGCAATGGCATATGGCAATATGGCTTCAGAAGACTTTAAATACCGCAATCGAGTCATATTGGCTACTATTTTTGGAAATGCTGGACAAAATATTCACAAACCCGCTTTCTCTTTCATTATATTCTTCAAAAATGCATCTTGTGAGTAAAAAAAGTGCTTTAAGGCTACAAGAGATTGTCCCTTGGGCAGTACCCTTAAACAGACAACTTTCTTCCTTATTTACCCCAATAACGTTCATAGTAGTACCTTAGGTGTACATATAACTACTCTAAGATACAAATATGCATCTTTTAGGAGTAGATAAAGTTCAAAGTTGTCCCTTTAAGGGTTACTGCCCCAGTGACAAGCTGTTGCACTCCTAAGGGTAAAAAAATTTTGATAGTAAAAAAAAAAAGTCATATGGGTTTGGAAAGACATGAGGGTGAGCAAATGATGACAGAATTTTCTTTTTTGGGCTAACTATGCCTTTAAACCCATACTTTCATACATGGTTGGAATACTTCAACAAAATGCTTCTACAATGCATCTCTGTCTGTTGTGATGTGTTCAGTCCTGTTTGGGTCAGTCTGTTTGCCCTGACAAAGTATGCAGGCATTGTCAAGGCTCACATTACCACTTCTCCAACAAGCAGAGTTTGTTTTGAATACCCAAAGGACACTTCACCTTTCTGCAAAAGCATGATGGACTGAAGAAACATAAACCTGAGCGTCGTAGTTCACGCCACAGCCAGTCACTAAGAAAGGACACAGAGGCAGCTACGGGTCGGCTGTTAGCCTCAGTCCGGCAAACAATTGTGTCCTACACACTTCCATAGATGTTTATGGTATTGAAAAGGAGTGGAAATTCATGTAAATATTAGATTGCTGTGCCATTCTCAAAGACTCAAACCCTTTAACCTCACCTCTCCTTGTCTGCATCTTTCTCAGTGTCCCTGTCTGTCTTTCTCTGACCAATCAGTGTCTCAGTCCTCTGTTGGGGATGCTGCATTTTTAATCAGGAGATTTAATGGTCTGCAAGTCGACACCCTGATCAATTAATCATGTCTGTGTTTGCGTGTCTCGTCCAGCCATGTCCCGTGTCCACAGCAGACACGAGCCCGGGCGCTCACTATCCTCTTCGACACCAGGACATCCTGGCATGTGTGTGAGGCCGGGGACAAGGCCATCTCTCATTAATGGAAAGGGAGGGGAAGTCTCGCTTCTGCCAAACCCACTTTTGCGAATGGAGAGTTTAAAATTAGCCCCCTGGTGCCCCGTATCAAGTTCCAACAATGTCTGGTCAACGGAAAATATTCCGGCTAGTCATTAGGGCCGTGAATTGAGCAAAATGATCGTAGCAGGCGGGAATGGTCTGACTATATGTCTTGACAGTTAAAACTGTGTACCATCTAGGTATATCATGGCCTGTTCAGACTGGAATGTTAATATGATACCACTTCTCTGGGTTCTTTAGAGCAATTAAGAGCTGACAATGTCAGAATCTTTAATGTGGAAATTAAATTGCATTATTTATTGACAGCTACATTTCATGAACCTGGAGGTTGTTTATGCGTTGAATTGTCTCAAGGCATTATCTATCTATCTATCTATCTATCTATCTATCTATCTATCTATCTATCTATCTATCTATCTGACCAGCTGGTACGTTCAGTGCTTCAGCAAGTATAGCATCAGTTTGGAGTCAGTCTGAGCCTTCAAATTGAGGGTCGTGAAAGTGTTAGGAGACACAGAAGATGACTGATTTTGGGTGGGAGAGCAAATCTTTTTAAAAGTGTCTCTAGTGAGGCACCTTGCCGATTTTGGCTCCTTTCATCTTGGTAGATTATTCAGTCCACTGTATATCATAAAAAAGCTAAATAAGATGAAATAGTATTACACTAGCAGAAAATTGCTCAAGCTTTTCAAAGCGGGCCCGTGACTGTTTACAGTGGTACATTACTGTGAAAAGAGAGTGGTCAGAGCTGTCACTGAGTTATTAACGCAGACTAATCCCACAAGTAGACATCTCAGCTCCCTTCGACGTCTCGGAGACGAGAATAACATTGTAACGCTTTTAAAAACCAAACGCACTGACAGTTGAGGGGACTTCCCACAAACATATGCCAGACTAGACCACACGCACAAGAGAGGCAGACATTTTAATGACTTCATTACAAAATGCTCGCCAGAAGAATCCCTCTTTAAAGGCATTCCCAATACATAAACAGAATTCAGCAATTACAAACGCTAACAGTCACATTCGTCTAAAACTGATGCGCACTAACTAAATCGTATGTGCTTTTCTGATTTGCTTTTCTGTTTACACGGGCATTAGCAAGGAATGGGAACAGAGTTCGTTTGGCAATATGCAACAGTGCATGCTCTATACTCCCTGCGCAGAGTATACGCTTCATGCACGCCTGCATGTTTGTGGATCTCTCACGTATGTGTGGTCATTTGCCTAAGGCGAGACAGGGAGAGAGTATTTATGTGTGTAGAATTCACTTCTACTTTTAGGTGTGTAGGTCAGCAGGACTCCCCCTGCCACATTACTGGAGCTTAGTGTTAACTGCTCTGCTGAAACACACAGCAAAGGGGTTCGGGCGGTCCATTCACATAGGCAACACTGAGGCGTTATGATTAAGACATCAAGAAGGGAGCCCTAGACATTCACACACAGCCCGGATGTTGACACATTTCGCATGCCTCTAAATGCTCCTGACAAGAAAGATAGATAGATAGATAGATAGATGATAGATAGATAGATAGATAGATAGATAGATAGATAGATAGATAGATAGATAGATAGATAGATAGATAGATAGATAGATAGATAGATAGATAGATAGATAGATAGATAGATAGATAGATAGATAGATAGATAGATAGATAGATAGATAGTGTTTGTGTGAGTTTGTTTGGGACTGTATAGGTGTGCAGAAAGTTGCCCGATTCTCACCTTCTGCGCGGCTTTGGAGGGGCCCTTGTTCTTGCTTCCTTTGGGGCGTCCCCTTGGTCGTTTGGGGACAGGCTCTCCTGTAGGTTCCTGAAGAGGAGAGCAGGTGAACTTAGGCCATGAGGACAGGAAACAAAGCCATGGGCTACTGCCGCTCCATTTTCTATCAGCAAACCAAGTGCCATTTATTTGGAAGAAAGCACAAGCAGACTATTCAAGCCAAATTTAAGGTATCAGTTGATAACATCATAAATATATTGCTCAAAATGACACCAAACGTATTTGGACACTTTCTGGTTGTCAGACGTTAGTGGATCAGGTTCATAGTTAATGTGATGAAGTACACCTGTGGCTACTCTGCTGTGAGAACTGACTTCATACATCCACTAAAAATGCTTTTAAGTGATTGCAAAAATAGCTTAGCAAAGTGCAGGTGCCACAGAAATTCATACATTTGAAATGTTGCACATGCTGATGCACTCTCCCCCCTCTCAAAGAAGACAGGGTTCCTTTCAAGCATACGCAAATTTACTGGTGGTCTCCCATTCACTTGTGCTTTATGAGTTGAGACCAAAACGGACAAAGTTTTGTGTGTCTATGTGTAGTATTAGGCACACAGAAAAAACAACTAAAAGGCAACTTTATTCCTGTACAGACAACAAAACATTATTAAACCGACATTTTTACCATACAATTTTTTAGCTTGTAAATATGTTTGTGATTAACAGTCTTCTTTCTATTTTCTCCCTTCTATGTGCCTGCATATATTGACTATATTACCTATAAAGAAATTTTTCAATGAATTAACAACAGCACCGTTACTATACACACACACAAGAAGATTTTAGAATTAATTGTTTTTAATTTACAATTATTTATTTTCTTCTTACATACATGCAACATCTTTACATGCCAAAAATCATATATTTGTTGACTGATTGACTATTTTTAACCTCACTTGCCAGCTCATCCTGATGACTACTTGCCATTAGAGGTATTGCAGAGAGTCACTGGTGAATTGCTTAAGATAGTGAATCACATCCTCTAACCACAAACACTCAAAACAAGAATTTAGATGCATATGGTCATGACTAAACAGTTTGATATTCAGTTCAGTGACACTACATATACATATATACACACACACACACACAGTACCTGTCAAAATTTTTAGAAACATTTCTTATTATTTCCTATTATTATTATTATTATTATTAATATTAATATTATATGTTGAAAACCATTTTGCTGCTTAACATTTTTGTGGAAATGGTGATCATTTTTTCAGGATTCTTTGATGAATAGAAAGTTCAACGAGCAGCATTTATTAAATGTATTGATTCAATTTATTGAACCAATTCTTAAATATAAATATGTTTTAGCATTATAAATGTCTTAACTGACACTTTTGATCCATTCAATGCATTCATAATGAGTAAAAGCATTAATTTCTCTCTCTCTCTCTCTCTCTCTCTCTCTCTCTCTCTCTCTCTCTCTCTCTCCCTCTCTCTCTCTCTCTCTCCCTCTCTCTCTTAGTCTTACCTTGATTGAATGGTTCCACAAAAATGTTAAGCAACAAAAACTTTTTTCAACATTGATGATGATAATAATAATAATAAATATTTCATGAGCAGCAAATCAGCATATTATAATGATTCCTGAAGGATCATGTGACACTGAAGACTGTAATGATGCTGAAAATTCAGCTTTGCCACCACAGGAATAAATTATTTTGTAAAATGTATTAAAATAGAAAACAATCATTTTAAATTGCAATAATATTTCATAATATTACTGATTTTTATTTCATTTTTCTGATTAAATAAATGCAGCCTTGGTGAACATAAGAGACTTCATTCAAAAACATTAAAGAATTGTAATGTTTCCAAACTTTTGACAGGTACTGTGCAGAGTTAGTTATACACAATACAACCTAGGTTTTTGGTGTATTGTCATTTGTGTTTTGTAATTTAGATAGATGGATTGTGCAAAATTTGGTCTAATGGTTTGCTGATAATTCAGAAGCAAAACAATAATTTTACTTAGACTGATGCAATATTTCTCAAGCAATCTAGCTTTGATCTCATCACAACAACCGAGGACCCTGTAGCGAAGGCTATACATTTACATTTAAGGCATTTAGCATTAAAGTGACTGCAGCATCAGGTATGAAAGACTATTGTGATCAACAATTCGGAATACTATCTGATAGAAAGAAGTGTGTACTGTACAAATGCAAACAAGTGCTACTCATACAATAAACCTAATACACACACAAGCCATACATTCTTCAGGTATTCTTCACAAAAGAAATTCAAACTGAAAATGCAATCACAATCAAGCACTCAAACTTGATACTTCTGTAGTAAAACCAGGTCTAAAAAGTAGCTGACATCACGTTTCAAGCAGTGACAGCTGTGTCCATCAGTGTGCCATGCTTTAATTCATCAAAACTATTTTAAATAAATGTTTTTTAATTTATCTCTTTTTTTTAAAGAAAAATGTAATTTTGCATGGATTTAAAATCAAGTAGTGAATGTAAAAGTATTGTTAACACTGAAAATAAAATCATACTGTTGAATTAAAAAAAGTTATGTCCTTGTTTTATCAACTACCTAGAGAAACACATAAATACATCGTCTACACGAGACAGTGTGTACATGTACAATGTGCAAAAGTATGCACATATGCATTGCTTTAAGCAATACAATACAGTAGCCTACACAAACTGAAATATAGTATAGCTGGATAAAGGAAATCTAAAAAAAAAAAATATCAAGAACATGATAGTGCTTAAAAAAAAGACAACAACATTCCAAACCAGACTAAATTGGTTTTCTGGTATTAGCTGGTCTCCCAACCTGGCTAAGCTGGTCGCCTAAAGTTTCCAAATTCCCCTTAAAACCTGCAACCAGACCAGAATACCAGCGTAGTCTGGTTTTAAAGCTGTTTTTTTGCAGCAGGGGAGGATGTAAATATGAGCCATAAAGTGCGCGCGAAGAGTAATATGGTTACTCTAAGAATGTTTATTGAGCAGTCCAGCAAAGTTTAAACACGTCCATTCCCAATTTAGAATATTAAAAGTGCCTGTGGTGGAAGAGATACGAGTCACACACTGACCTGTTGCGGCTTCCTGGGTCTACCCGGTCCCCTCTTCTTTGGCTCGGCCGGGGCGGGCTCGGGTTCGGGCTCGAGCTGCTCCTGCGATCCTGAAGCTTCGCCGGCAGCTTCCTCGCCGCGCGCGCTCATCGTGTGTGTGTGAGTTCCAAACAGTCTCGCGCACCTTCTGTTCCTGCAGCACGAGCTCTCCGCCAGTCAGTCAGTGTCTCGCGCTCAGCAGTGCGCGCTTATCAAAAACAATGCGATTAAAACCGATGCGCTCATGAAGGTTATGCAAAATATAAATTAAAAGTGAGGTATTGTGAGAAGCACGTGCTGCCTCTTGGTTGAGAATTTGGCTCACACACACAAACACACGCACACACACACACACAGAGGGGAAAAAAATCTCCTCTGTAGAATTAAGTGGGGGTGGCTTTAGAAATAAAATAAGCCCAGTGATCGATTGCAATTTGAGCGAGACATTCGCAAAGGGAAATTGTGACAGGGCACTGTCAAATCCACGCTACTGCGGATTCAAGAATTTGCGGGGAAAGACTTTCTACGCGGATTGGTTTAAATAAAAATGGGGGCATTTTAAATGCATCCCGGCTGCCCACACGGAAATAAGTAGGCTACAGAGACTGTGGATGAGGATGAGGTATATACATTAAAAAAAGGAGAGAGAGAGAGAGAGAGAGAGAGAGAGAGAGAGAGAGAGAGGTGAAAATCACTTTTCCCGTGGGTGGATAACACGAGGAGGGAGGGGGAACGAAAGGCGCAAAAGAGAGAGAGAGAGAAAAGTATTGGACAACAGCCAGAGAAAACATGAGAAATACTAAGAGGAGAGACCACATTGAGACAAACTCACGTGTCCAGCACCATTCATGTTACTGGCTACACTCCAGAAAGTTTAAAGACACAGCATAGTTCAACACCGTTTATTTGTTTGTTTGTTTGTTTGTTTATTTATTTAAAGAAATGTAATCCTGACATAAACTTCGTTTGGAATGTGCTCCGATTCTCTTAAAAATCTGGTTTCTTAACTATTAGCGGTTCTTTCAGTAGGCTATTTACCCCCACGGGAATAAATAGGCTATTTAAAAAAAAAAGTTTTGTAGAAAGTAGAAAAAAAGTTTAAAGAAAAAGTTTAGTAGGCTAGCATTACTGCTCACAGCACTGACACACATATTTCAAAATCTTAGTTCAGCTTTTTAGAGGTTGCATAATTGCGATACAAATTGCTACAGGAATATTAAAACAAAAATGTGGTATTTTATCTATTAATTTATTTGTATACATTTTACTACACACACACACACACAGATAGGCTATAGTAGCTATATTAGGCCTATATATATATATATATATATATATATATATATATATATATATATATATACGCCGCTCTGTCTGTCGGGGAGATTTTCCCCATATCCTTCTTTGGCAAAAATAGTAAGAGTATGCTTATGTTACGCGATTCCGACTTTCATTAAAGTGTTTTTAGCTCGGGAATCGGACAACACTGGTCCGCCGCGCTGTTACTGTGTGTTCTTGTTCATTACAAAAACAAAACAAAAACGGTTCTTATGAGTCATATGGTGACACTGTATGATTTTAATTCACAAAAAAGAACCAGAGTCACCGGGAGTCGGACTACACTTGACGCGTTGTAAGTTTTTTGCGTTTATTCGGCGATTTATATATAAAAAACGTTTTCTTTCCGGAAGTTATGAAAACCATTCAAGTAAAACTTTTTGTTTGTAAGTATACTTCATGTGTCATTAAAAAAAAGCCAATTATTTTTAATAGTAGCCTATGGCGTTCACGTCACGCCTCACGTGCATAGCTATGACCATGTAGGCTACTTTATGGAACTTTACACACTCATCAAAAGTGTGCGTATAGAGAAAGGCAGTTGTTTTCTGTTCCTGAAGGCCGCGAGCACAAGCAGATCGACCTCCAACAGCCGCGTGTCTTTGAAGTCTTCCGCCCATCGACGTGGAGTGAGATCAATTACACAAGAACAACAGTGACAAAGAATAAACTGCTTTACGTGGAGGGCCTTTCCCACGATCTGACCGAGCCTGCTCGACAAACAGGGGGGAATGGCAAAGTCCTCCCAACCCTCTCCAACTGAATACAATTGTGTCAGAGATGGGCTTTATAACCAAGAGCTGGGGGAACTTGAACTCCAAGAGCTGCAGAAAAAAAGATAACAACGATGGGAGAAAATTAAAAAGTGCATCAAGAAAGTAAAGGAAATATATATAGGCCTATATATATATATATATATATATATATATATATATATATATATATATATATATATATATATAATTCGTGTTGTATAGGTCAATGACGACCTGAAGCTTTTTTCTTGTCTGGATCTATTAGGCTACGTCTTACTATAACGTTTTATTAATTTAATTTATTTGAGTATTTTTATGGGGATTAAAGCTTAAAAATGTTTAAGAACTGCAAAAAAGGAAAAATCAATAAAAGTCTGAAATGTTCCTTAAAAATAAGCAGGGAAGCACTTTTATTAAAATATATTAAAATACTAATATCAGATATTAACCCTTGTCTGCCAAATCAAAGTCAATGCGGTTCAATTACACAGGAAGCCATTTGGTTGTCATGTGACAAGAACATCATAAAATAGACAATGATATCACAAACCCTCATGACAGTGTGTCAAGGTCATTACTTGTTTTAAAATAAAATAAAAAATAGGCTGATTAAAAAATCTTTAAATATTAAATAAAATGCATTTTGTTAAATAGAATGATTTAATTCGATTTATCCGTTGTCATCATCTCAGACATACTTATTTGTCATTAACCCTTATATAAATGCGATCCACTAATGAGTGTGCGTTTTACATTAATGCACTTTTATAGGTTTATGTATTATACTTACTGAAGATTCTTGCTCATTTGAAATTTGTTGTAATACTTGCCATGATTCTGTGTTTTATGTAATATTTTAACATCTGGGTGTTTATTTTTACACTACTGCACTTTTATATTATTTCTCACTGCATGCTCTTTGTCATTACACTGAAAACAAGCATGTTTGTAGAGCTGGCTACAGAAGGAGTACTTTTCTTGTGAAAGAGACTGGTTAATTTGTAGTTGGTATTCAGTTCATTCATAAAAAACAGCTCTCAGACCCCCAAAGAAGGTGGAGAAGAGGAATTTCAGACCACTCCCCCACAGACAGAGCGGCGTCAGGACCGCCAGCGAATGAAACGAATACGATCAATAGCCCCAGCCACAAATTACTGCCCAAAGTACTACCAAGATCGATTACGGCCAACTTGAAACTTTTGTCAGAACAAGGAGACATATGACTTGAATGTATACATATTGTGCAAAATGCACTTCAATCAGTCCATAGCCAGATTCAAGAATGGTAAAAAGCTTCCCATTGCCAAAGCATTTATTATGTTAAATGCATAAAAAAATCTAATTAAGAAAAAAATTTAATTCAAGGTTTATATTTTGTTTGCTTAATAATTTATTTTGAAGATGCAATGTGTTTTCCACCTTTAAAAGTAATGATTGTGGTAGTAAATCACAAGAATGCAGGCCATATCTGTAGAAATGTTAAGGAAACAAAGTGCTCACAGGGTGTAAAAAAAAAAAAGGGAGCATGTGCATTTCAAAAGACATTCTTTGGGTTGGACACATATTTCCTTTTTCTCTCTCTCGCTCTCTCTCCCCCCCCCCCCAGCCCCCCCCCCTCCCCCCCTCCCCCTCTCTCTTTCTCTTCTCTCTCTCGGACAGAGGAGGGGAGCGCTCTGGGCAAATTGTGGGAGAACTCGTCCACCGCAGCACACTAAAAAGATTTGAGACCAACCACAGCCCCTTTGCCACCCGATGTCAATTTTAACCGTTTCATCCCCAGACAGCCTCAAAGCGGCCCCCACATATGAAATACATTTATGAAAGCCAGCTGCCAGGGGCCTACAGCCACACATCAGACACAAACTGTTAAAGCATTTTCCTCTTCACTTCAGTCTCAAAGCTGCATAAGTAGCGGTAATGAAAAAATGAAACAGAAAATGTTCAATTCTCACGGGGCAGCTTATCAAGTTCTGTGAAGAAGTCTCAGGCAAAGACATGAGCATGTTTGTTATAAATGGATGTCAGGCGGTTACTTCAATAGAGCTGTTCACATGGCACATGACAAGTACATTTTCATCTGTATTTAAATATGATCAAATGCATTGAATACAGTCTTATTAGTAGCTGAAAGCTAAATCAAGTAAGCCAAAATAACATGTAAAGAAATGTGCATGAGATTGAGGAAGTGTATATTAATGTTTTATACACACACACACACACACACACACACACACACACACACACACACACACACACACACACACATGTATATATTTATATATATATATATATATATATATAGACACACACATACACATAGAAGCCAACATGTTCATCCACTAACCAGACAGCCAAACTGCCTTTTTGGTCACTAGAAATGGATTATCTAGGGTCAGTCACCCTGTAAAAGGGTTAAAGGTGATGTGGGGCCATAAAGACAAATGATCAGCCTGAGCTGCCTCTCCCAACCTCCTTTCTGAAGTGACATAGACGTCTGGCCAGCTCCCAGGCCACCTTGGAGAGACAGGAGGCAATGTGTGCAAGCTCACACAAACTCCCACCTCACTGAACCTGAGTCCCCTGTGAACAGCAGGGTCCGCTGGTCTATTCATAGTCTTCAGGCTCTCGTATTCCTAATGTAGTCATATGGAAAAGGGAAGGATGGCCTGTGTATATTGAAATGGACCTCTGTGAACTAACGCTCTAGTTTGGGAAGCAGGTACATTGTGGCGTCGCAGGGTCAACAGAAGGTTCCGATCCAGAAAGAACACTTACGTGTCACTGTGTCAAGAGGTTTACCATGGGAATCACACATCACACTTGAGATGTCCTGATCAAAACTGGTGTGAATATATTGTCATAAATGGCATGCTTTTAACTATTAATATTAACACCCATAATTTATCGGATTGTTCACCCAGAAACAATTATGTTGTCATTTACTCACACTCATGTCATTCCAAACCATGGAACACAAAAAGAGAAATTTTTAATAATGTCCTTCAAATATGCAATTACAATGAATAAAAAAACTGAAGCCTTCAACCTTGAAAAGGAGGCAAAATTTCATAGATGTATCCTAAAAGTATCCATAAATGGATCTTGAAAATGAAATATTTTGACGGAAACTGTTACGACTGGATCAAGTTGGTGAGGTGAATCAGAGTTTTGTGAACTGGATCAAACAGCTAAGATCCAACTCAAATGAATTATTTGTACACAAAATCATATGAACTCAATAAGTGAATAATGAACTACTGTATGGCTCCAAAAAGTCATGCAGATCCCTTTTCTTGTGCTTTTTGTTGTCAGTTTGGAGATTGACAGTTCTAATTTCACTTTATTTTAAAGTGCTGGACCAGATTCTCTTCAAAAGATTCAACAAGTAAATAATGACAGAACATGGGTAAACAATCTCTTTAACAAATTACTTGATATATTACCAATTGACAACAGGTGGAATCAGCCATAACACACTCCCACTGTTCCCGGGACCCTGAGGACCTGACCCGGACCACCTCTATTTACATGAGAAGTTGTGTTTGTGTACAAACACAGCGCAATAGACTGACCTGGGCCACTCCAGCTGGTGAAGAAGCCTCAGGTAAAGGTGATCCGCTTATCAGTATGACAACCATCCATTAGTCCATCTTCCCTACTGATAACTAATATCTGCTATGTGAACATTAACCAAAGTGATGCACAGATAAACATTCTGATCACTTTAACAATCCCACAAAACCAGAAATAGACCTTGTGAACCCATTCAAAGCAAATAAGATGGTAGGTCTATATCGGATATTCTTAAATTACGCAAGAAAAAAACTTACCTTAATATGGTTACTGGCCCAACTAATGATGCTTGTCCTGTAATTAAGTAAAAGTCAAGGAAACCCAAGCATACATCTTCAAATTAATGAACAAAGATAAACTAACATGTGGTGCTCTAGTAGTATTGGTCTTTTCATTTATCTGCAAATTTTTAACACCATGCTAGTGCCATAAAGTGGTCTGTTGTCTGATGGTCCAGAACAATTGCACTGTAGCTCTTGTCCCGGTGTGAAGGTCAGATGTGAATTAGTGGTCGACCGATATATCGGCCGATATTTGGCATTTTTAAGTACGTTTTTCTGATTGGCCGATGTGTTGGAAGTGGGATCTCTGTCAGTCATATCTAATACTTTGATAGACAGAACTGGTAAACAAAGAAAGTAAATGGTATGCGAAAAAGTAAAGCGTTTGCTTTAATATTATTTGTAACAGAGAAGGCAAACAAGCAGGGTAAAATATATTTTTTATTTACCGTCAACATTTAGCAAATGCACACCTACATCATTTAAACAAATCTCTGAATATCTAATAAACATTTAATTTCACAAACCTTGCAGATTTAATCGAATCCAGCTGTGATATCTTGTGAAGATAAACGTGTTGCTGCGAGTGACAGTTGGTCCGTGTGAAATCTTGAAACCCTTCATTTTAAAATATGCTGTGCTATATCCAGTTGCCCACTGTGTCATATTCATATCATTTTCACTGTGTGCTGTATGTAAAATTAGCGTTACCTTGTCAAAAGTCAAAGTCAAAAAAAGTATTTATTTGAAAAAAATATGATTACCAGTGCGCATGAAATTACCAGATTACTGAGTGCCCTGTTACAGTGATTACTTCCTTTTTATACAATTACTTTATTTGTGAAAAATACTGTAATTATAGGATTGCAGATTCAAGTTGCCATCTAAAGTAGCCTATAAGCATGCTTATTTAAAAAAAAATCAAATTAATTTCTAATTGATTAAATATTGATTTAAATATAAAGTAAACATATATATATATATATATATATATATATATATATATATATATATATATAGGCCTATATAAATATCGGCTTTATATCGGCCATCGGCCACCCTGCTCTCTAAGATATCGGCATCGGCCATCAAAAAAACAATATCGGTCGACCACTATGTGAATGCTGTACTTAAGAAAAACTTCAGTAAAGATACCGTAGGGTAAGTGTGTCATTCTAGTGTGTTGATAAGAGTCAGAGTGGGACTTTACAGTATTTTATGTAGGGACGTATCACTATAAACATCTTGAGTTGTACTGAATGATGAGTGAGTAAGTTACAATAATTTGAATAGTATATATGTAGGCTTATACACAAAAAAGAAGGTGAGGTTTGGAATGACATGAGTGTGAGTAAATAAAGAGTAAAAAGCTGAGACCTTCCCTCGTTCCCTGACTTAGGTTGCCAATGAAAGATTATAGACTGATTTTTATCTTGGAATTGGAATTCAAAAGAAAATCAAAAGGATATGATGTTTATGCATACTTGCGTTCAATAGCACATACAATAATTAATGTGTATACAACAATGTGGAAAGAGCTATTCTGTACTGTAATGTCAATGTGTCATACAAAACCTAAAACTCTTAACCTATAAAACAATTCATATCAATTACAATCATTTTTTTAAGTACATTTTTCATTAATATTTTAATTTTTGTATGTGTACGCTAAGCTCACCAAACTTGTTCTTTGTGTTTAAGAACTTCCAGAGCCGGAAAATCTCAGCATGTCCACTTCCCGTGATGGAGGCATTCAGGAAACCAAGAGCAGAAAAACCCACTGACCTTTGACCTCTCTGCTGCCTGCCAGACTTTTACCTCCACACCTTGTTAAGGTCAAAGGGTAACTAACACAAAGGATGTACCACCCAGGCTGAGGTGAACCGACAAAACCTTGTTCACTGTTTTTTTTTCTCCACCTTCCTTGCTTTCTCATGACCAGATTAACTAATTAGCTGACTAGTTAAAGATTGCACACAGTCCCAAACTCTTCACTAGCGACTATCCTCTGAAAAAAGCAGCAGGAAAGGAACGATCCATTTCATGCTTTTTAGTGCCCTCAAATCATAGTCGGTCTCCACCAATGCATGGGTGCTGCTCCATTCAAGCAATAGGAATGCTAAGTTGAGCTTTCTCCAGGTATCATAGACCTGCTTGCCATCTGAAGGTACCAAATGAACAGTGTGCTCCCCTCAATGCCAGCTCTAAATGTGTGTTCTGCAGACGACAGCTGGCAGGCCAAAGGCTCCATCTGCCGGCACAGACGAGAGAAGATGACAACTAACACTCCCCATTCACTCATTCACTACAGTTCAGAAGACGCCAAATGAGCACATTCCACTGAAAGCCTCCAGCCCTGTTAAATCTATCCCGATGCTTTATCTCTCAGTGCGCCTCACTGCCAAGAAAGACATACAGCAGTCACTGCGTCGTCTCTCTGAGACATGTTCAGATTTACGGCACACTTTATTACATTTAGATGTTTTTCTCATGAAAACGGGAAACGTTCAACCTTGGGAGTTTTCTTGTGTGAATATCTTTACTTTTAAATTATATGTTTTTAAATGTATAATAAATAAAAGTCAATCAAAAATAAATAAACAAAATCTTTTCCTCAAATAAAGCGATCGTGACTCCGATCAATTCATATGGATTAGTTTAGTTTTACGATCTCTTTATGAACTTTTTGAAGCGTCAACGTGGTAGTTGTGTAGCTGTCAATGGAGGGAGAGAAATCGCTCAGATTTCATAAAAAGTATTTCTTAATTTGTGTTCTGAAGAAGAACAAAAGTCTTACGGTTTGGAACGACATGAGGGTGAGTAATTAATGACAGAATTTTCTTTTTTTAGGTAAACTATCCTTTTAAGTTTAGTTTGCTAAAAACAACAAAAATAAGTATTTTTACAGTGTAGAATTGTCGTAGTGAAGTCTAAATTGGTGCTGCTGATGTAATATAGATATTAAAAAACCTTGGTAAGTTTGAATGTGAACTATTAGAAAACTGATGTAGTTGAGAGTTTTTATTATCGATGGTTGTAAATCAGTGAGTACATTTCTGTGTACAACTGTTTATTTTACTTCCACGCAGTTGTAAAATAAATTCCTTTTCTCCACACGCGCTTCCATCATATGGCGACAGCAATCCCAACTATTTTCTATAGGGGTTTTTGCCAAGTGGAGACACATGTAAAGTTTATGAATAGACCAAGCTTTAGTCAATACAGAATCTATGTTCTTCTATTGGCTGAACGCAGTCTAACAGGGTGCAGCAAACCGCAACTTTGTGAGTTTTTCCTCGAAGGCAAATGTTTTTCCAACAGAGGAGATATTTTCAGAAGCATGATGTCCCTTTCTCACACACACACACACACACACACACACACACACACACACACACACACACACACACACACACACCTATGTACAAATACAAACACGCACACACAACACACATTCATACACAGTCTCAGCATAGATCTGATGAATTCTGCCCTGTTCTTCAATTAACTCGTCTTCATTGACAAATTTATGGAACGTTGGCCTCCTGGACAGGAAGTCTTCAAAAGAGAGCAAATGGCCCACTGCACATTCCAGATCTCCCCAAAAAACAGCTCAAGTGCGGCTGCAACAGTAAACCTGACTACCACCGAGCACTGAACACAGAATGCGTTTGGTTGCTGAAAACTATTTTAGACAAGCTTTTGTATAATTATTATACATGATGATTTATAACCTGCATTAGATCAAACCTAGAACTCATTTGTCACACCGCAAACCAATTATTTAAATGAATATTCAGCTTGAATGCATGTTAAGCAAAACTGATAGCACTTCTGGTATAAATGTTGATTACTATAAAAGATCATTTTGATCTGTCCTTCATTTTCGAGGTTACCATGAGGTACTTACGGTGGAGATGAAGGGGACAAGTTTTTGAGGGTTTAAAAGCAAGCTCATCATTTTATACAAATAATCACACTATTATAAATAAGGGTTCTTTATTGGCATTGATGGTTCCACGAAGAACCTTTCATTCCAAAAAAGGTTCTTTATAGTGGAAAAAATTGTTTCATAATAAGAAAAAGGTACTTTGGGGAACCAAAATTCTTTCTATTTACATCTTTTTTTTTTACTTATACAAAATCATATTAACATGTATATTGTACTTTTAACATTGATGGACTGGCCCCACTCAGTTCCATTGTAGTTGGATGTTTAAAAAATTTGGCTCTTTAAAAAATAAATAAAAGGAAATGAATTTTTTTGGTGAAAATTATGCCACAAATAGTGTTAATTGAGCTGAACTTGTACTGAACCCAGAATATTCCTTTTAATGAACTACAAACAAGATTTTTAAAAGATAAAAGTGTTAAAGCATCTAAAATATGTTTCCGTAATGTATTTGTATAACTTGTAACCTTTGAATCTTCATTTATTCATTCAGACATAAGTGTCTTCCTTACGCTTATGCTCCATGAAAACAAGGGTTTTGTGGGTCATCAACCTGAGTTATTGATCAGTTTCCTTTTAAGTAAATGAGTGTTTGGACATTTGAGATAAGGACACAAACTTCATCTAATGATATATACCTTTCGGAAACCGCTCCGTCGTCACCTGTAGTTTGGTTGGACGCCTGGAATAAAGGTCAGTCCCCTGTGACATTTGTTTGGTTTCAGGGATGGGTACTTGGGGTGATTGGTGAGTCCTGTTCCAATAGGAATGATCGGAATGTGAGATGATATAAAATAAGCGAGGGAGGGGCCAGCAAAGGTCAATATTGTCAATACCTGAAAAATCCATGAAAGTTTCTCTGTCATTTGCACTGCTTTTCCATTCAGACCAATTCAGAGAAAGTTCTTGTGATTCGTGCTGATTAATAGAAATGAAATGGGAAAATTAAAAAAAGAGAATTAAAATATGTCCATCATTTATCTTGAATTTATGTAAAGAAAAGAAAAAAATGAAAATACACACATCAACATTACAACTAAAATAACTCACACTTAAAGGGGTCATATACTGGTACATGCACTTTTACAAGTTGATTGTACTGAAATGTTCGTTGGCAGTGCCTGTACACAACCATCATATAATGATAAAAATCCATCCAGTGTTTTTGTTTTTAATCTCCTTATATGTTTTCCCCTGCCTCAAATTCATACTTTGCACGTGACGTCACAAGTACTGGCTGGCGGGCAAGAACATCGTTCTCTAGCAAAGGAACCCAGTAAACTAATCAAGGATCTTGCCAGGACGTCGCCAGTTTTAATATACAAGAGTTGGTGTATTGAGGTGTAAACGACATGCCAGATAGTTGTTGTGCGATTAGATGCACTATTATTCAGCATAATCGGGTTATGAAGTGCATGTAAACGGGCTCATTCCCTGAAAGTGAAAGTAGAAATGGACTGAGCTTTCAGCATCTGTCGCTGCATTAACGCCGCCTTCTCTCAGAGACGACGAAGGATATAACGGTATAGCGACTATCTTAATTTACTGGCTTAATATTTCTCTTGTGGCCCTACATTAATGACAGTAAAAAATTAGAAGAATATTTCTTTTTAAACAAGTTTTTGAAGCTGCTTTTGATTTTCACAGATGGCAGAGTTGTGCTGTTCGTGAACTAAATACACTATTGTATTGTTTTTAGTGTTATTAGTGTCATTTAAACGTTTTGTTAACGTGCTATGGAAACAAAATAGCCTCACTATATAATTGATTGTAGTATTGGAAATTTGCAAGGCTGCAATTCCCCTGGACACTGTTTGTCGCCATTTTGTCAGCGTTTGTTGCCCGTCAGGTATCCAGTCACGTGACTGCAAAGTGTGAATTGAGCCGTTCGATTTTGTGAGGTCACTAAACCGGATGCCCCTCCCGCGATTGATTATTGACAGCAGCGTTTCAACACAGACCCGCACTGAGCCAGCTGTCATCGTAGTCCGCCATTGTTGATACACTGGAGCAGAATGGCGTCTAGCGATTGTGGTGTTCTGTTTTTAGCTGTAATAAGGAACACAGCATAATTTTGGTGTTCCTAAATTCGTTCCGCTTAAGATGCAATGGCTGAGTTTTATTTTTGAAGGGAATATTCCCAAAGATCTACATAATGTTAAATGCTTTTATGTTTGCGCTAATCATTTCTCACCAGACTGCTTTCTAAATGAGGGTCAGTGTAAATCTGGTTTTGCTAAGAAGTTGGTCCTGAAAACAGAATTGGTACCAACTATTCGTGTTCCTGCTGCTCCTCCAGAAGAAGTGAGTGTAACGTTTTATTAACCTTAAAATATTAATCTTTGCATATCGCTTGGACGCTTCACGATGAATTCAGCTAATGTTTACACTCATATTACGGCATGTTTTCTCTGTAACGTTACGACGTTATCAATATAATTCATAATCCCCCATTTATAATGCACAACGCCTTATGATTAATGTGTTATTAAAAACCCTGCCAGTACATACAAAAATAGATCAAACTGACATTACCTTAACCAACCATTCAGAAACGTCCTGTTTGAGCCTTAATTGTCGAACTTCTTCGGGGCTTCATCTTTTCCGGGTCCGACTCCGACTCAATTCGGTTAAAATTGATACGGTTGCACAGATGTGTCCTCAGAGACTCCCGCTGCCATTCTTTCTCCAAAATATGCCCTCAACTGTTGTCTAGGCAACACTCCACCTGTGTTGTCAAAAAGCCCGAAGAACAGAGGGGCGGGGTGAGCAAAGCTCATTATCATTTAAAGGCATAGCCTATGCACTGAAACGGTGTGCTGAAAACAGAGCTGTTTTTGACCAGGTAAAATTAGTGTTTTCTTACAATACTAATGAGAAATTTTAATAAAAGTATATTACAAAGTTTTCATTCAGACCCTAAAGATTCATATTAACTTGTACAAAAATGGCATTATATGACCCCTTTAAGCAATCTGCAAATTCCTGAGGTAAAGAATAAAAAAAAAAATATATATATATGAGATTGCTATAATATCTCAATTAACATTAATTTCTGAATTGAGAATAAAAGAAATGAGAATAAAATAAGAGCAAATTATGATATTTGCTTAAGATTTCTGAGAAGTTCTCTCACGTCTCCTCTAGAGTTTTTAAAATTAAATGTCTCAAACTGTGCCAAGATTTGCCAAAATCCATTCACAGTTTTACAGTTGAATACTTACTAGGACAAAATTGTTTAATTTTTAAAGGAATTTTAGGAGAAACATATGAGATAAAGTTAATACTCAAATGAGACATAATTGAGAAACCCATTAAAATTAGATTAGATTGCTTAATTGCTGATTAGTAATAAAAATAGTGAGAAACATTTGCAACAAATGTATACTCAAATGAGACAATAGAAAGGCTCCTGAGCTATGCAAGAACAACCTTTTGGCCAAGCGCAAAAGAAGACAATAAGACATGCCAACATGGCTGAGAGTGTCAGACCAACTGCAGCAAGGAGCAATTAGAGACATTTTAAGAGGATTTTGGGCAAAAGGCTGAAAAATCATATATAAAGTAACTTATAAGATGATTTAATGGTTTATCACTTTTGACCTATAGGTGGCGCAGTTACAAAATTGATGTGATGTGGTCAGAGTGAGGTGACAATGACACATACAAAGTTTGGTTTCAAAATGTCAAGGCATTGCGGAGATAAAGCCTGAATAGTCATTTTGGCAGCATGCCTTAAATTTGATGCTGCGGTATACGAAAACCGTTTCGTCTATCAACACGCAATCCAGAACTTTTGTCGGCACGATCTGGTGTGATACGATTCGATTTTGGTGAAAATCGGACAAACAGTCTAGGAGGAGTTCGAAAAAGTATGTATCGAATGAAAATCAAGATGGCGGACAGGAAGTTTGTCTGACTTTGGCAAGATTGGTATCTTTGTTTTCGGCATAACCCAAGGTATCAATTAAGACCAGAGTAGGGCTGTAATCAACCAAGTATATGTACTGCACAGTGCTTGGTAGCCTTGTCCGCATAAATTAACATATATATATATATATATACGTATATGTATTATTTACATATAGCCTATATTAAATATAAATGTATTACATATATTTATTATAATAAACTTGTAGACAATTGCAGTATATTAAATAGTTTTTTGACCTTATTATTTTGCACTGAAATGACACACTCAAGTCTGTCGGCTCTGTCAGCGTTGCATCACGTCCACCTGCGCAATATAGCCTATGATTTCCGAAAATAGTACTATATCAACTAGTGATATCAGCACAAGAACTGTTGAGGAATATGCAACATAATTTAGACAATTTTTGTCATAATGTTATGATAACTGACAGACACTATCATTTCAGCCACTCTGTGCATGTCCTCGCACAGAGCGAGGCTGAACATAGGAGCTCAGCTTCGCGGCTGAGACACGACTAGACTATTAATTTAAAGCTTTTGCTCTTAAAAACACTAGGCACGTCCACTTTAATGAAAAAAGAATATTTACTAAACAAACCAGATCAAGACAAGAGCAGAAACGAAAAAAAAGTGCATAACTGAAAAATAAAGCATAGGCTCAAAACAAATTATACAAATGGTGGGCACATCGCAATTGCGCATTAGGCTCCAAAAAAAAAAAATCAAATAAATACTAGAAATAAATGGTCACAATAATAAAAGTGAACCAAAATGTCTGGGGGATGCTACCGTCGTTACGTGCGGGTGCGCCTGCAGTTAACTTATAAAACTATTATTTCTAATTGGCATATTTCTATGTTTTATGCCAATTCTGATATGTTCATTCATATAGCAACCAAGCGGCAACATTCTAATCTGAAAAATGAAGCCTAGCCGGAAGTGCGAAAAACTGCAATACATCGAAAATCCGCTAGGGGCAGGTCCCAAAAGGGAGCAAATGTCCATAGACTCCATGTTAAAATGTCCGTTTTCACAGCATACATTCATGTTTTTACAGATTGGTCCCATGGACTTTTATTGTATTTGTCGATTGGTTCCGAGTGCCTGACAACTGTGAGGGGGGTGAACTTTTTTCTAACTCGTTAGTTTAGATCGTATTTAGATATAAAATGTATGACAAATAAGGGCGTGGTTAATTTGATTGACAGCTGATAACGGGCTGCGCCGAGTAGAATTCCTGAAATTTGACGTCTCGGCCATGATCTGACACAACACATCATAACACCTCTGTATCCTTTCTGAACATTTGTATTGAAATATCGTACATAAAATGGGTTGCTCTGCTATAAACTGCACTAACCGACACTGTAGGAGTACTTCGCTCCATTTTTTCCGGTAAGTGACATTCCACTACTAGTTCACGTAGCTAGCACTATTTAGCAATAGTAATCAAACATTGGCAATCAATGTTTGCGGGCAGTGGCACTGCAACAGTTAGCATTAAATCGCCTCAGATAAGTTAGCATCCGAGGTACTTTACGTGCTATGGATATAACTGACGTTTGAAACACTGTAAATGCGTCTGCCAAATGAATAAATGTAACATAAGAATATACTGATATGTCCCACATTGGAGTGTTATTATATTTTGGGCACTCTTCAGCAGCTTTGCAGTGAATGTAGTAGCCATAGCCTGTAAGAAGTAGGCTAGTCTGCCAGTCGATCTTATAACGTTATGGTGTGTTCACACCGAACGCGAATAGAGCGTCAAATACGCGTCTAGTTAGACGCTTGAACATTCGCTCGAGTTCAAATTGTTCAACTTGCGTGGAAGACTATCCGGCGCAAATGATGCGTCTATTCGCGTCTTTGCATTGACTTTTTATGTAATCTACTCGCGCAAATAATTAAATTTGCGTTCGGTGTGAACACACCATAATGGATAATGTAATTACAGATGGCTGAAGAGGCGCGCCCACCGGCCGGCTCAGTCTCAAACAAAGCCTAAATTTCCTAAGATTTTCAAAGATGGCGCCGCCCATACCCCCCATAAACGGTCTCAAAACCGATATTTTAGAAAGTCTATGGGTGACGTCACAGACGCTTTGTCCATTTTTTTACAGTCTATGATAGCAACTCAAAACAGATGGGGCAACTAAACGCAGACAAGTTAGCTTACCGTTTTTAGGTGATATGCCATGTTTGATGTCGAGCTGTGATATGCAAACTTTGCCTTCGACTTTTTTTCTATTTTCTATTTTCATATAAAACTGCCACACTCCCGATGTCTTTGACATGGTAGATTTGTCTGACAGTAAAATAAACGCTAAATTCAGCAAACCACCATGGATGATGCAGATCAATGCCTTAGTAGTTCTTTCTTCATTCTGTCTCCAGTGGGTTGGGCTAATCCAAAAAAGTGAAAACAAGGGGGGTGTTCTGAAGACAGACTGTTACCTGTGAAACAGGGGTGCTCTGAAAACACCCCCATTAGCAATTAGCGATGAAATGAATGTAATGAAATTAACGCGGCAAAAAGTCGACCAATCAGAATTTTAGTCGAGCCAGAACGTATCGAACAATTAATCGACTAGTCGACTGGGAGATTACAGCCCTAGACTAGAGTCATTGCAATAGGCAAATTCATTCAAAAGTTATTAGCATTTTTGTATATTTAATTATAAATTTTGACCAAAAGGTGAAGCTGTCTCAAAATCTTTTGAGTACCTTCAGGTCATGCTGCTGATGGCACATACTGAGTTTCGTAATGTTACACCAATGCATTTGTTAAGTTTAGCATTTTATATAACAATATTGCATTGAAGTCAATGGGAATTTCACGTTTTGTTGTATTATAGCGCCACCAAGAGGCTGAATACCACAAAAAAATGTATGTGGCCTCAGAGTGAGCCCATACATGTGTGTGTGTCAAATTTGGTGAAAATATCTCATTTTGTTTTGGGGTTATAGACATTTATATGAAAAATCACTTAAAATATGACTGACACTTGACTTTGATTGGATTTTACTACCCCTTACTATCAATATTTTGACATTTGGGCATTAGCATGTAGCCATCGAACTATGTTTCCAAACTTCTGACGGTGGTTTCATCTCGATCGGACTAGCGGTTTTGAAGATATTAGCAAATGTTTTTTAAGCGCTAAATCTCACAAACCGTAGGGCAAAACCTAGCATGGGTGGTATCGTTGGACTCGGCAAGGATTCAGGAACGTAACGAGATTACTCATGTGTAAATAAGTCAACCACACCCAGAGTTATAAGCATTTGAAAAATAAATTTTACCACTACGAGGCGCTGTTTCAAAACTTCTCATGCTCCTTCAGGGCATAGTACTGATGACCCATACCGAGTTTTGTAACAATTCGTTCATGCGTTCAGAAAATACAGCATTTTAGCACATAATTCAAAATGGCAGACAGCCAAAATGGCCGATCTGGGTATTAGTTGGATTGAGTATAAACTGGATATTAGTCGACTCGTCATAACGTCCTGAATCTAACGAGACCACATTTATGATTTTTGGACAAACCTATCAGAAGTTATAAGCAAAAATAGCCATTTTCTGTATCTCCGGACCAGTAGGTGGCGCTGCGCCGAAACGCAGCATGTAGTCTCAGGTCATGCTTGTGATGACATCTACCAAGTTTGATCTTAATACGATAAAGCGTTGTGGAGATACAGCCTTATGTCTGTTTTTGCAAGCGTTATGTAAAATTTGTTCGTACGTTTATCGAAAACTGTTTGACGAATCAACTTGAATTCCATAACTTTTAGCCTCCACTGCCTGAAGAAGATCTGGTGTAATTTTGGTGAAAATCAGACAAACCGTCTAGGACGAGTTCGAAAAAGTAGGTTTTTTGAACAATTCAAAATGGCGGCCATATTTTATGACGGAAGATGACGCCGTAGGGTGCAATCAGATCTTCATGAGCTCAGGGTTCAAAAGTGAAATTTTGAACAGGTGGTGGCGCTAGAGACAATGAGTTAGAGACACCAAAATTGGTGTTTTTAATGTTGGGAGTGTCCTCTATCAGAATGTTAAACCATCTATGGGCTGCCTTAGACGCCCAGTCGGAAGAAGAAGAAGAAAAATAGGAACGGGAACAGATACAGTAGGTGCCCGCACCTTCGGTGCTTGGCCCCTAATAACAAGAACTGGAACAATTACAATAGGTGCCCAGCCCCTAATAATAATAAAAATCATCACACTGGGGGATTCTCAATTACATCTCACCTGCACATTAATATCAATAGCAGCACTGCTAAGAAAATGATTATTTTGAAGAAACTGAACCCAAACTAATATAATTTAAAAAATAGAGGCATCAGTATAGAATTTGGTGTACAATTTGAACATAGATTGGGATTCTTCTGGTTTATGTTTACATATTGATATCATGTAGAGAGAAAAGGTTTGTTGATTGGACCAAATGCTAACAGCTGCATAATCTCACTACTCAAATAGGCAACCTGAAGAATTTGCCAAAAGCCCATTCACCATTAGCCTAAGCAAACATAGGAAGTAAAACAACATTGGATCGCTTTTAAACACCTGCCAAGGCCAACAGGAGAACAGCAGATTAAAGCAAAGTCAGTTTGACTCAGTTGCTAAAGTGTCGAAAAGTGACAACAAGGTTTAGTCTTTTGCAACTGGATTTCAAATTTGAGCTCTCAATATGTTGTACCTCAATAAGAACAAACATGAACACTCAGTAGTTTATCAATGGTATTTGATGACATTTTCACTACCATCATAAGAACACTAACATACTCCACAATACAAAGTTTCGAAGTTTTGCTACATAGTAGGCAATCGAAACAATTATGCAAATATTGATATGCACAATATGTATCTAGTATATATATTTGGACTTTCTGATTTGGATTGTGTAACTAAATGACGTTTCAGTGTGTCTGTCTATGGCTAGGCGACCTCTGGCAGCAGCAGAGCACATGAGCACTGCTCGCAGGGACCCTGAAAAAATGCACTTTCTGTGGGCCCGCTCCAAGATTTTTTTTGAAAAGAAGCCAGGGGAAAGTCTGGAAGGCTAAGTGGAAGCAACTGAGCAGCGGTGACATCCTAAAGATCTGGCGTTCGCTCAATGCTCCCTGCAGGCCAAAGAGCCAGAGGCAAGTTTACTTGCTTTAGAGAGGAAGAAAAAAAGAGTGAGTAAAAAGCTGATAAGTGTTTTCTTGGTGCACCTTAGCAACCACATGTCATGTGGTATGCGTGTCAGGACCTGTGTTCAATTTTACACAGTTTTAGTCTTTTACATTTAATTAAATATGCTATGTCATAATCATTACTTACATGTTTATATATTTTTTAAAAAATTGGTTCATTTAAACATGCATCATTTTTCGATTAAATATATAAAAGTTGGCATAGATGGAAAACGTAAAAGCCTGCACCCAAATCATAGCTGATATTCAGTAAGACAGGTTAACAAAGCTAACAAAAAGTGTTTTGTTTGCAATTTCATGGATGTAAACCAAAACACAGGAATATGATTTTAAAACCATTATGGTCATCTCAACCTTGCATCTTAAAAAGAATTGCATCTTTGTGCATGGAAATCAATGTCATTCTGCTTGACTGTTTTTTTCCCCATAAAGGAACTAGACTGATTCTTTCTGTGTGAAACGGTGAATGAAGTTGTGTGGTTAAAGGCATGGATTTACATTTTCAATTCAGAGTTTAACTCAAAGAGCAGTTGTTCTGAGCAGCTCAATTCTCCAGAAGATTTTCCACATTTCTGGGCTGCAGAGCGGAGGGAAATTCCCATGGCTTCCTCCACAGTTTGGCTAAGTTGTTCCAGAACAGGACCATTTTATTCTCAGGTATGCAAATCATGAGTGCTTTGTAACCATTCTATATTTAACTCTGGGCTCAGAGATCCTGCTTTTCCTCCCATGGGCTTTGGGAGAGAAGGGGCCAGCTAAGAACCTTAATCTTGTCTTTTCCTCCAGATGCAAGTTCTGCACAGGCTGAAACTACAAAGACACAAATGCCCTCTGTCAATTTTATGCTGTCAGCCCTTTAATACACTTTTACAAAAGCTAATTTTTTGCTCAAAAGTATGAACCGCAGAACTCTGCAATGAAACAAAAGGCCACAATTTTACCCCGCTTTCTCCAAGGCATAATTGATCCCAGAACCTTCGGATGCCATTCTGAACTTCCTTTCTCACAAACACACACCTCTACCTATTAATTAATCACATGGCTAACATGTTCCATACATCCTCTACTTAAAGAATAAATGACCTTTCACCACGTTTCACGTTGTCAATATGGCACCCACTGGTTGTTATCCCAAAGGTATCTCTAAAAGGGAGACATTAGATTCATTTTTAAACATGCTTTCCTCGCTCTCCAACACTCCATAATCATCTCCGTCTCTATGCATAAGCTTTCACTTTACAACAGCGAGCCCAATCCCACTTTTCCACAAAAGTTACTGCATTCATCACCTATTAAAGCTCTTCCAAAGCATCCGCTCAGCCCTCGGGACAGCTGCGGGGTCACGCACAGGACACATTCACTGGGGTCATCAGGATGTGTGCTCAAGATGCAAACTTTAGCAGTCAAAACAACCTGGCAGATTCAAAACAAACACGGACAGAAATTACGTTTTCCCTGCTTGAGAGATGCGGACTCCTCATTCCCATACACCAGCTGCATACGGACACACACGTCCCCAATAACAGCACATACTCCTAAACCAAACACAGGGGTCATGGAGAGCCTCATCCCCTTGACCAACTTCAAAACACAGAGCTGCTTTTTAATTCCCCGTCCTGGGAAAAGAATGTCTTACCGAGGCTGCAAATTAACTATTTGAAGAGCATAGATCACCGCTGGACACTTCCTGATAGTAATGCTAGGAATAACAAAGCGGCTAAATCCTAGGGTTTATTTATGTTCGGCATGCCGGAGAGGTGGTGTGGTGATCGCCTGGTGGCATTCCAAAGCTGTGATGTCTCACTTGTAGACGCCCAACTCCAGTTCAGAAAAAGTAGTTCAAGACAAGAGTAGAGGGAAAGACATCCTGCACAACTTTCTCAAACAACTGGGGTTACCTTAAAAGATAAAGCAGTGGTTTCATGTAGTTTAGTATCGAAACGAGTGCCAGTTTGAGTGTTGTTGGCTTGGAGCCAAAGGTCTTGTCTTTTCTGACCTAATGATTTTTTTTTTTATTAGCACAACCTCAGCCGAGTGCATTTGGAACCAATCACTTGGTACAAGTGAGGTCTGGTAGATGCTGAGGGTTGCCTTCATGCTCCAAGATCCTGGCCATCCTGCATATCCTCGGCTCTTCATGTGGTTTCTGTCGAATTGCATCATTTGGAACGAGGCCACAGGCAGACTCTGTCCCTCTGCCCCCACACTGCTCATTGAAAAAAGCAAATACTTGGCAGAAGTTAACAGAGCTGAAATGAGATCATTGACTTTTCTCCAGGAAAGGAGTCACAACACATCCATCAGACGAATGCATGATAGGGCTGGCAGAGCTACACTATTCCACAAATTCTTTAAAAAAAAATTTTTTACACTTACTTTAGTGATTTGTCCTCCCTTTCTTCTTGGCTTCTGCAATTGACCAATTATGACATGCAAAGGATCCCGAATGCAGGGGAAAGGTGAGTCTGACTTAAACAAGTCTGTTAGAACTTGGGATGAAGCAATTATTTTAGGATAATCAGGAAGGCTTTTGAGGACTCCATGATAAGTTGGAAAGGGCCCCCAAAGACTTATCCTATTTCACTCCTGGTCCTTGAGGTGTGTCTAACTATAGAAAAAGTAAAGTAATTTCAAAGACTAAACATATGCATTGAATTGATGCTAGGCCTAAAGAGATAGTTCAATCAAAAATGAAAATGATGTCATCATTTAATCACCCTCATATTGTTCCAATCCAAACCCATATGACCTACTTCTGTTGAACAGAAATAAGAGAAATTCTGAAGATTGTCCAGGTTGAAATTAATCGGGATGAACGATTTCTATTTTCAAAAAGCATTTAGACTTGGAATATGGATGTTTATAATACTTTTATGGTACTTTTGAAGCGTAAAATCTTCGGTCCCCATAATTGCATGGAAAAGCGCCACTGAGAGGGAACTTGGTCAATGTTGGATTTGTGGGGATATAGAGCTTCTTTACACAGACCAGGAGATTGCACCTGCACTTGGAAAGCTAAACAGAAACCACTTCCACTCCTTTCCACGCACCTAATTTCAGTTTGGTTTGCACAAATGTTCCATACTATTTGAATATGAAAGTGACTACGCTGGTTAAAGAGCCTGAATGTATGATTGGTAAATGGGTCTGATTTATTATCAAATTAATTTTTGAGTCCTCCACATGACTGAAGGAAGGAAGTAAGGAGAAAACGTACACTAATAATTCATTAACCCAGTTAGATTCAAGGTTTCCTGTGCTTGCAACAAAGCTGCGGCCTTACACAAGCAAACATTTTCGGGTGAACAGAGAGGCAGGTCTGTGCAAAACCCCTGTAATCCCTCAAAGTCAGCACAGAGCTACAGTTAATGGCAGGCCACGAAGCAGGAAAGGATGCTTGCACATATACATACCCAAAGAAACCAGTGTGTTCAGTCTATATGGAGAGTGTAGTGTTTGTTCCAGGATTCGAGGAAGGTGTTTATGTGTTGGATGACTGTGGATCATGGAGTGTTTGGGTTGTACGGCTGCTGCCAGGGGATCTTTTGTTTGGTTTATTGCTTTCATAGAGCAGACTAATGGGGCCAGTGGGACAAGATATAGTATGACTTGCTCAGTGTGACACTTCGGTGGCAGGAAGTGAGGCGGACAGTCTTAATGTGAAAACAGACTTACGGATGAGGTTTACCTACATTCGGTGATTGAAGAGTTAATGTCTGGGCCAGAGACAAGACGTGACTTATTTCAATGTGATGTTTTGGAATTTCAGCTACAAAAGAAAGGCTTGTAACAGTTTGAGTAGTCATGCTACCTACCGAGAGTGCCTCGCTTGTTAATTTTTGCTCTATAAATGACAAAATTGTTTGACTTCCGGGTGGGAGACGATATGGGGTTAAAGCTGGTTTGAAACACTCCAGCTGCCAGGCCCCCCCAAAACCTCCATCCTCTGTTGAAAGCCCCCCTACCAGCGTCCCTCAGTCTAAACACACCTGACTTGTAAATATTCTTTATTGCATCGGTAACATAAACGCTCTCAGCGACAGGCCTGTTGGACGATTTTTTCCCACACTCTAAGACTAAGGCCAACCACTCTGTTCTCTAAACAACAGCACTCCAAAGAGGATGGCGAGGTTGACGTCACCTCTTCAGGCTTGGAGGACTTCCAGCATCTCACCAAGCACACCACCGCCTAGTCAACCCAAAGAGGACATAGAGGGTGTCTGGATTTCCTCCAATGTGGGAATCTGCTGCACCAAAGTTGTGTTTAAGATGAGCAAAAAGATGGTAGAATAGTAATTTTGCTTTATATGTAAATATAAAATAGCCAAAATGTTATTTTTGTCAGAACAAAACTGACGATCTCTATTTATTCCTACATTAACATTTAGTCACCCTCATGTGAGTAATCCTCAGGAACACTTTAGTCCTTTTTCTGAGCAGCTCTTTTCCATACAGTCAAAACATACAGTGACCAGGGGTTGTCAAGGACAAAAACAAGCCACCATACACACAACTAGTGTGTTATATTCACATCTTCAGAAGTCATATGATTGCTTTGACTGAGAAACATGTGTTCTTCAAATTATGTGTTCCTTACATATGTGTACAAAATCCACAACAACATATTATTCTTAATAATAATTCTTTAATCACACAGGTCAATATGAGTTAAATTCTGTCAAATCAAAGTGAATCAATCTCACAGAAGAAAAAAAAATCAACTCAGGACAAAAATAGGCACTGCAAGCAGGGAAACCAAAAAAAGCACCCTTAAAAGTCAGGCTACATTTGTGTTCAGACTAAACATTTGTCAACTGTTCCATTTTATTTCAAAGAATGCTTTGTTCTCCACTCTGTGCTTATTTTATTGCTCACAGGAGCACTTGCATAACATTTTCCTCAAACTTCTTGACCTCCCTGTAACACGTAACTTCAAAAACAACAGCACTTTGAGAGATTTGTTTCCAATCATTGGATATTGATTGAATATACAATGGGGTCAAAAGGTCAGAGACCACTATTGAAAATGCATTTTTCCATTACAAATTATATTATCAGAATAACTATTTAAGTTAAAATCTGAACTGAAAAATCACCATGAATATGAGGAAACCTATTTGATTTGTCATCCTTTTGCTTTAATGGCAGCGGCATTCAAGCTGCATGAACTCCACAAGTTTGTTTATAACCTGATCGTCATGTTCTCCAGCATGATTTGAGAATGATCCAAAGAGTATCTTGAGCTTCAGTGGAAGAAGTTGAATATAAATAAAAAACAAAGAACTAAAAGTCCAAGGTTTCCATTGTGGTCTCAGACCTTTGTACCCAATGTACCTTTATGTTCTTGGAAGCGATGTGAGCTCTTCAGATGACTCAATTCAAGTGAAGAAGTTGAGGTGCAAACACAAAGCCATTCTAATCTGTTATCTGGACACTGATATTGTTGCATATTGGGATCTTGAATGACCGTTCATTCAGAAGAATGTTACATGGTGCACTTGATTTGGAATTTATAGTACGGGTGTGAATTTGGAGTAGCTTGACATCCGTTTGATTTATTTCAAGTCCTATTAAAGTTCTTCACTCTTACTAGAAGATGGAGATTGACCTGCTCCCCCAGATGCTTCCACCTCCTTAGAGGCACTGTTTTTTGCCTGGAAATTGAGGGAGGCGGAGTTTATGCAGTAGCGTTTCTTTGTTGGTCGAGGTCCATCATCAAAGAGGTGGCCCAGGTGAGCACCACACTACAAAGAGAGAAAAAAAATTCAACAAGGTGCTTTCATAGCGGTGTAATTTTTTTTATTAACATTAATCTGGTTTTGTACCTGACTGCAGGTTGTCTCCACTCGGTGCATCCCGTAGGAGAAGTCGTCCGTTAATTTTATAGTGTCCTTATTGATCAAATCAAAAAAGGATGGCCATCCTGCAAAAGTACAACATTGAGGGTTAAGTGAATCTTCATGGGATCCACATGCCTATATAAACCTTCCATTCTGGTGTGTGTTTCCATCTCATGCAGTGCAACTTTAGTGTTTTGTCCCCTTCCTGGCCTGCCTTGATGTTGAAGCTCATTCTGGGTGAAATTCTCACATTTCCGTGCATTTCACTACTTTTGCAACAAAACACTATAATCGGTAACCTTAAAGGCATAATTCACACAAAAGTGATAAATCTATCATCATTGACTCACCCTCAAGTTGTTCCAAACCTGTATGAATTTCTTTCTTCTGCTGAGCACAAAAGAAGATATTTTGAAGAATGTCGGTAACCAAACAGTAGACGGTAGCCATTGACCTTTTTTTTTTTCCATACTATGGCCCATCAACTGTTTTGTTACCCATATTTTTAAAAATATCTTCTTTTGTGTTCAGAAGAAGAAAGAAACTCATACAGGTTTGGAACAACATGAGGGTGAGTAAATGATGACAGCATTTTTAGTTTTGGGTGAACTATACCTTTAATAAGGCATATTGCGTGAAGTTACTTCAAACACTTGATGGTGTCTGACAGTGAGGTTTTGAGCTGAAAATTGTTTAAAATGTCTTGAAATGAAAACATGTGAAATGTATGTGTTGACCGTCTCTTGACTGAGGTATTTGGTCAAAAAAACCTGACCGCTGGCCAAGAAAGCCCCGGAAGTAACAGTGAAAACGAGATTGGCCCTGGGACGCACAAGCACGCTCGCTTTTGACCCGTCAGTGAAAACACAGCTATTAATTTTGTTCAGGTGTAAAGCAGTAGCAAGTTTGTTATGATTATTTTGAAAAGAACAATGGAAAATTTAGGAAAAGCTTTGTCCTTTTGTTAGGAAAGAAACTTCCACTGAATGACAGCAAAATAAGTTTGAGGTTTGCAGATGCAAAATTCACCACTTTGATTCTTGGGTGTCTAGTTTCTGACAAAACCAGGGATCTTCCATCCAGCCTACTGCATGGTTGGACGGCATTTTAGTAGATCGGGAAGTGAAACAAACCTCAATGAAAATGGTCAGCGTTATCGGCAGAGTTACAGCGCTCTCACAATCCTGTTTCTTTTATCTGGAAAATGTCTACCCAGTAACAGGGGTGTAAATGGAAAGAATGGCTGCTCTGGCTCATGGGTGGTCCTGCTCATGGCTCTCTGGGAAGGTGGAACGTCTGGAGGAGAAGAACCTTGGGAGCTTACTACTACACAGCCCCTGCTGGCATATTTGTTTAGGTTTATGACAAAAACGCCATACAATCTTTAAAGTACTACCTCCTGATTACTGGTAGAGGGAAACACCTTAAGTTAAACACTGCAAAGCAAAATTAATAAGCTGTAAAAGACTACTTGCACTGTGGAGTATACCATATCCAATTATTTGTCAAAACATCAGAGATGAAGTGTGCAATTTCTGTACACCAAAATTAAAATATTGACTTTTTAAACATTCCAACCATCCTGACATAAATGCACAATATTTAAAGAATAATTAAATTACACAACCAATCAAAAGTTTGGGGTCAGTAAGATTTTTTTTAAGGCAATTAATTATTTTAATAAGCAAGGACACATTAAACTGATAAACAATTCTTTTGCACTTTCTATTCATCCAAAAATCCTGAAAAACACTGCATCACAGCACCGCATTTCTTAACATTCATAATAATCTTAGGACTCCAAAATTTTTAAAGGTAGTGTACAATGCAAATAATAAGTGTCAAAATATTATACAATTTTAAAAAGACCTAAATAAGACATTTCAATTTCTGTCCCCACATTTAATAACTCCAAAGATTTAATGCTATTTAAGACCTTCAAGAAGTTAATTTAAGACTTAAGGACCCGCAAATACACGCAAAGAATTGTTCGAGGGCCATTGTGGGAGATTTGACTTGATTCATGGCTTCATTCATACCCTTTATTCTAGCTTGCAACCCCAATTATTACCAAGCACATCTTGGTAACACTATCTGTGGGTCAGGCCCACTGCTGTGATATTACAGGTGTTGAGAAACAGCATTCTCATTCTATACTTTCCCTCCACAACCCCTCGGACACCCCTCAATCGCACTCTATACGGACCCCCCTCTCTCTCCTCCCTCTTAGGGAGGAGATGCTTGGCCACAACTACAAAGCCACGAAATTCCACTCAGACACAGGAAGCTCTAGAGGGAATATAGGAATCCTATGACTCAGACCAGGAGAATCCCGGCGGATCGTCGCAGAGCTGATCTAATGGAGCTTTATCGCCAGGGTGACCAGCCCAGTGAATGGAGCAGTGTAGAGGCGCTCTAACAAAACAGGAAATTGAGTCTATATGAGTCTAGGCAGCAGCGTTGCCAGCATGCAATGCAGACCGTTTGGCTCCCATCTCCAAGTCGAAGACAGAAAAGATTCAACTTGAGAGAAAATCCGATTTTTCAACGTGGGGTCCAGATGTTTCTCATTTCGGCCTGTTTTCTGTAGAGAGTTTGTGCATACACATATGCTTTGTTCGGAGAGCGAATTAAAATAACATGTGTAATGTTGCAGAAGTATGTGATTTGGAGGTCAGATCTGTAAGGGATCAACAAACCGTTGCTGAGATATATTATAATGGCATTGTACTGTATACACTCAGCGTCAACTCAACATTCATTTAGTCAGAGCTGATGAGAGTCTTTAAAGTTTAAAACAGAAAACAGTTAATACACATCTTAAACTCATAACAGAAAGTATATGCCATAAGCACTTCCAGGAAACCACATGATGAAATTCATAACAACTATGATCTGCATTTATTTTGTGCTTATTTGCCCAGCTGCATTAAAATCAAACTGATTATTAAACACTTTATTATTAGCCAGGCAAAACGATCAACAGATGCATTTTTGAAAGTTTAACTGTTGAAAATGCAACATTCATGGTGAAAGATGAGAGAAGCAATGCAAAAACAACCTTTTGTCATGTTTAGTCAAAGTTGACTTCGGCCAATGTCACATCTTTATCATTATCTATGTTTTAATGAATTAATTGTGATCATTTGTCATTTTTGTAATCCATTAACGGCATCAATAAAAAGAAAAACAAAACCTCTAACCTCTGTATACTTTTTCCCTGGGAGAATTAAATTAATTAAATTAGTCTCTAATTGTGAAGGAAGATTGATTGAAAATGTTTGATTAAAAACTATAGAACTCTTAAAGATTATGGATGACAGTGGCTGAATTTTTACAGTCAATATCAATAATCTCATTGGGAACAGATGCATTCATTAAAATATTTTGGATATTTTGTAAGATCTTTAAGTCATGGTGTTGTTTCCTGTAGGTGCTGTAACTCATATATAAAGGAGCATGTGAGGTTTCATGCCCCACAGCTACAGCCAATTAGGCAGCTGACTGGATTCACATTCACCCTTGCAATCAACCATAAAGGTCAAACTCTCCCTTATTGAGACGGACAAGAGAAGAATTAGGAGCAATAATCCCTTAAGAACCATACCTGACCCGGAGTCAAACTTCTTATCAGACCTGCAAGGACAGTAAAGCGTCACTAACAAAATAGAAAAAAATATTGCATAGCAAATAGCCACAAAAAAACCCTTTTGATTTCTAATGACAAAACGGATTATATACGGTCATGTTAAAGATGGGTCATTATGGATCATGGGTCATATATTACACTCACGTGAAAAGAGGAGCACCGCAAACGACACAGTGGTAGGTTCCTTCCTCTTTATTATCTGCATATGTTCCTGTGAAAGCACTAAGGATGACAAAACACAAACGGTGACACAAACAGACCTTTATACATGATCTACAATAAATGATAAATTACATTGCTCACACCTACTCGTTTCAAAGTTCATTTCAATGTCTCATGCTCTGTGTTTGTTTATGCAAAAGACCTGTAAATGTCAATTGACTGAGTGTTTCTAATCTAGATACGTTGAGGAGGATTTGTGGATGAACAGAGCAACAGGCCTCAGAATGTATCTTTCAGGATCCTTGCTTGCTTTCCTTTCACAGGCATTTTTCACATTCCTACTGCCAATGGGCCGATAAATACTTTCCCCACGTGTGTTTTACCACTGAGGGGTGAAGGAAAACGGGAAGTGTCCGTGTTTTCTCTTCTGCGCTACATCCTCCTTATACTCAACATCTATCTCATGGCCTTGATCTCATAGATCTTTTATCAGCCAATCATAAAGAACATTCAGTCCATTGATGTTTTACTGCCATGATCAACTACAACAAAGTGCTTTAAGTAGAAAAAGAGGTAAATTCAAGGGAAAGACAAATCCAATATTTATTTTGCAACTGTTTGGACACAACCGCTTGTTCTATAATATTTTCCACCATTTAGAATATATTATAAGTATTTAAAGACCCCTATGGTGAAAATTAAGGTTGTAATGCTTATAATATCGTATAGGTGTTTTTAATATGCTTTAAAAACCGTCTCCGTTTCCGACCATCACAAACAAGTAACCAATCCCGTCAAAGTACGGGGCAGGGCTTTTCCTCTCATTGAGCACAAGAATACCTTTAAGAAGGGACAGGAAAAATCGGGTACATACAGTAATATATTGGTCGAATCAGTGGGTGAAATTATTGACCGCAGGGGGATTTTAAGTTAATGACAAACTAATTCAGTCTGAAAGTGTATTTGGGGGTTTTTAGTTATGGTTGGTCACCCACCTCTCTGTGCCCTTCTCCTGAGTAACATGGTACTGCATGGGGGTCAATCGCTTCCTCAGCTCCTCCTCGGGGAACGTTTTGGGCCATGTCTTCTTACTCCGGCACGTTCCTACAGGAGAAACAAGAGAGGTGAGACAGACATAAGTGTTCGTAATCACCAAAATAAAATGTCAAAGTGCTAAACCTTCATTATTATTCAAAACAAAACAACTATCACTCTAATCTAGGTTCCTATGTGACTTCTTCCAAACAGGAGTCAGCACTTTTGTCTGTTCACTTTGGTCGCAAGTTATTTGGGTTGGCCGATAACAGAGGATGACTACTTTAATTCCTGACTTGACTCTGTGACAGACACACAATACAAACGCTCCGTCAGTGAAGTGCTACAGCCAAAGTATTACGCCAAGGCAAATCCGATTTTCCCTGCATAACATACGCAGTGAGTTATGACATTCTAGATGAGTGCTCATGCTGGCGTTCAAACAGAAGGCAGCGATCTCGAGGTTTACAACAATGCTGACCTCTAGAGGTCAACCTGAGGAGTGAATAAATGTCACAACACAAATGTCAAACTCTAGTCTAACTCGCGTCAAACTCCACTCCTGGAGGGGCACTGTCCTGCAGAGTTTAGCTCCAACCAGATCCAAAACACCTGCCTGGAAGTTTCTAGTAATCCCTAAGACCTTGATTAGCTGGTTCAGGTGTGTTTGATTAGGGTTGAAGCTAAACTCTGCTGGACAGTGGACCTCCAGAAACTGAGTTTGACACCCGTGCTCTAATTGATCAAACAGTGATACAACTTCCATTGAATACAAACTTTAAAACATCAGCCTGGAGAAAAAAATCAGATATGTTGCAGCCCGAAATATCCATTCTGGCAACCGTACGGTCCTCAGAAGGCAAGCGCTGCAGCCATGTTTTTAAAGGGGGCCAGATGTCCATCTGCACACCATTTATTCACCAGGACACGCAGCGGTTTTAAATTACGTACAAATCTACTGCAATTTCCCATTACAGAGTGCTTTCTCCCTCCTTTCCACCTTTTTTCCAGCTAATAACGATTTTTTCACTCGTGTTCCTGTGGGGTCGTCCTGCTCCTGTATTGTTCGGCCAGTTTTACGGCTTATGTTCTGGTGAGAGCGGGACTCCCTTCATTTAGACTAGGTGGAGAATTCCTCTCGACAAGATTGAAACCATGTGAATGGAGGAAATAATGGGGTCTTTAAAGGTCCCTCTGGTGAATGGGCTCCATTGATGGGCCCTGCTCTGTCCAGCGAGTACAAAGTTACTTCTGACAAACATGGGGAACAGGGGAGGAGAGCGCAAAAAGGAGGGGGGTCGCCTCCCTGCAGGACTCTCCTGTATTCCTCTCGACTCTGTGAGAGGGGTCTTCTGGATCCTATTAGTGAGACAGAGAGAGAGAATTCCTAGTTTTTTGTGTATGGAGGACTCGGAACACTATTTATACTGTGAGAGAGAGGGAGGGGGAAAGAAGTGTTTTATTTCTTGGTTTGTCTAGAAAAGCCTCTAAGGAGGCATTTAAAGAAATTCAGGAATTTGGTCTGTGTCACCCCCTGCAAATGATTTAGTTTTGGTGCACCGAGAGGTCACGCTACAAATCAGCACGTTGTTCCAACATCCCTCCGCTATAACCTCGAGTGAAAGTTATTTCCTAATTGGAAGCAAGATTTGTTTTTAGCACAGGCCTTTTGCTTGTGCCAAACATATCACGTCTTCCCCCAGACTTTCTTCACGCTTTTTCGTAGCTATTCTCAACTCATCGCTTTCAAACTTTTTGATAGTGCTTGCAAGGCAGCGCTGTATTGATTCCTCAAACATTCTGGTAAGTTTTTTGTGTTGTTTTAAATGCTTAACTCAGGCCTGATTCGGACTGCACGCATAAGCAGTATGTAGGCAAAGCATAAGTGCAACAGCAGGCACGAGTTGCACTCTCATGTTACCAGTGTTTCTGCATAATAGCACTGAAATGTCTCTATACAGGTAACGAAGATTTCTAATTGACATGGGAAGAGGCTCATTTTAAATTAAAACTAACCTGCATAAATCCAACAAATTAATCCAATCCTAACCTCAAAAAAGAAATAATTATCTTTAAAGTTTTGTAGCACAGACTTAAGTTTGGTATTTTTTTTTAAGACGACACTTGGCAGATTATTGCTGAAGTCAAAAAAAGTGAAAAGTTATAGAAATGTATTATGAAAAATGCACAGAAATTTTATTTTAAAATGTTTATATGAAAAATATTTTCCAAAGCATGTTTTACTCTAAAGCTGCTAGAAAATCAAAGCCATAAATCTAGAAAAGGTGTGTTCCAAATTTGAGGATGATATCTCGAAAAATTTGCTTTCAGTAAGATTTTGATTGGGTGCAGTACCAAACGTTTCCACTAGATGAAATTTGTTTCCCATTTATTTCCAATGCGGCCATTTTTGTTCATATAGCAAGTGGCAAAAGCTTTACCAAGCTTTGTACCATTTTGTGTAATAAAGTAATAAAAATATAAAAGACCAAAACGTAAACATTTTCTATCAAGAAATGACCAAAGAGCACCAGAGGGTTAACTGACACTGAGAGAATATTCATCATTCAAAATGTACCTGACAGTGATGACTTCATAATATTTGCATACTGAATCGCAACTGTTCTTCCTTGGAACTATTCAATCATATAACCGTGTGTTACTTATCATTCAGAAAAAGCTGCATTTCATTTAGCCTATATACACAACCAACTAAAAAAAAACTAAACCTGTCTAAAATGTGACTATTCATTTTTTGCTACCTTGCAAGCACTGTTATTTCTATCAGGTAATGCAAATCCAGTTACATTTTATTATTTTGACACAGAAACGTCCAATAATCAAAATTAATCTACTGATAAATCTTGATGAAACTATAAAGTTTTAACCTGTAACAATGATTATTTTACAAAATGCAATTAGATACAACTAATGGCCTCAGAAGACAGCCTGTTTCTGTGTTTCATCTAGATTCCTAAAATGGAAAATAAAAATACAAATTCAATCATTAGTAGAAATTAAGTTATATGTTGAAGCATGCAGGCTTAAAAGAAGGTAAAACAGTGAGTTAGGCATTATTCCATGAGCAACTGAAGATCTAAACAGAGAAAAAGAGCAAAGCAAAATGTGACATTTCAGGGCAAGGGGTTCATCAAATGTAGAAAAACCAACTCAAGCATCAGTGGGAATCTGATTTCTGGCAGCCTACTATTTTGAAATGAAAACAAAAGAACTATCTATACACTTCCATGCATTTACGCAGAGACTGTCAATGTGAAGGAAACATTAGCCACAGATAAAGCTCACCGTCACGCTGCCTTTAGATAAATCCAGAAGTTGGTTTCTCCACATGTGACCTTATCATCAACCAAACACGCACCCCTTGCCGAACGCTCTCACACGCGTGTGCAGACACAAAAGCATCAAGGAAGCAAAGCGCACTGCACACACAAACACACACATCATCCAGGTGACCTGAGGGGAGCCCGCAGGCCTTGAGTTTTACAGGTTGGCCTTGGCTGACCAGATGCAGTAGATTGAACCCGGACATGGTTGCTGCCGATGCTGCTGGGAGAACAGAAACAGTGGCCTGCTAAAACACCCTCCTACCACTCAGGCTAAAAAATCATAAAGACAAACATAGGCAAGGAGGGAGAGGAAGGAGAAAAAAAAAAGATAACATAGGTCAACACAGATGTCAGTTACAGAGATGGACAATTAGAGCGGCCAATCATGGGACGGCTGACACTTCTCATGCCGGGAAAGACTGATTAACGTCACTGTGTAAAGAGAGAGAGGTGAACAGGCACGATAAAGAAGTTAAAGAAGATAATATTCACAATGAAACCTTGTGACATATTTACTTGCATATATGAGAGTTAAACAAGGTATAATATTGAAAAGCTTCAAATATAATAGGGACGTTTTGATTTTTTATTTCGATAAAGGCTTTTTAATATTATACCTCACAGTGTCTTGTAAAATGTTTAACCAATGACTTTGAAACAGTTTCTTGTTGCCATTTATATATATGCAGAACCATTTTGCATAGAAAACTGATATAAAAGCTGCTAAGGCCCGGCGGTTTCTATGGGCGGCTTAAGCTTATCGGCGGTTTCTATGGCTGTAGCACGTCAGTTGTGTGTCTATGAGCCAAAAAGACAAAACTAAACCTCAATTTAATTTACACTAATACACATCTGCAACTTCACTAATATACTTTCAACCGTACTACACAGAGTACGCTTTTGCCGTAAAACAATGCACGGCAAAACAATCTAGTCTGTTTCTCAGTTAATTAAACTTGCCTAATAGACACATCGCACATTATAGAACGATTGGTCACAGTACCTAGCGCAGTGGGCGGAGTCAGTGTTAGGAGCGGCCCTGCGGATATACGGGAGCGCCTGCATTGGAGCAGGGCCATGGATGCGCACGGGGCCATGCATCGGAGAAGACGGGCAGCCATCCTGGCCTACGGCAAACTCAAGCGCACGCTGTGGATAGAGCTTTGAGGAAGAGAGCGAGAAGGTTTTTAAGACCTTCTCCAAACTTCTTGTATAGATAAAGACCTATGAAAAATGTAACTAAAACTGCTGGAGGCCAAAGATTGTGTGAAACTACAGCTGAACTACAGCAGCAATAACAGACAAAGCCACAGAGCGCTGCTGAGCGTGAGGGTGAAGCTGCGGTTTATAAGGAATGAGGTCCATCTAGTGGTTGTGCAGGTGTGTGAGGAAAATCTTTTTATCAACTGCAACAAATAGGGAAGAGAAGAGCATAAATGAAAAATGATTATTATATTATGATTTATTTATTTTTCCATTTAGAAAATATTCTTATAGTGGAGCAAAACATACTTGGAAAAATATAACACCAAAAAAGCTTTTCTCAGAACTTACCAATTCTTCTCTACTATACATATTTTTACTAAAAGAACAATAGTGAGATATTTACTTGAAAAGTGCATTTTTGCTTTTTGACTTAAAAATAAATGCAACTTGGTTTGATTTTTTTTTTTTTTTACTAAATTGCTGCTCTGTAGACATTTTTTTTCTATTGTACAAATACTTTTAAGGGCCTAGTATTAAATTTCTAATACATTTGTTTCCTTATATGTAGCAATTGGTGTTAAAGAGGACACTAATCAAAATAAGTAAGACCAACATTATTATTCTTTAAATGCAACAGCATTCCGACATTTGTTGGTACTCTCAGTGACTCTTCACCCAGGGCTGGTCTGTCTGGAAGGAGTGGTTTTAACACATGCACAGATACAGACACAAGCAAGGCCACATTTTAAAAATAGCAAGCACTCACTTGCAGAGAGGACTACAAATAGAACTCGATTGCAGATCTGCAGAATCAAACCATAGGTCTGTGATTGTCTCAATGTTTACATATTTTGCATTCCAGAAAGTTCTTTAAAAATCTTAACAACTGATTCAGTGCTTGTGTATTTTATTAATTAATTATTTTAATTTTGTATGTGTATGTTTAATTTTGTATGTGTAAAGCTGTACTGTTTAATGAACCACTACAGTTTGTAAATACACTTAAGGAAAGCCATATCTAATTTAATTAATTTGTGTAAAGCCGAACTGGAACTAGAGTGACTCGTTAAACAAATGTTATTTTTGACAATTGCTTCTGATCACTATCAATCAACTGCCCTTATCAATTGAACTATAAAATTAGCAGGCAAAAAGACATGCATTTGAAGCCAGAAATAATAAGTGCTCTGAGTATCAATGCGGTTTATAAAAACAGCATGCTTGATACTTGTGGTAGAGTCATAACTAGGCCTATATATAGTAGTAGTGCTACGAATGTGATTGGAAATATTTTAAAAGCAGATCAGAGCTGTATAATGAATGGCTGCTATTTAGGCCTAAAACAACTGGTTTTGATAGTTGAAGGGCCATTGCAAAATGGTTAGTCTAAAGTGAATGCTGGCAAATGAAACTGCATTAGGAATGTATGAATATCTCAAGCATGGGAAACTTTTGGCAAATGATCTGTGCGTTTTGTTTGGCAACAGTCAAATTGACTGAGGTAATAAGGTTGTTTTGTTACCGACACAGTGAATGATATTTAGCATATTGAATAGGACATTTAACTCAATGCAGAGAGGAACTAGAAGCACCTGCCAATTACCTGACTCACAAACCCAAACATTCAATTCAATCTATATTATTACATTAAACGTCCACCGGATGACTTATCATCCTAACAGGCTTCTGGAAGTTCATTAGATAGGTGCCAATATTAAATAAACATGACATAAAATATTAATGTCTTTGAATTGAGTGGCTTATAAAAAACTACCATAGTCTAGGCTACTTGAAATTGGAGTGTCATGTTAATACCATAGTGTTTGTATCATAGTAGTGCCACTGTACTTTTTTGAAAGGGTGTGGTTTACATAAAATGTTACATAATAATGCCTCGCTACAATGACATCACGTGTGGGAGGATACATAGTATATTGTATACAAAGTGTAACTGATATGCCTCTCACAGAAGACCAAATTCCCTGTGGCTATTTAGGTAATATTTTGCCATATTCAAATATAGGCATAAAAACTAATAAGCAGATAGAACGAACGAATAGGCTACGTCTATGCGATATATTTCAACTGCGTCAATTTGATAAAATGACAGTGAAGTATAACGGTGTTGTGTTACATGTTCAACACGTAGTCGTAGGAACCCTGTTGCCTGCATTAAAGTCACTTAAAAGTGCATAATACAGAATATAAATAAGTAGTTACACGTACCAGACAGCAGAAACAACGTTAAAACCGAGCAGGACAGCAGACTAGAGAGTGAAGGGGGGCCGCTGTGAGAGAAGCGCATTTGTCAAACAGCGACACGACCGTGTACTTCTTAGGTAATGACAAGTGCATTCTGGGAAATTCCTCCCGCTGGGCAGACGACATGGAGGCAGACGAGCTCCAAATATGAGCAATGCGTAATTTGCGCGCATAGTTATTCGGCGCGAAGCAGTTTCTGAGCTTAGCAACTTAATTACGTCAATAAGCAGTGCCAAAATGGGTTACTGTTAATTTGATTATCTGAATAATAATCATGTTGTAATGAAAGTATTCTGCTATGCATATCATCAGATCACTCAATCAACATCCTACTTCTTCCATCAGGTCTGAGATCAGCCGAGCCAACTACAAATATTTAGTAGGCCTATTAGTGAAATGCGAAAAGCTCACTCTAGATCAGTGGATTCGGATAACTTTATATTATTTTATCAAAAGTGTATACTAAGATGTAGCGTCAAATAATTTAAAACAGTGTGGGAAGTGTGTAAAGCCATTAGTTAACTATAGGCTAATTTATTAGTAATCCTACTGTTCATTTTCCATGTAGAGGACATGGTCAAAGACTATAATATAATAAAAGTGTTCGCTTGGTCATAAAAAAAACTTTATTCCATTGAATGTTAAGGAATATATTTAGGATTCTATAGTTATTTCACTTTTTTTATACTAGATACTGTTGTCTACATATATGTACTCTTTTTCAGTTCAAGAATCCTTGGGGATGGGTTAGAAACTGGGAATGATGCAGAAAATTAAACAAAAAAACTATTTAAAGTGAATATTATGTTGAGAGCTGGGTGGATTTTGAACAGCCTCCACTGTTCCCAAGACTAGAAAATGAATTAAAATTGATGGTGTTGTGAAATGTCCATTTTTGCATCTGAAAGAGATGAGATATGAATTAAGAACAAGATTTTATATATAAATATTTACTAACATATATTAATTTTCAGACCATAATCCGTCACTCACAAAACAATATCCATTGACTTTATGAATGATCTCTGAGATTATAAACATCGTATTGTCTTAAGACTCACCTATGTACCTGGAGTGGGCAATTACAGACACCTTTAAAGAAACGTTTTCAATCATTAAAAGATTGCCTTTATCTAAAAAAGCCATCACCAAGACTCTATAGTCATTTTGAGAAAGCACAAGTTAAAATGTGCTCACACAGAATATATAATGAAATTCAACAAGGAACTGAACATTAGTAATAAACAAGTACATTTTATTTACCTCATATCAACCCGAACTGCATCTAAACAAAAGCTGATAAATCGTTCTGTGATCCAAAATAGACATGACCGCAGCATGACATGCTCGGTTTATGAATGTGTCCCGATACAAATTAGAATCAGATCACCGAATTAGGCTGCGACTGTAGCACAAGTGTGTTCACGAAAGTCGGAAAACAACTTCCATCAAAAAGGTCTCTTTTGGAAATTTAGAAGGGTCAGATTAAAACAACAGGGTGGCATTTCAAATTTGCCAAGTGACGGGTGGGGGGGGGGGGGGGGGGGGTGAATCCATCTGCACCAATTAATAATGGAAAAAGCATAACTTTTAAAATAAACAAAAACAACAGTAAATAATTATATACTTGAATATAATCAGGCTGTGACAATTAAGACTAGTGTTCAGAAACATGGCATCGAAGGGGAACAATTGTTCATTTCTGTCACAAAGCCATGTAGACCCTCCACATGACACGTCTCTGAAAGCAGCAGTGTAGTTAATCTGTTGGCAAGAAACAAACGAGAGCTTATGACGATTTCGAATTCCATAAAGATGATTTCAACCACCACCATTCAATGAGATATTTACAGCACCCCTTTCTAGAGTGTGTGCATGCCGTTCTTGGACTAAAAACTACAAAAATAAGTCAAAAATAATAAAGGGAATACATCAGCTAAAACATCATCAGGGAAATAAACATCCACAATATATGATACAATTCAAAGCTTAAATATAGGCATACTTTAACCAGCACATGCAGCTATGTATAGCCCAACACAGCTCCTTGGAATAAAAGAGGGGAGTTAGTTACGTAAAAAATAAGCAGAGGCCGGAAAACTTTCATTCTTGTTGTAAGATTTAAAGTTGGAAGCCATTTTTGTCATTGAATCCATAAAGACGGTATATCAAAAACAAAGAAGATACATAAGAGAAACAGAAATTTGTGTCCACTTGCACCAGATATGGGAAGGACAGAGGATTGTGTCGTCCACCTCTCCTAAAAGTTCTCACCGGACCGAGCAACTCTCTCTGCACCGGTTTCACGCCAGTGTGTACATCTCCCTAGCTTTCCTTGATACCGAAGGACAGGGAAAAAACAAAAACAAACAAAAAAAAAAAAACACAGCAGCTCACAGGCTTAAACACCATTGCTTGCATATGGCTGACAAAACTGATTGGGCGTCCCAGTTCGCCCAACAGTAAAAGCTCCTGAACGCGGGTTCTCTCTGGTAAGGAGGACGCAGGAGGAATGAGCCTCGTATATAGAGAAAGAGAGAGCAGAGAGGATGGTGGTGGCCGTTAGCACGTCCCTCAAGAGAAACCCAGTGAGCTGGACGTGCTGGACCGCTGGTTCAGACGAGACATGCTGTTCATGCTGGAGCTGGAGGGCTTGAGGGGCGTGTTACTTCCCAGGGCTTGTGGGAAACGCTGGTGGTAGCGATCCAGACGTAGGTACTTAACCGTCACCAGCTTACCTGTAGCAAATAGGTGACAGGTTGAAACACACTGAAAACTGCAGTGGCTCGGATAAGTCTATAATAAATACGACATTTATTTACCATCAAACCAGGAGCCATGAAGCGCTTTGAAGGCTTTCCCAGAATGCTCTGCTGAAAGGCACTTCACATAAACGCAGCCCTAGACAGGAAGATCATATAGCAAATCAACCCATTAGTTAAATGGTTCTAGGAATATTGCTTATTAATATTGAAATTATAAGGCAGCAACATGCTCTATTAGAATCAATATTTAGTTTATTCTCATTTTCAAATTAGTTAACAATAATAACACGGATTATAAATTATTTTACCCAATATTTGTGTTCTCTTCCAAAGTTCCCTTAGTAGGCAGCAGGCAACTAATTAGCTTTTGGACAAAAGCTTATAAATTCAGGCTGTACATTTTGTAACGACCCACACAGGCTCAGGATACTCACCTCTCTTGAGTTTTTGTCAACAGCTATGTGAACGATTCCATCGTTATCACTGCATTTCTCCAAAATGGCTTCTTGAATGGCGAGGTGCCAGTTTTCCCCCACTTCCCTGTTTAAAAGGGAAATACAGAGTAGTGAGATTATTTTTCTAAAAGAAAACAAACTATTATAACAGCCAAGCCTATATAATCTTGTGTAAGTAAATACATTTAACTTCGCTAGCCTGCTAGAACAACAAATTCAATGTGAGGTTGTGTGTTAAATTCCTTGGGAAACTTACATTACAGGATCAAACATGTTGCGAATCTTCAAGCATGGCGTTAAGCTGTTTGGTGGTGAATTTCTTCGGTCCAACGGAAATGCTTAAGAACAAAACATGCCATGAAGTCCATGTACATACTCTATACGTCCAAAAGAATTTGGACACTACACATGGATGCGTGTGTTGAACAATTAACATCAAAAACATCCAAGTTTGTCCAACAAACAAGTCAATCAGAAGGAGGTATCCACATACTTATGGCCGTGTATGAATCTGAAAACTAATATGGCACAATGGTTGGACTTAAAATGCTGATGGTTGATTGCACACAAAGTAAGAGTTACCTTGGCCTTGCCACACTTTGGAGGGCATGCTGGACATCTTATCAGGCGACATTGAGGGCTGAATCCACCGCCACACCACGGAGTCCGCCCCTCCAATCCTCTGCTTTTCTGTCCGGATGCGAGACTCGTTAGCTGAGAGGAACGCAACAGCTCTGTCCCACACTTTCTTCATCTTCTTTCTGACAGAACACCACAAACATACTATTAAGGACTGTTGTTGTGAAAAGAGGGCGTTTGATGCAAGAACGCAACCCAAATGAAAACACAATTCGTTCATCAACAATGGAATACCTGTCCTGAGGCTGGACAAGAGTGTCACGGATGTGAGGGATGGACAAGTATGCCTGCAAGTCCTTATTCTCCTGAGAGGCCTCATTGTGGTTCCTCATTACATCTGTAAAAACACAAAGCACATGCATTAAGATGCATTGTGTGACTTCTAGTTAAAATTTAGCTTATAGTGATGAGGCAGTCTTACCGATGATTCTCTCCACCATGTCATACATTTGTCTCGTTTCCTCCTCTTCTCTGCGCCATCTGTATTTCATGTAATACACCAAACCCAAAACAATACCAATGCCTAAAGAGAAATAGTGTAAAGGAGAACATTTGTGAAATTATGCTTTTACAAAAAAGAACAACAACAAATTGTAAAAAAAAACAGGAGATGCGCACCTGCGAGGACGAGGAGAACTCTCTGGGTCACAGTGAAGAAGGCGCGTCTGAAGCGGCAGGAGAAAGACATGCGGGGGTGGAGGGACTCCAGCCGTGAGATTTCCGATACGTACTCTATGGGTTGAGCAGGGTCGGCACCAATCAACCTGCCCAGAAAACAGCACACGCCCAGTGAACACAGGAAAATACAGCAAGAGATACTAAATATATGAAAGCTACACCTTGTTAACGGATAGATAGAGAGGCAGATAAATACATATAGAGAGATAGACCGACACAGACTGATATACAGACAGGCCAACCGGAAGACAGGCTGACCGAAAGAAAAATAGTACACCGAGAGATACTAAAGGTAAGAATGTTGCACCTTGTTAACATATGAAAGGCCGATAGACAGACAGACAGGCTGATAGACAGGAAGGCCTACCGACATACAGACAGACAGAAACATATGGAAGGTTATCAGTTACCTTATTCCGACAACATCTTTGGTTTTCATGATCCATTCTAAAGACGTTTCAATCAAGTTTTCATATGCTTCATTTTGGAGCTTGAAAGAGAAAGACACTTTATTATATTTTGCAATTTAACATTGACAGAGCAACAATTTCCCAAATTATACAATTAAATGTGACAAAAGGTCCGTGCCAATTACATAAACCACTTTATTTGACTTAAATGATTATAAAATATAGCATCAAACCCTTCAAAAAGCAAAACAAACCTTGAGGTACGTGGAGGCGTCACTAAAAGAGACGCTTCTGTTTAAAGGATTTTTAAAGTCTCCACAATCATGCTCTCCTGCAGGGCAATCAAAATGAAAAATCAATTCCAATCCATACAATGTTTAGATGTTAAAAAATGAGCTGTAACTGTATGCTCACCCGCAACATTGGCCAGGTGCTCATGTAGAGACCAGAGAAGGTTAATGATGAGGTCTCGGTCTTTGACATCCTGTTGAATCAAACCATCTTCTTGGTGAATAAAAAAGGGAAATTACTTGACGAAAAGTTTAACACAGGTGAGAAGACAGATACTTACATACTGCTTATCGAACTCTGGTCCAAATGGGTGCTGCATAACTGAAAAAAAAGAAAAGAAAAGTAAGATGACAGACGGCATTACTCAGCATTAGCAAAAATCTTTCACAGTCCAGTTATATTATAGTATTATGACTGGACGACGTTTCCCAATCGTGCCGAGGACAGTCAGAGGGAGTGACCATAGAGGGCTGCTCATCGTCTCGCACTTGAGGGTGTGACTACGAGCGAGAGCCTCTTGTCGTCTTGCACTTGAGTCATTGTCTGAACATTGCGTTTCTGTCCTCGCTCTGGCCTGGGCCCAGATTTAGCAAAGCAACTGCCCTTCCCTGCATGTCTCAATCATAGACCACATTCGTCTGGTATAAAACGTGAGCCGTCTGAAGTCGCAAACAATTTAATATACCAACCTCTAAGATGAAGACATACACCGAATAAACAACAGCTTTTAAGATTCTTGCCCAAGTTTGACCTAGATTTCAGGCAAAGATATGTTTAAGGACCCATTTAGCTGGTCCCGTGGTTGAGCTACAGCTGTGAGTGGCTTACCATGGTAAAACCACTGAAATACATGGCCTTACGTGGTTCATTTATATAATTGCAGAATCAGCAAATAAAGGATATTATCTCTTTTATAAAACATTACAGATAAATCATAATATCCCATACTTGACATTCCAGTTGTTTTTTGAAACTTAACTATTCAGAAATGGATACCAGCATACTATATAAAAAAAAAACATACTATGCAACGATGCATGTTGTTTCAAACAATACTATGCTACACTGTTGTCAAATGACCTTGTTACATTGCAGTTTTAGTTCACACAGTAGCATAAAGTTATCAATGCAGTAACAAAAGTCTAATATTTTTGTTCAAAAAGTGTATTAAAACATCTTACATCAGTCGGATAGTCAGGATGTTAAAAGTCGTGGAAAATGACAAAGTCGTATACTGAAAGATCAAGTTAAGCACACTCCAAGCGTCCTCTGAGAGACAGACAATTAGGCCGCTTTAGCTTGTCTGTGACCTAGATGTCTGCAGCACGCTCTCCATTCAAAGCTCCTCTCCCTGAGAGTCCGGCCATGCCACAAATATACATAGTAATTCATCAGTCGCCTTCCTCTCAAGAGTCGTCTCTGCCTCCAGAGCACTTTACTCTGATGGTACTCAAGCTATTTAAACTGAGTGGCTTTGAATGCACATCCAAGAACAGACTTTCTCTCATCTGGGAAAATGTATCAAAAGATTAATGCTGGCTATCACATTATGATTATGAATTATGACAACATGTCAAAACGTGGGGACAACCAGACTAGCCATGATTATTCTCAAAAAAACAGACATTCAGAGGGTTCCCACACTTTTCAAAAGTGATTATCCCTAACTTTCCATCACGTTTCTAGTCATTTATAATTTCTCGATAAGGATTTTTTACAAATAATTAAATTTATTTAAAATAATTAAGTAAAGTAACCATTTAAAATAGTTTTAGCAACAAATTTTTAAAATAACTTAAAATCTGCCTAATGAATTAATCATTAACATCCATCTGAAGATCAAAGATAGTTTTAGTCTACAAAAAAGCAAAATTTCACCAAATAACTTGTTTAGTGCAGGGCATAATTAGAAAACTTAATTAATTGATATGTAATCATTCATATTAACTATCTAAATTTATCACAACCTCACTTTTAGTAAGAGAATGTAGGCGAGAACTGGAAAAACATCAAGACACCAAACAATCACAAATATGTTGAGAGATATGGAGCGCTGAGATGTTGGGAGTATTTGATCAAAAGTTTGTCTTGCAAATATCGTGTTGCAGCATTTAAGTTGAAGGTGCGATCATCTGCCTGAAATCCACCAGGGCCGGAACAGTCATTTCTGACATCTCACACATATTTCTAATGCAAATACCTCTCTCTGTCCCATAAAGCACCAGTGGGAAGTGCATTTCCTGTCTGAGGAGGTGCAAATAGTCTGGGGTGATAACTGATGTGTGAATTGGGCACATTTGACTCATGGAGTTGACGAAACAGTTAGAAAAAAAAGTTGAGGAACATTCTAAATCGTTAAATGTGTAATTTCTTAAAACAAAATTTTAAATAAACATTTTTACCACATATACCAGATGCTTAACCACACACAATCTTATAAGGGAAGGAACACTAGTGCAACTACCACTAATATTAATGAAAATGACGAATATGATGGCTCACAGACTAACTGTTACTGAAACTAAAATACATCTGTTATTCTTCATCACACCAATACCTTAGCATTCTTAATAGTGTGAGTACCATACAAATAGTATTGGTATTACAGCCCAAAACATTCACTGCACCATTGTATTGCCAAGCATGTTTTTTACACTCCATGGTATCCATCATGGTATTCTTGGGAACTGGGTGGAAGTAATACATTCATAGAATGTTTTTTACACTGCAATCATTCAGTAGCATCGGATACCAATTTACCATGGTCATTTCATGTTTTGTGGACAAGTAAATAGTTGACTAGGTTTTAAAAGACATGCCACCTTCATTACTTCATACTCACTGACTACATCCCCCACTGAGGTGCTGGAGCCCCTCATCCGCAGGTACATGAGGCCCAGCAGCACGAAGAACAGGCAGGCGGCAGTCAAGAGGAACATGGACAGGTAGTGAGCGCTGAAGCCGCCGGTGGCGGACACCTCCTCCCGTTTGAACTGCTGCAGGAGCTCGTCCTCCGGGACCGTGGTGTGCTGCTTGGGCTTGGTTGCTGAGGCATGGCTGTAGGAGTGGTTGGACCCGGTGTGATTCGAGTGGTTCGCTCGGTATGTCGCGGTGTAGGAGGGAAAGCGCGGTCTGAGCCCGACACTAAACCGGCTGTTGCTAACACTGCTGCAGGCGGATTCGCCGTCTCCGTTGTCGAGGTGGTTCTTATTAAAAGAACCGGACGGGATGCCGCTGCGGTTGTCATCCGCGTCAGTCCCGGAGAGTTTCGGGTAGCTGCGGCTCACGTAGCTTCCGCTGAACTCCCTCGATTTCTTGCCATCGTCGTCCCTTCGTTCCCCGAGCATATCTAGGTTGAAGTCGGGAGTATCATGCGTCGTGTCCGAACTCCAGACGCTCCGGTACGGGAGAGAGGAGGCGGGTGGACTCTGTCTGAAAGTCAGACGACGTTCGTGGGGACGCTCACCCTCCTCTTCCTCCTCCTCGTCGGAATCGGAATAATCCCTGGCTAGATTAACGTTACTGCTGTTAGACTCGTAAAAAGCCTTATTCCCGTTCAAAGCCCGACTGTCTCTTTTCGTTTCTTCCAAAACGCTGGATTTACCCCGGTCGGCCCACCACGGAGACCCAGAAATGCCTTTCCTGTCCACGGATAACCCGAGGGAGGCGGCAGCGGGTGTTCCCGCAGGCCTGATGGTTGGTGTCTGCTGCGCGGATCCACGGTCTCTCCTACTGCCGCTGTGATTCGGGCCTCCTTTCTTCTGCGGCACCTCCGCGTCCGACTCGTCCGAGCTGAAGCCCAGCACGAACTTTCCGGCTCTGCGCTTTTCGCTCCGGCTGGAGCTCAGGCGCGTGACGTCACTGCCCGGTGGCCTGGCGCTGAATCCCGAAGCTCGCGCGGCGGCGTTGCTATTACAAGCGCTGCTGCCGTTGTTGTTGATACTCCCGGTGCTACTGCGCCCTTTCCCGCTCCGGGAGCCCCGAGGCTGTGGCTGCTCCTCCCGCAGCTTTTTCAGTTTCTTCAAGTACACGGGCCGCGTGCTCTCCGTCACCGGGCCAGGGGTGAAGCCGAGCCGTTTTAATTCAGACACAAGCTCCTCATCCGTTAACTGTGCAGACGCCATCTTTGCACGAAAAAACGCACACAGCGAGACACGGCGGAAGTGACGTAGAAGTAAGCGGACAGACGGCCAGCCTGAAAGGAACGAAATCAAGGAAACTTTTTTGTTTTTTATTATTAAATTAACATTATACAACACTATGAATGACAATTAAGAATAAACGGCGGAAAACCGGCGGTTATCAAGTGGAATACACAAAGCAGACATAAATCAAAATAAAGTATATCAATATTTTACAAAATATATAGGCCTATTTTGAAAATATAACCATATGTAGGCCTACAAAAAACAAATATTTTGCAGTCTTATTTTCAATGGACTGCCACATTTCACACAGTAAGAATAGCAAATTTACAAAATTATATGTTTCAGAAACAATAGAAATATGTTTCAGAAATTTTTCTAACAAAGCAGTTTCCACTCATAATGGAGTTCCGATGGTATATAAACTTTTATTTGATTTGCATTTTAATTATTTATAATTATTACAATAACAATTATTATTATTATTATTAATTTAAAAAAAAATTGACTAACAATTAAGAAAATCAAGTCCAAGCTTGTCAAGTAGTAATTATAATAATCTGTCAAATAAATAATTATAAAAAGCATATTAGTTAATGTGAATTAAAAATATGAATGAAAATACATTTTTGGATTTTCCAAAAGGTTTGTGTCAAATATCTGACAGAGACTTCTACTTTAGAAGCGTTTATCTCCAAGTACAAACGTAGCTACAGGGAATTTTGTGTTGGTGTCGACATACATTGAAACAAGAGAAAATAAATGAATGAATAGAAATACAAATAAAGATGTTGAGAGAAGTACTATCCATACGGAATATGGTTAAACCAACAAGAGATGCCTTTTGATGATATGGAAGAAAATATTTAATTATCACGTAGTTCAACACATTAATCAGCATGCGTATGCACATTGCAATTGATGATGGATTAGGGCGCCTTGGTTTGTATAACACTACGCCACCTCGTGGCAAGATCTATGAATTGCAACTCCTGCTGCGTACAAGTAGCTCGCGGAACAGTCCGCGCGAATCATTCTGTCAATTGAAGAGTAAGACTCGCTCGAGACACATTTAGTGCACTGGATTGAAGCGAGAGGGGAGAGCCAACAAACCGGCAATTCATTTTAAATAAACCAAGGGATGGCTTTCAGGACGCCTGCTGTTCAACTGCACCTTAAAACGTGTTTTCTTCTGCTTTTAGGGGGTCTAATGGAAGCTGCACAGGAGCAAGGAAGCATGTACATGTGGATTGATGCCAATCAAGCAAGAATATTAATTGGTAATAGTGTTTTGCGTGGCTTCTTAATGGCACATGAATGTTATTAGAGCCCAATTGCAAACCAAGCCAGTTAATAATAATTTAACTGAAAGTTTTTTTTTTAATTCATGGGAAGCTTGTGAATGCTCAATGCTTTATTCAACAGGTTTTGAGGAGGATATTTTAATAGTTTCCGAGGGCAAAATGGCCCCATTCACACACGACTTCAGGAAAGCACAGCAGCGAATGCCAGCAATACCTGTCAATATCCACCACGTGAACTTCACCTGGCAAGCCACTGAGCAGGTACTGTGTGTGTGTGTGTGTGTGTGTGTGTGTGAACCTTCATTCTGAAACGTTTGATGGCATGATCCTAACCACTGTCGCTTACATTGACAAATCATTATCCCGATGCCGTCTTTTCCCACATTAAAATATGTAAACATCTTCAAAACAAACTGATTTGATACGCAGAATCATTTAATTAAGTTGTTAAATACTTAAAAAATAAGTTGTTTTTCGAATGTGCAAGCTTTCCATTTGATTGATTTGTGATTAACATGCTCGTATAAATAAGCAATTTTAGTAACTTTAAAATACAATGAACATTTTGAAACTATTTATTTATTTACAATGTTTAGTGTTATTATTGTTATTAGTAGCCTAGGCTATATATTATAGCCTATTTATTACTGTTATAGCCTATTTATTAGTATTTTCCTGTTTACCTGTAACAAATATCTAAACATCCTTAAAACAAGTTAACTTATTTTGTAGAAAATAAATTCATCAATGAGTTAAGAACTATAATCTCAATTTAAAATATTTTCTTTGAAAGCTAATCTATTTTATGCAGTTTTGCTCGTCAGCTGAATGTAACATGTTTTAAAAGGAAAAGGGTCAGTTCAACTCTTGTGGTATTTTGCATGTTGGTGTTGTAAAGCGGCACGCGGATCAAAGCGCGGGCCCGCCGCGTGAACGCGCATTCTCATGCATGTGCCAAACATCTGGGTCGTCATCAGTACACTCTGAGAGCACGCGTGCCAGAGCCCGCGCTTTATTTCACAACGAAACTTCCATTTGGAATCACTTTGTTGCGTTGTTATTGCTAGTTGATCCTCTCTGTAATTCGTTATGGTTTTGGCAGAAACTGCGGCAAGTGATGCAGAGCTTTTCCCCCAAGGTTTAATAACAATAATAACTATATATTAGGCTACATGACTAATCAGTAAGGAAATCTTTCAGATCAGATTTTAAAGCTCAATATAAACTATCGCAGCTATAAGTTTCATTGTTTATTTTATTTTTATTTATAACAATTCTAAGCATTTATAAGGCATAATAATGAAAGCAAAATATTAGCAAAATTATTACAATAAAAACATAATTATTCCTACATAATGAAATAAATAAAAATGATGGCAACATAATTAAATGAAAACATAGCTTTTAAATTGATATTGTATTTTGATTAAAGCTTATACCCACTAAAATATTTGTTTTGATTCAATTCAGATCTAATTTGTATCCTTTTCACATTAAACAGCTTTCCAAAGCAGTTTTACTAAGAATATTGCCTTACAAATCCTATAATGTAAAAAAAGTATTTTCATGATTTGTTATCACAACATTTTTTTTCTTTTGACAAATTAACTTAGATAATTTATCTGTTTCAGATAACATAATATTGGTAGTTTCTGTTGATTAAACCAATCTCCTTCATTGTATTAACTCAATTTTTTAATTTCAATAAACTTAAAATTTTAAGGCAGCCAGGTTTTTAACTTTTTAAGTTAAACCAACAATAATTTTACAGTGTAATAAGGTGACAGCAGCAGTGAGAAAGGTCATATAAAATTTGCATATACAGTGGCAACTTTAAAAGTCAAAGCGAAAATGTTTTGTAATATCATGAACAACGGTATGCTCACATAGCGCATGTGCCAATTTTCCATTAATAATGTCAGTGTATAAATATGTAAATCCTGAGTGATGGCTATTTATTGCCTCTTTAATATGAATCACTTGTTGTATTCCTCATTCGGATGAAAGCGCCTGCTAAATGTATAAATGTAAGTGTAAAACCAAACGCTCTTGCATTCACAACAGCTCCATTCACAACTTTGTATGTATATACCTAAACAGCTTTTGGGGGGGAATGTACAGGAATCTCTTTTCACAAATGATCCATCTTTGCACGCCGGGATCATAATCTGTGAATGGCATGTTGACTTGACGAAAGAGCAGCAAGAGGGAGAAATTAAAATAGCAAGGGGAGGGATACGGAGGAAAAAGAGAGGGCCCACTCTGTCCTGGCCCCTGTTAGCTTCAAAGACGGCCGCTGAGGCTTTAGAACAAAGGTCTCCGGCATAAAAGGCTGGCGGCGAGAGTTATCTGTGTTGGTTATTACCATTCAGCTGTAGGATTAGCTAAGCTCTCCACACAGCTTGTGTACTTTTGCCTCCATCAAACGCTGCCCAGCTTTTACACTCCGAAATCTAGAGACCAGAAAAAAAGAAAGGGAAAAAAGAGCCGTCTACCTCGCTTTCATCTCCTTTTGGGACAGGTTTTGTTTTTGTAGCGCATGTTTGGCCTCGCCATCACGGCTGTCCTCACAAGTGTGTAATTCTCAAAGAGTTGAGGTCATTAGTCAGAGAGTGGAGGGAATTGATTGCCTTGCAAACTTAAGGATACCCTGAAACCCTCTTTTTAGTCTTTACAGATGTATATGTGCTCCTGTCATGAACCACATGCAACCTTTTTTGTGCTTTTGTCTCAGATGCCCCTCTTTATGCAAATCTACACTACTTCTTTTAATGTTTTTGAAGTCTAAAACAAAGTTCACCCCTGTTTATCTTTTTTCTTTTTCTTCTTCTTCAGGCAGAGTACTTCTATGAGTTTCAGACTCTGCGTTCAATGGATAAAGACATTATGGATGACCCTACTGTCAACGTTCCTCTTTTAGGATCAGTGCCACACAAAGCTTCTGGTGTGCTTTTACTCTTTATATACTGTCTATATATATATATATATATATATATATATATATATATATATATATATATATATATATATATATATATAAAATCCCCCCACTGTTTCCTCTTAGTAAAAGTTTTGATGATAAACTGGTGGAATATAATCTCGATTCTTAAAATCACATCTAAATTATGATTATTATAACCCATGAGACTTGTGGTACTGTACATGGATGCTTAAGGTTAATTAATCAAAAGCTGTTTTGTGTACTCAGTGGTCCAGGTGGGCTTCCCATGTGGAGGTGACCAGGATGGTGTGGCAGCATTTGAGGTGACCATCCTGGTGATGGATGCTGGAGGAAACATCATCCTGAGGACACCACACAATGCCATCTTCTTCAAAACGTGTCAGAGAGGTGAGCTTTCCAACCTTAGAAGTTGATGCACAGATTGTTATGGGAATGTCAATTGTGGATCAGATATTGAAACTTTACAGTTAAAATCCTAGAAGGAATTTTATTACTCGGAAGAGTTTTCAAGGTCATTCAGCTCAACTTAATTTCAGGTACAATACAATATAAACAGACATAAATGAAACACTTGTTGACATAGTATGAGTATAGAGCTGTAAGATGAATATGGTGTTTTGTATATGGCAAGATGGTAAAACATTTGTTATCCTGTCATTATTGAGATCTGAAACTCTAGAGAAGACATACACGACTATTCAAAAGTTTGGGCGGTAAGATTTTCTTTTTTAAAGAAATTCATATTTTATTCAGTAGAATGCATTTAATTGAACAAAAGACATAGTAAAGATATGTATAATGTTACAAAAGCTTTCAAATAAATACTGCTTTTTAAACTTTCTATACGTCAAGGAATTCTGAAAGAACAACCATTTATCACGTTTTCCATAAAAATATTAAGCAGTAAAACTGTTTTCAATATTGATAATAATAAGAAATGTATCTTGATCACTAAATCAGCATATTAGATTGATTCCTGAAGGATCGCGTGACACTGAAGACTGGAGTTTTAAAATATTAAAATAGATAAGTTATTTTAAATTGTAATCATATTTCACAATATTACAGCCTTGGGGAACATTAAAAACATTAATCTTATTGACCTTAGTTTTAACTTTTGAACAGAAGTGTATGTGAGAGTAAAGTTTTTTTTCCTCAAGAGAATAACCTGGAAACTTTGGTGAAAGTTTCCATTTGCTCTAGAAGAAACAACCCTAGTAAAAAAAACTTCACAAAAATGTATTCAAAATACATTTATTTCATACTAAGTATACTACAAACCCAATAACATTTACTGACATATCATAATTTAAACATGATTTGCAGTACTTCTTTATTGCACAATGCACATGTTTTAATATTAAGACTAAAATGTGCTTTAATATCACTATTAGGAAGGATAGAATGATCTCTGTATAATATCAGTCTTTAAATTCAAGATATTGCAATAGTTCCACTTTAGCACAATCAAAAATACTTAAGTTTATCTTTAGTTGGACCTCAGCACTATTTCTGGATAACTAAAGTACAACTAAAGTACACAAACAGACTTTTAAGTATAACAGTACAATTGATGGGCATTTATATTAATGTATTAATATATGTATTCAAAGTATATATGTGTATGTATTAAATAAATGTATTTGTGTAATAAAATATATATATGTAATAAAATATATGTATTCATTTGTAGTATAAAATAGCATTAAATAAATGTATTTCAAATACATTTTTGGCATATTCAAATTTCAATAGGGAAATGAGATGTTAAATAGATCTTATTTATGATTTTGAGCATGTTTTGTCTCTTCTTTAAGTGCATTTGGTAAGAGAAGCAGTGATCATGGTATGGGTGATTCTCAACCTCACCCACAAAGCCATCGCTGGCTCATGAGGTCATGTGAATCCTACCAGCTGCAGCCCTTTAGAATGAGCGTGTTATGTTTTTCTCTGATCCCCCCTCCCTTCTCACACACACTAACCTCACGGTGTTGCATTCCCCTACACACCCATCTCCACCCCTCTCCATTCGGCGTGTAGACTTCACAGATCAAATGGTCCATCTGTCTGAAGCCACCCCGCAGGGAGGAAGCGAAGTGTTTCCTAGTGACAGCTGAGGGTGCCTTAATGACTAGTACCCACAGGTTGTTTTTTTAAAAGTCTAGCTACTTAAATTTCACCCACAGGACAAAATGACATTGACGAAGTTGATATAGCTCAACACTTTCCAGTTTACCCTCTTTTCGAGGACCATTATTAACAAAATTGGACATTTAGTTTCATGTTTCTTAAACCTGACATAAACATATCTGCATGGATGTTGCATTGAACGAACCTTAAAAAGGTTATTTGAGACAACAATTAACATTTTGTCATCATTTACTCACCACCGTGTCCTTCCAAACTTGTATGACTTTCTCCCCATGTGGAACACAAAAGGAGACGTTTAGCTGAATATCCAAGCTGCTCTTTTTCATATGATGTAGACTAAGACTAAAGGGAACACTTTATATTCTGCAGTATTACTGTCTTGAATGCACTGACACTATTGGATGAGAACTGAACTGAGTTGGATAATGACATCACTGCTTCAAAGCTGAATTGAACTCATTATATAATTTATGAACTTTACATAGTTATTGAGCCAGAATGAATCAACACTGAACTGATTTCACTTGAATAGTTACTGTTTATTACTGTATTTTTATAACTGCTTTATAGCAGGATTGCAGTCTCTTTGCATTACTCAATCTTTATTTCCATTTATCACTGTAAAGCTGCTGTGAAACAATCTGTTTTGTATAAAGTGCTATATAAATAAAGGTGAATTGATTTGACATAAGAGCTGCCAAAGTCGAAAATGACAAAAAAAAGGCAACAATAAAGTGGTTAGTATGACTTGTGCGCTATATTCCAAGTCTTTTTAAATCTTTGTATGAAGAACAGACCCAAATTTATGATGTTATTAACTGAAAATCCTGCTTGACAGCCTCAGTCCCCATTCACTTTCATTGTAAGGAAAAGAGCAGCTTGAGCATTCTGCTAAACTTATCATTTGGTTTTTCACTGATAAAAAAGAAAGTCATATGCATTTCAAAACACATGAGATTGAGTAAATGATGACATAATGTAAAGTAGACTAAACTACATAGTCTTTTTCAAGATTGTGAATTACACTGAAACATTTCTGTAACAGCTTTGTGTTTGACAGAGTTGTTGACATTGTGGTTTCACCTCAAAGCTATTTCCCTCCTTTTATATGCTGGTGTCAGTACTGTTATTGAATTCACTGGCCTTTCAACTTCTCCCGGAATCTGATGTCCTTGAAGTGGCGTAGGAAGGGAGTAAGTTATGAAGAGTTTGGTGAAGATAAAAAAAAAGAAAGGAAATGTTCTCACCATTTATGTCTTCTCTCCTCTTTCTGAAGCAAAGTGCCCTGGTGGTTGTCGCAATGGAGGCTACTGCAATGAAAGGCAGGTCTGCGAGTGTCAGGATGGGTTTTATGGGGTGCACTGTGAGAAAGGTAACCATATTTATATAGACCCACCATCAAATTAAAGTCAGTAGGCAGGTTACTGACAGTGTAGTTTACTACATGAAAAAAAAAAAAAAAAAAAAAAAAATATATATATATATATATATATATGTTTTTTAAATTTATTTTATAAAATTAATTGTATATTTAAACATTGTGATTTAAATATAATATTTATATTAATTTAAATATTTGAGTTTTGATTAATAGTTCTGGTCGGATCATCACTTCCCAAAATGCCTTGTGCAAATTACAAAGTGCAGTTAAGCCCGCTATGTACTAGTTTATATGAAAGAATGGAGCATGCATGTATTCTAGAAGGTTTCTAAAAAAAAAATTAATTACCCAGCAGGTTGGGAGGCACAAACATGTGTTTTTCATCTATTTACAACTTTAAAGAGCGGTTTACCAAAAACGGCTTCCATTAGATGCTGAATATGCGTTCAATATCCTCATTGTAGCTCTGCTGTGTTTGTACATAAACCACTACCACAAAACACCTTTCATCTAACAGCTTTTGGCCGATTTGTTTTCGTCTGCATCGCTGCCAAAACCACAAAGTTTTGTGCTTTTCATATCAAGAAAACCTGCAGCCCAAACAACAACAGCAGCAGCAAGCATTTTAACTTGTTTATTTGTCATTTCAAAATAAAACGTTAATGTATTGACTACATAAACTTTTCAGCCTGGAAGCTCTGTGAAATATTAAGTTGCATTTTGCATTAAGATAATTTGCATCATTTGGGCTGAGCTAATAATCATAAGCATATTTTAAGGCGCATTAGATATAACAAACAAAATCCTCTTTTCCTCATTTTTAGCCCTGTGCTCTCCTAGATGTGTGAACGGTGGCCTGTGCATGAGCCCAGGTGTGTGTATATGTCCTCCGGGCTACTTTGGACCCAGCTGTGAGAGAGGTTGGTTTCCTTCCTTTTACTGCCTATCCATCATGCTGCTATTGTGCTATCTTATGCCACCTTTCATTATAATATTAATCTGCCCCAATTATGCTATTTTAAAGGCTACTCATTTTGTTTTGGAAGTCTGCTACAACACTTTTTCTTGCATCCGAGGTCAAAAACACTTAAGTTTTGTCATAATATACATAGCAGCATCACCTTATTTCTCATAGTATCTGAAAGGGTATTTGCTTTTGCAGCACAAAAAAAACCAAATTCTTCTTTACATGTCGACAACACAAGCCAAACTCTTCCAGGCTTCAGCTACAACTACAGTATTTGAGGGTGGGTCAATGGAGATGTTGTTTACAGGCAAAGAAGACCATAGGCTGGCATTATGCAAATTTGTTACAAACCTACATAGGTTTGTGCAGGAAGTAAGACCCTAATTACTGACAATTCGTTTCAGGCAGGTCAGAATCGATTCTTTCTTTTGGGAGGCAATAAATATCTCGTTCAGTAATGAAACTCTGGAGGGCACAGGCTCATAGGTCCTTTACATGCAATCTGCAAGCAATTACATCATTACCACATGGCATAAGCTGACTGGTCACTGCTGTAGCTAATGAGATTGCTTTCAACAATTAAATTGTTTGGTTCACTGTTTGCTAGTCTATCAGAGTTCGTAATAATTCAACTTCTTTAGATAAGTGAATGGTCTTTTATTATTCCAAATCACTAAACAATGTTCCATGATCTGCATTTATCAGTTCATAAATGAAGCAACACCATAAATACGTTCAAAATCATATTTGATGTTTTGCAAGTTGTGTTGGATGCAGGGAGTGAATAATTAAGCATATAAGCAAAGCTAGCGTGAGAACATGTATTCTGAGTCAATAACAGCAGCAGGAAGAAAAACTTTGCTTTGAGGTTACAGCCAAGCTTGCGTGAGACCATGTTTTAAGTTAAATTAGTATTTTTCCATAAGAATGCAATGTACAGGATTGCATGTTACCCTGTGGTTTTGCTGTTTGTTGCATGACTATACATTTAGATGGGCTGTTCGAACACCGCAATATATATAGATGACAATACAGCATGCATGCTTGCTCAGGTGGTAGCTGGGGGTTATTGTCTCCATCTCTATCATGTTGCAATGTGATATCATTTGTTAAAGTCACACATAGTGCTCGTTCTCATTAGGTAATTTTGAGCCATATTGGTTCAGGAAAAAACAAGGTAGTTTTGGCCAATAGTTAAACAAACCTGAGGATATGGCATCAAGGTACACTTTGCAAAAGTCACTAGTAAATTATTCTGGGCTTCACTAGCCGAGATTTAAGTCAAAACACTATAATTTAAGCCATTCGGCGAAGCAGGTCCAGGCACACAAAGCATAGTCCATTAGCATTAAGCATTAGCATTAAGCCATTCGGCAAAGCAAGTCCAGGCATACAGAATTGGCAAACATGCATTTCTCATCTTTGGAGCAGCAGTACATGTCCTGGAGATAGATCTCTGTTAGGGGGACTGTGGTGTCCTATTGTCTTTCTGTTGTCTCTATGAGGGTTTCTGAATGTCTATTAATGCAGCAGCATGTTTTACACAAATGCATGTGTGTGTTTGCTTGTATTGTGTCATTAGTCTTGTTCCTGCTTTGTTGGGGGATTTATGTATGTCTATTCATGCAACACAGCAGCATATCTTGCATGCCATCTTCTATTGGCGGTAGAAAGTCTATACTTGCTCTGCAGCAGCGGCGTAGCAGATCTAGTCCAACAAGACCAAATTTAATAACATGCTATAATTATTTAGTTTAAGTTCAATACCTAGTATCCAGGCTGATAGGTCCTTCAGTTTACATGCAGTATGCAAGCAATCACATCATTACTGCATGGCACAAGCTGATTGGCCTCTGCTGATCCTGCAGCCAATGATATTGCTTGTAAAATTCTAATAGTCTGGTTCTGTGTTTGCTGTAGGTCTAACATTATTAGAGATCCTCTGAAACCCTCCACCATTTATGTCTAGATTTATTTTTGTAAAGCAAGAAATTCTGATCGCAGTCTCTACATGTTTTTTAATTTTTATTTTACAGCTGTTCTTAAAGGATTTAGAACAGATGCCAAACCATGAAACATGATCTACCAAACCGTTAGATAAATAAATAAAAGCACAAATTGTTTGTGTGTTATTTCTCTTTGTAGTTTGTGACATGTTCACTGCCTTGTTTTCTCTGCATTAACAGCTAACTGCAGCACCACCTGTTTGAATGGAGGGACGTGTTTCCATCCTGGCAAATGCATCTGTGCTGTGGGCTTTGAGGGGAGCCGCTGTGAGCTCAGTGAGTTCAGCTACACGTATCTTCATCAACACTGTGAAAGGAAAAAACTACAGTCAGACCACAGTAACAGCACACCATTAAAAATGATCCAAAAAAAAAAAATGCCGACTTGTTGGCCAAACCTAAGGATTTTCAGATGGGCTTTTAGAGAGGGAAAACGTTGTTAAATAAGGACTGCAACTATTAAAGGGTGTGGTTTTATGTGCTTGATGAATCATGGTACATTGGTGTCTTTAAACTAAGGTTTTGGATCAGTATGATTTAAAAAAAAAATGAATTAATATTTTTATTTAGCAAGAATGCATTAAACTAATCAAAAGTGAGTGTAAATACATTAAAAATGTTACCAAAGATTTTCATTTCAAAAATTGATTCCCCATTTTTTTTTTTTACTTTCTATTAAAGGGTTTAGTTCAACCAAAAATGAAAATTCTGTCAGTAATTACTCACCCTCATGTTCGTAAGACTTCCGTTCATCTTCGCAACACAAATTAAGATATCTTTTGATTAAATCTGAGTGTAAATCTAGTGTAACAGCGCAGCGCTTCTGGGTTGTACGTCAGAATGTAGGTTCACTATTGGCCGACGCTGGTCATGTGTGTGACGTGTGTGATGTACAGCACAGAAGCGCTGAGCTGTTACACTACGTGAACTCACTCAGAGGCCCACAGAGAAGGAAATGAATGGTTGAATAAAGTTGTTATTTTTGGGGGGTTTTGCGCACAAAAAGTATTCTCGTCGCTTGATAAACTTATGGTCACTGTAGTCACTTGGACTATTTTTAAAGATGTTTTTACTAACTTTTCTGGGGTGGCAAGTTTCAATTACATAGACGCCTATTGAGGAGTGAGACAGCTCTCAGATTTAATCAAAATATATTAATTTGTGTTGCGAAGATGAACGAAAGTCTTACGGGGTTGGAACAACATGAGGGTGAGTAATTACTGACAGAATTTAAAATTTTGGGTGAACTATCCCTTTAATCAAAAAATACCTAAAAATATGTCATGGTTTCCACAAAAATATCAAGCAGCACAAATGTTTTCAACATTGATAATAATAAATATTCTTGAGCAGCAGACCGATAAGGATCATGTAAGACTGGAGTAATGATGCTGAAAATGCAGCTGTTTTATCACAGGAATAAATTACATTTTAAAATATATTCAAAGAGCAAACTACTGATTTTGATTTGCTCATAAAAAAGTACCAATTAGAAAAAGTCCCAACCTCATTAGAAATTCCTGAACTCATAGCTTAAAAGTGCTAATTCTCTTCTGAGTATTTGGACTTCTAACTAAACAGCTCTTTTGATTTATAATGTTGAGTGTTAACTGGCAGTTCCATTTTCATCATCATCTTTCAAAGGGAAAGCTGTGTTGTTTTTCTTTGGATGTAATAGGCTCACTTCCAGAAATTGCCCTCAGAGCAGGTCTCCAAGTAAACTTCCTAAGTGAAGTGTGTTCTCACATTAGTGTTAAATGGGCCGGCACCTACTTGGGCAAACACAGGATGTAATGCAGTTGTGTTGTCACCCTAATCACTAATAACAACCTCATGAGCTCACATGCACTCAAGCAGTGTGGCGTTTTATCTCAGACCCTGTTCTCTGACACAGAAATACTGTATATACACACTTGCTTTGCCTCAAAGGTCTGTAGTCTAGTTCATTGGTGTTTAAACAACTCTACTTTGACCCCAAATATCATCCTTTCCTGTTCAAAGGCAGGAAGTATTGCAGTAACACCTCTTTTGGTCTGTAAAGAGAGAGAAGAGAAAATATTGAAGTAGCATTACCGTAACTTTTTAAAAGCATTATGCCAGTTGTTACTGTCTGATCCACTGCAGTATCATGTTCTCTGTCAAAACGAGCTGTGACATAAACGCCCGGAGTCCCATTGAGGTCATGTTATGTAAATACCTAGTTTCATGGGTATGGATTTTGTTGATTTGTCAAGGAACAAAGCCACTGAAAATACTTGATCAAATATGCAGGTGTAAGAGGATCCGTGAACGTTTGGAAAGGGTTTGTCTGCCTATACGCACCGCTTTTGTTTTTTAAAGCATTAAATTTCCTTTTTATTTTATTTCTCAATCAATTTACTGTACTTTTCCATACACCCTCTGCTGGGTGTTCTCAATATTTTTGTCTCATTTTCCAGTGACAAATATCTGAAAATCCTTAAAGCAAGATCAATTACTGCAGCTTGTTTATATTTACATAAAACCCCAATGGTTTTAAAATGGTAAAAATAAAATAAAGCTTGTAAAACCCCAATGACAAAATAAACACTTTAAAAAATTGTTTTTGTTGTGTTAAAAATATAAATGGAAATGTTAAATATATAGCATTAAAGTTCTCCAGTTTGTTTACACTGGCTTGAAGTATATTTAACATCTTCCTGTCACAAAAATGTGAATCTTATATAAATGTTAAATATATAATAGTTAAATAGATTAATAGAAATATAAATAAATACCCCCCCCGCCCTTCCAATTAAAACTGAATGGAGAAATTAATATAATTATAGCTTTGTAGTTACTATATGTGCATCAACAATTTTGATTGGCTTTAAAATGTTATAAATTAAAAAAAGTTTTCTTTGTCAAGATGATCTCAGCATAATATGAAGAACATATGAAGAACAACACTCCCTTTCGCAGTCTATGTTGTTTTTGCATTTTGGGATCGCGATAATGCAGTTTGCGATGTTGTTGTCTGCAGGTAAATGTCGTCAGTCTTGCAGAAATGGAGGCAAATGCACAGGGAGGAACAAATGCAAGTGCAGCAAAGGCTACCATGGCGATCTGTGCTCCAAAGGTGAGATTATCCCAACTTGGCAGAAGAAATGTGGACATGTTTGATCAAAAGCACATGTTCCACTGCAGCATTTCTCTATGCGCTTTGCTCACGCACTGTAAAAATGAACTGCCGGTGCTTGATTGCACCTTAAATTTTCCATTTGGGCTCCAGGGTTGCTGAACGGCACATGATATATTTCTAAGACTAAACACTGCGTCTCTGTGTAAGGGTGAAAGTGTATGTGTATACGTGTGTGCAGCTGTCTGCGAGCCCAGCTGTGGAGCACACGGGACCTGTGTGGAGCCCAACAGGTGCCAGTGCAGGGACGGCTGGCATGGACGTCACTGCAATAAGAGTAAGACAACATCCCACATCCCTTTTCCCAAGGCCAAGTTACTAATTGCCACCTGGAAATGGATTAGAGCAAGAAATCCGCTGTAATGTCAGGGTTGTCACGTAGAGGCTGAGGCGGTCGGATCCATTCGCAGATATTTATTAAAGGAACACAAAAGATCGAGTCCAAGCACGGAGAAACAAGAGGTACAAACTAAGACAGAGTTTGGGTAAAACAATACTTCACCAATGGGCACAGAACAGAACAGTCCAGATAAAGGGTTGCTGAGGGTGCACAGGTGAAACTGATGAAACCATAATCAAACATAATGAGTCCATGGTGGAACATAACGCAGGAAGAGAGTGCCCTCCAGTGGCTCATGCGGGCACTCCAGCCGCTGATTGTCACATAACCCCCCCTCTAAGGAGCGGCTTCCAGACGCTCCTAAGAGCTCTGGGGGGAGGTCAACGGGGGATGGGATGGAGGGCCAGGTCCGTGGAGAGGCAGGGGACCTGGAGACAGGAGCAAGACCCGGGACCACGGAGAAGCAAGCTTCGCAGGCAGCCCAGGCGGGGCAAGCTTGGCAGGGAACCAGGCCGGAGCACAACAGACAGGAGAACAGGGCGGAGCACACTGAACACGGGAACGGAGTAGATCACACCTAACTGGGCTAGCCGGAACCAGTAATCCAGGAAGCTCAGACGTAGGCAGTAGAGCAAAGGTCCATGTAGATGCCGCCCCCATGGCCCTCTCAGGGTACCTACTAGCAAAGGTCCATGTAGACGCAGCCCCCAAGGCCCTCACAGGGTACCTCCTGCCCCCCCCCAAAAAATACTTGGGGAAATCCACGGGAGGAAGGTGCTTGAAGGGCGCCGGCAGGGCAAAGCGCAGAGGCGGGGCCGGCAGGGCGAGGCGCAGAGGCGGGGCCGGCAGGGCGAGGCGCAGAGGCGGGGCCGGCAGGGCGAGGCGCAGAGGCGGGGCCGGCAGGGCGAGGAGTCTGGGAACGCCCTCCGGAGCCTGGCAAGCCAAACGAGTCCTCCCTCTCCTCCTTCTGCGACGGCGCTTCACAGGGCTAGATTCACTACTGGACGTACTTGACTCATTAGACTCGGTAGACTCGCTTGACACAGTAGACTCGGTAGACTCGCTTGACACAGTAGACTCGGTAGACTCGCTTGACACAGTAGACTCGCTTGACACAGTAGACTCGCTTGACACAGTAGACTCGGTAGACTCGCTTGACACAGTAGACTCGGTAGACTCGCTTGACACAGTAGACTCGGTAGACTCGCTTGACACAGTAGACTCGGTAGACTCGCTTGACTCGGGACTAGACTCGCTTGACTCGGGACTAGACTCACTTGACTCGGGACTAGACTCACTTGACTCGGGACTAGACTCACTTGACTCACTTGACTCACTTGACTCACTTGACTCACTTGACTCACTTGACTCACTTGACTCACTTGACTCACTTGACTCACTTGACTCACTTGACTCGGGACTTGACTCACTTGACTCGGGACTTGACTCACTTGACTCGGGACTTGACTCACTTGACTCGGGACTTGACTCACTTGACTCGGGACTTGACTCACTTGACTCGGGACTTGACTCACTTGACTCGGGACTTGACTCACTTGACTCGGGACTTGACTCACTTGACTCGGGACTTGACTCACTTGACTCGGGACTTGACTCACTTGACTCGGGACTTGACTCACTTGACTCGGGACTTGACTCACTTGACTCGGGACTTGACTCACTTGACTCGGGACTTGACTCACTTGACTCGGGACTTGACTCACTTGACTCGGGACTTGACTCACTTGACTCGGGACTTGACTCACTTGACTCGGGACTTGACTCACTTGACTCGGGACTTGACTCACTTGACTCGGGACTTGACTCACTTGACTCGGGACTTGACTCACTTGACTCGGGACTTGACTCACTTGACTCGGGACTTGACTCACTTGACTCGGGACTTGACTCACTTGACTCGGGACTTGACTCACTTGACTCGGGACTTGACTCACTTGACTCGGGACTTGACTCACTTGACTCGGGACTTGACTCACTTGACTCGGGACTTGACTCACTTGACTCGGGACTTGACTCACTTGACTCGGGACTTGACTCACTTGACTCGGGACTTGACTCACTTGACTCGGGACTTGACTCACTTGACTCGGGACTTGACTCACTTGACTCGGGACTTGACTCACTTGACTCGGGACTTGACTCACTTGACTCGGGACTTGACTCACTTGACTCGGGACTTGACTCACTTGACTCGGGACTTGACTCACTTGACTCGGGACTTGACTCACTTGACTCGGGACTTGACTCACTTGGCTCGGCGGCATTTGACTCACTTGGCTCGGCGGCACTTGACTCACTTGGCTCGGCGGCACCTGGCTCGGCGGCACTTGACTCGGCGGCACTTGACTCGGCGGCACTTGACTCGGCGGCACTTGACTCGGCGGCACTTGACTCACTTGATTCGGCAGCACTTGACTCACTTGGCTCGGCCGGCGGAACCTCCGCGGTCTCCGGATTGGCAAATTCAACAGGACCAGTGCGGAATACGGGCTCGAGTGGGCATACGTGAGTCGCGGGGTTGGTAAGACTGCAGTGAGGAGCTGGCTCGGCCGGATAGGACGGGAACGTGGCTATGGAACAGTCCACGAAGCAAGCCTCAGCAATGTACCGGTCCAGAGTCCAATCGGTAATGTTGCTCGGCATCCATCGAGCAATCCGGTAATCCAGCCCGTTCCGAAACAGGCCTATGAGCTGGATTTCATCGAGCGTTCCAAGATGGCAAATGGAGAGGAAGTCCTTAGCATAGCTTTGGACGGACTGGTTCACTTGAAACATTAGCGAGAGATATTCTCTCAGGGCCCGGTTGCTGACGACTATGGGAGAGACTGCTGGAGCAACTGCTGGTTCCATTTTGCGATGAGTTGTTCTGTAATCTGCTGGATCCTGATGTGGTGAAGTATTCTGTCACGTAGAGGCTGAGGCGGTCGGATCCATTCGCAGATATTTATTAAAGGAACACAAAAGATCGAGTCCAAGCACGGAGAAACAAGAGGTACAAACTAAGACAGAGTTTGGGTAAAACAATACTTCACCAATGGGCACAGAACAGAACAGTCCAGATAAAGGGTTGCTGAGGGTGCACAGGTGAAACTGATGAAACCATAATCAAACATAATGAGTCCATGGTGGAACATAACGCAGGAAGAGAGTGCCCTCCAGTGGCTCATGCGGGCACTCCAGCCGCTGATTGTCACAAGGGTATTACCATGGATATTTAGACATATTTCCATAAAATACCAGTTTTATGGACATGAACAAATTATATTCTTGGTGGTACCGTGGAGTGCGTTGCAAGCATTGTTTACACAAACTGAAATGAAAACAGCTTTATTAACTGAATTTTTTTTAATGACCCATAAAACTAACTAAAAAAAAAATTGAATATTTTTTATCTATGGTATATTATAAAACTTTACACAACCTTTACAACTTAACTTTTGCAGCCCTAAAATGACTAAAACAAATAAAATTTGTAAGCGTAGAAAAAAAGAGATATATAAGCACACAAAAACTAAACTTAATTGAAAAGACAAATTGAAAAAAATACAGTTTGCACCAATTGAACTAAAACCCTGGCACATGACTTGTTTTTGTAGTAAAGTCAATCGCCCGGTTTCACAGACAGGGCTTAGATTAGGCCTTAGTTCAATTAGGGAATTTATGTCGCTTTTATAAACTTGCCTTAAAAACATTTACTGGTGTGGATCTTAAAATCCACACCAGCACCAGTATGTGTGGATCTTAAAATTAAACAATGACATCGACATATTTTAAGATATGTCAGTGCAAGTTGCTTTTAGTTAAAACAGCTCAAACATGCATTTTGGTTTAGCTCTAAGCTTAAGCCTTGTCCGTGAAACCAGGGGAAAATGTCTTATTTTTTTAATTATTTTAAGCTTTTATTATTTATATTGACCATGGGACTGTAACAGTAATGTCTGTGTTTGTGGTACCCTCTTGCATATTGTTTATAATGCCATTTAACCATTGGTAAAGCAATTTTTACCACCTATTTTTTCTTATTTTCCCTACAAGGGTCAAATAGTATTGAACGGTTTTATAGCAAATATACCAATGCACAATTTGAACTAAAACTCCAGCAAAAATGGCTTGATTCTTAGTCATAAATAAGTTACTGTTCTGCACGATTCAACGCACAACTGAACTGATTGCGCTCTTCCTCCAGGATTTCGTGGAGGAGTCTCCAACAGCCAGCGGGTCTCCGGTTCCAAGCACAAGTCACTGCCTGTGGCAACGAAGGACACAAAGGAAGCACCCGAATCCAGTCAGCCCTCTGAGACCAACTACGTGGTTTAAGCCTCTAAATTTTGGGCCAACGGCCCCTCCATTTTCAACGTCGCCTTCCCCAGAACAAAGCTTTAATCATCCTCTTCCGATCCACATTGGGACACTCCCAAGCTGGACTGCTGCTTTCTCAGAGCGAGACTTGTTTTTTTAGGACAGTAACAGTGTCTTATTTTACCACACTAGCGCCTTTGATATAATATCTCCCACAGTTACCCTTCATCAAGCTTCTGCCCTGCGTCAACCGAGAGGGGAGTGAGTCACATGGTTGTGGTGAGCGTCTGATGTTTGTGAGTAGCCCTGCGGTTTAGCTTCAGATGTGGCGCTGAATCACTTTGAGAAGTGTACGTTACGATCCGAGAACTTCCGGGTGTGGATCCAGCTTTTCTTAGGATGGTAATTGCTGTGTTTGGCTTGTGCTCGAGGTTCGTCTCATTTTGTAAACATATTGTCGCCATTATTGTCACTAACATTCTTTTTCATGCAAATCACACTTGTGTAGTAGCTTCTCCAACAAGTACTTGTATAAGTAATATGTATTCTATTCGTGCTATGTAAAATTCAAATATAAAAATATATATTTAGATATATGTAGACAGTCTTTAAGTGTATGCTTAGAGTTTTCATACTTATGTATAACAATGCACATAAGCTGCTTGTGATGTCATAAACATTAAGCCAAAAGTTTGAAAAAAACAAATTTTCATGTGACTTCATTACACAAATAAAACATGTTTTGTTGGAGCCTGTGAAGATGAAGTGTCTTAACTCTTAAAAGGACAGTTCTGCCATCATTTACTCACCCTCATGTCATTCCAAACCTGTAAGACTAACTTTTGTTTGTGGAACACAAAGGGTCTTGGACGAAATCTGTCAAGCTCAAAAACAATAAGACAAAAGCACCATAAAAAAACAAAATTGTCCATGCAATTAACTGAAAATCTTTCCTTGGTGTGTTCATAAGAACAAATTCATGAATTAATCATTCATTTGTATCAGATCTTTGAATTAGATAATCAAGTTCAGTACCTCTGTTAAACTCAAGTTAACAGCTCCCTGGAGGTTATTATTGGTGAGTAACAACTTCCATTTTGGTCCGTTCCACACTTTAGGCCATCTAATAGCTTTAGAAAAGTTGAAATATAACACACAAGTTGTATGGAGTACTTCTATAGCACTATTTGATGTTTGAATGATGTTTTAAAAGCTTGAAAGCAGGATGACAGGAAAAAAAATTAACTCTATTTTTCCCCGTTCGAGGCTGACAAAGAATACAAAGTCACAATTTATTGGAAAGCGCCAAGCTCAGAAAGTATATTCACTAACATTTAAAAATTTGGGGGTTTTGAAAGAAGTTTCTTACACTCACTGAGGCTGCATTTATTTAATCAAAAATACGATAAAAACTGTTTTGTGACATTTAATTACTTTTTTTTTAAAATTTATTCCTGTTATGGCAAAGCTGAGTAGTCTTCAGTGTCACACGATCCTTCAGAAATCATTCTAATATGCTGATTTGGTGCTCAAGAAACATTACCAATGTTGAAAGCAGCTGTGCTGCTTAATATTTTTGTGGAAACTTACTTTTTTGTAGGATTCTTTGATGAAAAGAAGTTCAATTTATGTTTAATCATTTATTTGAGGCATTATAAATATCTTTACTGTCTTTTGATACATTTAATGATCCTGTATGGCACAGCGCTCTTAGATTACTTAATCTTTCTTTAACCTGCTTAAATGTTATTCCGTCATTTGTTCCACAGGCTTTCTATAAGGGGAGGATTGTAAAATAAAGCGAGTTTTACGGGCCAGTCTTGCGGCTTCTGTGCGATTGCGAAGGGACTACACTGGTGGGTCTAACTCTGTGTGCGCTGGCAGGCGAATAAGTAGCCTGTTGCTCTCCTGTGCAGAATAAAGGACGCTTTCTTACCAAAGAAATCCAAGTATTCACATATTCCCTGTCTCAGGTATAGTGGAAAAAAGCAAAGCTTATAGAATGGGTGCAGATGTTTACCACCTCCACCATCATGAGATGAATTGTCAGATGTTAGTTTCGGTAAAAGTAACATCATGCAACTGGAATGTTGATGTCTACTTCCCAAAATACATGAAACCTTGCGCAACATCCACCTGGAAGAGCACTCATCATTTGAACCAATCACTCAAAAAGCAATCTTTGGTTTTCAAGGTTGAAAAGGTCTTGGTAAAGAAGAATGATGGCAATGTGCATATGAACATACACACATGCAGACTAGGAAGATCATTCACACATTACACCAATTAACCTCTATGGGGGGCGCCGCTCGATCAGCCGTACTTCCCGCCGTGGTCCAGAGGAAGCTGGTGTGGTGGCCAGAGAGGAAAGGTGAAAATAAACAGCTGGCCGGGTGATTATTTGTACTGTTCCACATCACATAGCAGCTCGGCCCACCATGATTGCCCTGCGGAGCCCATGGGAGCCACGCGAAGTTGCCCTGTCAGGTCACCTTTCATGGAGGAAATACAACAATAACAAAAACACTTTGTGGAATGTCAAAAATGTAGCAGGCAAATGAAATGGCGGTAACCATGGAAACCACTGAGTCATTTCGTGCCTGTGAATTTTCCAAACATCTGGTAACTTGCGTTAAGCAGGTGCAGGAACAGGTATGTTCCATTTGTATCTGCCTCCGGGCACGGAAGCAGGGAAACATCAGAAAGATTCGGTCTGTTGAGAATCAAATTGAAATGTTCTCTCCATTACACTTCATATAATGGCTCTTCTGAGAATCATAGCATTAAAAGATTCACGTTCGGATAATAAGACGGAACGAAGGGCAAAAATAAGATACTCACAGGACGTACTTACAGGAATATTCCAGATTCAATAGTTAAGCTCAATTGACAGCACTTGCCATAATGTTGGTTACCACAAAATTGTATTTTGACTTTTCTCTTCTTACTTTTCAGAACGTTTTTTTTTTTCAGTACATGAACAACAAAAACATTGACAGCCAATCAGAATCCACCCGACTTTAAAGAGGATGAGCATTTTTTTATTTTTTATTTAACCCTTATTTAACCAGGGAAATCCTTTGAGAACAAGTCTCTTTTACGAAGGAGCCCTGGCCAATAAGGCCGCAGTAAAAGTTTCACATAAAATACAAAATATAATAAATACAATAAACATGCAAGACATAATACATTAACAATACAATGAATCAGCCACACTAAAAAAAATACAATGGCCTTACAACAGTTAGAAATACAATGTAACAAATTACAATACAATAGACTTATGTAAATTTTCCCTAATTTGGGAAGCAGGGACAGGTGCCCATTGTGCCTGCTTCCCGATACTTTACTAGCCTCTTAAAGTGACCAAAGGAGACCAAGTTATCAAGTAACTTGTAATAGGTTGTAATAGGTTTTAAAGCATTATTTTTAAATAGCATTTAAAGTGGCAGACGACAAAAGTGAAGTGTGTTCTTATAATAAACAAAGTTATCGTCCTTTAATTGGTGTGGACGCTAGTTAGCATTCTTGGTTTTATGGGCCTTAACTATAAAGTACAAAGTTGTATAAAGTAATAATCATTCTAATTACGAATGTTATCGCCTGTTGGTGAGGATGGTAATAGGGTTATCGCTCTTGGTGTGAACAGGCCTTAACTAAAAAGCATAAAGTAATAATCATTCTAATTCTATAAGAAAAGAGAAGTCCACACATTGTTTCTAAGAAAATAATACATTCAGTCCTGGTTCGCTTAGCATTCACAATGTCATTTTTAAGACCGAACCTCCGATACAAAAAAACATTCAAAAACATGGCTGTGTTGGGCAAAATGCACTTGTAATATGTGCGTACGTATGATGGCATTTTGACAAGCTGAGAACACGCAATAGTTTATAAAATGTGTAAAGGAGCAGTGCAAGGAAATTCACACAAATGAAAATTCTGCTGCAAGGAGACGGTGGTCCTGCGGCCTGTATCGAACTGTGATGGGCAACTCAGCTCTAAAAAAGGTATAACACACCCGTAAACAAACCTGAATCACATGCTTGAAACTGACACCAGAGAGCTTCATGGAAGGCACTTTGAGGATGTGAAGATGTTGTGAAGCCCTGCTGGTGAAGAAGAGAGAAGCGAGAGAAGTCAGTCTACTGGGGTAGTATGAGTATGTTTGTGCCAGTTAGGAAAATTCCCCTGTGGTGTGGAGGAGAAAGACAGAACCAACAAAAGCAACAAGCGCATTATGCCCACTGTGGCGAAAGGTTCTCGTCATTGTCCCAGCAAAAGAGAAGCAATGAAAGCAGTACATCAAAGGGCGAGCAGGAGAATGGGCTGTCTGAGCCAAGAGCTTTAGATCTGCTCTGCCCCCCATACATAATCACCCCGCCGGAAAATACAGTAGGCTTACAGGTAGAGGTCGAGAACACTGCAGTGCGGATACTGGGGATGGGCACTGACTCTTTAAGCAAGTGCCATTGTTATAGACACTCTGAGCTTCAATAACACAAAGACTTCGAGTATACAGAATCCTAATGTCTTGCCAAGCACATGTGTGCACTTACTCCTCATTCTCCAAAGTTTCCTGACAAAGTGTCATTTAAGTGTTGGGAATGACTTCATGAACCTTGGATATAGATTCAAACATTTAGGCTTTATAATGAAAGGTAAACTAAGATTTAAGGGCAAACACCAGGGTTCAATCAATTGCATTACATTTCTAGGTTTTCGAGGTCTTTGACTTATTAGATTGAAACTATTTGAGTTAATACACTGAAATAACAGTACCAAAGGGGACATTTTAAAAGTGATGCCATTGAAGAAACAATTTTGGTTCCCAAAAGAACCTTTCAGTGAACAGTTCTTAAAAGAACCATTTCTAAGGCCTTGTTTACACCTGGTATTAAGATGTGTTTTTTTGCTACTTAATACCAGGTGCTGTAAACAGAGTAAAAAAACAGGTGTAAAAATGAAGATAATTTCTTTTATAATTTGAAGAACCCTTTTCCATTATAAAGAACCTTTTGTGTAATGCAAAGGTTACATGGATGTTAAAGTTTCTTCATGGAACCATTGATGCCTAAAGACCCTTTATTTTTTAAAATAGTATGTAAAGTATTTGCTACAGAAATTTCTATGATTTTCCATGACATTTTAAGACTTCGCATGACTTCCTAAGCTTGGAAATCAATATTGTCCTTGATAAATCAAGGTTCTCTATGGGAACCTGATCCATGGAATTGTGGGTTAATTGCGAGACAGACTTTTAGTTTCTTTCGAACTGCACATACTTTTGTTTCACATTTTTAAAAATTTAATAAATCTGTTCTTTAAAATCGTATAAAGGGGTTTGTCTATAAACGTGTGTGGCATGACTTTTGTTAACAATAAACAGCAAACAGAGCGAATAGGAAAAAAAAAAAAAAAGGCTAAATGAAAACACCTCTGAATCCTTTAGAGACAATGCCAAACCACCCACTCCATCAAACTAAACCTGCCAAGAAACATCAGAGAGAAACCTGCTGTGCCACCTTCTTATAATATGGTGAAATGCTATAAATAAAGGCAAGGAAAATTAAACAGGAATTACAAAAAAAAAAAAGAAGTATAGGAAAACGAATTAGCAGAGCATCTTCCAGACGCGTGGGATAAAGTGCAGCTATAAGACTCTTAACTAAATAAATCACTTCACTAAGACTTTGAAATGCAATCACATTTACATGGATAGTGTGCTTTAAAACTCCCAGCCTATATGATTGTGTGTATAGTCTGAGTTGTAAAGTGAATCAGTGTCTCTAGAGAATAGGATCTTTCGCTCTTGTCTCAAGACAGCCCTGCCCTGCTTCTCCAGAGACAAAAACACCGACATCAAAGCCTCGCAGTCATCACGCAAGAATTTCTGAGTGCCCCCATCCTTCAAGAACCAGCCACCCTGGAATTTTAAGTGGATTTCTCCATCCCATCTCTCCTTGAGTCTTTCTGAACAGAACGGGTGAGGGGGGATCTAGTAGTATGACTGGCAAATCATGTGACTTTTAAAACTGAGACCAAATGGAACTCCTCTTACTTGGTTTTAAATCCCAAATCTTGTACGCAGACATGCATATGATCCAGAAATGACGGGTCTGTGGCAGTGGAGATTAATGTTTTGAGAAGCTTATTACCTAAATGAGCCCTGATTTAATATCTAGGCTCCAACAAAAGGAAATGTTACAATTGTAACATTTCCAACATTATTGACATGGCAAAAATGACATAGCCTACTGTAATCAATTTAAAATAATTAAAGTTATTAAACTTTCAAATGGGGGGTTGGGGTTCTTGGGTCTATACTCTGTACAGCTTTGAAACCGTTTTAAGTAAACAGTAATTTTCCTTTTTTTTCCTTTTCTCTGTATCCCCCACGTTTACTGTTCTGTATTATTTCATACTGAATTATAATTATGCTAAAAAACAGATAGGCTCAAGAAAAAAAATTCAAAAATCCAGCAGCACCATCTTTGTTTACCTTTTTTCTTTGTGGCTGTAATCTCTTCGGTGGGTTGAAAAGTACAACTTGTACTGTTATTTAATGTGTTTTTGGATTGGTTTGTCGACGACACACTGTGAAAATATCCCTCCAAGAAATCTCAGTAGACAAAAAACACAAGTCATGAGCTGTGAAAAATTACAAGTGATCTTGAAGCTTTATACAGCTTTAAACAGCGAATGCCATTGAAAACTCGGCAAGAAACCCTTCTCAGTCTATCCCTAACAGCCTCGCTTTCACTCCATAGTTACCTGTCATGGCGCTGCTCTGAATAAGGTCTATGTCCCATGCATAAGAGTGTGTAATCCTGCCACCTATCAGTGATACAGTGTCACCGCATCTACGTTCCGTAACAGCAGCACTATGGCTGAACAGGAAGTGCCCGCACCCCTGAAATCTCTCAATTCATATGATCCAACATTTATCTCCTTTGTTAACAAATCCAGTCGGAATGCCAAAGCATGGTGGCTAAACTTCTCGGGAAAACCCGTATCTTACGGCGACATAAAACCGGGGAAAACGCTCAAGATGAACACGTACCTGAGTAAGTAGACTAACGTTACCATAGAACTAGCAAACTATCCGGTTTGTCGCTCCACTTAGTACTAAAGCAAGGATTTTTTACAGCTCATCCGTGGATCTTCAGAGCATCCGACGGAGCTAAACTGCTGGCTAACCTCAGTGAAGTTTACTTTCCAACTCAAGCACAGTATGAGGACGGATACCCCTTGTACCAGTCTGTGTGTGTGACTGCACCAGGTGCGAGTCCATCCTTCATCTTATGATGCTTCATATGCACTAACATGCACAATAGTTTCATTTTAAATGGATATCTATGCTCTGTTTTTTACAGTGTACTCATTACAAGAATATTGTGCACGGTTGATCCGGAGTATGGTGAGAAAAGAAGACATCTGCAGGCTGGAAATCCCCGACAGTTTGAGAAAAGACATCAGTCGTGAACCCGATCTACTGAGAGACATTAAGATTTTATCTGACAAAATGTCAATAAATGGTGCAGACTGATCCAATTCCCCCCTCCCGGTCAACCAGAGAGCAGAAATCATTTATAATATCAGATGTTCAAAGTGTGAATGTACGCTGAAGCTCAGAGTTTCACTTTCTATGAACATGTGGACAAGTTGTTATGCTATGCAACGACAGGGGATCAGCACTTTCATTTCAGTTTCCTAATAAAAGCACTGTAGTAAGGTTCTACCTATTAAACAACAGAAAATCACGGGTATGTTGTGGCAAATAAATAAATAAATACACAAATACCACTTACATAAAATAAGATGGAATGATTGGAGTAATATAGTAAAAGCCCCAGTGCTTTTGGAGGATATCATCACTCTTGGAATTCCGCTCAACCATTCAAATTCAAGGATTGGACACATACAGGGTAAAATATTTTATTTTTTAATTACTACACCAAAGAACATATAACATCTCAGTTTTTTTTATACGTGACAATTTTGCCCTTTTAAAAATAAATAAAGAGCAATATTTCTCTATATTATGATAATTATTAATGTTTTATTATTATTCATATTGCACTTTGGGTACAGGCATACAGAGATCCCTGAATATTGTGTTATATTTATTGATGCTTTTGAAACTGACTGCATGCTGCTTTAAAATCATGTTTATTTAGTCAACGGTATATTGTTACACCAAAGACAGCTGCAAATAAAAAAAATATTTTATTACATTTCAAGATGTTTGTGTTGTGGTTCTTTGCAGCTCTTATAACTTTAATGTAATTCGGGCCTTTTAAGTAAAAGTGTCTAGTTACTTTAATATCATAATCATTCCATTAACATCTAAACTAAACAAAATATTGCAGGCTTCTCGTAAAGTTTGTTCCCAAACCATTAAAGGGATAGTTCACTCAATAATGAAAATTCTGTCATCATTTACTCGCCCTAAATTGTTCCAAATCTGAGTTTCTTTCTTCTGCAGAACACAAAAGACGATATTTTGAAGAATGTTGGCAACCAGATGGTTGAAGGACCTCATTGATTTCCATAGTAGGAAAAAAAAAATACTATGGAAGTCAATGGGTGCCGTCAACTGTTTGGTTACCAATTTGAGGGTGAGTAAACGATGACAGAATCTTCATTTTTGGATGAACTATCCCTATAACACCTATTTACTACAACAACTAAATAAATATGAACAAATTAACATGGATTACAGGTCACACTACATTCAAAAACAGAGGAATCCAATCAACACCACCAAGTTAAGTTGTACAATCATAGTTTAAAACATCCACATTTGGCCATTAAATTTCAATGACCGCTTTGCAAGTTGAAAGTACACAGCTGGTTTGCAAACAAGGGGAAATTACAATACACTAGGGGTGTCATCATCTCAACTAATGCCAAATCTAATCCAATGCCAAAAATGAAGCAAAATCAGAGTTTGCTGTTAATGCCCAAATAGACATATAGCACGCATACTCCAATAATTCTGAACATTGCAAAAAAACCGCAAAGAATTTAATGATTTATATTCAGTGCATTTATTTTTAAAGAATGGTAATCATATATTATAATATTATATAATTCATAATTATATAATTATAATATTTCATATTATGATTCACAATGTTGTTGTTTTTCTGCAGAGATCTACACTTAATTTGAATTCTAATTAATAATACATTATAATTCGATTAGTTCAAACAGTGCCAAAATATAAGTTAAAGAAAATCAAAGGAATAATATTTTTGTACCACTCTCAGCACTGCACCCAGAATTCACCTCTGAAATTGAAGAAGAGCATCACAACATTTAGTGTTTCTTCATGGAGTCGAGAATGCGCAGGATGTACAGGAACAGGTTGACTATGTCCAGGTACAGATTGATGGATGCCAGAATGTGTTCTTCGGGGGACAGCTTATGCATCAGCAAGTGGGTATCGAAAATAATGAACCCGCAGAACAGCAGAGCTCCAGCCCCGGCGAAGACCAACTCCATTGTGTCGTTGTAGAAGAAAAGCTGAAGAAGAGTTTGGTTTGAATCAAATTGTGCGACTTGACCACATGACTCTTAAAGGAGAGCTAAGGGTTCAGTAGAAAATCAATCTCACTTAATTTGATAATGTTCATTACAATTGAAGAAAATCCTTCCATAGAATAGATATAAAATAAATTAAAGAATAAATTATATATTTTAAATAAATATTTTATACCTAGAATAGAAGTAATACTTAAACAGAAGTAAAATATTTAACTTAATACTTCCAGAACATTCAGTTGAAAAAATTGACAGGCCTCAGACTCACCCTCATAAAGCTTGCAATGATCAAGATCCACAGGCCAGCAAACAGACTAAAGATAAAAATGACCAATTAGGATTTTCCTGCAAGTGCATTATTAATATACCAAAACCAATTTGAAGTACAGAGCAAGCACTGTTGCATCAAGCTGTCTATTAAACAAGAATATGAATGAAAAAAATCTTCAAATCTCCTCACAAAAGACATTCACTTCTCCCATGCCGACGAACGGGCCATGCACCACATCAAATAACAGAGTTATGACTCATGGAGCCCCATTATATTTGTTACATTTCAATTTAATAACTGGAAAGAAGAATGTTTCTCCAGAGACAATTTCTGACGCAAAGAATACCACTCCACATGGATTCAGGAGTAAATGGATTAAAACAATCATTCTTGCACTCAGTTACCTTGATGAATGTGACAGATCTGGGCCTTGAGCGGATGAGAAAGAGAGAATTACCTGGCTCCGAGCTTGCTGAAGTCTCTTTTAGACTGGAAAGTGTAGGCAGTGAGACCCAGGAACACGGCAGACGTGAGCACAAAGGCCTGAAGCACTATTGTGTACTCATAAAATGACACTGAAAGCAGAAAATTATGATATCCGATGATCACTCACGGAGGTATCCAATAATATTATGGGACTGGATGTTTATCAAATAGGAAAATGCATAAACTTACCAGCAGTGGCTACAGACAAAGACTCCAGCAGAGTCTATAAACATGTACAGCCATTACATTATAATACTTCATAATATGTAATATATACTTACACACTCACTGGCCACTTTATTAGGTACACCTTGCTTGTAGCAGACTGGACCCCCTTTTGCCATCAGAACTGCCTTAATTCTTTGTGTCATGGATTCAACAAGGTGCTGGAAACATTACTCAAATTTTGGTCCATATTGATATCATCACACAGATGCTGCAGATTTGTCGGCTGCATATATTAATGATGCGAATCTCCCGTTCCAGCATCTCTCAAAGGGGCTCTATGGGATTGAGATCTGGTGACTTTGGAGGCCATCTGAGTTTAGTGAACTCGTTGTCATGTCCAAAAAAAAAAACAGTTTGAGATGATTTGAGCTTTGTGACATGGCGCGCTATCCTGCTGGAAGTAGCCATCAGAAGATGGGAACACTGTGGTCATAAAGGGATGGACATGGTCAGAAACAATACTCAGGCAGGCTCTGGCGTTTAAATGAGCTCAATTGGTAATAAGAAAATATATCCACACCATTACACCACCAGCAGCCTGAACCGTTGATACAAGGCAGGATGGGTTCATGCTTTCATTTCATGTTGTTTACACCTTACCATCTAAATGTCGCAGCAGAAATTGAGACTCATCAGAACACGCAACGCTTTTCCAATCATCTATTGTCTGTGAGGTGAGCCTGTGTGAATTGTAGCCCGAGTTTCCCGTTCTTAGCTGACAGGAGTGGCACCAGTGTGTGTTCTGCTGCTGTAGTCCATTTGCTTTAAATTTTGATGCGTTGTATGTTCAGAGACTCTCTTCTGCAAACATCGGTTGTAACGAGGGGTTATTTGAGTTACTGTTGCCTTTTTATCAGCTACCAGTCTGGCCATTGTCCTCTGACCTCTGACATCAACAAGGCATTCCCACAGAGTTGCCAACCACTGGATATTTTCTCTTTTTCAGACCATCGTCCGTAAACCCTACAGATGGTTGTGCGTGAAAATCCCAGTAGATCAGCAGTTTCTGAAATACTCTGATTTACAACCAGGCCACATTCAAAGTCACTTAAATTACCTTTCTTCCCCATTCTGATGCTCAGTTTGAACTTCAGCAGATCATCTTGACCATGTCTACATGGATTGAGTTGCAGCCGTGTGATTGGCTAATTAGACATTTACATTAACGAGCAGTCGAACAGTTGTAGTTAATAAAGTGGCCAGTGAGTGTGCATATCATACTTAAAATCTTGTTTTGAGGTATATACTCACAAATCCAAACAGCAAATAAAGATTGACGGGGTGCTGGTGACGGTACACAGCCAATGCAAGCAGCAGGATAAGGGACCCGATAGCAGATATCAGCACCAGAGCGGGACTGAAAAATTAATGCAGTGGCTCACAATAATATACTTACACAGCTTAAAGTGTATTTTACATCATTTATCAGCCACACTGATGTGGTGAATCCACAGGGAGGATGTGGTCTTACCTTTCGTGCACAAAGGTTTTAATGGGGTTGCAAAGCATGAAAAGGGCAGATACAGCAGTGGTGATGATAATCTGCAGTGAAAGGATGGTGTAAACCTTGCGGAGGAAATCTAGAGAGAAATAAGACTTGAGGATCAACTCCTCAACCATAAATATATATACACACAAGTAGTAGCCTAAATAAATAATTATTAGGTCAAACTTTATATTAGGTGTCTTTAACTATTATGTACTAACAAAAAGAAGTGTTAAATACAATGTACTTATTGTGTTAAAAATATGGGTATATCGTTAGAGGCAGGTTTCGTGGAATGGAATTATATGAATATATATGACATGTATTATAACTTGACAGGGTTTATTTATTCTCAAACATGGCGTCTATTATTCACACAAAACCTCGATAAGCAGGTTTTACAACTAAAGGCCACATTTTTTAAGAAACTGTAAAATGTGTAATAAAACTAATAATGACACTGTGAAATCAATAAGGAATCCAACGACTCGTGACAGCTGATTTATATAATGTGCGCCATATGTCTCCTGTGTGCCTTATGATGAAACCAAGTGAAATAAATTTAGATAAAATAGGAACCCCGCTCCAGCTGTTTTACATGTTTATCCTTTCCAGGCCATAGTATTATAACGTTACTGACTGTATTACTGATAACGAAGACTCCAAATTATTGTCAACAGCGGCTTAACTCACCCATCCGGATGTGCACACTCGCTGTCGCGACGTTCGTGCCATAATTAAAATCATCCTCAATAGATGATCGCGGATACTTCTCTTCATTCATGTTTGATCGTGTTTAACGAGTATCATTTACTGACAAGTTTAAGTGATAATCCGAAGGTCTCTTCCGTCGTTTGCCTTTTAACTTCTTTCGGTGGTTTATGTTGTAAACATTCCGTAGCTCAAAGATGTGCTGTTGCCACCTAGCGGATTGTCCCAAACCAGCAAGGTGGTACGTGGAAGACGAATAGTAAAAAAACAAAAAACAAACGTAAAAATAAATAAATACAAATTAATATAGTTAATTATCATCTATTAGTTATACGTCTATTCAATACATTAAAATAAATACATACAATTGTTGAATAATATAGATAAAAATCTTTATTAAAATTTAAAACATAAATAATAGATTTAACAGTGCATTACTATAGTGACTAGAAAAATATAACAATGTGAACTTAATAGAAGCTAATTGCCGATTATAATATTAATATTTTAGGATGTGGGGTCTCTCCACACGATGATGATCATATTAAGGAGTTCGTGGCATCTAAAATATTGACAACCCAGGCTCTATATTTCTGAAATAGTAGTAGGCTACCGTATACAATTTTCTGTCGGTTGTGAACTGTTGAATGATTCACTCAGAATCGATTCTATTCAATGAATCGTTAAGTTATCACAACGGACGGTCTAAATCGGTTCGCGATTAAGTTGGACAGTTCACAAACGCAGTTAGCCTAATAACTCATAAAGCGGTTTAAAACAAAAACAACATAGGCGTATAACTTGATACGAACACAAAGCACATAACATTGGAAAAATGGAATAACGTTATTTACTTAATGCCTTAAAAGCAAGCCTGAAGCGCGTCCTGTCGTTTCCCTACCATTGATGAATGTCGTCAACACCTGCACCTTGTGAACAACTCAGGTAGAGGCATTTTACTTACACACAAAATCAAAACTTAGAACCAGAACATAATCATGATGCAATAATGTATATCATCATTAACGTAATCAGTTTCGTGTTTTTTTACTTATTTATTATAATTTTTTTACATGTATCTTTTAAAAAAACTTTGAATTATCATGATAGGCTACATGAACTATTGCTAACTATTTAAATGGCTAAGTCTATAATTGGGAGTTCATTTCACTTAAACAAAAGTAAACAATATGCTTTCTCAAATAAACGACTTATGATAGTAGGCCTATACTGTAGCCTATTTCAGCAGTGTAACAGTTGACCAGCTTAATTATGTAACACCATTTTGATATTAGAAGGGAAAGGATATTTTCCCAGGTGAATTTGTCAACTATGTCGCCACGACGCACTTGGAGTAAGTCTTTGACTCTTTTATCTGTTGTGGAATATATGTAGACTGTGATTGATTAAAAAACAATAATAGAATCATATTTTTGCATCATATTATTCAGTTATATTAAAATCTACATTTTGGATATCTCCCTCAGAGCCATTCTTACTTCTTACTGGGCCCATGTCTGACTTTAAACCTTGTATGTATTTTGATGTAGACCTTGTGACAACTTGATCCAGTTTTCTCGATTTATGCAATTCCTGACATGACAGCAAGGACATTTGGAACACTAATTTAGCATCACGTTTTTAAGATAATACCTATCCTCCTCAAACATCACCAATCAATTTTGGTCCCTCCACTTGTTGATGTACCCTATTATATAGCACTAATGACTGGGGAATGACCTTGGAGGACATGGATTCACAAATGTTCTTTGCATAATTTAATTCCAAACTCCTTAATTTAAATTTCCCAACAGGTAGTCCATGTTGAAGAATCCGCATCGGCATCTTCTGCCATCTCTTTTTTCCATTCTCAGAGGGGTTTCTTGCACCTGCTTCCATCCTTTGTGGTGCTAATCAGCTCACGGAAATCTGTAAAAAGACCCCGCCAAGAGCTCCACCTCATATTTAACCAACACATGTTCATTCTCAGATGATTCATTTTTAATATTCCACTTATTTTATAACCCCAGCAGTGGTCGCAAAGTAATTTCCTTCAGGTTTAATTACAACCTCACCTCCAAAGAGAATACTGTTGTCTTTTCTGTGGGCTGGATTTACCCATTGCTTCAAGCATGTAATGACATGCCCATGGGATTTGGACATCACTAGAGTTCCTGCAAAAGTTGCACACAGTCTCTCCTGGGCATGCTTTATAAAATGCACCACTGCCCCTTGCTTTCCCCCTGGAGCTTGAGGTGGAAGCCATTCTCTTTTAACGAGTCCACACGCAGCATTTCATTAAAGCCTGTGTGGACCCAGCCTCGGGGATATGGCCACATAATTCATTTGGAAGTACACTGTCTCCTCCATCCATTCCCAGGTGTTTCTGAATAACCTTTTGGCTCTTTGCATCCAAGGGATGCTTTCCATCACATTTATTTTGTGGCAGTAGCACATAGTGGTGCCTCATTTTCTATTTCCAATCATTTCGTTTCCCTTCATACTATTTCAGCTATTAGGCTAATAGAAAAATGTTATACCAGCAATCTTATGCATTAAAGCCCAGGAAAGTCTTTAAAACCATCTGCAGGCAGAAGAACGTAGCCTATTTGTAACAACTGGTGTGATTCAAATAAGATTGTATTTAATTTCTGATGCACCATTCATCTTGTGTAAGTCTTGTAACACAAAAAACAGCCACTAGTAGATTTACATTTTTAAACAACCTTGGTAATCATATTTACCAGTTGCCTGAATGACCACCAGATGGCGCTCTCATTATAAACAGCAAACATGACAAGCAGAGTAGTTCTGGGGAAGCTGCTTTGAAACTATCCACATTATTCTTATGCCCCATGACGCCTTGCGCGAATTATGGGTGTAACTTCAGTTAAGCTGTAAACAATCAGTGAAAGGCTAGCTCTATGGATGAAATAATATATTTTTTAAACCGTGTACAATGACATTACATTATTCTACTCACCCTTCAACCATTGAACATTAAAAGAACATTTAAACGTGTAAAAGCATCAACAAGGTACTTTCAACAGACCATGAATAACCTCAAAAGCATGAATCTTTCCACAGCAAAATCAGACGGTTAAATATCACTGTGGTATTCTGTATTATAAAGACATACGTTGCCTTAATAAAAAACAAACAAAAAATTACTATAGCATTGCGTGATACTATTTCAAAATGATTATTATTATTATTTCATTCATTTTGACAGATAATAAATTGTATGTGAAAACAATTCTGGAAAGAGACATGAAGATTTGGGGAGAAAAAGAGCGATTCCAGTGAATTATTAATGGTAAACTAAATAGGGAGAACAGACCACAATTGTGCAGTAGCCTATATGTTGACCTTTTTCATTCTATTACAGCGGAATGCAAAAGGAAAAAAGAAAATATTCATGAGGAAAAGAATGCAGTGACTAAAAAGAGCTCTTGCTATAGACATTCTTGTTATAACATGTCACGTTAAAATACCAAGCGTTGCGTTATGTTATTCTTAAACAAAACATGAAAGAAAACTGATAGCTCATTGAGTCAAACTGACGGATAAGCTTTATTTGTAGGGCAACCTTATGATTTTAAATGATTCATTTCAGTCTTTGAATCGAAGAATTTCCCCAAACCGGAAGTGCCACCCATAATTCAAAACGCAGTAAGCTCGTCAGGAATAAGGTGGATAACTTACCAATGGGGTGACGACCCATCCTGTATTTTTTGGGACAGTCCCAAAGTTGGAAGCTTTGCCCAGCGTCCTACATTTCAATTGTTTCTATTTACTTTTCCATGAACTTACAATACCACAAAAAATAAATAAATTGCAAACTGGGATTTTTGGGTTAGAAAAATCAAATTGCGGAGTTGTAATGTTCTATTTTAGTGGTTCTTTACTCTCGCCCTCGAGGTCCACTTTTCCAGAGTTTTGTTCCAACCCTAAACAAAGTCAAGTCACTTTTTTATATAGCGCTTTTTACAATATAGATTGTTTCAAAGCAGCTTTACAGAGATAACAGGAAAATAATGTTGAAATAATATTGTTAAATATTAAATGAAATGTCCCCAACTAAGCAAGCCAAAAGCCAATGACGAAGAAAGGCGAAAAAGGTGGCAAGGAACCTCCATCAGGTGACAGAATGGAGGAAAAAACCTTGGGAGAAACCAGGCTCAGTCAGGGGGCCAGTTCTCCTCTGGCAAACGAACGGTGTATGATTATGATTTAGGCAGCATTATAGGTCAAAGGTCAGATTGGATCGGAACATTATATTATGCAGTTCATCTGTTTGAAGACCAGAGACATCACGCGCGTATGGAGACGGGTTTGTTGAGGATCAGTGCCGATGGCTGTCGTGTCGATGAGGCCTTCACAAGGGAGGCTAGTTGACACAAGCTATGCTGACAATTCAGGAATGCGTTGTGGTCGTGTCCATGCGCAAGTCCACTATCTTATCTGGATACGGCCCGGGTCCGGCGGATAACAGTTAACCTCGGAATAAACAGAAAGACTAAAATTAGCGTAGATGCCATTCTTTTTATGATGTAGCGAGTACATCAGGTGTTATAGTGTTCGTGGTTCCGGCTGACCTAATTTATGCAGCCTAATAATCATTTAACTGATTTGAATAATAGGAATGTATAGTGTTCTATGTGTATGCCAGGTTAAAGAATTAAAGAATCAAACCCATCTGAACATGCTAATCGAGGTGTTCAGGCTTACTAGGTCTGCGTCTGAAAACTTAGGCAGCTGACTTGTCGCCTCGCAGCCTTATAAGGCAATGACTTTGTAGGTAGTGTTTGTGCACAAAGGATCAACAGCAAAATAAAGCGAGCTTTGGTGATAACTAAGCAAATATTTATTAACTACAATAGGAATTTCTCACTAAAAATGACATCAGAAGTGGAAAACGTTCATTTACACACCTGACCACCAACTGCAGAAACCTCTTATTAAAGAGTGAAAGTGACCATTTGGACTTAATGTATTCCAACCTTGGAATGCATCCTCCGATGGCAGCATTTTTAAGCTGTCGGACACAGCTTAGGGTTGCATCCGAAAGCTGAAAAATTCCAAAATAGGAAGGCATCCAGGCACGTCCGAATCCAAACGTTTCCTTTACTTCCTATCTCCTGAAATACCTTAATCTGATCGATTTTGAATCCTGTGCTTTCCATTCATTGATAGTTGAGCTAATTAAAGATGGCGACTGAAAGTTGCGGTTGGTGGTCAGTTTGTGTGTAAAAGTTAATCGTTTTCCACTTTTAATGTCATTTCTAGCATGTAATTACTATTTTAGTAATTAAATATTTGCTTAGTTATCACCAAAGCAAGCTCGATTTTGTTGTAGATCATTAAACTGTGAACCTTTTCAAAACTGAACTTGCTACATCTGCCAGGACTTCTACAGACACACAGGAAGGCTCAATTTGTAAAGCGAAATAAAAATGGACCCAAAATTGCCTGCAGAATATTATAGGTTGTATTTTTTAACGGAATGAATATTTTAGAAGTGAAATCTGAATATGGATTATTGAATTTTTAATAATGAAAATGTGTGTGAAAAAATGTTTTGAATTGAAATATTCACAGCTTAAATATACAACCATGTTAAATTTCAGTCCATCAAAATGCATGCACGGTTAACGCAATGCATATTTTTTCAAGTAGGGCAATTCAACAAGCTTTTTTGTTTCAAAAACATTTGGCATTATTTTACTTCCATAGATCTGACAAAAACAGGCTACAAGTTCAAGATTCACTGAATCTGGTAAAAACGTATGTAATCTCTGTACAGTCTAACCTAGTGACTGAGTGGACAAACTAATTTAGAGGTCTTTAGAATCGCGTGGAAAGACAGTATGTCACGTTATAAAAAGGCTCTAAAAGCAGCCAGGGCTGAGCATCTCCACAAACTAATAGAAAATAACCAAAATAATCCAAGGTTTTTATTTAACACCGTGGCTAGACTAACAAATATACAGACATCACCAGAGCAAAATATTCCGTTACATTATAGTAGTAATGATTTTATGAACTACTTTAATGAGAAAATAGAAAGCATCCGTAACACAATTGTAAATGTAATCTCTTTTATGGTGTCTTCTGATGCAGCCTCAATTATCGCCCCTCTGGAACAAATACACCGCTTTACAACTATAGGACAGGAAGAGCTAAATAAACTTATCATTGCATTGAAACCAACAACATGTTTATTAGATCCAATACCCACTTAACTACTGAAAGAAGTGTTACCTGTAGTGGAAGAGCCTCTTCTCAATATTATTAACCCGTCTTTGTTTTTAGGTCATGTTCCAAAAATATTCAAGCTGGCAGTAATAAAACCTCTCATTAAGAAACTGCTAGACACAAATAACTTAGCAAATTACAGACCCATTTCAAATCTTCCATTTATGTCTAAAATACTAGAAAAAATTGTGTCCGCTCAATTGTGCTCTTTCTTGCAAGAAAATGAGATATGAAAAATTCCAGTCAGGATTCAGACCGCATCATAGCACAGAAACTGAGCTAGTTAAAATTACAAATGATTTACTTTTAGCTTCTGATCAAGGCTGTATCTCAATACTAGTTCTATTCGATCTTAGCGCTGCGTTCGACACTATCGATCATAAAATACTCCTGGATCGACTACAAAACTACACTGGTGTTCAGGGACAGGCATTAAGCTGGTTTAGATCGTACTTATCAGACCGTTATCATTTTGTCTGTTTAAATGGGGAAAAATCAAAGATAACGCCAGTAGACTATGGAGTGCCGCAAGGATCGGTGTTAGGCCCTCTGCAATTCTCAATTTATATGCTCCCACTTGGTAATATGCTATGAAAACATGGAATTAATTTCCACTGTTATGCTGATGACACTCAATTATATATTTCATCACGGCCAGATGAAAACACTAACTTATCAAATTTGACAGAGTGTCTCAAAGATATAAAATGCTGGATGACGCGTAATTTCCTGCTACTAAATTCAGATAAAACGGAGGTATTACTTATTGGTCCAAAAAACTACCCACAAACTCACTTACAATACAACTTTAATATAGAAGGATGTCCTGTTACTTTATCCACTACAGTAAAAGACCTGGGTGTTATACTAGATCGCAACTTGTCTTTCGAAAATCATATTTCATATGTTACAAGAACAGCCTTTTTCCACCTTAGAAACATTACAAAGCTACGTAACATGCTATCTGTTTCTGATGCAGAAAAGTTAGTTCATGCATTCATGACCTCGAGACTAGATTATTGTAATGCTATATTAGCTGGCTGTCCTGCATCCTCAATAAACAAGCTACAGTTAGTGCAAAATGCAGCTGCTAGAGTTCTTACTAGGTCAAGAAAATATGATCATATAACACCAATTTTATCATCTCTACACTGGTTACCTATCAAATTCCGTATCAATTACAAAGTACTATTACTGACCTATAAAGCCTCAAATGGTTTAGCTCTTGTGTATTTAATGGACCTTCTATCGCCCTACAATCCATCGCGTTCTTTAAGATCACTAAATTCGAGGCTTCTGGTCATTCCTAGGATATCTAAGTCCACTAAAGGAGGAAGGGCGTTCTCACATTTAGCTCCAAAACTCTGGAATAGCCTTCCTGATATTGTTCGAGGCTCTGACTCGCTGTCCCAGTTTAAAACTAGATTAAAGACGCATCTCTTTAGCCAAGCATTTACATAATGCTTACCTTTTATACCACTGCTGAATCAGATCAAATGTATTTAATATTATAAAACTTGAAGAGTCTGTAGGTTATTTGTATAGGTTGCATAGTATTTACAGTCATTACGTTCCTGTGTATATTGCGTGAATGACGGGTGGTTGGGTAGATATTGTGTTTTGCGGTAGGTGGTATGCCATACGGAACCGTTGCCACTGAACCTGCTTTAACGACGACAGTGGGGCTCGACAGCCTTAGTCAAACGGGTCGGCGCGTATGGTTGGGCTGCGGAGAGATTGTGAGATTGTGGTTGGGTCTCAGCAGCAGGAGGGATGTAGAGGTCAGTAAGCAGGGCTGAGTTGAGTGGGGGACGGAGGGGGGTGACTCTGGGACGCAAGAATCACTGTCTTCATGTTTTTTATCATTTACGCCCGTGTTATGGAAATCATTATGAACAGCAGCTACGCTAATTATTTTCCCTTTTTGCTTTTCTGCTGTTATCTCGGAACGCGAGTCCCGAGAAAAACGGCGTTCGTCAGCTCCAGTTTGTATCCAGCCTTTCACAGAGACTTCAGATACCCCAATCACAAAGCCTGTGAAGAGACGACTCAACACCGGCGATATGGACCCTCTATGGTGGACGGCACTGATCCTCAACAACTCGTCTCAACACCGGCGTGATTACTTGGACTTCCAAATGATGGAAATGGATAAATATTCTAAATGTTCCGATCCAATCTGACTTGTAATGCTGCCCGAATCATAAATCATGCACTGTTCCTTCGTTGGCCAGAGGAGAACTGGCCCTCCGACTGAGTCTGGTTTCTCCCAAGGTTTTTTTTCTCCATTCTGTCACCTGATGGAGTTTTGGTTCCTTGCCACTGTTGCCTTGTCTTTTGGCTTGCTTAGTTGGGGACATTTATTATTCAATAATATTATTGATCTGCCTTACTTAAGGTGGACGTTGACTCAATTTTCTTTTAGAAACAAACTCTGTTATATTATTTTCATGTTATCACTATGAAGCTGCTTTGATACAATCTGTATTGTAAAAAGCGCTATAAAGGTGACTTGACTTGGACTGAATATGTTCAGTGTTATATCACTCAAACCTGGGCAAATTGAGTACCCTGTAAAGAGCAATAACCAGGTGGTCACCCTACTTGTCTAATTTAAAGTAGTAGAAAATGTTCGAACAACTGAAAGCTTAATGGTTATCTTTCTAAGCCTCTTAAGGAAGAGTTACTGACATCGATCTCACTCCATCAGCACTGTATCCTGAGCATGACACTGACCACTTGCTTTCTCAGTGAGACAATTGCTGAAAATGCTGCTATAGTCACTTTGAATAGAAAGCAATTGGTATCTAAATGGCAGAGAAGTAACTTGCAAGTGCACAGTCTCTACTTATTTTCTTCAAGTGTTTCATTGAGTCATTCATAGGTTTCCTTTCATATTCCAGGCTTAATCTTAGTGAAATGCTATAGGCTACACCTTATTTTTGAAGTCGGTATAAAAGAAAGTTTGCCTATTTTCTAAATGGATCTCGTTCATTCTATTTAGAAAAATCCCTCTCAATCAAGTCTCCACAAGTTAAACTAAGTACACACAAACAACTTAAATTTAATATATGTAATTGCTTACTTTATAGTGCATAATAGATGTACCAATTGATCAGTTTAGCCAATTAATCAGCACCAATAACCAATTGCTGGAACAATTGGTTATCGACAAAAGTCCATAACGATAGTTTTTCCATGTTGCGTCTGTTGCTGGAGCGGGCTGACAAGGGTCCACTGTTATTATAAAGTACAAGAGCGGCCTCTAGAGGCGAAGTAAGAACTATCGCGATGCCTTGTGGAGTTTGTTTTGAGAGGACGCTAACATTAGTAGTACCTCAAACAGTTAGAACAATGTGACAAAAACATGCAAGTCCGACCCAAATGTTTAATGCCACAATTGTTAACATTTATTTGCATTAGTTAAATCCAGCTAGTCGCATTTATGCATTCTTTATGCAGCGAAGTTACATATTTAAAGCAGGTGACTTGAGAAAGCAAATTTATATTCATGCACCCGAGAGAAACATATGTATTCAGAAACTCATTGACGATTTTATCAGTAAAAGAGTTTAGCAACTTAAAAGCTACATGAAGTGTCTCATTAGCAAGGTAATAACGGCACTGTTCTTGAAGCAGATAAACTTGCCGTTTTGCTAGAGATGCTGCTGAGAGTAACTCTCTAATATCTGCGTTAGTCTGCTATCAATGGCTCAAGCCTCCATTACTTGCTCTAAACTGACGTTTTGGAATTGGCAACGGAGGCGTGGGATGAGATGTTTAAGAAATGAGTCCTACACACAAGCGTTTTAAGGATAAAAACCTGTCAAATATTTTGAAATATAACATCTGAACAATTTCTGGAGGTCTGGTAACAAGACTTAGTTTGAGGACACACAACAGAAAAGAGCGCAATTGAGAATGGAAGGCGACGAGCCATACACGAAGTTGATCAGCTAAGTAAGAGATAATGTACATCCAGCCGGTTGTTAACTCAGAACACACAGAGTGACAGAGTGATCATCAGGATTTGTATCAGCCTGAAGGGGTTTATTTTGAAATAACATCCGACTGGATGTACATTATCCTGCTCATTACACTGCTACTTCCCACATAAGTAAATAATTAGACACAAAATATTGATCTGAGTCGAAATATTTTATTAGGTCTTTAAAAGCTAAGCTTCCGCGGACAGTTGCTAGCGTGACAAGTTCAAACTAGACGGACATTTCAGGGATACATTACAGTCACACCACTTATTACAGCATTTCGCCACATAAATAATTCTAGGAATAAGAGATATTGATTTGAGATTAAACTGTTTTAAAATCATACATGTTTGTTATCTTATAGTCCAACAGTGTACAAAAATTTTGCTACAGTGTAGCAAAATGGCATGCAGCTGCTTTTGTTTGAAACAAGTGAGAACAAGTCCACAATTATTAAATAACTGTACACAAAATATTGATTTGAGTTTTAATATTTTATTAGCTCACCAAATGCAAAACTTCCAAGAAGAAAAAACATTCATAGCAAGCGTATAGCGCTGCTGCCTTCAGTAACCCGGATAAGCCTGTGTTGACTGTTTTCAGCGGATGTTATCTGGGATTGACCAATCAGAATCAAGTATTCCACAGAGCCGTGTAATAATGTGTTTTATTATGCCTCTGGCCAAAGAAATTTTTGGATGGCGAGGCATTTTAAGTCAGTTTGTTTGTTGGCTTTGGCTGCAATACACGGTTTTCTCTGCCAACTGGCAACCCTGGATGTCGAAGCACTATTGGGTAAATCGGCAGTGGGCGGGATCACACAGACCAAAACAAAAACAGACAGTCCAACCAGTGTTGCCAACTTAGCTAGTCACCTTAGGTGACATTTTTTCAGAAAAGCGACTAGCAACAAATCTAGTGACTTTTTAGACAAACCTCAGTAACTTCCAGATGTTACTAATATGCTAATTGCGTATGACGTCATCTAGCGACATTTAGCGACTTTTGGGGAACGTTTGCTACTTTCCTTTGAAAATAGTTGGCAACAGTGAGTCCAACACGGAATGCACATTTCAAAGTAGAATAACTGTACCATTGTTTTGTGAGAAACTTGTGAAATAGCATGCTTACTAAATCTAAACCCATTCATAATGTTCGCAGATATTTAGTAAGCATGCTAATATGACGAGACAAGATTGGGTTCACGAGAATGAGACTTTTGAGCAGATTTTTGAACAGTATTTTTAAGAAATCCTTAACACAATTATAGCCAGCAGGTGCAATTTGAAATGTTTTATCTAATCGTCTTATAATGAAAGTCATTTCAGTTCTACTTTGAGTATGAATCATCAAATGCATTGAAAGACAACAATAGGCCTATACATGCACTGTAAAAGGTTTTTGCCACAAACTGACTGGCCTCACTCCTGTATGATTTCACACAAGTTGCTTCAGACCTGTACATAAATTAAGTGCTTCCTTAACCTTCTGACTGAGGCTGTGTGTGACAACGTAATTAAACTCCTTTCCACAAATTGAATACAGAAATAAAATGTCTTAGTCTTAAGTGCAAACAACAAGTGCAACCATGATCAAAGTACTCTGTCAAAATTCAAAGTGCAAACTGAGACCAGATCTAAGAGGTGGTTATAATTTCACAGCCCATCCTAAGTTTTATATCGGGCGATATTTGAATTCGGGATCACACATACCGTGTATGTGGAGCAGCAGTAGGCTAATGAGCGCGCATTCTACTAGATAAGACATATCTGACGGTTAGGCTCTGTTGCGCAACGAATCCTCCGCCATGATCTTGTCAATCTCATTGTGTGATCAGTGAATCCTGGTGCACTGTGCGACTCTGCAGCTCATGCTGGGTGAGCAGAGCAGACATTAACAATAGTTTACAATTGAAGCAACCATTATCCCTTCGATTTAAAAAAAAAAAATCTATAAAAAAAAGCAAAACGGCAGTAGAGGCAGTGGATCACCGTAAAGTAATGTAAACGTAGCAGTGGTATATTCTATGCTAATTTCACCCTCACGCTCCGTTATGGCGATATTACGAGATCTCGTGTCATGAGATCTCATCCCACCTGTAATATTATGGTATTTTTATTAGTGGTGTAACAGTATATCATGTCACAATATATAACAATACAAAAATGCATCAATATGTATCGTGGATAGTGACAATATGTACTGTTTATAATTCACCCAAAATTAAAATTTCATAAAAAATAATTCTGTAATTTCAGCTTCAGAATCATCTATATTTTTATGCTGTTGTCACCATTGTCTTGTGTATTGGCATAAGATACTGTAAGTATTACATACAACAATGCAACAATAATAAAACAATGCATTGGCATTTACTTTTTACTTTTGAAACTTATTACTTAGTCATTCATACATACTTAGTACTTTTAAAAACTAGTACTTCTGTGCTTTTACTTAAGTAAAAATCGGTCTGTTACAACTTTTACTTGTAGCCTAACAGAGTAATATTTGACTAATATCTGTTCTTTGACTCAAGAAGGGAAGTTGTGTACTTTGTCCACCTCTTTATTGGGTTGCCTATTCATTTCCACCCCCAATGTAATACCAAATGTAGCATTTTAATCAAAATCATTTTTTGTTAACCTTTTACCATAGGTCTTGTCGCATATCTCAATATCGTATCTTGAGTTCAGTATCGTGTATTGAATTGTGACATGAGTGTATCGTTACACCCCTAATTTTTATTATTTAGTACAGTAAAAAAAAAAAAAAATACGTACAGAACTTTTGAGGATTGTTGTGAACATGTATGATAAGTGCAAATGTGTAGAACAGGGGTTCTCACCTCTGGCCCTTGAGGGCCTCTGACCTTGATTACTCTCACTTACCTGCAACTTTTTCTTTATCCTGAAGACCTAGCTTAGCTTGTTCAGATGTGTTTGTTTTTGCTTGAACCGAACTAGTGGTATAGCGCAAATAGGCATAAATTCTCTGACATAAACGCGATCCATAGGCTACTGTAGTGAAACCGGTAGAGCACTGAAAAGCCATAATCGATCAAACCGCAAATAATTAGTAAACACCGCAAAATAAGTCACAAAAGTGATTAATGCAACTTGTTCATTTATATTTTCTTTACAGTGTACAAATGCAGATGCTGCGCATGCTATCACAGGATATTTGAATAATGTGAGCGAGCGTGTATAACCATGCAATATATTTGTTCATTTTGTTGCGCTAACCTTACATTTTTTTTACAATCCATTGCGCTAGATTTCCATACTTTTTCTGTGTAAACATGTCATGCGCTTGATGGAAGTGTTTGACCGTTGAACTCGTGTCTTGCTATGCTGTGTTTATTTGTTTATGCTCGCAAAGCTGCTTCGCCAAGCGCATAGTTGCATAATAGTTGCAGTGTTGCCATGTCCACTTATATGCATCTTTGGGCTTATTTTTTCCATATTAAGAGGTGAAGTGACAACTTGGTTCAGCTGGAGTGTGTGCATGGCCTTTGTGCCAGTGTCAGTTATTTGAATGAAAAAAAAAAAAGTCAAAATCCTTGCACAATAGGGGTGGCACGTAGCTATGCTCCTGCCCCTCGGTAGATATCGGGTTCTGGCCGGAGGTAGAAATCTTGCCAAAAATAAGGTGGAGGCTGTGTCTGAAATCACCTCCTATATATACCCTTATATAGAGGGTGATTCTATGCTTCTGGTTCTATTCCAGGGTTAGTTTACGTCAGAGATGTTCAGTGCATGCGTGCCCTATTGATAAGGCTCCAGTGGGCACGACAGATTGCGCACAATATCATATAGTTATATCGATAATAATTAGGCTATATGTCACCCCTATAAATGGATTTCTATAATAAAAAAAACATGATATATCTTACCTTTTAAAGCAATGTGGAAGCGAAATGACTAAAGATAAAAAAAACTTATACAGCCATGTTATCTTTGCAAGCACAGACTGTTATTTAGTTTAATCAGTTTTTCTTTAATTAGCATCAAAAAAACAATATACAGTAGTTCATATTCACAGTGATTAAAGATTAGTAAATAAAAACATTGAAAAATGACTGCACAACCACAAAATTGCCATTAAAGCAACACCAAGGAACTTTTCCTCTGCGGTCTCCCTACAGGAATTGTCCATTACCGCTGTCGTAAATAATTTAGCCTACTGCAGCCTACTGTCGCATGCTCGCGGTTTATCCAGCACCGGCTTTGGAATCAATAATGGCCACAGACAAGGTAGAGTATGATGCATGATTTTATGAAAGACATCACAAAAGAAGAAAAACTATGTATGCCGTAAAGCAGTCGAATTTTGTAGTTCTCTTTGTGCTCCAGTTACTACCCGAAACCCGAAGTTACACAGTGCCAGTAAAAGCGATACAGACGTGTCATTTAACCTATTGTAAGTCGATGCACCATCACAAGGGTCTTGGAAATATATTATGAAGGTTGAAAAACTACATAGTGTTACTTTAAAGAAAAGAAGAAATAAATAGTATGGCACGCTTTTTCTCAGCATCCGTTTCCATGGCGCTCGTCTATTCGCCGCTCTGTTGAGAATGTGGAATGTGCTTCAACCGTTAACATAGTCCAGATTGGTTGAACTTACTCCTGGAACAAGCAATACCTTGAATAATCAAGGTTTGGGTTAATCAACAGAGTTCTGGGTATGTTTGATGGTAAGATAACCTTGCTTTCTGGAATACCCCCCAGTACTCGCGTGTGAGTGGACATGGAATGCATCATTGCAAGGTTTCAAATGTCACCCATATATTGTAACTGTCTTTTATGCTGCTTGATGTTCCAAACTGATATTAATCATATTTTAATTAATTTTCGTAAAACATGCTAGGTTGTAGCGTGAATAGTTTTGCCTTTTACTAGACTTTGTTATTCTTCTAGTTATTCACATATAGCGGCTAATGTATCGGAAGTCTTGCAAATTCACAGGAAATTACGTGTTTTAGTGTGTGAAAAACAATGTGGAAGCTGTGTACACCAAGGGGGTAATCCATCAGCCGGAAACTGAAGCCTCGCGGGGGCCGACATTGTAGCAGAACTTCACCTGCTGTTAGCATTCCATTGACTCCCATTCATTTTGGCGTCACTTTGACAGCTAATAACTTTACATCTGAAGCGTCCAAAGACTTCATTTGTCCATAATTTTTTTGATAAAGAAACACGACAATTGTATAAAAGGCTCCATTACTTTGTATCTTACGTTATGGCCCCGTAGAAGCCGTTTTTGTAAAATTAGGGTAACGATTGCATCATATCCACGCGACTATCTGTCGCACTTTAGAGAAATTACCGTATAGACAGGAGGAGAAGCTCGCAGGCAATCTTTTACTGTCTATGAGGCAATCGTGGGGACATGTCACAGAGGCATAAAGTCAAGGGAGAAGCCCATAGATAGAGAGTCCATAAAAGCAACAGGACAAAATATTTCAACGTTTTTGAGGTATTAGGTGATTCAGATTTGTCTTGGCACAGCTACTAGAAGATTTACAACTGTCAGACTGTCATCAAGCTCAGTTTGACCCTGCGCAGTCGCTCAGCCATCAGGAAGGAAGTGCAATAATCGGGCTATATACCTTTATATAGCCTAGTGCACTATTTAAGGGACAGCTGTTTGTAGTGGTGTCCAGAACCATAGTGTAATTGAGTACACTCATTCAATCCCATAATACACCTTAATAATGAGTGCAAAGCCAATGTCCAATGTCCATGCACTGCGAGTGTGAAGCCAAACATCTCGCCAGAAGATGCCGTAAGCAGCATTTCTGGCACACTTACTAGTTCTTATTCACTTATACAGTGGACTAAATTAGTGTAGTAATGAAGAGAATAGTGAATGAGGATATAGGGCCGATTTCAGATGCAGCCAGTTATACAGCTGCATGATTAATCGTTAAAAGATTGCAATTCGGCTCTTTCTATTAAACCTTTGACAGGTATGATTTCCATTACACGAGATTAGGTGTTAAAACTTCATGCTGATTTGTACTCGGCTTTCGCCAAGATAATCACCAACTAAGACGTAGCTTTACAGTAACCTATGCTTCTCGATCCATTTACACTTCTTTCCATCTGGTGACGTGAATCTCCTTCTGTCTGGTGTTAATAGCTGCAGTGTATTGCGCGTCAGCACACACAACGGCTGCAACCACAGTGTGGTCCCCCCATAACAACCCTCTGGATTGAGCGGAGTAGGGAACATCTCTAGGGTCTTCAAGTGGGCACCTTCCGTCCTCAGCGTTTCGTCGACTAGCCCACGACACCTCAAGAGGGCTCGACAGTGACTCTGGCGTCCCAGAGTCACCCCCCTCCATCCCCCACTCAACTCAGCCCAGCTTACTGACCTCTACTTCCCTCTTGCTGCTGAGACCTAACCACAATCTCACAATCTCTCCGCAACCCAACCATACGCGCCAACCCGTTTGACTAAGGCTGTCGAGCCCCACTGGTGCGTTAATATGCAGTTTCAGTGGCAACGGTTCCGTATGGCATACCACCTATCGCAAAACACAATATCTGCCCAACCACCCGTCATTCACGCAATATACACAGGAACGGAATGACTGTAAATACTATACAACCTATACAAATAAACCAACAGACTCTTCAAGTTTTCAAGAAATCTACGAAACCGTAGCATGGCGGCCTGTACACAGCCAGCTAGAATCTTTCCGTCTCAACCACAGCCAGTTGCTGCTCCTTTCTGCTGCTTCAGATAAGTTCTTTACTGTGCGACACAACTCTTGGCCACTGAATCCGACGTCTCTGAGGAACCGGGTTGTAGAGTGCGCCACAAAACCTCGACAAACCACTTCCACTGGATAAACCTGGACTCTCCATCCTGGCTGTTCTGCTTCAGTGGCCAGATAAGCATACCGCAGTTTCTTCCTCTCATATGCCTCATCTACCGCATCCTTCCATGGCACTGTTAACTCTATCAGTTGAACAATGCGTGCTGATCCAGACCACAAAACAATATCTGGTCGTAGGTTAGTGGTGGCAATCTCAGGTGGAAAAATAAGCCGTTGATCAAGATCAGCCAGCATCTTCCAGTCCCTAGCAGCTTCCAGTTGTCCTGGGCGAGAATTGGTGTTAGCACCTTTTCTTGGTGGTTGCTCGCCCCGGCGGAGGAATATTGTCTTCTGCGTGTAATGTTTTGCTAGAACAGGCGGCAACTTATTGGTCATACTACGCTTGCCTTCCAATGCTAAAGCCAAACATTGCAATACTTGGTCATGGCGCCAAGTAAACCGACCCTGGCTAAGAGCCACCTTACATCCTGTCAAAATGTGCCTTAATGTGGCAGGTGATGAACACAAAGGACAAGAGGGATCCTCTCCTACCCAGAGGTTTAGGTTCTGCGGTGATGGGAGAACATCATATGTTGACCTAATAAGGAAACTGATCCTACTCTCTTCCATTGACCTAAGGTCTTGCCAGCCCATTTTGCATTGTTCCACACTCTCCCATCTCATCCACTCTCCCTGCTTGGCCTGGGAAATGGGCTTTATACATCTCATCCTCTCCTCCTGCTTTCGCACCTCGTTGACTACCAGCTTCCTCCTTTGAACTGGGCCTGCCTTGTGCCATTTAGGAGGAGCTAAACTCAGCCCAAAACCACCTCTTCCATGCAGTACCTATCCCACGATATCCCCAATTTGAAGGTCAGCCTTTGCCTCTACTACAGATTTCTTTGCTGACCACTTTCTACCAGTTTTTACCACAGGGGCTGCCTCCCTTACACATTTGTCGCGTGACTCTGCTAAAGTAATTTCCAGTCTGACCTTGGCACACTTAAACTCCTCGGTTAAAGTAGAGACTGGCAGCTGCAATACTCCTTTACTATAAAGTCCCACTCTGCTGAGGCAGCGTGGAACTCCCAACCATTTCCTGATGTATGAACTTATTAACGCTTCCAGCTTATCCACTGTTGTCAAAGAAACCTCGTACACAGTCAGTGGCCACAGCAACCTTGGCAGTAGACCAAACTGAAAGCACCAGAGTTTCAGTTTGCCTGGTAGAGCACAGCTGTTTATGCTCTTCAACCCTTCCACTGCTTGTCGTCTAACTTCTCCCACTCGAACTTTTGCCTTTAGATCCCCATCGTACCATCTCCCTAGACTCTTCACTGGCTTCTGAGAAACTGTTGGTATTGCCTCACCATTAATGAAGAATGTTTTATCTACTACCTTGCCTTTAATTATTGAGATGCTCCTTGATTTAGAGGGCTTAAATTGCATTCGTGCCCATTCAATATTATCTGTTAACTTCCCCAATAAACGATTAGTGCAGGCTACCGTTGTAGTCATGGTTGTCATGTCATCCATGTATGCTCTTTTTGGTGGTAGTCGCATCCCAGAAGCCAAGCGCCCTCCTCCTACTACCCATTTTGATGCCCTAATGATTACTTCCATTGCCATGGTAAAAGCCAGTGGAGAAATGGTGCATCCTGCCATTATTCCAACCTCTATTGCCATGTAGTGCTGAATTCTGGAGTTGAGAAACTAAATTGCAAATCTCCAAAATAGGCTTTCACTAAATTTGTTATCGACATCGGTACCCTGAAAAAATCAAATGATGCCCAAAGAAGCTCATGTGGCACTGAACCATATGCATTAGCCAAATCCAGGAATGTCACGTGGAGCTCCTTCCTCTCCTTTTTAGATGATTGAATTCGTTGCCAGATAACACTGATGTGTTCTAAGCATCCTAAGAATCCTGGAATGCCCGCTTTTTGAACTGAAGTGTCAATGAAGCCATTCTTTAATAGGTAGGTTGACAATCTCTGAAAAATAATGCTGAAGAAAATCTTGGCTTTGACGTTTAATAGTGAAATAGGGCGAAACTGACGGATGCTTGTAGCATCTTTTTCTTTGGGTATAAAGACTCCCCCTGCTAGGCGCCATGCTCTAGGTACAACCTGCTTTTCCGAAGCCACTTGTATCAATTTCCACATAATTCGTAGAACTCCTGAAGCACTCTTGTACACTCTGTACGATGATCACAATGAACATTTAGATTTGTGTTCTGACCTAGAGAGAGAAGTTGTCATGTATAGGTATGAATCAGCTTCATAATCAGTCTTTTTAACCATACAGTATCATTATTTCTGTGTTACAAAATCATATCACAGAAGTACTACTGGGATAAAAGATTATAGTTCGGATAAAAATACTGAGCAAATCACCTTTTTTAAAGTAACATGACGCTTCAAATAACGATTGTATCGATTACGTCGTTTTGCCACGAGACTGTTAAAAATGTATTTGTCATTGAATCATTCAAGAGATTCGTTTGAAAAAGCTGATTCATTCAGTAAGTGTGTTTAAAAAAAAAGTGGTGATTCTCAATTCATCCAGAATCGTGCAGCTCTAGCTAGTTATTTATTCCAATTTACAATTATATCAATGTGCGTGGAAGGAAATCTTCAAATAGCACCTCGTATAAAGTACCCGCATCATAAAGTATCACATCAGATCGAGATCATTTTGTGTCATCTCTCCACTCAGTATGTCGTTTTATTGTTTCTCTGTTCGTCGGCCATACAAAGGATTACAGCTGAAGGAATCCCCAAATTTATACATAGACGATAAACATCATGCTAACAAAGTATTAAATTTGTACAAAAATACTTTACAGCTCATAATACCTGTCCATTAGAAATAAAAATACAATATTTCAGGGACATAACTGTGACATTGAATCAAATTCATCATATACTGAAAATGGACACCCACTATTTTAACTGGCAGTGCTTGACTTCACTAAACGTTTCCACAAATGGAACACAAAAATTAATTTTTTTTCTTCTTTTCACTTGACCAGTGTATTTGCAGTAACACAGTGAAGTGTTGACAAATTTAGGTTGAGGTCAAATAAAGCGTTGCAATGAAAGTGACAACTAACTCTTGAATCAGGCCTTGAGAACCATAATTCAACGTAGCGCTTATGCATTTGAGAAACATCTCAGTGAGTTGTTCAGTGCATGAGTTTGGGGAATGAACCCGTACCTGAAGGTTTATCTGAAATAGAACAACAAATAAAGACACATTTTCATCATCGGCACACTTTCTCCATCAAATGGGCTTGATGGGTTTTTTTGTTCGGTTCAGTAGTTGGACCACAATGTGCCATTTGAAAATAGTGAGTAGACAGGATCTTTGAGCACTGACAAACAAGGGTGACATCACTCAATCAAAAGCACAGTTTCACACAGGTGGGTGAGGCTCTTCACTGCCATTAGCAGCTTACCCATGGCATTTTTTTCTTTACTAACATCTTTTTTTTTTTTAAACAGACCTACAAATGTGATGTTTAGTGGTCTACCACATATGAAAAACCCATTCTCATGATTTGACACTCGATTTTTTCTTCTTCTCTTTACAAACGAATTGCGCACCCTTTGGGCTTACACAGCCTGGAAAAAAAATGTCAGATGAGACATAAAACCATAACAGTACCATATACAAATTACCATAATGATTTATAACTATTTAAACAATGGTGGGAGGAATACAAAAGTCTTCTCAGGATTTTTTTTTTCTCATGGACATCAACCCCATGCTCGTGTATTTGTCATAACTGGGTACTGCAAATTTAAGCAAATGAGATGAATTTGTTTGTTGTAATATTCTCATTTATCACAGACAGCGGAGTAAACAATATGCGAGTACCTACTTGAACGGCTGTCGTTTTTCGCTTAGGAGATTGATGTCGTAATAAATAAGCTGTTCTATCATTTGGGCCAATGATGGATTTCCTCAAAAAGTGGGGCGAGAGTCTGGAGACCGCAGACCTTCGGCGGTTACCTAACAAAGTACAAAGAGTGTCCGAACCGAATGACCTTCTTCGTGCCATCAATCTGCTCCGGTACATGGTCGATAGTGACCTCATGCTAACCAGCCACCGCTCAAAATCACACACATCCCTTATAAATCATCCGCCTCTATTCATAAAAATAGACATCTATCCAATTTCAAGATAAGGTGCCTTTGTGCCACCCTCTCCTTATGAGTGACATAGGATTTCATATTTGCAGTGAAAAGAGAACCAAAACATGGTGTTTCTCGTGTAGCCAAGCTCTTGTTTTTTTGGACAGAAGTACTACAAAATAGTTTATTAAAAGGTCTCATGCAATAGGCTATAACCCACATTCAGTCACAATTGAAAAATGGCTACCGAATTCATTGTGCTGATTATTTTTTTCCCCTACTCAGCTTTATCCTCTCTTGTTGAGCAAGAAAAGGGACCAGCTCTGACCTTGGCATCAGATAGAAGGAAATACACGGACATACACTATACACACACTTGTGTTTCAGTATCACAAAAATAGGATGGTCGACGATTGCGTTTCGGATGTGGGACTTTGACAGACTTCGTGGAGGCTTGCGAAATAAAGTCTCGGGACACGCGCGCGCACGCACACACACACACACACACACTCGAACTCACACAGACACGACGATCACAGAGTGGCCAGTCCGATGTCATAAGTAAAAGTCTGTGTTGCTTTTATGCATCTTTTGCTTCTTTTTTTTCTTTTTTTGGAGTTGTCCTTAAAACTATTCTTGTTTATTGGCAATAAAAATCAGGGATGGCACTGTTTCAGTTTTTTTTTCCCTCACAATTTGGTTTTCCAAGAGGTCAGTGTGGTCTTCGCCGCCTTTTTCACAGGGTAAAAACACACCCAGCGTCTCAGGAAAGGACCTCTCAGTCACGGTGGTTCATGCTCTGACTTAGGAAAGGGACTGGGTGTGTGCTAAAGGACAACAAGCCCCTCGTTTTCCTCCCCTAGAGGGAGCCGTTTAGGGAGGGGAGGGTTTGCTTTAGCACCATGAGGAGGAGCGCTCCATTGCAGGCACCTTGGAGGAGTTCTGCTATAAGGTCTTGTTGGGGTCTCTGTCCTCTAGTCCCGCTAGCGTGGAGTTGTGCTGCTCCTGCTCCAGCCCTGCAGCGGGCTGCTCGAGAGGGTCCCCGGTGTCAGTCCAGTTCACAGCCTCGTCATTGGACAACAGGTTCAGTTCTGAGGTCAGCGAGGAAACCGGATTCCGGCTTATGACTAGATCCAGTTTGTTCCCGGACTCTGCTATGAGAGGAACCACTAAGCAGCAGTCAAAGTCTCTAGTCCGGACATGGTTTATCTGTGGCACCAAGCAAGAAAAAAATTCATCTCATTTAGAGGTACAATTTCTAATGTACTTGTTGTCCCATAATTTAGCAGGACTGCATCACAGTGGCTCACCTGTAGCAGTCTGTCGTATGGCTTCAGGCCTCCGATTTCAGCAGGGCCACCCGGACGGATATTGTTAACATAAACCCCCTTCTCCAGGACCCCATCAGACACACTAAACCCAAAGTCCTCAAGATCTGAGTCCTTCAACAGACTCATCTGGGAATGTGGGAGCAGTTACACACATTAAACCTGCTGTATAACGATAATTGAATTGAGAATGGACCAAAAGATCAGTATTCCCACCTTATGGAGCTCAACTGGGGTAGGTGACATGTCTTTGATCTCCTGCTTCATTCTCCTCATGGAGAAAGCTTTTTTGCCGACGTCGGTGGGCAGGGTGTTGCTGCGGTTTGCCTGGGTGTATTGTGGTTTGTTGCTGCCACGTTCCTGAAAGCTGGCCTGACGGCCCAGATGGCTTCGGGTGGGCGCAGGGTCGTGGTTTAGACTTAAAGAGCTGCCCGACATGATGGTGGCCTACAGGGAAAACCATGAGAAACTGAGCTGAGTACGAGTAAACATAAGTGATGAGAAGGTTATACAGATAAAAGCACTCAAAACACACTTTATAAATAAAGTTTAGTATACAACTACCGTTCAAAAGTTTGGGATCAGACAGCCTTTTTCTTTTTGTGAAAATTCAGCGAGGATGAATTAAATGTATCAAAAGTGACAGTAAAGACGTTTACAATGTTACAAAAGATTTCAAATTAATGCTAAGATTTCAAATAAATGCTGTTCTTTTGAACTTTCTTTTCATTAAAGAATCCTGAAAATAAATGTAACGTTTCCACAAAAGTATTAAGCAGCACAGGTGTTTTCAACATTGATAATAAGCACCATAAAGGCATTTTAGAATGATTTCTGAAGGATCTGGAGCAATGATGCTGAAAATTCAGCTTTGATCACAGCAATAAATACGATTTTAAAATATATTGAAATAAAAATGTTATTTTAAATTTCACAATATTACTTTTTTTTGATTAACTGAATGCAGCCTTGGTTAGCATAAGAGACTTCTTTCAAAAACATAAAAAAAAAAAAAAATCTTACCAAGCCCATACTTTTAAACGGTATTGTATGGAAATTACATTGTCAGTGAAATTAAGTGTAACAGTTACAGTACAAAGGGTGACATTCTAAGCATTTCATTAACAGTTTGTGTTAAGCTTCCTGTTTAGTGTGTTACAAGAAGCAAAATGCTGATGGACAACGATACACAAACTCTTAGTAACATGCATTTTTACACAATAATGGGCGGTTTGAACCACTTTGACTTCCACCATGGCAAGCCATGGCAATGATTAAACAATGAACGGTGGGCATTTTTTAGATGTTTCTTGGAGTCCTTTGAAGATGATCTTCAAAAAGACCCTGGCTCTGGTTCAGACTTTTACCGGGGACATTACTACACAATATTGAAATATTTGCTGCAGCTCTTCCATCATGCTTTGCATGAGCCCACATGCCTTCGTTCTTTCAATCCACCGTCATTTGCTAGTTTGTGTGAATCTCACTCAAACTGCATGGAATGGAGATTCCAGGTTAATGACAGGTGACCACACAAAAAACTCTTCTAAGCCGATGCATTTGTGGTAAGCATTGTAAAAAAATCATTAAACCAGTGATCAGACATGTAATCATGCACCTTGACAACATTCGATCAATTCAGCATGTGAAAAATGAAAACGTGTACTTTTGGTACAATGTTTTTCGGGCCGTTCCGAGCTCAATAGTACATTTTACTGACACAAACCAAAGGCAAACACTTTCATCGAATCCAATTGAGGCCAAAGGGTACATTCAGCGTAAAAGGCTTTTGATTTTATTGTGTTTCCACAGACAAGTGGGACGGAAAGTGAAGAGCTTTCAAAGCGATCCCTAACTTTGACTACTAAAAGCTTCTCTGCGCTGACGGCTACGTGTGGTTTGGATTTAACTCGAGGTATGATAAAGGAAGGGCAAGAAAATCAATCTGCTTTCATGAAATGTTTCAAGGCTAGCCACAAAGCATGTCAAATGCACCATTGTGTGACATGACAGCAGGTATTATCAACTGAGACTGACAAAAAATTAAATTAAATTAAAAGCAGACTAAAGCCATTTCTATTTAATTTTTTGTTTGTTTTTTATAGTATTTAAAGGGATAGTTCACCCAAAAAATAAACATTCTGGCATTATTTACAGACCGTCATGTTGTTCCAAACCTGTTTGACTTATTTCGTCCACATGAAAAGGGATTTTATTGCAGAACACAGTTAAGCTCCAAAAATGACACACAAGAATCATAAAAGTAGTACAAATGATTCCAAGTCTTCTGAAGCCAAACGATAGCTTTGTATGAGGGACCAAAAGTTGACTAGTAAAAACACTATTTAAAATCTGCTGTAATGAAATCTGTCACCTGAATGTCACTGTTACTGCTGAACATGTGCGCGAGAATACATGATGTCGAGGTTGATGAGAGATGCTGCCGTGTACTTTCAGGCAGTGTGGCAATATTTCGATTCTTATTGGAATATTTAGTTCTCGTTAGTCATGCATCCCACAAGATGAGTATCTGCTTTATGGTGGGAAGAAAACTGCAATGAGATGCTCAGACCGATATCAGTGTGTTCCTGTGCCGTCAGAGAACATTTTCTACACAGCAGGCCTTGCTGTTAACAGGCAAAGATTTTCACCATTTGTTTTTCTGAATAACAACGTGAAACAACAGCAATGTGATAGCCTTAAAATAGACTAGTTTGTTCATTAGTCTAATGACGACAACCTAGTTTTCAAATGGGTTTCCTTGCGAGCTCAGAGTGAGTGCAAATGCCTTTTAAATCGTTATTTTACAAAAACATGTTAATATTAATGCATATTGTTCTTTAATTAAAAAAAAAAAGAAAAACATAGGTCTTTGAAATTATCTTTTGAAGAAAATTACTCTTGACGTAATGATCGTTTCCAGCTGTGTTGTTAACAAACTATTCATCCTTATTTCAGAAATAAAGCTGAAACAAAATATACATTTAGTAAAAGTTAAACCTAACTTAATGTTGCCTTGGCAAATAAACGAAATAAAATAAGTATGTTGAAGCAGTACTAAAATTACTTACTAAAAATAATTTAAAGCTAAATAGAAATATTTAAACATTTAATTATCATTATTTTAAAAAGCATTAAAATCAAAACCGATAATATAAAAATTAAAGCTAATTAAAAAATATTAAATACTATAATAATTAATAAATAATAATAAACTAACCCATGTTTGCAGTGACTGGATAAAGATTATTAGAAATAAGTTTCTATATATTTGGACTTACAAGAGCAATTTTTGTGAAGTATATTCACAATGATTTAAATAATTATGAAGTATATTCACTATGATTTAAATAATGTTAAAGATTTTTTTTCCAGGCCTGGAAATTACAGTTTTAAAGTATATTTTAAATTGCAAAAATCAAAAATGAAAATCAACTATTTATTTATTTATTTAAAATAAAAAAAATAAAAATCGTGCTACAAAATTACTCGGTACCTATCACTAACATAAAATAGATTTATGATTTGGAACAACATAATTGTGACTAAATGAAGACAGAATCTAGGTGAACGACACCTTTAACACGTCATAATGCGTTTTGAATGCACCCCAGGATCTGAAGTGGATGCCAATAGTGGTTGTCTGCGAATCTCCAACCCCCCCCCCCCCCCCCCCCCCCCCCCTCCCCCCCCCCCCCCCTCCTCCTCCCCTTCAAGCAGGCCACCAGCAAGAGACACTGAGCCCATTAGCACGACGAGAGCACTTGGCTGCCAGCGCTACAAGCAAAGAGGAAGCCCAAAGGAAAGAAAGGGGTACCAAGATGGCCAGGTTTCTCTTATTCAGAAGCCTGTCTGGCTTGTCCTGGAAAAAGAAGGAGCTGTTACACAAAACAAGGGTTGGTACTGCATGATACTGAAAAAAGATTATGTTGGGGGGTTGATGAATGGAAAGAGCTAAAGGGTGAACGTGGGGAGAGGGAAATGGACACAAACGGATGGCATTTTTCTTCCCAAGTTACCTCAAGTTCTCGCAAGATCCCGGATTGGCCGCACGTCTCTAGGTCTTCGAGCGCTTGGGACCAGAAGTTCTCTTCCTGGTCTGGCTCCGTCCCATCATGCCCCACTATAAACCTGTTTGAAACACAATGGGACGTTTTAACCGCCTAGTACGTGAAAACTACGGCGGCCAAAGAGCAGGCAGGTGTAACAGTGATGAGCGCAGGGGACGACCAATGATCTGTGCAGGCTATGGTGGAGCTCTTGAAGAGAGACATACAGACACACCCCGTGCGGTCGGACACACTGTGATAGGCGGTGATGTCCTGGTGGATTGTGGGGCTTTGGGTTATGAAGTGAAAGGGCCGGATTGGTTTGGGGAAGCAGTGCAGGTTAACAGGCACACAGCACTGAACCTCACCTGCTGTCTGAGATTAAACCGGTGGGGAGCGTGGATGCCCTGTAATGGGAGATCAGCTTCAATCAATAACACAAAAGGCATGGGTATAGAGTCAAACCAGATCACTCAGTCGGTCTCTTTTTAACAGCGGCGTTTTAGCCTTTACATCCTGTACATAACACATTTTGAGTGCCTTCGTCTAAAATACATTTTACTCTCAAACGACAAAGAAAAATGGGGAAGTTTTGCATTGTACAGATTTGATTTAAATACAGACAGCAGAATGCTGACAATATTTGAAAAGACTGAAAGCATGAAAGTACTGGTTGTTTCTTCTTCTCAGAGTTTTTTTTTATTCTGTAATTCTAGAGTATATGAGATATAGACATGTTTTCTAGATGATTTATTATAGTTCCTAAAATTGAAAAACATGAAATGGCATTCGCAACCCATTTTCCTCCAATCCATAATACAACATATGTGTAACAAACATGAGTGAAACAAAAAATTGAGGCACTGCAACTACTAAAAAAGTAGAAAAAAATTAAATAATGAATTATATATATTTTTAAGTATAATTATCTCCCACAATTTTTGGTAATATCATTATATTTTTAAATTAATTTTATATATATTTTTTAGTTTTGCTTAGCCATTGTGTGAATTAAAATAATAAAAGCGTAAAACACCAAAACGAAGCCTGTGCCAACTATTTGAATAAATAGTTAATAAAATAAATAAATTTGCCATTGGTACCCACTCGTCTGCTATTTAGCCAATCAATTACAACCACTGGATGAAAGTTAGCCAGATAATTAATATTCATGAGCCAGGCTGATTTAAAATGCGTCTACTTTTCAGGTCATTCCTACACCCCTGATTTTGTACTGGATTGTGGAAAAATTGGCACAAGACCCGGGATGTGTATTAAGAAACCAAGTAAATGAGGTCAACTTTGATGTCATCTTTAAGGCAGCGCACAGTCACCATTAAATGGAAACTGTACAATCCTGAGACAAAACCTCAAAGGGTGATCATAACTCTAGTGTCAGCTAAATACTTTAAAAAGGCCTTCTTTCTTCCTAAGAGCTGCTGGCTTCATTACTGCACACAGGGGCCCTTTAAGCCTTTGATCTACAGCACAATGAATCTGAATTACAAATATTCAACAGCACAAGCTAACAAAGAATAAAGTAGAATCACCCCAAAAACGATCAATCAAAGCTCCAGTAACAGCCTTTTTGACAATACAATGTGCTGCAAATGTACCACACAGCTGAGTTAATATTATGACTGAGAGTCACATTTTAGGTTGAAACAAAGACTATTTCACACAGAAGACCCACTTAATGTGAATATTAAAGTCAGTTCACTTCTTAAAAATTGTACTGATGGTCTCGTCTGAGATTGTCTTTTGAATTTAATGAATTTGAGAAGTCAACAAAACATTTTAATAAACGCGGTTAAGCAGCATTGCCTTCACACAATACCTTTCTGTACAGTCTGGCTCTAAACTAGTCCATGATTCAATGGATATTGACACTTCAGTACTTCATTTCTAGGAAATAAAGAGGTAATAACTATTATGCAATATTAATGTCTTCAATGGCAGAAAAGTTCAATCTATTTCACTCTATTTTCAAGTCTTGTGTACTTTGCTAATGTAGTATAAAATCCATCCAATGGATTCAAGACATCACATTAACCATCTAATAAACCTAGCGGCCTTAATATATACTTAATATTTCACCCAAAAGTGAAAATTATCTCATCATTTTCCCATTATTTGTCATTATGTTATGTTGTTTCAAACCTGTATGATTTGTGATATGATTTATGATTCCCTTACAGAAAAGAAGAATCTTTGAAGAAGATCTTGAACACACAATGGTTAGGGTAAAAAAATATTCCATGAAAAACGGTTTTGGAACGACTTGAGGATGAGCACATAGTGAACTATTGCTACAAAATGAAGATTGGTTATATATGCTGCAATGTGAATTAAACGACTGAGTATAGTTTACAGGCAGTATGTTGACGTACCCGCTAGTGCTGGGCCTATCCCATTCATCCACACTGAGTCCGAAGTCTGGCATGATGTTGTTCCTCTGCCGGCCGCTGTTGACCGGAGAGAGGCTGCCCCGGCTGGGCTTGGCGTTCCTCCACTCATGGCTGTGGAAACTGTAGCCCGATGCCTGGAAACCCGTGGGAGCTGAAACAAACACACACGAGCAGAGTCCAAAATTTACTTTTTTTTGGCCACTTTTGCCAATAGCGGGTGAATTGAGAAAATGTACTACCCATAAATATTTCTTACATGCTTTGAAATTGTATTTTGTATGTTTATTATTTAAAAAAAACTATAAATAATGAATTCAGTTTGGATAAAATAGCTAAATGATTCCATTGAGACGAAACAAAAAACCTATTATTATTAATGATAATGGTAACATTATGGTTCCATTTGTTAACAATAATACCTGTAAAGCATTTATTAACCTGAGTGTTAATTTCATAATTTACTAATGCATTATTAAAATCAAAAGTTGTATCTGTTAATGCACTGTGAACTAACGAGCAAACAATTAACAGTTGCATTTACTAACATTAACAAAGATTGATAAGATTAATAAATCATGTAAACATTTATTGTTCACTACTCTGTTAACAAACATTAACTAATGGGAACCTTATTGTAAAGTGTTACCATGATGATGATAACATTAACAACAAAAAATAATGCTAAATTCATTTTAGATAAAATACCTAAATAATTCCATTGAAAAAAAAGAATATTATTATAACTACAACAACGGGATAGCTCAGCTAAATTCAAGGTCAATTATTGCATTGAACTATAAATAAATGAAAGTTCTTTAACAAAATGCATTACGTTGTTCCTGCTACAGTTACAAGCCAACAGACGAGGTTACAACTTTACTCGCATTTGGCCAGTGTTATTGTACCCTGTGCACAACATTAGCCTGCTGATAAATCAATTTGACCGTAAATGAGAGAGATAAAAAAGCATTGGCAATAAACGGTTCCCAGAAGAAAGAGTACATTTCTGCATTACGCCGCACTCTCTGCCTCACACAACACCGGTGCAGGAGCTCCTGGATGCACGGGTTCCCAGGCTCCGCTCATTAATCTGGCTCAAGACTGCTGGAGGGCAGGGTGAGGACTATAGGGAGAGTGGAGAACAACATGCTAGCTGTGTTCACACAATCCTCTCCGGAGGGAGTCACGCCATTGTGTTTTATACGCTTCGGTCTGATTCTCCCTCGGCGACCACCGCAAAGCGCTGCATAGCCTCAGGGTTTTAAGATTCACCAGCAACTCAATAAGGATTAACTGCTTGTGATTTGTTCACCCCTCAGGGCTCGAGAAGGTGCAGGAATCCTTAATAAGACTCTCGATAGCTATTTTAGACTTATGTCCCTTTTTCAAGGAAAGAAGTTTTGGAAATGCTGAATGATGATACATGCAGGGATTAATATCTCTCTAAACTGCACATGCACAACTGCATGGGAATGATGTTGCTCATACGCATTGTGCAGAAAAAGACTAACAAAACCAGCAACGATGTCTTGAAACAGAGTTAAAATGGTCCGGTAATTTTTCAGTATGGAATAAAAGTTGTGAGAAATCTTGTGCATGGAAAAGTGCACAATGCTAATTAATGCAAGACAAGGAAACCGTGCAGAGGAGGTCATAGTGGCAGCAAACGCCACAAATAATGATATAAAGCATGTTATTTTATATTATAATATTGCATTGTTATTTTTATGCCTTGCTTTCTAAAGGTCCCAACAAATAAGAGAAAACAGGCTATCTTGAAAAAACATGAGAGAAAAATAACTCAAGAGTATCTTGTGACCTCTATACCAGTAATCCACAACTGATTTTTCCATCAATTTTGTTGATTGTACAAAAGTCAATTGAAATGATTTATTAACAATACCACTAATGGCATACTGTAGGAAGCGTACAAAATATGCCAAATAAATAAAATGGGTAGAATAGAAAAATTGAATACATAAACTACATTTAGTGCATTCTGGGATAAAAGAAAAGAAAAAATATTGATCAATATTTAAAATAATATTTTAGAAACATATATTATATTACATAAATGTGTGTTAATAAGTATTTCTGCTTAGCCCAACAGAAATGTTTTACGCTGCAAGATTGAATATTGCATGCAGGTAGACTATTAATCTTATTAGACGCAAGACACATGATTACTTTAACTTTTCATCCCAGGTATCAAGTTCAGAGTCAGCTTTTTCCTTATCTGAGGATACAGCTGTTTACTAGTTGAATCCCATAAGGGCCAATAGATTGCCAGCAACCTTGAATTTATGCTCCTTCCACATCATCCATAATTTAAGGGGCAGATTACTGCTTCCTGCGAATGGTTTCCGAATCTCTGCAACCATCTGAAATTCATTTATGTATGGAGTCCTGAGAGAAAGAGAGTAGCGCTGCCTGAGGGGAGGAGAGCAACCATATGAACCTGTTAACATGAGCGGAAAGTTTCTTTCCACCCCATCAGAGCGAGGGACATGGAAAATAACATATGAGATGAAAGGTGGTTTTTGAGGAGGTGTATTTCAGCAACACTGGGATGAATTAATTATCTCTATAAATAAAAAATGACTGATGACAGTCAGATAGTAATGGGAATTAAGAAAAAAGTTTCGCTCCCTGGCAGATGGTAATTTATTTAGAATCAGATTATTTGTAGCTACATTAGCATTTCCAAAAGTACACTGTAAAAAATGATAGGATATGTAAGAATATATGATATATAAGAATATAACAATAAGTTATGACAACATATGTTTTTACATTTGCATCAAAATAAGTAAAGCAATTCAACTCATTTTTAAAGTAATTTGGTAACACTTTACAATACGGGTGCACTAATAAGCATTAATTCATACTTAACTAATGCACAGATAATCATGAGTTAATGTAGGACTCATGAAGAACTAAACCATTAATTAATTATTACTGCATCAGCACCTAATAAAGAGTCTATATGATTAATAGATAAAGTAATAAATGAATTGCTATTAATTACACGTGTCATCATGTATTAATTCCTTAATAACATATTTTATTAACTAATAGTGTAAATGAATGTGTTAATTACCACAATTAGTCAACGCTATGCACTTTAACTTCCAGTTGTCTGCTTTAATTAATCATTAGCTAATGATTTGCAAATCTATCATTATGTTATGACTTTACCAGCAACCTGCCACAGGAGCTGCTGATTCAGTTCTACTCAGCCATCATTGAGTCTGTTTTATGCACGTCCATAAATGTGGTTTGGTTCAGCTACCAAATCAGACATCAGGAGACTACAACGGAAAATCAGCACTGTAAATCTGAAAATGTCTATTCTGACTAAACCCAACTGTGATACTTTTATTCTCATATATTTATAATTTTATTTTTTATTCTTATAATTTGTAGTATTATGTTTCTTGTTGTATTTGTACATGTCCACTGGAAGCCTCAGTACCAAAACAAATTTCTTGTGTGCAAGCACACTTGGCAATAAAGCTCTTTCTGATTCTGATTGTACTTAAAGGCACATTGTATTTAAGGCACATTGAAGGTTTTGTCCAGCCAATTTGTGAGAATTTAGTAAGTGCACAAGTAAGTGCATCGCATTACGTTTTCATCAACTTACAGGCTATTATAGTTTACCGTAGCTATATTTGGACGCTCATTTTTTTCATTCTGCCAAAATCTCATGGTATTAAAGACGAAGTGCTGCGCACAGGCTGTTTAAGACAGTATTGGCTATGACTCGACCACAAATACTAGACTAAGATGGTCTTCTTAAACCCTGTGGACCATTAACATATTGTTATTTCAGCAACTATTTTCACTAATATACATGAGCGTGGGAGTAATGCCCATATGTATTATTCATATATGAATAGAAACCATTTCTCTGAATTAAACATTGAAATGTGTGATTTGCCTACTTGGCATTCTCGATTCAAGCGATGATTGCGATTAGTTTTGACCAGGAGGCCTCAGTGTCAGGAGAGCTGACTGCAATTCAAACCCATTACTGGCGAGTTATCCAAATGGCCATGTGTATCCCAGCGCTCATTATGACTCATTTTCCACTTAATAAAATAATGCATTTTTCCATTTTAGCCCCAGCACTGTACTACCAGCTGGCCTAATAAAATACATATATCCCAATGCAGATTACTTGAAATAATTACTTGAGTAAATGCATATCTGCTGTTCTAAAGAAAATAGAAAACTCAATTAAAGCTACATTAGACCTGGGACTCAACCGATCCCCCAGGATGCAAGTTGGCGCTGTAGCTAATGTGCGAGAACAGGTGGTGACCATGATGAACCAATACCAGGTCAAAAAAGACTGTATTTTATGTCATTGTGATAAAATAAAAAATTCTGTCATTATTTACTCTCCCATTTCATTCCAAAACAAATTAATTTCCCCCCTATAGAACATAAAAAGAACCATTAAAGTGATCCACACAACTTTTGTGGTATATTCCAGGTCTTCAAAAGTCATACGATCTTAAATCTCATTCACATTTGCGAAAATTCAAATCAACATTATGTGGCTCATTTGTATATGAGCATATATTCAATATATTAGTATATTGAATATATGCAAGAGCCAGTGAGATTGAAGTCCTATGATGAGTTTTCCGGGGCATTTTCAGAGCTTTAATTTTGCTAAACCTTTCCTTTGTGATTTATGGAAAAAACACATGGAATGACATGAGGAGGGGTAAATAATGCTAAAATGTAAATTTTTGAGTAAACTACTCTTTTAAATATTGCCCTGGAGCTAGAGGCCATTGGAATAATTTCTATTCTAACTTATTCAATGGAAACCAAAGTTGATATGTAGTTGTCACTGACCATTACGGAAACTTTTTTTTTTAAACACGAACAACGTCAGTCAAAAAAAAAAAAAGTTTTAATAGTGAAATTTTTTGTAACCCTAACCCAACTTAATCATCACCCCAATTGTAACTTATACAATATATAATATATATAAATCAAATTAAATAAATATAAATTATTAAATTGCACAATATAGATTAAAATGTATAAAACAACACAGATAAAAAATAAAAAAAAGATTAGACCTTCCAGAAATGGTAGGTAACAACACGTTTCGGAAACTTTTCAAACAAATGTCGTGCTCTCGTTTGCAATTAGAATCTGAAATGCCTGCTGGAACACTCTAAATGGCAGAAGCAATATTGCAAAAGAAATTTTGGCCAGAAAATTTCAACAAATGGGACGGTTCATGTCGCTTTGCTGAAATAATGTAGCTCCAATTATATTTTGCCCAGAGGGTACTGGGACTTATTTACTGCAGTAAAACATATTTAAAGCTGAAAGGTAGAAATGCTAATTGCATTTTGTGAAAAGTTAAAAATAGTAAAAAAAAATATCCACTCACACTCACATTTACCCTGGGTGCTGAAGGTGGCGTCAATGGCAGAACCATCCCAAGATTCCACTGCGCTATCCACACTGGGGATGGTGGTGGAATAGATGTCGGAGAGTTTAACAGGTTTCTGCCCAGTCTGACCCTCGTCCTCCATATCGCTCAGATCATTCATGCGACCAGTAACCGAGGGCTGCTTCGGGCTTGGCACTATAGAAAGAACGAAATAAAGTCGATGATTGTCTGAACCCTCGGATCACAGTCAATAGACTAGAAAAATCTAGACTTTACTGGATATTAGGCTCACAAATCAGTGCTCATTTGATCTTTTTCTCTTGGATAAGGAACTTTACTTTGTCTACTATCAGTCTACAGTATATGATAGATGGAGACAAAACTAATTAGACCTTAGGCATTAATGACTCACGGCTAGGCAGCTTTATTGCATTTTAGAGCTACAGTTAGATGTACAGTACTGTGGGAGGTGATGTGTGTGAGAAAGTGCGACGAGAAAATAAAAGCAAAGAATGTGCCAATCAAAAGTTTGGGAAATATAATAAGAAAAATAATGTTTTAGAAAAATAAAATTAGAGAATAACAATTAGTAAATAATAATTAAAATGATAAAACACATAACTAATTTGAGAATAAAGTAACCAAAAATGGTAAACAAACAAACAAAAAATATTTTTCCTTCACTATCCACCCCAAATCATCAATTTAAATAAATAAATATAAATTAATAATTAAAATAAATAAACAAATCAATAAAACACATTTAGGGTATGTTTACACGACAACGATGTACTAAAAACAGACAAGTTGTCAAAACTATCCCCAATCACACAGATCTGTGAAAATGACTAAAAAGGCTGTATGATGCATGCCAGGCCAGTAGTTGACGATGTCACTTTGTCAAGAAACACCCCGTGAACACATAGTATGTATGCGTGAACATGTAATGCGCATGACGGCACCGTTTTCACAAATTTGCATTTTTGTTGTTTACATGGAGACGGTGAAGGTATCATTTTTAAAACCTTGCACTTTGAATCTTGTTTTTAAAAGCTTGCGTTTTCAGGCCCCCAAAAACACTGTTGTCGTCTAAATGAACAGCCAAAACTCCTAAAAAGTTCCTAAGAGTTCAGTTTTCTCAGTTGAAAATGGTGTCGTGTAAGCATACCCTTAGATGTTTGTTAAAGCATTCATAGGCACCATTTAGATTTGTACACAAAACCTTTAAAATTAGTTTTAAGGATCATGAGAAGTGTGTTCAGACATTTGACTTGTAGTGTACATAAAAAAGCCATTTGGTCGTAAGCTTGCATGTCAGCACTCACATTCTCCCTGTTTCTTGATCTTCAGTGTGACGGACTCTCCTGCCATCTGCAGCAGGTGGATGGCCTCACTGAGAGGTTTGCCCTTCAAACTGTTGCTATTAATGGCCAGAATGCGGTCACCAATGTGGATGGCACCAGTCCTGTGGAAACAAAAGCAAAGCAACTCAGCTGCAATGCATCATTTTAAAAGCCCTTTTTTTCTTGTTGAAAACATGCATTCATTCAAATTAACTAGGGCTGTCCATAGATTAAAATGTTTAATTGGGATTAATGCCTACGGCAACACATTAACATATTCAGTACTTTCTAAGAAAAGGAAAGAATCATTTTTATACATTTTATAATTAATTTATAATTAGAATTCTATTTAAATACATATAATTATCATTCAAATGATATAATATAGTTTTATTTATAATATATATTTTTATATAAGGACCTATTATGCCCTTTTTATAAAGTCTTGATTTTGTTTTTGGTGTCTGCTAGAATAGGTTTTCATGCTTGAATAATAAAAAAACAACTTATTTTTCACATTGTTGCAGCACCTCTCTTCCCAGTCTGTCAGTAACACTGTTCAGTTTCTGTCTCTATGAAGCCTCTCCTTCCGAAAAGCACAATGTGCTCTGATTGGTCAACTCAACCAACGTTTTGCAACCAGTGTTTCTTAAAAGTGTCACATAACGCACAATATCATTCTGTTAAGCGTGCACTGCCGTTTTGTCATCTGCCGCTTAAATGTTAGAACTCTTAAAGCAGAATGGATTCTGATTGGCTGTCAATGTGTTTATCATTCACCAGCTAGAATAAGAATCGGTTCTTTCTTTGTGCCATTATTGTTACAGTATAGTTGTGCTGTTAACTCCGTCCTTTAGGAGTGGACTTTGCTTTATAACTTTGCAGACCTTTTTCTTGCTCAAACAGCAACATAACACATTAAAGAAAGTTAAAATATAAAAAAAGCATAATAGTTCCTTTTTAAGATATCACACACATTAGCTCTCTCTATATACATGTATATTTAACTTAAGTGTCAACAGGCTTGAAAGCATGAACAGAGCCGTACCTCTCGGCCAGGCCGCCTTTAGTGAGGCTGGAGATGATGATGGGGTCGAAGGGCTCCTCGGTGCCCGAGATTGTGATGCCCAGCGGCCCACCGTAGCGTTTCAGCTCCACCGTGTAAATGATGGCGCCGGAGGTCTCCTGCTCGTCTGCAACACAGGCCAACAGCACACGGGCGTCCCTATCAACACTGCCATCACGTAGGATACCTCACAGAGGGGCAGAGAGCAGAGCGAAGACACCCCTCACAACACCGGACAGAGAGAGGAGGTAAGGAGGATTGACAAGAAAATAAAGAGAAAACATGAGGGAAGAGGAACCCAAAGGAAACAAATAGAAATGGGGTAAAAATACTAGGGCTGTCAATTTAACATGCAATTGAACATTCGCCAAATCCATTTACTGACCAGTCCTACCTTTGGCAACTGTTGTAAACTGACATTTTTTCCAACTATATATAATTTTCAGATTGCACTGCACTGCAAATAATAAAAACAGAAAATGTACTGGTAATTTTCTGCTAGGACATTGTCCAGTAATTTTATGGAAATTTCTGTCAACCCAAAAACATAATGCAAAATACAGGTAAAACACCTGTAAAAAAACAATACGGAAAACTCCTTATTTATACAGTACATTGTGCCCTATTTTACAGTGAATCTGCACATTGTGTAATTAATGCCATTACAATTGCTAATTCATTGACAGCACCCCAAAAAACAACCTAACTAAAAAGTAAAAGTGATGTCTGATAATTCTCACAAAAAGTAATAAACTGGAGGAACGAAAAGCAGGAAGAATGGGAAAAGAAGTAAAGGCAATTTAAGAGAAGAATGGTGTAAGATAATGGAAGTGGTGCATCCAGAAAAAAAAAGAAAAAATGATAAAGAGAAAATACAAGTGAGTGGCAAAATGGAGATATTCACATGCATAATAAAAAATAAAAAAATTGGGACATTGGCTCTGTGATCTATTTCAAAAATGGATACAACACCTACCTCCAACCACCTACTAAATCACATTTTATGATCCAAAGGAGAACTAAGCCTCCATAGCCTGGACACCCAATGCATTTCAGATGTCAGACATTTCTTTTTCCCCCAAAGTGACTTAGTGCATTCAAGCTGTATATTACATCACTATTTGTGCTTTTCCAGCTGAGCTACAAGAATCATAATGTAAATTAATTATAAGACTGAACTCATTTTGTATGCACTCAAGTGCAGATGTGGCTATAGCAACATCAAAATCCACTTGAAAATGTTTTATAAAATATTTGTGGCGCTGATTCATAATGCTCAACATCAATTAAGAGGTCAACCTGCTGTTTTGACATGACTACACAGAGAAGGGAATGCGCTAAAGAGAAAAATTGAGGAAAATCTCGCAGATCCTCGGGGCAACCGTTGTCATGACCCACCCGCATCCACATACTTATGAAGCGCTGATATCTGTCAGATCACAGCAGGTCTAGGTTTGTGTTTGTATGTCTGCGCTGGGGGTCTGGGGATGTTCGTTAAAACGAGGTCGGCTCATTACGCCTTTGTTTTTTTCGCCGATGGACTAATGGAGAGATGGGAGGGAAATTACCCCTATTTAGCATGCCAGTTAACACGACCTCTCTCAGACTGATGATTTGTTGTCACAGAAAAAAAGGGTTTGTGAAAAATGAATGTCGACCTTAATGTTCCCAGTTCCCAGAAAGATATAAACGAGCCTCCAGCATTGGGCGAGGATCTGAAACACAAGGTGCCATTTCACGGACACAGTGGACGTCCTGGATGAAATATAAATGCCAAATAAAAGTGATTCGCAGGTCTGCTTTGTAAGTACGAGCATAACGCCCCTGTAGAAGACTATGAAGCAGAGGATTGTGGGTAAATGCTTTTGAGACGCTGGATGAGGGGCTCCAAGGGTTTCTAATCGGATAATTGAACCAAACGAGCATTAAATTGAAGCGATTAAACCTAATTTTCTTCAGTGCGCACAATGCTAATAGTGTTAAGGGTGAATTGTGAGGTTGTGGAAGCGAGGAGAGAGGTGTATGTTGTTGTAGCCCAAAAGAAGAAGCGAAAGGTTTACCAGAAGGTCCTTTGGAGATAATAAAGATCTCACTGGGACATTTTTGACAGCAGAACCACTTCAAATCCTATACCTCAACTTAAAGTAAAGGCCAGTTGTATGTATATAGCAAAAAAGTAATTTAGGTTTGGAACAAGATTTTCTTTTTTGACTGAGCTATCCATTTAAACGGTTAAAAATGAACAAGCAGTGTAACTACACACTAAGGTGGAGCGAAATATTGAATATTCAAATGCATTCATAAAAACTTTTATTAATTTATACTGTGAATGATGCATTAACAGGTTAAAATGTGCAATAACAGGTTTGACCCATAAATGAGTAGCAATAGCAGGCCATCTGATCTCAAAATCTTGGCTCCATGTAAAATAAAACTTTTATGTTCAATTTTGACAATCTTTCTAAAGTACTATTCATTTATTTATGTGTAAAACCCTAACCTTTAAGAAACACTGTGCATATCACGAATTTAAAGCGTTTTTAACTCTCCATTAAGTTCTCTAAAGAGCATGTCATTATACTAATTTCCCGATCTATCCTTGTCTTGTGATTTGCAAACATCACATTGAAAAGACTCTGATTTAAACTTCAGCAAAAAAAATGCAAGAAGAGTTGGTACGATCAATTCTTTTTCTGTGATTCATTTCAAGAGGTCCGTTTCAATTAGTAAATTTATTAATTTGATTAAACAATTTACTCAAGTCAATTAATCAAAAATGTAAATGAAAATCCACACTATATATATAATGTATATATAAATAAATAAATGTGTGTGATGTGTGTGTGTGTGTGTATATATATATACACATACACACATATATATTTATGTATGTATATATATATATATATATATATACATACACTCACCTAAAGGATTATTAGGAACACCTGATCAGTTTCTCATTAATGCAATTATCTAATCAACCAATCACATGGCAGTTGCTTCAATGCATTTAGGGGTGTGGTCCTGGTCAAGACAATCTCCTGAACTCCAAACTGAATGTCAGAACATGGCACAACCATTTCTAGGGTTTACAAAGAATGGTGTTAAAAGGGAAAAACATCCAGTATGTGGCAGTCCTGTGGGCGAAAATGCCTTGTTGATGCTAGAGGTCAGAGGAGAATGGGCCGACTGATTCAAGCTGATAGAAGAGCAACTTCGACTGGAATAACCGTTAGTAATAACTTGTTACAACCGAGGTATGCAGCAAAGCATTTGTGAAGCCACAACACGCACAACCTTGAGGCAGATGGGCTACAACAGCAGAAGACCCCACTGGGTACCACTCATCTCCACTACAAATAGGAAAAAGAGGCTACAATTGGCAAGAGCTCACCAAAATTGGACAGTTGAAGACTGGAAAAATGTTGCCTGGTCTGATGAGTCTCGATTTCTGTTGAGACATTCAGATGGTAGAGTCCGAATTTGGCGTAAACAGAATGAGAACATGGATCCATCATGCCTTGTTACCACTGTGCAGGCTGCTGGTGGTGGTGTAATGGTGTGGGGGATGTTTTCTTGGCACACTTTAGGCCCCTTAGTGCCAATTGGGCATCATTTAAATGCCACAGCCTACCTGAGCATTGTTTTGGACCATGTCCATCCCTTTATGGGCAACATGTACCCATCCTCTGATGGCTACTTCCAGCAGGATAATGCACCATGTCACAAAGCTCGAATCATTTCAAATTGGTTTCTTGAACATGACAATGAGTTCACTGTACTAAAATGGCCCCCACAGTCACCAGATCTCAACCCAATAGAGCATCTTTGGGATGTGGTGGAATGGGAGCTTCGTGCCCTGGATGTGCATCCCACAAATCCCCATCAAGTGCAAGATGCTCTCCTATCAATATGGGCCAACATTTCAAAAGAATGCTTTCAGCACCTTGTTGAGTCAATGCCACGTAGAATTAAGGCAGTTCTGAAGGCGAAAGGGGATCAAACACAGTATTAGTATGGTGTTCCTAATAATCATTTAGGTGAGTGTACACACACATATATTTATGTATATATGCATACATATGTGTGTACTAAAACTTTTACGTTAGATGCGATTAATCGATTTGAAAGCCCTAATATATATATAGTTAGGGGCGCGTGTGACACGAATGGTCATGTCGTGACTTTTTCCAATGTGCAGCGCGGAGAAGAGAACAGGTGAAGATGGATGCTGAGCGGACGGACACTGAACTGGTGGCCAGAAAAAAATGCTACCTCAGTTATATGGCGATATTTTGGGTATAATATAACCGACACTCAGCATATAACTTTTAATTATATATTTAAATTATATAAATACATGAAATATATTAATATATTACTAATATTAATATATTGAAATATATGGTCATATAAGGTGATAAACATCAAATTATAATAGGGCTGTATTTCCCAGTCCTACTTGATTCATATCTGTATCCTGTACTTAAGGGATTCATGCCTAATAATGCTGTCATGTTTTCTCTTATCTTGTCCTTTTTCTGACCTTACCGTATCTGGTTGAAACCATATTACATTAAAATAGGTTAATCAGTCAGGTCCTAATAGCTTATTCTTTATCTTGATCCTGGCCAAAATAGGTTCATATTAGAAGTCTTTGCTGATGTCTTCTGTCCTTGCATGGGGATTTTTAGTGTACATTTGTGTCCGTGTGGTGTGGGTAGTTGCAGAGGCTCAGAGGTACCTGAGTTGTCCTCGTCCTTGCGGATCTTGAGTTTAACCAGGTCTTCGCACTGCTGCAGGATTTGAACGGCGTCCTCCATGGAGCAGTTGTCCAGACGGATGTTGTCTATTGCCAGAAGCTTATCCCCCAGCTCCAGGGTGCCCGTTCTTTGAAGAGTACACGGAAAAACCATTACAAGCTTTTTTGCAGAAGCACAACCAATGTAACATTTCCTCTGCCATACAGCAAATCTCCATTTCGTCTTGCAATATTTTGAAGGAAAGGTTATTTTCTCCCTCATGCAGACATTTACACTCATTTCGTTGTAGTCTGAGCTCACATTCTGCTAGAAAACACATCCATTATTCAGTGGATTGACCATGGGTACACAGCAAAGAGCTTCCAGAGGCGCCGAGTTAGATCTGAAGCCAAAAAAAATCCTTACTTTTATCGTATTGGTCATAATCGTGTCGTTCCATATTCAGATTAGACATTGAGATGTAATCCTGCCTGAATTCACAATTATTACACCACTTCTTCATATTAAATGGCTCACTTATTTTTAGGCCCTTTTAATAGAGCTGAAATGGAGGAGAGCAAAATGTGAAAGATTGCAAGAGCCAAGGCCATCTAACATAGACGCCTGAAAAGAAAGACGAACAAACCTGTATTTAACCACTACACTGTGTACACAGCGATTCATAACCCAATTCTCTCTCCTTCTCGCATAATTATCAGGTAAACATATGTTCTATTATGTAAAGGTAGGGGGAATTAGAGTATATGTGCTGAAAGAGCCTTAATTACTTGGTATACAACATCCCCCAACAACCCTAACTATGACCATGGAGAATTTATATTTTAAGCTTTGTTAGCCTTAAAAAGTTAGAAATGAAAGTTGAGCTTGAGAAGAAAAGTACACTATCATTCAAAAGTTTGAGGTCAGTAAGACTTCTTTTCAAAGAAATTAATAATTCAATATCTCAACAATGCTTTAAAAGCATGACAGTAAAGACATTTAGGTTACAAAACATTTCTATTTTTAATAAAAGCTGTTCTTTCGAAATTTATTCGTCAAAGAATCCTGAAAAAAGTATTACAGTTTCCAATAAAATTAAGCAGCACAACACCTTTCAATATTAATAAATGATTGTTTATTAAACAGAAAATCTGCACATTTTAATGATTTCCGAAGGATCACGTGACACTGAATTCTACTAATGACTGCTGTAAATTCAGGATTAAATTACTTAATATATTAACAATAAAAAATAATGGATATTTCACAATTTACTATTTGTCCATTTTTGAGCAATTAAACGCAGCCTTGGTGAACATGAGACACTTTTAAATTAATTAAAACCCCAAACTTTTGAAAAGTACCATATCTATGCTATGAGTGAAAAGTTATTTTAAATAAATTAACTATAGCTAGTCTATTTTTAGAGGAGTGCAGCTAGATTAGATTTTACCCTATAGACCTCACAATCACCAACGGTGCAGTCAAACAGCACTCTACACCTTTCCTCAGGGCAACCGCTGAAATTTATGTCAATACGGAGGGTTGCACGTTCTCCCAGCCGCACTCCACTGTAGACTGGAGAAAATGAGCATTTATATTCATAAGAATGCTTTGGCAAGTTGATGCAGATAGCATACGCTCGTAGTCATGCTCGATTTTGTGCGCAGATGTCATTATATTAGCAGTGTGGGTACAGTTGGAGAACAGTATTTAAGGCATGGATGAAGAGCTGATTTGGATAAGTTCAGAAATGCAGTGCTGATGTGTGCCAAAAGGAATTTTCAGCATCATTACTCCAGTCTTCAGATTCACATGATCCTTATAAATTCATTATAATGCTGATTTGGTGATGAATAGAAGGTTCAAAACAAACCATATTTATTTGAAAGATAATTATTTTCTTCCCAAAACTTTTAAACTGGGTTTGCTGGGTCAAACTGTTTGATGATGGGCATTATGCTTTAGAGCTTGTTATATCGAGTGAAACATTTCGCACTTGGATATAAAATGTAACCCATCTATTATGCATTTTTTAATTTAACATAGCAAAGCTTGACATGCTGGTGGGTGTAAGTGTGCTGGAGGCCGAGTTGTTTTGCATGAGATTAGAATTGTTCTATACATTTAAAAAGAGATGCGGTGCAAGACAATGGCGTGAGGCGGTACCTGTGCGCAACGCTGCCTTTCTTTATGTCAGAGATGATGAGCGAATCTCCGGGCTTCCTACTGGAAGGAGCTGTGAAGAGAGAAGAGAACAATAAAACTTTAATAGCACAACATCACTCATTTTCTGTAGGCAACACTGCTGATTATTTAACTGTCATTGAATCATTCTCAGATTATAACAACATTTTTAAAGGTACAGCACTTTTAAAGGTTCTGTCTTGCTGACAAAAGTGTCTTTAAAATTGGTGAGAGTAAATCTGATGACACAGTAAGAGCTTTGTATCGACTTGGTTGGTGGAGAACTAGTTGCTTTCGGCAGCATAAACAAGTAGTTGTCAATCCAGTCTAGTCGGAACTGATGGTTTTTGATGTCGATTTTGCATTTTTCCAGCTTGGAGAATGACATGATGACACTGCAACATATGCCACTCCAACTGATTGACAATCGAGATGCATATTTTCCACAGAGCTGTGTGGATGGCAATCTTCCAGCATATAATAGTGCACATATAAAGATATATATTTTTAACTATAAAGAAAGCACTCTGCCAAAAAAATAAAAACTTAAACCAGCCTAAGATGGTTTGCTTGGCTTATAGTGGGGTTAAAACCCCTCTAAAACCTGCCAACAGACCAAACCAGAAAAGCCCAGCATATAAGCTTAGGCTTTGTTTTAAGTGGCTTTTTTTCCAGCAGGAAAGTCTAGGACCGTGGTTCTTAACCTTTTTACCTCTAAAGCCACTCACTGTCCAAAATAATTAAATAATTTACCCATTTTGTGATTTCAGACATTTTAGAATATGTGTCAAAATATAAATGGGCCTAAAATGCTGCCAGCTCTCTAGGATTTGGAACAGAGCTATTATGTCAGGATGAAATAGAAAATAGACCTTTTTAGCAGCTCTAGTTACATTCTGGTGTACCGAGGGGACAGATGTGAGTGCATAATCACATGTCATATGGTCCCTAGCCTAACAGGAGCATCTGGAGGTGTGATATCAAACTTCTAGAGTGACGCGCCAGAGCATTTTACTCTCAGTCAGAGCTCAGGGTTATTCATGTTCGCTTAGTGCGTCACTGGCAAACTGGAAGGTTGTGTCTTTTTTACTTCGAATAAGAAAAATAAACTCCTTTGTTAATCCTGCTCACTTTTCAACCTAATATGCATCCCAGATGGTGGCGCAGCTTAATCATAATCAATTCTGATGCTCTCTGTAGCCTGTCAGTGATCGTCTTATGCTGCCTTATGGGGGTCTGTTCTTTAAGCTCTACGCATTGAGATGCCGAGCATGTGTCTGTGTCAGACAGACAGTCCCAGAGGTTTTCTTTGGTGGGTTGTTATGGTCCGAGAACAACCCTGCAATAAGACAAGCTCCAATTGACAGAAAAGCTTGATTACTTGAGAGGTTTCACAAGGTAATATGATGGATTATTTAATTTCATTTTGGAAAATGGGTTGGTGGGTGGGTGGTTGTGTGTGTGGGGGATTTCCCCCTTTGGTGACACTTAGGTGGGGATTTTTTAATTTGGGGGCATTTTTAAAAAAAAATTTGCTCACTTTAAGAATTTATTTTCTTTTAACAATGGGGTAATTTTGTTACACATAAGTTTACACACTGCACAAGAAAGCTTGATTTTAACCTTGAACTGATTTAACAAAATAAACAAGAACAAATAAACAAATTACAAGCAGAATCACAAATAAATACAAATGATATAAAGAGGGCTTTTTAAGGTTTTCAGTTAGGTCTAATAGTATTCAGCTACAGGAATACTACAGAAGTTGAATAAATTTAATGTTTCATTGTATAAATTAAATACAGATACAATTTTTCTCCCTATATTTTCAATAAAATGAATGACAGACAGTCGCTGATATATCAGGCTGATGTCACTTTAAGGGCTAATGCACGGATCAAATATACTGATACACATGAGTTTTCTTTCTAAACTGTTTACATTCACCCAAGACATCACTGTCTGTGTTTATGTGAATACTCCACAGGAAGGGCATATTTTTTTTTTTAAATGTGCATTTCTGACCGCGTAAGCGCAATAAGCTGCGAAAAACCACTCAGTTTGGTACAAAAAAAAAGAATACACGGTAAATTCATGTATATTCAAATGTAACTATAAAAAGTAAATGGTGAAAAGCATGTCTCATGCCTTTTTTTATCTGTAATGGCTTTATTTAGCTAAAATGAAATCGGAGCTTTCCACTTTCAAATTACAAAGCAAGTCAGAGAGGTTTGTCAGTTGAAAGAGAACATTAATTTCAGTATGATTCAACTGAGAAAGGTCAAAGATTCAGTCTCGATGGTACAGGCTACAGCACTAGCAGTCTAAAAGAGGAAAGAAATTGCTTTAAGGATGTCAATCAGAGCGAGCTAGATTTGAACAAGCTATCTGAGAGCAAATTGTCACAGTGTCAGCAATGCAGGTACTGAGGTGTAGCCTATCTTACAATTCAATTTCCAAATGTTAGTGAGTTCTCAGACCAAAGAAATAATCATGTTTTCTGCTCAGCTCAAAGAGTGCACATGTCCGCTGGCCTTAAAGGCACCTCACCATATGCTGCATTACAGTTACAGCAGTGTGATGTCACCTTCAGATGGTGCACATCAAAGCACAGCCTTTCAACTCCGTGAAGCTCTGATGAATTTTATAGCAAGTATCCAGAGCAACAACAAAAAAACCAGAGGAATGACTTCTCACATAAACAGGCACTCTTGATAGTAAATCAGCCAGCAAGATGATTCTTATTTGACAGGCAAGCTACATTATGACATTCAGAATGGAAGAGCACAGCCATCTCCTGCCCGTTTCCTGGTCGGCGGCAACATTGTTGCCACTGGTAGCTTATTTGTCATAGTTTTCCCCTATTACTTGCACTGCTATTTGGCCTAACCATGATAAATAGCATGACCCATTTCGCAGTCTCTGCACCTTGTCTGCTCATATTGGTCTGGCCAGGTGAATGTCAATCTTTACACAAGCTTAGGGTCAAACTAGAACTACATGTAGTAAACTTTTGCTATGAGATTGATCTGATCCAGTTTATACAGTAAAGCAACTATGGCGATCTTCAAAAGCATTTCTTATGAATTAACCTTTTTGTTCATTCAAATGTTCCTTTAATTTTCATTCAAATGTTCCTTTAATTTTTTTTGTTCATTCAAATCAAATCTGCAGTCTAAGCAGCCAAAAAAACATGGGAAATATGGTGTTTACAATCACACTTCATATATAAATCTGACTAAAATCAAATTTTTATGGATTTCACAATGTCCCCCACCCCCACCCACCCATATCCTTTCATATTCCAGTCCACAGCAGATGGGACACCACTAGGATAATAAGACACGGTAATCTTTAAGGAGAAGTAAACAAGACATCTAAATGTGTCCCACTATGTCTTTATTAGTACCTGTGAAATACAGGCCCTACAGATTCAGATTTCACACAAAGCAGAAAGCCATTAAACTGCTCAGAAAGGCCACGAGAGCTCCGCAAAGCCCATATAGATAAATCGACATGTGGATAGGACACCCTACATCTCTATCTCTATCTCTCTCTCTCATTCCATAAAAGTTGACTTTCTCAGACATCCTGCAGCCCCTGAGCCAAATGGAGGCATATTTGAGCAGATTGTCTTTGTATATAATGTGTGTGTGTGTGTGCGTGTGTGTGTGTGTGTGTGTGTGTGTGTGTGTGTGTGTGTGTGTGTGTGTGTGTGTGTATTTCTGTTTCTATTAAAGCAGACTTTAATAAAGTGCACAGATCCTCCAGCACTCTGTCTTCATTAATTAAGAACAAGAGCTCCAACCATTCAGTGCAAACTCCCTGATCTCTGATGAGTCTTAAAAGGACAGTTCGAATGGTCTGACAAGTTTCAAAAAGGATGCAAAAAATACTTTGTGCACTATATTTTTTGTGCACATCATTTAATATTTTTGTTAGGAACAGACCAATAAATGTAAGGATTATGCTATTATACATTTATGTCTAATTTGTGAATGAATTACATAAATTTCCTCACAAAAAGCAATTATATGGTTTTTATGTAATAGAGTCACATGGTATACTTTTATGGTACTTCCTATTGCAGCTTTTTGAATCTTGAAAGCTCAAGTCGTCGTTCATCAATGTATTCTTAACAATTTCTCCTTTTGTGCATAGAATAAATTCATACCATTTTGGAACAAAAAGGGTGAATAATTAAAACAAACTTTCCTTTTTGGATGAACTATTATTATGTTCATTGAATGGAGATTTTGAGAAGATGCAGAGGAATATGGGAACCATTAAAAAACAATTTTTTAATGATCTGAAAAGCAGTTACAGCGGTACTTTAGCACTGGCAAAATAGTTTGTCTGGTTCATTAAGGAAGTTCAGACAGCTGTAAAAAGCCACAAAGAAGCTTTACTGGGAACCGTTTGCTATTATCTTTGGACTGTGTATATCTTCATAGCCAATCCTGGGAGAATTTGCCCAAACACATTAGCAACAAATGTGAGGACTACACACAACTTGTACACCAGCAACGTAATAAATACGTATTTAGAAAGCATGGATGATGACGGTAAAAATTGCTTTGGAGGTAAACAACTTCACAGATTCAGAGAGAAGCAATTACTGCTAGGTTATTGCATAGGGGTCCAGCAATGTATTTCACGAAAATGCTGGCTAATAACAGAAAGTTCGTATCATATTGCTGTAATGGGGAAAACAGTCAATGTGACAAAACCGAGCTGGGATGAGGTGATGAATCACTCTCGCTTGACAATGCGGGCGGGCATTGATGAAGCAGCTGGCAAAGGCTTCGAGCGTTCGGCGCGTGGGGTTTACGAACGAGCACTGCAAAGCCCCTGACTGCAGGCACAAAACAGATTGAATTCACAGGCAGATCCATCTATAAACACCTTTCCAAAAAAATCAGGTGATTTTGACACAACAGGAGAGAAGATACAGTATCTTTTGAGGAAGGAGGGAATAGTTTGGTATTTATTTCCATAAAAGACAGCACTATTTATGGGCTTTTGGGAGATGATGGTTCAAAAAGTATAATATCCCACAATCCAATGTGTGTTTAGCAAATGGTATTCAAAATACAAATTGTAAAAATACTAAATTGTAAAAAAATAGCCAATTTTCCTCAATTTCTAGTGAGAAAAAAGAATTTGTCACAAAATGTTATCTTGGTTATCCCTAAAGCCTAAAGAAACTTGAATTAATTATAGATCTTTAGATGAGACATTATGGTGCCTTGGAAGACCTTCATACACAAAAACACATCACACACATAACGCAATACAATGAAACTGCCTTCTGGATGCACTGCAGTCACTGTGACCTACAGTCAGTTCCAAGCAATTAAATTTACAATTGCAATAAATGAGAGGTAATATATAATTAGGTGCTTCTTGTCATGCAGAACTTAATTTTTTTTTTATATAAATAAGCACAAACCCTCTGAGTAAGAAAGGATTTTCCCCCCACTACCCTAATAAGCAACAGCTAAATTTGTCCCCCAGTAACCCAATAATAAGTCACCCAGTTGTGTCTCTTTAATGTCCTTGGAACTGAAACAAGGGTTAAATGTCACATATTTATATCTCCGTGATATAGGGAGTGAAGGAAGACCCAATTGTGAAGTCGTTTAAATGTGTGGCCTGGATATTGCACAAAAAAATGCTGAAGAGGCAAATAAGAGTGCAGTTAAAGGGATAGTTCACCCAAAAATTAAAATCAGCCCATTCTTCTTTCAGAGTTATATTAAAAAATATCCTGGCTCTTCCAAGCTTGATAATGAGAGTGAATGGCTGTTTGACTTTGGAATCCATTAAAGCTATGTATTCATGATTAGAGTGCTCGACACAGATCTGTGGGGGTTAATAAAGGTCCTCTGAAGTGAAGCGATGCGTTCGTGTAAGAAAAATATCGATATTTAAAACTTTATCGACGACCGTACACATCGATTTACGGCAAAAGAGTAACACTTGAACTTGACGCACAACATAATGACGGCAATTGACGCCTCTCGCGGATCAAACTAACAGGGCTGGGCAAAGGCATTCGTCATTACGCTGTGAGTCAAGTTCAAGTCTGAAAGAAGAATGTCATATACACCTAGGATGGCTTCAGGAAGGGTAAATCATGGGCTAATTTTCATTTTTGGGTAAACTATCTCTTTAAAGCTTCAAATGGAAATGTTTGGCAGATGCAGATGTGGGAATCAAATCATTGACCTTGTGTTTTTCATATTGTTTATCCCATGTATGATCAATAGTAAAACTGTTTCTTGCCTTAACATGTACCATTAGCATAGACAACCATTATTATGCATAGAAGAACTGAGCAAAGAATACGTACAGCTGATGGTGATGCCCAGCTCCACACCTGGCTTCTTTGGTAGCTTCACATGGAAGGTTCCACTGCTTGGGATGACCGATTCTGGATGAGACAAGGAATGAAAAAAAAAAAGATTTTTTTTTAGATGCAGGTCTATCCATATAATCATTCTCAAGTTTGTTCAAGTCTGGATTCATAGACCATTTTGAAACCGAAATGTGGAGATTCAATGGGATACAAAATGAGATGGTTAGTGGAATATCCAAGCTGCTTGTTTTCTTTTTTTCATACAATGAAAGTGGATGGTGACCATAGTGGTAGCTTTTACCTCCTTTGATTTACATGCAAGAAAGAAAGTAGAGTAAATGCTAGCAGAACATAATTTTTTGGGTGAACTCTCTTTACAGTGACTAGGAGACAGCTGTAAAAAATTCAGACTTTCTCTCAGGCAGCGATGTAGATGATCTTTTCTGACAGAAGCCCAGAATCCTCAGTCTGAAAGACTGAAATCTCCATAAAATATGTCCTTCTCCTCTGGGCAGTGAGTCAGACTCAAAAAACATGACAGAAGTGTCAAAGCGTCAAAAGAAAGAAACCACATTGCACTCCAGCAACCCTCCATTACATATAAAGTTCTCTGCTCTTGAAATGATCATGCAGTTATTCAAGCCAACTCATTTCTTCCAAATCAACAAAAGAGTCTTTCAAAAACACTTGGCCTGAACTATAAAAAAATAACGTACAAGCAAAAACACTACCAAGTCGTTCTCCTTCCAGCACATCCTTTCAATAGCAGATTTTATTGTTCTGGGGTAAAATATTGACATTTTATTGGGTTCCAAGGAAGATTAACATTCAATGTCGCAGAATGTAAATAAGTGGTTCGTGCAAATTAGTGTACGTTCATAGCTTGTTATAAAAATATGACAAAAAGTTTCCAAATTCAATTAACAAGTTAGGCATACATAGCTTATAACACTCAAAAGTTGGGGAAAGTAAGATTTCGGTAAGAAGTCTCTTACCTTCACCGAGGCTGCATTTATTTGACCAAAATGTAATATTGTGAAATATCAAATTCAAAATAAATAATTTAAAAAGTTCAAAATTCAAAATACTGTTTTTCTATTTTAATATGTTCTAAAATGTACTTTATTCCTGTGATGGAAAAGCTGAATATTCAGCAGCCATTGCTCCAGTCTTCAGAGTCTCATGATCCTTCAGAAATCATTCTAATATTCGGATTTAATGCTCGACAAATATGTATTAATATAATATTATCACACTTGTTAAGCAGTGTTTCAGCAGCTTAAAACGATTTTTCCCTGGATTATTTGATCATAATATTTGATCAAGAAATATTTTTCAATATTATAAATGTATTTACTCTCACTTTTGATTAATGCATCCTCGCAGAACCAAAGTATTAATTGCAATAAAAATGCATAAATTAAAATTTTGTAGAATTCTATTATTCTAGGCTCAGCATTGTGTCATTGTCTTGTTAAGCCCTTCCTATATATAGTATAAGCCCTGTGTTTTCATTCTTTCTTTACAAAGTCTTGTTGGTGTTACACTGCACAGCGCTACTTCTGGTTTCAGAGTCATGGTCTTGATCTTCTGCCTGTCTCCCTGGATTTCCCTGTTTCCCTAAGCCTTGGACTTTTGTCATTATCTGGGTGGATTGGTCTGTGGGTTTGACCTTATGCCTCTTTTATAGATTACGATTATTGATTACATTCAATAAAGCTTGCGTTTTGATGTTTTGATCTTCAACCCAAGTCTCGAAGCAGTACATCAAAATAAAGTTTGTGAACTTTGATTAAACAGCATTTAAGCCCTTACTGAAATAAGTTGCATAAAGTCAGATTAGAGCTTAACAGAAACGTACACGTTTTTGTGAGCCATACGCATATTGTTAGAGGATAGTAGGCGGTCTATGCTAGTGCCTTAAGGCTGCAACTACACTTGAAGTCATCACAAACACAGTTTAAAAGAATTCTGATTAACTAAATGAAAGAAACTAATTAAGTATCATACCAAATTACACAAGACAAAATACTAGAATGACAAGCTAATTACAGCACGTCTCAAGGACTACAGGCGTTCGACGAGGCCCGTACTGTGATTACACTGCCAAAACACAGCACGAGATGGAAAAATTAGAGAATGTATTTTGGATTTCCTGTCTGGAAACAGTATCTATTAAATCATGGGCCACTTGTCTGGCAGCGCTAATCATTTATATACATCAAATAGACGGCAGATGGTTTGGCTCCCAGAATTATGGCATAACTTTAAAAAAATCAAAACACACTAGGATCAACGCGGGTTATGCCAAGATGGATCTTTCCTCCCCAAACAGGTTTGGAATTGATGAATTGTGTCCCCACCTGCTACGTCAAACTCAATCTCCAGTGTGACTTTGCTGGTGATGCTGGAGTCCCTCAGCAGCTGATTGGTCTCTTCCAGCGTGCTGTCCTCAGTGGGAATGCCGTTTATTGACAGGATGCGGTCGCCGATCTGCAGGATGCCGCACCTGTGCACAGAGAGCAGATTTAGCACACCATTCCTCTTACACTGGCCAACAGACTAGCTGTGCTGAATGCATAAAATACTAAATAATGGACTGCTTGCAGAGGGAGACAAAATAGGTAATGGTACCCAAGCAATGTCTCACACAGACCAACCAACCACTTATATTATGCCATCTGGCACCGTTAAATAGACATTAGTGAGTTGAAGTGACATTTTAGGCAAAAATATAAACGTCCTCTTAGCTCCTGCCTCAAGGTTAGAGTAAAAGCACTTTTTAATAGCTGAGGGAACAAAAAAAAACCTCTCTTTATTGAAGTCAGAAATGGCTTATGAGCTAAACAGAAGCAGCATTGCTTTAATCATGAATGAATCATGAATTATATGCTGTATTTTAGATGCTGGTATCCAGTGTGGGCTGCTACCATTCCTACCAACAAAAATTCAATTCACATATCGTTTCAAAGCAGCTTTACAGAAAATGCTCGTCTACATTACAATTACATTGTCACATCATATTGTGATTAGCGACAAAAACCAATGGCGTTTTGGTGGTTTTGCAGCTATGTTGGAGGGAAAGATTGACTTTTATGGTGCTTTTTTGTTCTTTTTAGAGGTTGACAGCCTTAGTTACTAAATAGAAACAGGTTGGGCTGATAGCATGCATATTTTTCTGAGATGCGTGCGTGTGTGTGTGTGTGTGTGTGTGTGTGTGTGTGTGTGTGTGTGTGTGTGTGTGTGTGTGTGTGTGTGTGTGTGTGTGTGTACATTAATAATTAGAACATGATAAACTCTTTAACAGACATCTTGGACATGCATTTTTGAAGCTATATAAGGTACAATTTCTTTAAACTAATATATATATATATATATATTTTTTTTTTGTGGCAATGATAGCAGTATTCATCTGGCACAAAAAACGAGGATGACGGCATTAAACGATATAGAACTAGGATTAAAATTAAATAAAAGTTAAATAAAACACCGTATTAATAAAACCACCAAAACACCATCATTTATATAAAGATATTGTAGTATTTTGTATAACGATGCGAAAAAAATTTAAAAGCGCAAATTGATTCAATAAAAAGATGCACATACAGTACAATGAAATACAACAAATTGCAATTGTTTTACTTGTTTAATAGCTTGTTACTGAAAAAAGCTACATTATTGTAAAAACTTTAAATTGTTTTCACAGTAGAAAGATGTTAGGGTGACAGCATCGCTACTTTTGTTCCCCAACGGCGGTAGATCTTCATCAAATCCTCAACATTAAAAGGTTTATATCAATCACTGCAATTACAACTTCAACTGGCAACGAGAAGTCATTTCTGTTGCTTTGGTCAGTAATTACAGTAAAGTTGGGATGTAAATCCCCATCAGTCGACACGCAAGTTCATTTGGATGCCAGCTGAGGCTCTGGCGCTCAGGTAATTATAGTTAAGTGCTTTGCTCTATCACGTAAAGGTGTAGTCAATCACAGCCCAAGCAGACTGGAAATCAGATCGTCATGGCCAGGCAGTTATATATCATGTGGGATCATCACATTATATCATCGATGGAGATGTGGCTCTGTGGAGGATAAGTTATAAGCTGCAAGAACAGCGCAGTGATATAATAACTGTGGGCTTTGGGATGTGTTCAGATAATACAAATTAGATTTGAGATTAAATATTCAAGATTCCCAAAGGGAAGTTCACAGTTCTCTGATAACGCAAACAATTAAGCTCCACCGAGCGTTGCGATCCGTGGAAGGGTTTCTGGAATATTAAAACTCAGAGTTTTAACTAGGTCAAATGAGGCACTGGAGATTAATATAAGTTGTGTTCGGTGATCTTACCGCTCTGCAGGGCTGTCGGGGTCTATGTAAGCGATAAGCGGTGGAGAGGACAGGGTTTCTGTAGCAAAGACTCCTCCTTGGAGCTGGATCCCAAAGCCCATGATGGAGTCGCTAATGAGGGTCACCTCTGTTGTTTCTGTGTGGACCACCTGCCCAGCCAGTCCTACGGTACTGGAAGCCAGAGACACTACAGGAATGAAAAACATAGGACAAGGGTCACAAATAGCAGGAAAAGTTATAACATATAAAATGGATTTTTACTCTTATTGTAGCTCAAAACGACCCGCCCCATTAATTTTTACTATATAGAAAAGAGCAGCTTGAACCTCCTGCTAAACTTCTTTAGCGATCAATCTAAGGGCAAGAAAAAAAAGACAGGTTTAGTAAATTAAGACAATTCGACAACACTTTAGTTAAGGGTCCGATTTTCACTATTAGCTAGTTGCTTAGTACGCTTACTACTAGGATATTGGCTGTTTATTGCTTATAAAGCAGTAAAAGCACATATTAATGCCTTATTCTGCATGACCATATTTTACATCCCTTAATCCTACCCAATATCTAACTACCTTACTAACTATTAATAAGCAGTAATTAGGAATTTATTGAGGCAAAAGTCATAGTTAACAGTTAGTTAATGCTATTAAGAAATGAAGCCTAATCTAAAGTGTGACCAACAATCCTTTTAAAGGTTTCAAATTACTGTTCTGTGTTCATCTCTCAGAGCAGCTTTTACCAGACTTAAATGTTGTGAGCCCTGAGTCTTTGGAGTGACTGAGCTGGATCTGTGCCCTCGCTGCAGATAAGAATTCAATGTGTGCGCTAGTATCTATGGGCCAGCTAGGTGCGCTTTGAAATAAGAAAAGGCACTTTGATAATAGAGTTTATTATATCGCAAATTAGACCATAGGGATCATAGGCAATTCTTTCTGTGGATGGTATGAATTATGAGGTTGTTAGAACTTCTTACCTTACAATTCTGGGTCTGAAATGACTATATTATGCAGTTCTTAAATAAAGGGTTGTCACTATACCAACATTTTGAGATTTTAATACCGCCTCAAAAACTAATATGCTACTATACATAGTTGAAAATATTAAGGATGCACTAGTATTATTTCTGACTGCTACCGCTCAGTTATATTTTATTATTATTTATATATGATTATAGTCTTTAGTCTTTTTTTAGTCACAAAAAATGAATCATAAAAACAATTATAAAAAATGAAAACTTAAAGACCATTAAAAATACTTAAAACGCATACCAGTATGCAATATAAAAAATGGATATTCATTTTGACATTTGCTAGCGTTTTTAAAAATTAACTTTAGTGCTAGATTACAGTAAATACAATCTAAATGTACAAAATGGGATAAAAGAGCAAAGAGAAATATGAAATAGCCGCTGATAACGATAAACTAAAAACTGTTCATGAGTTTAAATTTTGTCTATTTCTATTAGACACACAAACAAGTGAAAAAAGATATGCCCTGTTGTTTTCACTGCATTGATTGAGAGACATTAAACCAGCTTACTGAAAAGCAGACAGGCACATAAGCATAACCAATGTGATTTACACACTGCGCTTCGCCCCATTTACAATTGTCTATATCAATAAAGTCTCATGGGATACATCTCAATTGCAAAGCCACAGATTCGAACAGGGCTGCAAAAAGAACCAATTTTGCCAATGTTTATGGACAACATTTGGAGATCTTTTTCACTCTGCGTGCTTTCAAAGAGACAAGTGAAAATGCGCTCTGACACACGAGTGCCCTTAAAACCCTTGACTGACCAAGCTTGAACTGTCATCTCAAGCACCAGGGAGCACAGACGGTAATCAGGAGGTCTCTTTCCCCAAAGACACATTCAGAAATCTGCCTCCAGGTTATCGACCAGGCTCGCTGCATTCTTAAAGAGCCTGTTATACTCTCCAGATCTCTCTAGTGTGACTTCAAGAGTAAGTCTATCCGAGATTGATGGCCCTGCTCACGGGCTAGATTTACCGCACCAGACACCTTTATTGTTTTAAATGCGGTGACCTTTCCTTTTTGATTGAGAGTGAGGGATGAGAGAGGGAGGTTAAGGTGACGCAGATGAAGATAGGACGCCTCTTGGATGCTGAAACACTTTTAGGGACATGCCTGCGGTGAACATCGATCAACGATCGTTTTGGACTCCTTCTGTCTGAAGCGCTGAAAGTGATACTGACTGATATTTTTGCGAATGGCTCAGGGGCCGCAGACTGCGAATTGACCTGACCAGGGTTTGTGCGCTTCGGGATTCTTGCTTTTGCGAGGCGATTCGGTTAAGTGGAGTCTTTGGTTTGTGGTAGACTTCAAAAGCTCAGATAGACAAGCAAGCACCTGAGGGGTCATCGTCTACACATCTTAAAGAATTGCCAGCTGACTAAATCATTCTAGCTCGTTCACTTCCTCCTCTTCCTTCCTGCTAGAAATCTTCATTTGTGCTTCCCACAGACCAAATGAGTCAGCTGTAACTTGAAATCCTTAGAATGAGTCAGAAGGGTTCTGAAACATTTTCTTCGACAGAGAACAGATTTTTGAGGCTTTAAATTGGAAAACGCACCTTTGATCCCAAGGCCCTTGACTTGCGTCATCAAATATATATATATAACAATAGGAAATGCATAAGGGTCATTTTGACCACCTTTACAATTTGGGATAATGTTTTTTTTTTTTACTGCATCATATGAAGGGAACTTAAAAAAATACATGAAGGAGAGTAAATAATAATTAATGTATTTTTTTTGGGTTAACTACGCTACATATCTACGGGTTAAGTGTATGCAGTAGCCTGAAGATACCAGGAGCCTTCATGTCCTCAACACAGTCCTTTAATGTAATTATATTTTCCTCTAGCAGAACATATTAACTGACAACTGCATGGAAATCATAAACGAGGACTGTAGGCATTAGACAACAATTAAATTATGCTAATATTCTCCTGGTGAGAAGACACGGTGCTAGTTCGGTCACAGTACATTAAGCGCAGACTGGTTTGTTCCGGACCACAGAAACACAGAGGGGAACGTTAAAATTAGCATGACACCACCTCCAACAGGGGTAAACAAGATTTAGAAAAGACATCAGTGAAAGCTTTTTACAGTTCCCTCAGCAGGAGAAGAGGTGGTCACAATGTGTCTGTTTATGGTGTGTGTGGACAAGACAGATAGTTTCACCTCACATTCACTGCTTCATTGACTGCATCTGATCTTGCGGGTACAAATTCGTCACAAAAAACAAAACAAGGTTTCACAACAAAATACATGGGATTTGTCCCTATAATGCTTTACAAAAAGTAACAGGACACTAAACCGTGCTGGTATAAAGCGCACTTGAAAATGGCACAGCCTTCTGTGTTCTCGCTCAGTGTGAGGAGATGGGTTGGCATCACATCCAGAGACGTGTCTTTGCTGTCTGATGGGTGACTTTGCAGCATGTATCTCCCTCCCTGCATCGCTCCACTCTCTCCCTCTCTCTATTTCAGAAGTGTCTGTGAGCTTTATTATGTCCCTGTGAGCCAGTGACAGTAAAGGCCTCAGGAGGGACTTTTAACAAACCAATGCTACTTTGTATGCTAGAAGACGTCACTCATGCAAAGACTGGAAATGCTGAGTCAGCGGCACTACATGCAGTGGACCTGTCCTCACTCATTTGCCTTTGCGCTACAGGCTGTCAGAAAATATCTTGGGCAATTGGGCTCCTTAAAATGACTGGCGGTTCCCTGTGTGCAGAGCTCTACGGACAGTGAAATCAAGGTGCTATGCAAATAGGGCTCATTTGGAGCATCAATGAAGTTAATCAAGCTTTAATTAAGCTTTCAATTTGGGCCAGTGAGGCAATGAACAGTTTGCTGCCCTTTGAGCTTCACAGCAGTGAGTTGAAACAATGTGATTGGCGATAAAGCTGCTAAAATTCATTAGCGTTTCTTGGGCAATTATCAATCTATATTTGATACAAATTCAAGCTTTTCAGCAAGTAATATTTATTCATATTTTTGATTGAGTTTTTAAAAAAATATTTTCCAGGTTTAGTAATTTTGTGATGTCATTTTATCATTTTTTTTAAACTCTTTCCCCCCCATTGACTGAATTTCCTGGCTTTCCGTGTTTTCACATGGGGGCGCTATTACGCATGTTTTGAAAGAGTACTGAATCTCCTGATAAAAACACATGCGAAGAAGATGCAGGAACAAGCGATATCATGCAATCATATGCATACGTAAAATAATGCAATCATCAACATTAAACAGCATATAAATCAAAACTGCCTAAAGTTACTGAATGAAATGTCGACCCAGGACGAGGAATAGGACTGTGTAAGCATTAGGGGTGTTGATGGACTCGACACACTTTATGTATGGTTTTGATCATTGTTCTGAATCCGATCTGGATGTAGTCTGACAAAAACGTGATTTTCTCTGATTTACTTTTCATTTCTCAATAACAACAGTGGTCCAAAGTTTTGACTGGTAGTGTAATACTTAAACCTGGTTATTTCATTAAGTGGACCTACCAGTCTGAGGTGTGTTTCCCAAAGCCTACTATGGTCGAAAGTTCTGTCGTTACCAATAAAGTTCAATGGCACTTGCGACCATATTTGGCAAACGAAGCTTTTAGGAAACGCACCCATGGTCTAGCTGGTGTGTAGTTGGGTGAACAGCTGATTTTCCCAACCTGACCAGCTGAAAAATGCTCTTCTAAAATTAGCAGACCAGTTTGACCAGGCTAGGAGACCAACTAAGACCAGCACACCAGCTTAGACTAGACTAAGAGGTTTTTAAACAGAGTAGCAACTGTGCATTATCCTGCGTGTTCCTTTTTAGCTATGAATTTTTCCATTATGATATAATATACTCTGGTGTGCTCCTCTGATTAAGCATTTTTCATGTGCCTCAGTAAAATAAAAACTGAGCAAAGACTCAATACAACTATTACAGACCCATTATGGAATCATTTTTCTAAACAAACAGCGTCTATGAGGGACCATGCACATGCTCATGGCAGTAAAAGTGAAAATAAATTTGTGTAATAGATGAGATGCTCTGTTTCTGTGCGGCAGGTATATTAGCCAAACACAAGTGGCAAGCAGTGCAGTAGGAAAAACTATTAAAATTGATGTTCAGAACAAGTGCAGCTACGTAAATTAAACACTTCAAAGTCAGATTAAAATAGGCAGAAGTTTTTTGCCATTTTAAAATACCATCTCATATCCCAGTTTAATGAGACATCTAAGCAAGCCATTTGAAGGGGGACTTTGCATCTGTGGCGCTATCAAACCTGCTGTTGTTTGAGCAAAGCAAAATGTCAACTTCTAGCACAGCCAATGGCATTATTTCTGAGCGGGACAATCTGTTTGACCAAACCATGGAAGAATGGTATAATTGTTTCCAAATAGGTCTCCAAAGCACACCTACTTGTATAAAGTAGGCAATAAAGTCATTGTTCACCCAAAAAAGATAATTCTTTTATCTTCTCACCCTCAAGTTCTTACAAACCTGTATGAATTTCTTTCCTATGCTGAACACAAAAGAAGAAATATTGAAGAACGTTGGCACTTTTCAAGAACTATGTTGCTTTTAAGAGTGCTTTGGAAACCTGCTTGTATATTTATATCTTTATTTTTTTACTTACATTTTTAGTACTTAAAAAAAAAAAAAAAAGTTATTTCGGCAACTAACTGCAGATTTATCTTTTCATCTAATATTTCTATTTTATTTCAGCCTTATTCCAATTACCGAAAATTAGTTTTAGTTTCAGTTAACACCAACAACAACACTAGAGTGCCAGAAATACTGATTCCCATTGGACTGAATCTGAAAACTGATGATGTCGGCACCATGACCTCATCCTGCATCTCAATCATTACTTTCACATCTACATTCTCTACAGTTAATAACCAGCAGCTATAAATGCAACTCACAAACAAGTCAGGTATTGAAAGTTACCATGAACTAGGTCAGTGTCATGGGCAGCTGATTAACCATTTTCCAGTCCCAGCGTTTGTTTATTGGTCTTGTTGACAAAGCCCGCAGATAACACACCACGCGCTATGAAAGCGTGGTCGGATAATTATCTGCGGCAGAGGCAGTGACGCTGCTCAGTTGAAGGATATGAAATATCTTTCAGGATCTAATTACTGGGTAGCCAGAGGTGTAATTTCCCTCTTTCACTTGGCGGCTTCAGATATGGGAAGAGAATGCTGATTGTATTCACTTCAGGTAAGTTCTATCACACTCGCTGATCTTATTCAGATTCAGAGCCCAGTCCAGAGGGGGGTTGATGGGAAGCATGTGCAACTCGTCTGAATGTACAGATAAAGACAGGCTATCATAGCGGAGACAGGAAGAATAATAGACGTGTGGCTTTTCTTTAAAACAGAGCGACCTCGAGTTTTATTGCTTTTGTCGCTATCAGTGGCTTGACCAAACTTCTCTTTTCGCACACTTGCATGCGCTTAGCATAATGAGGCAGTTATAAAGGTTCATTTCTGAGTTACTGTAGGCGGTATATTCAACCTCCTGACTTACGTTTCGCACAAAGAATGGCATAGGCAGCTATAAAAATTCTAAACCTAATATCAAAGTCAAGACAAGTCCCTGGCCAGAGCCTGCATGGAGGTGCTGATACATTACAGACGTTTCACAGGAAATCAATAACCAAGCCTTTTTCTGTTTAGGTCAACCATTCTGATCAAAACAAAAGGGTTTAAAGAATGAATTAAAGTGGAACTGGGCAAGGACCACCAATAAATCTGTTGTTTTATGCATGTTTTTATCCACTCCACATCAAATTATCAAATTTAAGTTGCGATTCACTGGACAAAAATTCCTTTGAGTTTGAATAAATTGTTGAACCGGACTCATAAAACCAAATAATTCATTCTCAAATAATTGATTTGGCTCTCGGGTGATCCGCTTGCAGCAAATAACAAAAGCTGACAAAATAACAAGATTATCAGTGAATAATGACTTGAATCAACTCAATTTGTTCTTCACAAAACTGTAAAATGCTTCTGAATATAGTGTAACCTCGATTTTGTTTGAAGTTTAAAGGGTTAGTTTACCCCAAAATGAAAATGATCCCATAATTTACTCACCCTCAAGCCATCCTAGGTGTATATGACATTCTTCTTTCAGCCAAATACAATAGGAGTTATTTAAAAAAAATAACCTATCTTCCAAGTGGGAATGAATAGTACCTGAGATTTTGAAGCCCAAAAAAGGCAACGGCCATACGTGAGTCTAGTTCACGTATGACGTAGGATGTAGAAGTAGCGTATGCTTAGGTGACAGTAGAAGCCTCTCGCGGGTTCATAAAAATAACTCAAGCTTCTCTGACATTTCTCTTAAAAAATTCTTGATTTAGTCTTCTTATTCGTGACCGGTGTTTTGCTTTGCTCTATCCATTGCACATCCACGTACGTCGATTTGTTATACGTCAGGTCAAGGGTCACTCTTCCGCCAGAACTAGACTCGATGAAGTGGAACTGGGCCGTTACCGGAAGCCAGTGATTGTAGTTTATAAAGTTATAAATATGGATATTATTCTTACAAAAACACATCGCTTTGCTTCAGAAGGCCTTTATTAACCCCTTGGACTTTACTTTTTATTACTTTTATGGATGGATGGATAATTTTTAATATAACACTGGGAATATTAATTATTAATATATTGTTATATTAAACACAGTGTTTAATATAACACTGTTAGTGTTTGGCTGAAAGATATACACACCTAGGATGGGTTGAGGGTGAGTAAATTATGGGATAATTTTTATTTTTAGGGGATATTGACCATTGACTTCCATACCGGTTCCTGAACAATACTATTTTTCCCCAGTACCAATTTTATGAAATCTTTTTTAACAAGACAACATTACATATAGCCTAAATAAAACTTTGGTTTTATTTTTTTCAGTTCGTTGACTTTTTTTTACAGACTCAAAGACTCATATAGGCCCCTGGGAGCGGAATATATGCCTTGCGCTCAAGCGCACACATAAAGCTTGCCAAAAAGCTCTTGCAAAAGTAGCCTAATGATAATGAATAGTCGAGAAAAAAATAGCAAGGAGACATTTTAATTGTTTATTATTTCTGAGACAGTGTTGACTACAATGATAAAGTTGACGTTGCTGACTCGTCTTCTTCTTAGTATAGTGAACGTGTGCCTATAGAGAGAAATGCACCTTTCAATTGGAAAGAGTATTTGTTTTTGATTGGAATTGGTTTGTTTAAAAGTCGACATTTTAAGCTTTCTATATGCCTATTTCTCAAGGCAAGTATCCTATACGCCGAGTTTCGGTTCATTTGTGACACACTCCAGTTTCTTGCAGTTGAAGGAGGAGCAACTTTCTGCTCATAAGTTTATTCCTTGCATCGGATTTGTCATGTTGCCGGTCTTGGCAAATATTGCATCGCACGCTGTTGGCATCGAGCCTGGTGAAACGTAGCCACACTTTTGCTCTTTTACCGCTCTTATACTTCTATGGGGATTGGGAGGCTTACACGCTACAGCCTCACTTGATCCACGTCTCTGGGCATAACCGGTGTAAACTGGTGTTTTTCCTTGATGCCTCGCCACAGCCAATCATGCTGCATGCTTATTGGCTCACTGACGTTAACGAGCTTAACCCCTTAGGTATCGAAATTTTGTACCAAACGACAACACATTTTTTGATACTCGATAGTATCACGGCAATTCGGTCTGTGCTTAAAAAGTAGTCATAGGAGATGAATGAAAGAATTGTAATTTTTGGGTGAAAGATCTCTTTAAGAATGAGGCCTCGTTTTGAATTGTACGAAATGTTTTGTTTCTTGATCAATAAAAACAGCTTTTAGTCTGAAATTAGTCGAATTAGAATTAGTCGAAAAATTCAACATGACTGAGTCAAACGTACTTGAGCTCTTGTAGTCTTTCTTCTTCAGTTTGCGTCTCATCATGGTGCCGCGGGGACTTGTGGGATACATGGTGCGTGGCAACGTGTTCATGTTGAGTGAGCTCAGACTGTAGGCACTCATGGAGGTGGGAGAGAAGGATGAACCCAGAGCTGTGTGGGAAAGAAAGAAACTCATTATCAGCTCTCAATGACTCATTTCAAAACATTCAATATGTAGTATATAATGTTCCGTTGAGCTTAGTAGCTTATTTTTTTGTCCATTACAAATGACATTATCAGTATAACAATTAGAGAATTTCAGAACGTCTTAGTATTTGGTTTATCTTTCTTCTGCTTTAAAGACAGCAGTACTTAAGCTGTATGAACTCCGTAAGTTAAGCTTGATGTTTATGATCTCCAGCATGATTTGAGATGATTTAATGAGCTTTTTGAGCTTCTTGAAAACATGTGACTGTCTGTACAAAGATGTCGATGTGACAAATTTACTTGGGTTAGTGATCTAGAAATAGTGCAGAATCTGTAATTTTTCCTTTTCATTTTGGGTTTGAAAAGTTTAAATCCCATTTTGAATACCATCTTTTGAACTGAACTTTTGCATTTTTTAACAACAGATGCTAGAAATGAGAGCCACGGTTTGTCACCATTCGAGGAAATGCACAAAACAACTCATTAAAGTGTAGCAGACTAGCCTCGTGTTTGACATTGTGTGAACGATGGTAAGTCTTCATCAAAGCACATCTCTAAAAATGCTCCCAATTGCCTAAAAGCCACTTCTTATCACAGAGCAATGCCTAAGAACCGGATCACAGTTCATACTCATCAGATAGAGAGATTCAAAGCCATATTTTTAGCGCTCACAAAAAAATCCTAACTGGCAGAACATTACTACTACTACAAAAAAATATGTTTTGTTTGGCTGAGACACTGGTGTTGCTGAAAACATGGCAGGATTACAGCAGATTAAGGTTTTATTTTTGCATTGCTGTTTGAAACAGATTGTCTGCTCTTGCCACATGGAAGGACATTCTGCCTTTCTATCTTGTTTTTAAAACACTAAACCATCTACAGCCATAATGAGGCCTTTTGTCCATTTGTGAATTGTAAAGTATGAGCTCTTCCTAATGCAAACGTTAAAGAGTTGATGTCCAGCAAATGCTGGATAATTTGTCTTAAGGTAAAAAGAAAACAGCGGCTTAAATAATACAACTCCCGGAGGAGTTTGCATTCAAGCGTATCAAGGACACATCTTTCAAAGATGGAAAAAGCCTTTGAACTTCTAGAACCTGGGGGATATATAATCCAGGAATAAACTGTGACTGTGACTAAAAAGTATTGATGGAATGACAGTAAATTATGTGAAGCCACCAGCATTGAAGTGCCCACAGCATCTTTATGGCCCTCCTGAATGGAGAATGTGAATCATGACTGTGAAGGTTGGGAAGGTGCCACAAGAGATTGTAGTTGTGTTGCCAACTTTAAATTCAATCATATGTGTGAAATAAGTGGCAAACTGTGAAATCGCTGGAGGTTGGCAGCTTGCTGTACCATTGGTTGCTGCAGGGGTTTTCAAACTGAAGTCTGCAAGGGGGTGTTACGGATCCACAGAAAATTATTTTTTTGGATTGTCAAAATAAACGTAATATTAACTAAATTTTTTTATTATTTAAGATTTTTTTTTGGATTGTCAAAATAAACGGAAAATTAACTATATTTTTACATCATAAATCTAATGCATTATTCATTTTTAATATAATAATTTATTAAATTACAATTAGATTAAATTAACAATTAAACACGTTTAATGCCCCCCCCCCCCTTTTTTCATTTTGCTGTCTAAAGGCTGGTTGAAAATCATCAGATTAATCAATTATTTTATCCTATTGGCAGTCCTAGTTTTAAACGGTAAGAAATAGAAATAAAAACCAAGCATAATAAATAAAAATAAAATATGAACTTTTAAATATAAAGTGATCATCCTATTTTGTATCAAAACATTCCCTAGGTTGCATCAATGGTCTCTGTCAATCACGTCACCTCTAAACGCCAGCTATCACTGACAATGGACAACATCCAGTTGCTTTAGTGCTGCAAATCACTGTCAGTGTAAACAAACAATTACAGGTCATCTCTAACAGTCTCCCGGTACCCTTGAAATGCATATAGAGTGCCAGCAAAAGAGATCGATAGGGCCCTGATGGCTGGAATTTATAGTAATGTGTCTGTATAATCAAATCAGAATCGCTGAAAAGGCCGCTGAAAGAGGAAAAGCATGACCTAAAAACACAAATGCTTTTGTTACAAGTGACAATCTCCCCATCTTATCAGCCAATTAGAGAGCAAATCTAGGGCCTCAGGATGTCAGTCATCATTGACTACATGTCCCAGAATGTATTTGAGACCATAAAGTCCACCCATGACCGCACAGGGAGAAACGATCAGGTCACATTGCTAGAATGTCAATAGTGCAATATCGCTTCCTTAACAAGGATTATGTTCCATATCCATCTATGAATGGCAACACAAATGATTCCTGTGGATTCGCTGTGTATCTTCTGCATAACAAAAACCACACAAGTCTCCCTGAATGGCTCAGTGCTCGTCTGGCTTTGTTCGGTGAGTCTGAGCTTTGCCGTAATGTGCTCTCGCTTCTGGTAGAATAGAGCTCAGCTACGCCCACAGATGGAGAATAAAGGCCAGATATAATATGGAGGAAGAGAGCAGTACAGAGAGAAAAACTAGCCTCAGCATAGTTTAGAGAAGGAAACAGCCGAGAAACAAATTAGTTCTGCTCTGTTTTCCAAAGAGATCAAATAATACGTGCTAAAAAATACAAAAACAAAAACAGTCTTATCAAATTAAGCGCAAATGAGACATTCTAACATTTCTTCCTGTATTCATCACATTATTTATTTATGTGAAGCGTGACACTAGCAACGCCAAGGTCGTGGGTTCGATTCTCAAATAATGCATGATTTAAACTGATTGTATAAAATATTAATACATTTACTATATATATATATATATGCACACACACCTTAAATATGTGGTAAAAGTGTCTGGCAAATGCATAAATAAATGTAAATAAAACAAAAAATAAAAATGTACAGGATTCACAAAGTGAATTTTTTTGACAGATGAAGACATCATGCATAATTTAAGATAACTTTAAATCTTACATCTTCAGCAAAAGATACAGCATCTTCACTCCCATTAGCTGTCTATGCTCATTTGCATATTGCTGAACTCCGCCAAACTTGATTATGGTCTCACGTGGCATCGATTAGCCAATTTTTTTAAAAAAATATACGAGACCTTGTTTTTTTTATTAAATAATACATTTGAAAATCATTCTGGAAGTATAAGTTATAAAGCCAAAACCCATAAAACAATAGAATAAATATGCCACTGATGTGAGACGAGGAAGATACAAGAGGATGAGGATGAAGGAAAAGGGAAGGAACATTACGGGGATTGTTTGGAGAGGTTTTCTGCTTGGTCTGGCTGCGGGACTGGTCGGGGTGGTAGGTGTTATAGTGTTGATAGGGAAGGAAGTTGCTGTTGTTGTTGGTTCCGGATTCCCAGGGCAATGTCCGGTTACTCCTCTGCACCTTGACTGACCACACGAAGAGGAGAGAGAGAGGGAGGACGTGAGCAGGAAAACCATACAACACCACATAAATGCCAACGTATAACAGATACAAGATAAAACAAACAAGGAGAGACACTTTAAGGCTTTTCAAACTGTGATTGACCCTGGAATAAAACCCACCATTGTTAAAAATTACCTACCTATTTCATGTTTGAAATGCCCATTAAAGGCTTATCAATCTGCTTTTTGATTGGACTTTTTCACAAGCGCAGACAAGGACAAAAAAACAAGCACAAGCTAAATAAATTGTGGCAAAAAATGTTTGTTTCAGGGATAGTTGACTAAATTCAAATACATGTTATTCCAAACCTGTATCAATTTCTTTTTTTCTGTGGGAAACCGTTTTTGTCCATTCAATGAAAGTCAATGCGTCCACAATAAATGTAAAAAATCACACAAAAAAATAAAACATTTTTTGTTGTTGTGGTGATTTATCCTTTTAAGAAATGTTCTAGGTCAACCAATGTCACAAATACTGTAGACCTCACCAAAAATGCAGGTGTAAGCTACCTTGCAATATCTTCTGAGACTTTCTTTCGGTTATACATAGTAGACAAGCAGACTTACTCACAAACAAGCATTCCCACAGCAAGGCATTAAATATCCAATAGCTAGTTCTTCCATCAAAGCGTCCTCCTAAGAATACACAACCACCTGCATTGATTATTTTCTATTTTGGCTCCTTTCTGTTTTCACAGTTAATTTTAGCAGCATATTTGCTGTGCTCTCAAACACGCAAGCGCACAGCCTGGAAAGAGAGATTACAAAAGCAGTCTCAGAGAGAGAAGAGAGAGGCAAACTAGAGGGCATTGGCTGAAGAGGGGATTAGACAGAAAAGAGACTTGGTGAGAGGTGAAGGAGGAGTGTGTTTTTGTGTAAGGCAGGAGACCAGGGATCCATCATCATGATAGCATCAAACAGTAGCACAGAGTTGAAAGACAGTGAAGAATCCATTGAGACCGAGGGTAATCAGGCCTGGACAGATGAGAGCTATTACTTCTACAATTATATGTGTGGGGGGGAAATAAAGAGAGATTGTTCATGAATCATAGAGGGGAAGACACACATGAAAATCTAATGAGTGCTTTTGCAGGCATAAACAATGTAGAATCTCTATACCAAGGGTGTCAACAAATTAATATAAATCAAGATTAATCTTTTTTGCATTATCATGATTAATTTTGAGTAGACCATTTTAGTTAAAGTAGAGAATATTGTATTGTTTTATTTAAATTTTCTATAATATTATAATATTCTATAATAATAATATAATATTATATGCATTTATATAATGCATACAGCTTAATGTGCTCTAAATCTATTTTTAAATAGTTGATTTTTGTTTTATTGTGAAGTTAACACAATATAGCTTAGTCTCTCTATACCAGGGCTGGCAACATATTAAAATATTGTATGTATATGCAGTATGTGGTATGTGTACAGTATACCCCCTGTAGTGTGCACTTAATACATTGTACTACAAAAAAACTACATGCACAAGGTAGCCAAGCAAAACGATTCGGTTCAGTGTTTGCATCAGAAACAAGTATTATTTTTGTTTTCAGCCTTAGATTCAGATGTTTTCTCTGGCACACTGTAGACACTGCCACCCATGGAAGCCCTCCAAACGGATGTTGTTTTTGCATGAGTATGTGGTGACAAGGCAGAATGTGTATGTATGATGCATACGTGCGTTAAGGTGTCAGCCAGCTGTCTAGTGTTGTGACGTTTCTGGCATTAGCCAGCTGTCTGGAATTTCAGCGCGGCTGGCATTTAGATCTGTGTTAGTATAGAACGCTTCAGTGCACTAAATCTGCTCGAGCTGAGGAAATAGAGTACATGTCTGTGTGCGAACTGCGTAGTGGACGTGCAGGTGCATAGAATTGTGAGACGCCTGACAGTAGACATGTGCGGCGCTTCACAGGATTCAGGAATGCGTTTCATCCTGTGAATGTGTTTGGATGGTGCTCTAAACTCAATTTCCTTCTTTTAAGAGCCAATCAAGACGCCTCCTACCAGCTGACCCAAGGGTCACTTCATTGTTTTCTAGTGCTGGGCCTCTAAAAAACCCTTACGACAGCAAGCAAGAAGCATTAGTATGCTGTGCAGGTCCATGCTTATTTATGTTCTATGGGCCTAGGCTTTAATCCACATTATTATTAAGTTTATAGCTTAAAGGTCGTACAGCCACTGACCTTGTGGACGTTCTGCAAAATAATTATAATTTGTCAATAGTTTTTTTTTTATCTCAGTGAAGGATGCCAGCAGAACAGCAGTACAGGAGATTTAAGATTAATATAGGATATGTCTATGGTAATCTAGGTGGTTGCCAGGGTGCTGCTATGCAGATGCTGACAAGGTTCTAGCATATTACTGTGCAGTTGCTAGGGTGTTCTAGTTTTTGCCAGAATGTTGCTACTATGTGGTTGCTTAAGTGTTCTGTAGCATATTACTCTGTGGTTGATAGAATGTTGTTGGTGGTTGTCTAGGCATTTCTATGGTATTCTAGGTGGTTGCTAGGGCGTTGCTATGCAGATGCTGTGCAGTTGCTATGGTGTTCTGAGTGGCTGCTTGGGCATTTTTATGCAGTTGCTATGATGTTCTGGATGGTTGCCAGGCTATGGCTCTGTAATTGCTATAGTATACTAAGAGTTTTTAGTAAGATGCTGTGTGGTAGCTAGGGTGTTCTGGGAGTTTCCCAGGGGATTGCCATGTGGTTGCAAAGGTATTCTGAGGGTTATTTTAAATTATATGTGGTTGCTAGGGTGTTCTGCCTGTTTTCCAGAATGTTTTGAGGGTTTTGTAGCATGTTACTGTGTGGTGGTTGCTTACTAGCCAAGTCAAAAGTTTTGATTCTGGTCATTACATATGACTTTGGTCCGGTCATTCTTACTTGGCTCTGCTTTAGTGTGTGGCATTCTTCAGCTTTGTGGTATAAATCTAGCCCTATCAGGACGTACAGCAGCATTCAAGCCTTTGTTTCTGGTGTTGAACGTTAACATCCTGCTCCTGATAAGACGTGACAGGGCACACATAGGATGTCATGAGGATGTATTCTCTGGGAGAATCATCCTTGCTCTAAACTTTTAATGTCAACTTTTGTTATCATACCATTTGGTGGCGCACAGCTTAATAAAAACCTGTCAGACGATAAGAATGAGCTTTTGAACAACACGTAACCCCTGACAACCGGGGGAAAGATTCAGATATCTGCAGGAAAGATGTTTAAATATCATTAAGATAACCATCATGTGGAGAAGACACAGCTGGCCTTGCACTGCTGTCAAATGCTGCATTCAGGCAACATATTGTATCTAGGAACTACAGGGTTGATATCAAAGACACGCAAGAATTATGTTAGGCATCAATTATGCATATCGCATCACTTTCAATATTGATTAACTCATTAGGAGAATGTCTCCACTCTCAGAGCACTGAGATTTGAAGAGCTAGTCTAAGATGCATGTTGTACAACGGTTCCCATTAATAAATGTGACAAAAAATAAAATGCTGAGTGAGTAAAACTAAATGTGCATTTATCCACCACATTTTACAATTTGCATCACTTTCATGGTCTTACACACTAGAGAAAGTCCTAATGGAGTGTAAAAAGAGCTGGGTCGGTTTAAAATCAAGCAGGGATGCAGTGAATTGCCTATATCCTTACAATATACAATTCAAATTTAAACAAATGGATTTGAAGTGTTTTCTGTTGTAAATCTCTAGTGTGCAGGTACCCTTAGAGCTCAGAGTGTGTAGGTCTCTTACCATGTTCAGGGCCCTTGAGAGCCAGTCTTGTCTGGTGGTGGGGCAAAATCTCCATTTTGACATGTTCTGAAGCGCTAGCTAGCAGCTGGGTGGCCTCGGCCAGTGTGCAATACTCCATACTTGTGCCGTCCACTGACAAGATGTGATCACCTGCATGCAGTGCACCACACCTGCAAAGGCAATTAGATTACTTCCTGTTTTGCCAATCCTGAACGTCCACTGAATTGCACTTATCACAGTTATCATTTCAAACAATCGTTTAAAACAAATTCTTCTCAGTACTGAAAATATCATGACTTTCAGTAGTCCAACACCAAAGTAGTTTCAGTAGTTTGAACACCAAACTTGATGCAGACTAAATATTTTTAATAAACAATAATACTTTATAATTTAATATAATTTTTAAATTTGATATATTTATTTAATTTCTAATTAATACATTAGCAGTTCTAGATTGGGCACCTAAACTGACACCCTGTCGATGCAAAAAGGGTATAAGGAATATTATTAATTCCCACCCAATGTTTCTCCCAAGAGCAAACTCTTGAATCATCTTCAAAGTGCTAATCTGTTCTGATGGAAAGGTTTTCACTTGCTCAGCAGACCGCCACCCTTATTATTGTTTTGGGCCTTTCTGCTGGCATGAAGCCTAGATGAGTTATTGAATTTCTATAATTAGTTGCTAAGCTATATGCATTTCAAACTTTGAAATTTTCACAAGCAGGCATCAGGTTTCTGCAGCATACATTTCTCTCCTCTCGACGCATTGATCTGGCTCACAAAACAATGGAAAGATGATGAGCAATGATGCTTCTTTCATAAGGAAAATTCCTCTTTCATTTCATCTTCCTCTGTGTTGTGGAAATGATTGCCGCTGTAATTACCTATCGGCGATGCTGGCTGGTTTGACCTTGTCGATGATAATGACCTGCTTATTGCAGTACATGGAGGTAGAGAGAGCCAGACCTAAACTGGAGCCCATAGACTTGGCCACCTCCACCAACAGCGGGCCTGAAGCTGTGGCTACAGAATCTGTAAAATAGAAGAAAGACATTGATTATATTCAGAAAATGGAGCTTCCAGTGGTATAAAGCGTCTTTTAATCGTGTGAATATATACATTTTCTCTGCTATGGCACCTGTGTGAACTTGAGGAATTGACAGACTACATACATCCACTAAGAATCGCTTTTACACCAGCGGTAACAACTTGATTAGTTAGTTTGCTTCTAATGCATTTGTAAGTGTGGCTTAAGTGCCCAAATACATGGGGGAAAAAAAGCGTAAAAAACATTACGAATGATGGCTATACACCCACACACACACATGTACACACCCCTCATTAATGTGAATGAGGGCGAGCGGCTGCGGTTGGACCTGTTCAAGTGTAATGGAGGTAATTCAACATCTCAGTTTAGTAATGGGCTGCACTAAAGACCTGATTACACCATACATCTTCAGAGTGTGGAGGAAACCACTACGCGTAAACACGTGTCACACGAACGCTCTTCCAGCCCGTTTCCAACATGTGCTGATTTCACTTGACGCCCATTACAAAGAGAAATAGCTCCTGCTGTTGTGTATGGAGCGGACAGAATGAGCAGCCGGTCTTTAGTTAGAGCGGGCGTACAGCTGTCTGCTGTCTGGTGTGACAACTTCCTCCCTGCGTTCGAGGTAAACACACTTGCTGCCATCGCAAAATAGCAACATACTGGGGAAATTCCTTCGCTAGTCTGAAAGAAGCTGCTTTAGTCTGTAAAGCGGCTCTATGAAGACTTCAACATGTGGTGATCCAAGTGTATCCAAGGAACATTGTACATTTACGCACTTAGCAGAGGGTTTTATCCAAAGCAACTAACAAAGGAAGAACCAAAGAAATTAATCAAGAGCCAACAATATTTGTAATATACAATGCCAGGTTTATTTGGCTACTACTGTAGATCAGGAAGCAAGCTAGAAAAGGAGAAGTGCAAAGAAAAAATAGAAGGTTTTTGTGTATGTGTACTTAAACAGTTTTGGAAGTTTTAGATCATTGGAGTGAGGACAAAGAGTAATGCGGGAATTTGGGCCAGTCATCACTTTCTAAGACCAATTTAAAGCATGTTTGAAGGTAATGACTTGATTTTAGGGATACGGTTATAATTAGGGTTAGGGTTTGACAGTTGTGATGGATAAGGTTAGGGGAAGGAGATAGAGATTGCTTTGTAACAATGAATGTCCTCACAATGTTGAACAAGAATGTATGTATGTGTGAGTTTGTGTGTGTGTGTGTATTGGTTTAAGGGTGTGGAATGATTAGGTGCTTGCAGAAGATTCAAGTGAAGGTTGAAAGCTCACTCCCCCAGTGAGGAGCAGAGAAGTTGAAGATTTTGGAGACTTTGTGTCTCAAACAAAAGGAATTGTCACTTGTAATTGTTACATTCAGCATTCAACAGTGATCAAGAGTCCAATAACTACAAGCAAAAGTGTCAAAATTGATTTGTTATAATGGTATTTTGGGTGGTACATTACAATCTGGAAGAGCTGAACTGAAAATTGGCTTGGAAATTGGCTGCTGACTATTCAAGGAGACAAAATGACCAAATTCCACATCCCTAGTGGAAGTTTGGGGTAACTAAACATGCTAAATGAGATCCAAGTGATCTCCTTGAGCCATCATGACAGCTGATGATGATTAAACCCCTTTTTCCAGCCCCTGAATCCCAACTTCACCTTCCTGCCAAGCCTCACAGACCCACCTGACATCAGCTAAACTGGGTTGAACTGACTATCCATTAATAAAGCCAGGGGTGGGGAAATTGTTTAATCACATTGGTGCCATCCGGGTGACAGAGGCGTGGTGATTAACGTGCCACCGTTATGCGCATCACACTGATGAGGGCTTGATCGAGGAGCTCGCTGAGGAGTGTTTGTGTTGTCGTGAAGTGCTGGAGGAGCATGAGGTGATGGGAGGAAGAGCAGTTGTAAATAGTGATGCATGTATAATGAATGCTTGGTCTCTGGCGGTTCATTTTAATCAAACCTCGTTACTGTATGTGTCCACTGGTGCGGAGCTAAGCAGCCATTTTTATTCCTTCTCTACTGGAGATTCTGGGGTTGACAATGAAACGGAGCAAGTGGTGAGAGTGTCAAACAGATGAGATAATGCTCAATATTATGCAAATGAGATACGGAAAAAAAGCTATCCGGCAGCAAATCGCTTTCACAGGAAAGGATTCAGAGGAATCAACGCCTGTCAGGAATTCATAAATTAAGTTGGCCTCTTTCCAACTGTAATTGTGCATACATGATTATTTTATGTGATATGTGATGTATACTCAAAGCAATCACAGATCATAGACACTCGTTATACACATTACAGAAAACTTTCAGTTATGCTGTTTTTGTGGGCAAAATCCTGTCATTTCATAATAGTAATCCTTGCGATCAAGAATTTCAAGTGAGGGAGAAATATTTTCCCACGCAGATTTAAAAACCGGTTTAAGTTGGTCACGTGGATTGACAAACAGAAAGCTGTTTGGTTTGAATGAATTCGGTGTGAGCTGTGCTTCATCAATTGCTGAACTACTGGAGATAGACTGTTAACCTCTGAAATTCTGTTAATGTGAGCAGGCCTTAACACCCTTAAAGCGACAATTTACAGCAGGTATAGCTGGATTCATAAAAAATCTTTTGACTTGGATATTTCCAATGATCTTCAACCGTTCACAAAACAATCTGAAAGATTTACTCATGAATTGCACTGAATTGTTCTGAGCGGTTTGCGAATCAACAACTGACTAAACCTAGAACCTTCTCTTTTCGACATGTCTGATTCGTTATGAGTTCGGTAACAAACACACACTTGTTGAACTTAACTCAATAGGACCAAGCAAATACTAAAAACAATACCTCAATATTGCATTACAATAATGCATTAATACACAATGGCGTACAAATATTGCAGAATAGTTTTTTAAACAGTTAATTGAAATAAACTGTTTAAAAGAAATGTGTCAGACTAGCATTGTCTTTCGCACCAATGAACATGTACCATAATGAGCAGGAGAGTTGATAAGACAGAAAGAAAGTGTGAGGACAGAGGGAGAAAGATTGTGTAAATTGCTTTAGGTATAGAGAAAGTTTTATTTTAGGCAGGACAGAACGATGCCAGGACAGAACGATCTATAGGTTACACAGCAAAACTTAAACAGAGAAGGAAAGTGTACTGACCAAAAACACAGCTGAAAAGTCACTGTAAGGTAGTTAGCGTTTAATGCTGTTCTGAGGTGCAGTGCAGTGAAGCAGGATGTGCCTTTTCACTAGACAGACCTCTGGGCACAGCAAAAAGAGAATCTATCACTTCCGGGTCAGAGCCCAATAAAGACATCGGAAAGATGAGTTGCAGCCGCAGGCCACTTCAAATCTTAAGAGACTTTCCTTTCATTTCAGTTCAGCTCACTCGCTGTCACCCTCTTTCTTGTGTTTTTGCACCTCATTCACCTCTTAGGCACTCTGTCATTATCCACAGCATGTTTTCCTTGACATTTACAAATCCAACAAAAGCATATTGACATTCGAGAGTTGGAAAACATGAAATAACTTCTTTAAAATTGCTAAAATGCTGCATTCTATAATTGCTGTTTTCACTCGATAAGCGTTTACAAATACTGTAATGTTTTCCAGCTAGAACGATTAAGCCTCAACAATGATACAGAACACAACAGCTCAACTGGTCTGGTCTTCAACAAACCACAAAATGCCCATGACATGTCCCTTCTAGACAAAGTCACTGCCATTAAGGAACACTATTCAAAGAACTTGCTGAATTTCTTATAAAATAAATATGAAAAAAGTATAAGGAAATGTGACTATACGAAAACTAAGTTTTCTTACAACTGAAAACTTACAAATTTTACAATAAAAACAAAACTAAACAGAATTAAAAGTAACAAAAAAATCTAAAAAATGTGAAGTAATGAAATGCAATAAATAAATCAATAGTCCCAGTAAATAAAGATTAAATTATTAACATAAGAATTAATAATTAAAAAAATAATTAATAAAGATGAAGTAAATTCACTTTTATATCAGCAACAACACATATAACAAGTAAAGATTGCATTTTTTCTTTCATTTTCCTTCTCTTTTCTGCTATTTCACATGTAAATGTACAGTATTAATACCGAAATATAAAAAAAAATATATAAAATGTTATTGTTGTTAGTGCTGTCACATCGACTAATCGCAATTAATCACGTCTAACATAAAATTTTATAAATATATACGTGTGTGTGTGTATGTATATATATATATATGTATGTATATATATATATATATATATATATATATATATATATATATGTATGTATATATGTATATAAAATCAATTTGACAGCATCAATTGTTTAGTCTATATTAAATATTATGAAATAAATATTTCTGGCTCCTTTATTTTAAATTCCATATTTATTTCCCCATTTAATTATAAAAAATAAAAGTTAATTATCTGGGGGCGGGATTAGATGAAGTGGGAGTGTCCTTACCCATGACTGACACATCGTACTCTATTAGAAGTGTGGCTTCCTGGCCACACTGTTTGAGGATGCTCATGGCCTCTGCGTGAGACGCTCCATGCAGGCGAATTCCGTCAATACTGAGCAGCCTGTCACCGGGTTTGATGGTTCCTTCCCTGAGAGAGAAAACAAAATACAATAAAACACTGAAATGGCCTTTCTGGCCTTACAGAAGAAATGAGTTGTATACAAGAGAGGCAACTCAGAGACGCCATAGCACTTTTTGTGTGTATTGTGTTATGTGTCTTCTGCTTGTTTGCCCGTAACAATAAGCCTTTTAAATGCTGGAAAGGTTACAGACAACATTCCATCTGTTATCATGGCAGGCAGGCAGGTCACGTCGGTGTTCAACACACCAGAGACCTTTCCGAAACCCCAGTAATTCCTAAACTAAGACGAGGTACCACTCTGAACCTCAAAAGATATAAAAAATAAACTCATTTACCATGGGAAGCACTTTAGAACATAGAGAAAATACAATTATCAATTATATTGTTGCGTCTGGTACTTTGTGTTCTTGGACCACCATCTGATGCATATGCACACAAAACTGGCAAGTTCAAGCTGATACATCTGGAGACAATCTGATTGGCTGACTTCTATGCTTTTTAATCAGTGCGCCTGGAAACAAATATGTGTTTACAAGATACAGTGATGCAATGAAAGCATCAAAGGAAGAATTAATAATTTGATTTGCTGAAGTTTTCCAGGTCAGCGGTATCAAATAGCTTAATGCCAAGTAAATTAGATATATCTATTAATATTAGATAGATTGTGAATGGTGGTTACACACTACCATTCAAAAGATTGTGGTCAGTGAAATTTAGTAATAAATTAATACTTCTATTCAACAAGGTTTCATTATATTGCAAAAGTGACAGTAAAGACAATACGAAAGACTTCCATTTCAAATAAATGCGGTTTGGAACTTTCTATTCAAAGTATCCTAAAAAAATAATGCACCACAGTTTCCACAAAAATATTTCACCCTCACACTCCTCAATTATATGTTTAGTGTTTTCCATTTACATGTTAGTAGCGACTCTGATTAATAGAGTTTTTACACAGTGGTCTGTTATTGTGGTATAATTCATTTGAGATCATAAAAATAGCATGTAAATACAAAGGTAAACTGTGATTAGTTGATGTGTACAATCTCTTTATGTTTAAGTCTGGCTAGGTCAGACTATTGAGCCTTATGTGAGGACAGTTTCAAAGCACATTTTAACCCATAATACCAGGGAGCACCACAAGAGACGAGTTTTGGTTAGAGGTCTGATTTATGACTCATATGAAATGAAATTTGCTGTTTTTATTTTCCAAGGGGGCCGTTCTCTGCGACTACAAGATGTCAGAGGACAGTCAATACCAAATTGCAGAGGAACAGAACACAATATTTACCCAGAAAAACAGGAGCCGTGCCACTGAACAAAAGAAATGGGAATACTCTGTCGGTAAGAAATGAAATTACCAGTGTGCAAAATGAATATTGATAAGGGTTGTGGGGAAAGAGAGAGACGGGCTGGCGTGTAATGACGGTAATAACAGAGCAGTTCATATGCCAGAGCGAATGAAATATCACGCCAGTCCATTTTCAATTCTCAAGCGAGCGCTGAAGTAGCGGGCCAATCTATTCCGGTTCCGAAAGGAACGCCAAGTGGGAAACACTATTTTCATCAAGCAATTTCTTGCCATTTCACATCAATGACTACAGTCCAGCTATGCTGAACCTCTGAAGATAAAAGTCAAACCAATTACAAGGAACACAGAGAGAAAATAAACATGTACATAAGCTACATTTCAAAGTTTAATGTAACATGAAAAACAAAGTCAGTAATAAGAAAAGAATACTGAAAAATAACATTTTAAAAATCACTACATACGCATTTATCGGTAACCAACAGCATTATGCATACTATTATATATATATATACAATTTTTAAATCAGTTCCAAAACCTAGAGAATTGCCTACAGAGAAATCACAACTGCATTCTGAAAGCTATTAAGAAAATTAATTATGCTAACCCATAATTATATACCTTTTTTTTTGAGGGGACAAATTATAAAACTTTATCGCTTATATCCTTAAGGAAGGAAATCCATTATGCGGGGAGAAGATGGAAGGAAGGCTAAATTAATATATTTCAAGATTTAAATATAAAGATTATTACTATATTTACTTATAGTTCACCCAAAAAAAAAAAAAGCCCATCTTAAACCAGACTAAGCTGATCAAAATATTCTATTTATTCGAATTTAGAGGACTTTTCAGTTGGTCAACTAAACCAGATTGGTGATCAGTTTACACCAGATAAAACCAGCTTAGACTAGCTTAAACCATCTGAGACTAGCAAACCAGCCTACCACAGGTTTAAGTAGATTTTAAAGAAGGACTATGCCATTAACATTTGATCACTTAACTTAATTATGTCTGTGTATTTTTATGCTAATTGTATATTATTAGAGTATCCAGGCATTACATGAGCAAAATGCTAATACCAAAACCTATAGAAATGAAGAGTCAAGTATGTGAATCAACTATTTGTATCATGCACAAATAGTGTCTTGGCTATGGAGTGTTTCTAATCGGTTACTTTTCAGTCTATTTCAGTTAGGATGCTGCCTAGGTTTTTGGACAAAAAAGCTTTATTAGCTAGGCTTCGACCCAAAGTTGCGAATTAACTTATTCGCAAAATTGGCATATCGCATAAACCATTCGTAAATAAAGCAGAGTTCCCATCCCATGTTGTCAAGAGAACAAAATATTCACTTCCTGGGAAATTGGTGAAAAATGTGGCTCTTTTTTCCAAGAATCATCAATGACTTGCGTCTCAGAGTGCACAGACAAAACGTAATAAACGCTGTCATGTTCTAATGCTGGGGTTCAGGAACACAATCTTGTAAGACACTTCAGGGCGAGAATTAAACCAAATCATTCTGATAACATATTGGCATTTCCATCCAGCATTTTTTATGCAATATTCAAAAATGCGCATAAAAAAGGTGGATATAAACATAGCTAATGTTGGTGCTGATGAATTCAGTTCAGAATCCAGTACCAACTCACCTGTCAGCCGGACCACCGGGTCTGATGGTTGTAATGGTAACCGGGCGAGATTTGTTCCTGTCTTCATGGGCACCTCCTACACCATGGAAAAAACAACTCGTTTTGACACTTTAAACTAATGCAGTCATAGAGTAAAACACTGTACATTTACACTTGTGGAGATGATTACTCATATTTGATCAATTTAAATAGCAGCTCAAATACTGGCTTAGTGGTGCACATCAAAGGGCATTTCCTCACCTCATTGAAATGTCCATATTTTTTTCTACAAAAGCACCAGATTATACATTTTTAAAGCCGCGTTACTCACTATATAATTGCATACCATTGAATTCACAAATGGAGTCTTGAAGTTGAAAAGAAAGTCCTCAATATGCCTATATGAGACAGATTTGAGAAAAGGAGTGAAGCTGACCAAGACCTTGACAGGAAACCTTTTTTTTCTGTCTCTCTTCAAAAGACTTCATACTCTAGATGGATCTAAAAAATGGTCTCTTTCTTTTAATGAAGTCTGCTTGGTAAATATTTTGGAAAGTGAGCATTAGAAGTGGGACTGAAAGCTGCTTCATCTTCTTTTAGCGGGCCCAAGGGCAGCCAAACAAATCTTTAGAGAAAAATAGTCTCTTTTTGTTTGATGTAGATGTGAATGAAAGTGTGTTGATGAGGTGGACGCAAAGACATTAGAACTCTGATGTGAGGAAGTCTACAGAGGCACTCACCTCTGATGACGAAACCGAAAGTATTGCCTTCTTTGTGCAACGTCACCTCCACATTTTTGAACATGACCCCTGAGCCCTGTACAGCTGAGGAAAAAAATGAACAGTTCAAAGTTCTGCCAAGACTTTAATGCTTGACCAGAACATATAAATGAACATAAACTAAAATACATTTCAAGTCACTGAGAGTGACGTAACTCTGTCTAAGATTGTTGTTATAAAACTAATTTTAACGAATCAATGGAGGATTGATGGTGGTAATCAATCACTTAAGCAAAAATAATCTTTCACTATTTAGAATTTTCAGATTATATTAATAATATAATATAATATAATATAATATAATATAATATAATATAATATAATATAATATAATATAATATAATATAATATAATATAATCAGGGCTTGAAGTTCACTTTTTTGCTCACCAGCCACTGTGGCTAATTTTGACATTGATACAATGGGTAAAAACTGCGATATACATCTTTTTTTAATATCTTATCATAACTTGGCAACAGGTATATTAGACCTGATACAAATCTATTATTCTGTTACACATGAATTTTCTTTCTCAACTGTTTACGTTAAAAACATAACTGACTGTATTCATGAGAATAATGACCAAGACCGGAATTTGAACATTATTCTGTTTAACCGCAATAAGCAGAGAAAAAGAACTCAATTTAGTACTGAGAGGTGGCTTTATGTGCACGCACTTTGGGTGTGAGCACAAAATCTGCAGGAATGATACGTGAAATACGCGCAATCCCACAACGAAATTCAAGCCTTGTATCACACCAACCGGAGCAAATTAATCCGGAGCAAATTAAACGAGTCTAAAGGGAGGCGGGTTTGTGTGTCAACTCGCTGTCGGAGAGATGAAAGAGCAAGAAATTGCAGCGTGTCGTGTATCTATTCTGTGGGAAATGAGTATTGGAAGCGTTTCAGTATTGAGATGTATTGAATAAAATCGAGATTTTTGACAACACTTCATTGCACTCAGTTTATTATTTCAGATTCCTCTTTAAAAGACTACAATTGAAAAATGAATTTATTAGATATAAAATTCAACCTGCCAAAGTGGCTAGTTAGAGTGACTGCGTTAGACGCCACTGCTGAAATCCACCCGCATTTGGCGTGTTGGCAGGTGTTACTGTATAGCTCTGGTTATATTATATGAGGCATTAATATTAATCACTTTTGAAATATATATGAAAAGATCACATGTACAGGAAATCTGTTGCCTGGAAGTTACACAGTTTAGTGTTCATTATGAAAAATTATATATTAATATTGCAGAATGCTGTGACGAACCAGTCCGAATGAAGTATTCCAGCTGTGCTATATTAAGTAATAGTGTTGCTTTTATAAATCTCACTCACAGACAGGCGGTAGCTCATACTCGACCTCCAGGACAACCCTTTCACCCACATTCTTCAACAGACTGATGATCTCATCATGACGAAACTTTGTCAAGTTGATTCCGTTTACAGATTTTATGTAGTCCCCTACGTTCAACTGGTCACTCCTGCAAAGAAACAGACCAAGATGTAGATTCTGTACATTTGCTGAAGAAAATGTCAGGGGAAATTGCATAACCGAAAGGAAGAAAGAACAGGCAGGGGAAGAGCAAGCAAAAAAAGAGAAGAAATAAAGACAGGCAGAAAATAAGGCAAAGGAGGAGTCAGGTCGAGCTCTGAGACGCTGTGATAGCTGATTTAAGCAAATAAAGGGAACACTTTGTTCTAAGGAAGCATCTAGTGAGATCAAGACAGGCTGCTCCAGTCTCCGTCTCGATCTTTCACTGACACACATACAAAGAGTTGAAAGCTCTTGCGTTTTACAAGGCGGTCTGATTGTCAACAGATTCTGGAAGAGCGAGTGTGATGTTAGGCAGTTTATTTCAGCTCGAAATTATCAGAGCAAGTGTCTCTGTGGTAATAAGACACAAGACTTGATGTGCAGGGAAACATTTAAAGCCGAACAATTGATTTGCAGAAAAAAGTATCTGTGACTGTGAAGAAGTGGGTTTAAAACGTGCGTTTTACTATACGGTATGTGCAGTATTTGTTCTGAGATCTGAATATGGATCTATTCTTTGAGGATTGTATGCGTGTTTGTGTGTGTTTATGGGGAGGTCTGACACGCTAGCGAACAGTAGGCCGTCTGCCATCCCTGAGAGCCAATATGGAAATGAGAGAAGAGTTCTGGCTTATGCAGTATTGATTAAAAGATTCTGTCTACCTTATTCATACAGACACACATACGCACAGTGTGTACAGATAAAACAATGTGCACACACACTTCCTAGACAATGCTCCAGCACAACAGACTATGAACACATTGATCTCTCAGGGCCCATCTATAGTTGCTGTCTTAGCAAAAAATCATTAGCATAAAGACCAAAAGACAACAAAAACCTGACAACACAAAGCCTTGAGGGAGAATTTCCACACCTTTAGCATTTACAAAACTGAACTGAAAGTAATTTCTTACATTTTCTAAAGAATATGTGATTGCTAGCTCTACAAAACTAGTCACAATGATGCTGCTGTGATGCTAATGTGGGTGATTGCTACAGTACAGTGTGCAGATGCTAGGGTACTCGAAATATATTCTGGTCTCTAGATGGCTTGAGTTCCTCTTTCAATGTAAGACTAAGGATTTTTTTTCCTGAAAAATTTAAGCGGAATCGCAAGTTTCTAGGTGTCATTCAATGCGTGTTCAAAGCGGGAGTTATGCACCAAATACTTAGAGTTATGGTTATTCAAGTCTTAACCCCATCAACATTAACAGTCTTAGCAAGAACCGATGACTGTTCCCAAAGATGTTTCCCACCATCCGAGTCAGATATGTCAGACATCTTGAAAACACAGCAATGTTTTGAAAGGGCTGCAGTGTTTTGTAAAAGGAATCCATGAATGGTTCGCTAATACTGACCTGGCAGCGATGCCGCCCTGGCGCAGGTTGGAGACTCTGGGCTTGCCGTCTTTGTCGATGCCTCCGGATACTGTCAGGCCCAGGGTGGTGCCTTCCTTTTTGATCAGCTCCACGGTGCTCGTGCCCTTAAACTCATCTGTGGAGCAAAAGGTGGGATGAGAAGGAGGGTTATTGGGGGAGGTGGGAGAGGAAGAGCAGAGACAGGAGATGAGAGGTTTACAGGAGCAAAGCAGGCCAGCCGCTGCCATACCCCTCACTCATCTAAATGACGGTGATTAGGTGTCCTAGCTTGGTCCTCTCTCACTCTCTCTCTCTCTCTCTCTCCTATTCTACCTCAGCTGGTAATTAGTTATACACTCCAGAGTGCTCAGTGTGTGTCTCTGCACTTGGCTATGGTTTGAGGACACAACAGTCACCAGAGGTGAGCTAAAACTGTCAAAACCTCGCTGTCATCTGGGAACATACTCGCTTTGAAAAATTAAAAGTCATCATTTAAAAATAAAGTAGTTACAAACAAAAATAAAAAAAGAAGACAAATCAATTCAAAAAAGAATAAATGCATGAATAAATTAATAAAAGTTCTTATTATATATTTGTTTGTATATATAGGGTTTAAGGTCTCTATATAGGGTTTAATGTCTCCCTTGTATCATTTTGTCTTCTATTTGGTGTCTCTCTCGCCGACTTGCACTGATATTGCTGTTCAGCCAGACCCGTCGCTCCCCTATCGACTGGCTGTCATTCAATCCCTCTGTGGGATTGTCAAAGCCACATTAAGAATACTGCATATCTGTGCAAGCAGGGCTTTCTCTCTCCCTCCCTCTCTCACACTTCCTACCATCACTACTCCATCAGATGTCTAAGCTGGAGAAGAAATCAAAATAAGGCATTTGTAATCCCTCTCTCTTTACTGGAGGAAGAAAAAGACAGATTTATATGCATTCCCCCACTTTCCTTTCCTGGTACCGCAGGACAGAAAGTGAGGGGGGATGAAGCTCCAAACCCCCCTGAGGCTACTGACAGAACAGAGCTGCGGAGCATTTCACCGCAGGAGGACGGCAAAAACGGGACACAGGGTACAAAAAGACAGGACTGACAACTTTTGAGTTCAGCTTGGAGTGAGAATTGGGGGTGAGGTGGAGGTTAATTAGTAACTGATTTGTATGCATTTTCATATAAGACCTCTGATGTGAAATCATGTTTATTTTGTACTGTAACTAGTAGTAGAGGAAGAGATCATCACATGCGCTACCGCTTCGCTTAAACTAAGACGCTACAGTGAACTTCCACGCCACATTATTTGTAATGTATACTGATTGGCTTCATCACCCTGTCTCCTCTACACCAATAAACTGGTGTGTGTTGGGCATTCTGGCGCAATATGGCGCAATATGGCTGCCGTCTCATCATCCAGGTAGATGCTCCACATTAGTGATGGTTGAGGAGATCGAAAGTATCCTGCTCTGTCTTGTCTGTCAGCGCATTGTTCGTGTCCTCTTTGCTTCGTGTTTTTTTTTTTTAAATAAGTACAAATAGAACTTGATCTGCTTCTCAAAATTCATATTTCTTTAAATTGCCATGACCATTAGAGCAACCTTTCAACCTTTTAGGTTGGTCTTTAAAAAACCTCATGGTGAACTTTTTCTGCATTGATAATGAAAACAATAGATCTGTATATCTATTACAAATCCATCAGTTTTGTTTTGCCTTAAAATCCACAACTGCTCCGATGCCCTTTGCATGCAAATAACCAGCGCAAAAACCTCAGTAGAGGAAGAAACAGATTTGACATTGCACTCTCCCTCCAATCAATACCGCTGCCATGTGGACATGGGAAGGGAGCTTGAACCGGAACCGAGGGAGGTTAGCATGGGTCTCAATATTTGGCCTGAACCTGAACCTCTAGTCAAGCCTATGGAGCCAAGCAGGGGACTTGCAGTGCAAACATGCTGATATATCAAAGACAGCAAAGTAATTAAAAGAGATATCAAACTTAAAATGTGCCAAAAGGAACTGTTGAATAATTTAGTGTCTGTGATTGTGTGTGTTTGGGAGTGATAGAAGCAAAACATCTTGCCGTGAAAAAAGAAAAAAAAGTGAATCAATATTCAAATGGGAGTTCAATCTATAACAAGCCTCGTGTTGTGTGCCAGTCTTTTGATAATTAATTGTAAAATAACTGCTCAATTTGCCTTCAGCTTTCATCAAATAATTTGATTAAAAAGAACTTTGCACTTCTGGGGATTCGCCTGACAGCAAAAAATTACAGTGGGCCGAATTATAAATGTTGCTGTCATTTCTTTCCTCTCAGTCGGATGAGGAAAGAATGATGGATCTTTCTGTGGTTTGTGACAGCATTAAATTAACTCCCTTTACATGTGGAAAACAGGGAATGTCTTCCGAGGCCAGAAACATACTTTATGTGAGTTTGTGAACACAAATATGTGCAACTTCACATAATAACATTCTCTTAAAATAGTTGTTCTGACATGACAATTAACATGAAAAAGAAAACAAATATAGCAAATATTTAAACAGTCTAGGCAAGTACTATAATAGAGATATACCAATATCGGCCAGCATTTTCTTATGGCTGATAACCAATAAATGGTGTTAAAATATTAATAAATGGTAATATAAAATACATATATACATATATTTGTGTGTGTGTGTGTGTGTGTATTTATATATACACAGGTAAGTATAATCTAATTAAAAATTACAACATGTATGATTTTCATTTTATAGCTCTGATTGTGAAATGTTTCTTTTAAAACGTAAACGCAATCCAAGCCAAACTCGGCAGCATCCTTCGTGCATGTTGTGAGCCCTGTCGCGCAGCTCCACCGGGGGGCCCTCTGGGGGTCATTCAGTATCCAAACAATTTGTGTCACAGTATGCCATAGTCATATTACAAGCTCAGTCTTAAGCTGTCTGGGGAAAGCGTGGTTCTCTCAGTTCACCGAGGGTTCAGCTTAATATCTCGGCCCTGAGCGAGGAAAAGGGCCGTTGGGATCTAACGAGCTGTGCTTTGAGGGCTACACTGGGACAGGTGTGGAAGTTGATAAGTTAATCCCATTACTTGTGGTTTCTCATTTCATTCCATCTCCTCTTTCCCACCTTTTCTCTTTGAATGAGGCAGACAGAGCTAGTGTTGCCTTGCCATGTTGCCACGGTGATGAGATTGGCCATCAGCTTTCTCAAAGCCGACAGATTTCTGTGGCGGGATCGAATGCTGTGCCCATCAGACAGGTATTGAGGGAGAGACAGAAAGGTAGAGCTTGAGACAGCATGTGCGAGAATGATACAAAGCTGGAGATAAAAGTAGAGATGGAGTGTATGATGGAGAGAGCAAGATAAAAACATCTACTCTGCCAGCTGAGGAAACTCAGGTTAAAAAAGTCATCACTTTTTCAAGCTGTGACAGGAAAACGGTAATCTGCGATCACAGACTGATCTAGATAGCAAACTTGATCGATCACGCACAGGAAATCCAAACAAAAAAAAGGGACCCTCTGCGGGTTTTTCTTCATGAGGAGACCCAACAAAGTATAATTTATTACTCAAAAGTAAACAAAAATCCTACCTTAAAAGAACTATGAATTGCACAGGCCCTACAATGTCCATAGATATTTAGCGATGAATATATATGTAAAAATAGAGATATTTTATGTAATGGTGTTGGCAGATATTGTATATTTATTTTTGACATGCTCAGTTGCTCTATTTTTACATTTACAGTATACTTCCCTTTTGCCATCATCTAATCTAATGCTTATTTAAAATATTTAAGCGAAAGCCCATTTTCATACTGTGTATAATAGTGTTACGATGCCTAAATTCCCATTTAAAATTATGGACTGTAGTTTGTGTGTTTTTTTTTCTAAGACAAAGTAGTATATCATGTTTTATCAAATATTGTAAAGCTTGACTAGATGTGCAACCTTTGATGTCATGTCAAATAAAAACTATACGTTTTCTCTCTTTCAAAAACTGAAAGGCCCTGTCTATGTTTATTTGTTTTTTGATTATTCACATTTAGTATTGTTTATCCAATCAGTAAAGACCCAACATTTGAGAAACACACACCGTATTGAGGAAAAAGCTGCATTTTCTATGTGAAGCTCGGACAGGGACAGCAGCAAGGTGCAGAATGGAGATTTATTTTGTTTATAACATCGCTTCGAGGTGTAATGAAAACATTTGGTTAAATGCCCATTGTTAGTTCACGGTTTAACTCTCTATGAAGGCTGTAGGCGTACCAGCAGGTGGGCTCAGCACTGAATTGGCTTTCCACCATTGAAACTTTAGCAGTCAAAATGACAAATTGGGCCATAATTCAATATGGAACCAGCCATGACTAATGGTTGATGCTAGTAAACATTCATGGGATATAAAAGCAAACATATTCAGAAACAATTGCTTCAATTACTTAAATTACAACAAGGACAAAAATAAATATTCAATTCAACAGCGAACTCATTACACAATTTCAATATCAAATTGATAATTGAATATGATGTATTCAATCTGAGTATAAACGATCTGGTGTTTGAACAATGGCTCTCTAAGATGATGTTCAATCATGCAGACTATTACATCGAGACATGCAACTCCCTTTTTGTGTGTGTCATCAAACTCTATTCAGTGCAGTACATTGACACTGGTTCTTAAACGCAATTTTTTCTTCTTCTGATGGACACCATTTTGAAGTTGTATATGAGAGGTAAATCAATATTCCCATATGGAGACAATTTAGAGACACTCAAAATGGTGGAAAAACAGGACAATAATTTACTTCTTTTACCTCACTCTCAACAATAGGACTACAACAATAGGATTAATTATGTGCCATTTTAATATTTAAAGGGCTAAATTCCTATAAATCTGCTTTTACTTGTTTGTATGCTGGGCTATCCTCTCCACAGGGGGATAAAACACACACAGGCAAATGAAAAACACTATCTGTTGGCTCCTGCGGCAAACAGGGTCTTTCTGGGAGAAAAAAAAAGTTTCAGAGCATTTATCATGAAGATTTCGCACAGGGGCGCTGAGCTATGAAGTGCTAGCCTGCACATCTGCCCGCAATCTCTTTACTCATCCGCTTCTGACATGCAGTTTTACAGCCTCAGAGAAATACCTTGCTTTGGAAGGGTATTTTAAGAGGGTGGTTCTTAAAGTATGGTCAATTTTGGTCCTGTGGACTTATATATATATATATATACATATATATATATATACATATATGGATAATATACCCCAAAATGAAAAATCTGTCACCATTTACTCACCCTCGGTTTTGTTCCAAACAGTTGATGGGCCACATTGACTTCCATTGTTTCTTTTTTCCATACTATGCAAGTAAATGGGGTCCATCAACTGTTTGGCCTACATTCTTCAAAATATCTTTTTTTGTGTTCAGCAGAAGACAGAAATTCATACAGGTTTGGAACAACTTGAGGGTGAGTAAATGATGAGTAATGATTCATCTTTTGTTGAACTATCCCTTTAAAAACTCTTAATCATCTTTACACACTCAGTAGGTCATTTAATGTGTCTAATAACAATGTACAACATACATCACTGAGGAATTTTGATATGTTTTGAGGGAGTTGGTCATTTTATTGTATGTCCACAACCCTCGTTTTTCCACTGATGATTGAAGTTTTGGAAATTACATTTTAAACATTTGTTGGTACACATTACAAGCTACTTGCTACTGTCTTGCTAAGGCTCATTTCTAGTATGTACTATATGCTAAATACACACAATTACTGTAAACAATATTGCATTTATTGAGCGTATATGTACTCAAAATAAGTTTGGGCTCAGTCATTCTTTTTAGAGAAATTGTTGCATTCATTCAGCAAAGGCGCATTAAATTGATTAAAAGAGACAGTTAAGTCATGTATAATGTTCCAAAAGATTTATATTTTTAAATAAGTGATTTTCTTTTTCACTTTCTATTTAAAGAATCCTAAAAAATAAATACAATCACGTTTTTATATTTATTTTATTATTTTTTTGTTTTGTTTTTTAAATCAGCACAACTGCTTCCAACATTGATTAGAAATGTGTCTTGAGCATCAAATCAGCATATGATCACAGGAATAAATTACATTTCAAAATATAGAAAATGTTATTTTATATTTCACAATCTATTTTTGATCAAATAAATGCAGCCTTGGCGAGAATAAATGGTTTCTTTCAAAACATGAAAAAAGCTCTTACTAACCCCAAACTTTTAAACACATTTTTATATTGAAAATGAAGTTTATTCTATCCTCTCTTTTACATCATTGTAATTTTCAATTGTTAGAATGGATTTTGTTAGTATTATATTGGAAGTATTGGTGTAGAGAAAAAAAAGTTTTAATGTGACCTTCTGCTAGATGTAATAATAAACAACCCCAGGGACATAAATGTGCCCAAAGTCTAAGAAGCACCCAGCAACAAAAACAGCATAAACTTCCCTAAGCAACTCAGCTCACAAGAAAACACCACAAACAGCCTTTAAAATGAGCCACAACCTCCATTAAACTTTCCCACCTCGGACAGCTTGATAACAGACCTCAAGTGAAATGAATAGACGCCTATGCAGTTGCACCCTGCATTGCATGCGCCTCTGAAAGTGCTGAATCACTTTGATGCAACAACATTTTCAGCTCGCAAACCAGCGCCCAACGCCATCCACAGCGAGCTCATCTGTCAGCAGCCTGTCTCTCTCACTCATCCCGAGCCTGCCCAATGAATGCTAACATGGCATTTAGAAAAGAGATGTGCATGCCAGGGGACGTGTATCCAGGGTAAGCGAGAGCTAGTGTTGTAGCAGGAAATTGAGGTTATACATGAATGATGCGTTTGTATCTCTTCAGCAGCAGCCCAATTAGCTTTGGGACGCTCCTGCACCGCAGGCCTCAGCTCCCCTGTATGTTGCTTAAAACATATTGTGATTATAAGCAGTTAGAGAACACGACCCCCGGTGGATTCATTTGCAAAATTCCAGGTAACAATTTGCTAATCCCCTCATCCATATTAATAACAACTGCAGAGAACTAATCAAGGAGATTTAAATGTGCTGAGAGATCGGTGGCAGTGCAAGAGTGGATAGACTTCAGCAATTCTCAGCTTTATTTTGCAGTGTTATGAGGCTCATATAAACCCAGATGTCATCTTGGGGAGAGGGAGGATACTTGTTGAACCTGAAATGAAATCATAATGCTTTTTTAGCCAAGCTATGTTTGGCCTCTGGTTTTCACTAGCAGGTTTGGGAAAGATTCTGAATTTAACCTTTGGATCACTTTCTGTTTATTAACTGGAATGTAGAATTGAATTTCATGAAAGGTTGTTGAACTGTCATTTGAATTCTAATATGAGGAATTTACAATTCATGGAAATTCAACACAGTTACTCAAGAGGAAAGACTTAATTCTCAATACTCTCTTAAATACTGACAAAAACCAAAAAACTAAATGTCAATACAAAAAAGTTGTCTATTTAACAAATGCGTTCATGATGCATGTACTGTACACTACTGTTCAAAAGTTTGGGGTCAAGATTTTTTTTTAAGAAATTAATACTGTTATTCAGTATTAAGGATGCAATAAATTGAAAGAAAGTGTCAGTAAAGGTATTTATAAAAGATATTTATAAAGTTACAAAAAAAGTATATATATATATAAAACCAAGTTGTGTTCCAAATTTGAAGTTGATATCACAAAAATTGAAGTTCCAATGAGATTTTGTTTAGGCGTAGTACCAAAAATAGCCACCAGGTGCCATTGAATTCCATTGAATTTAATTGTATGCATTCTGCCAGAACAAATTAATACATTTCTATCCAAATATCACTTTTGTCACTAAAAATGGAACCTTGAGACTCAGACCTTTCTGACAATATGTGTTTTGTCAAGATTAGAAAATGTTTTGATAAAAGATTAAGAAAGATGATGCCCAAAAGGGGAGGGGCCTAATACAAAAATAACGTTTCTATGGTAACGCAACTCCAATTTCAAAACAGTTTTCACAGGATGAATTCTGAGTTCATAAGCTTTCAAATGATACCTAATTTATGATAACTACTAAAATATGTTATGTAATAATAATAAAAAAATAAAAAAAATATATATAATATGCTTTTTTGAGGACTTTTTACTTTCCTTTTTAAAACTATTATTTCATCTTTTTTATTGACAAATACTAAATTATGTTTTATTATGAACTTTTAGCATTAAAAAACAAAGTTTCAATTATTAAAAGTGTGCGCGTCGACTTTTTGTGACGAAGGTCAGAAATTCCTGTTATGACGTAGATTTTTTGAGGCGCACACATAAATTCATATATTGCTGATTCTACATAATTTGCAATAAAAACAGCGATAAAATATTTATTTCGGAGTCTTAGACCTTTCCAACGATATATAGTTTGTCATGATTAAATTAGGATTTAATAGTAATATATTGAAGTAAAGTTAGGCGTCCCGCTAGCGGGAGGGTGACACAGAATCTTGTATTAATTTCTACAAAAAATATTTGTTTTCAAATTTGCTTATAATAATAAATATTTCTTGAGCAGCAAATCAGCATATAATTTCTGAAGGATCATGTGACACCGAAGACAGAGTAATGATGCTGAAAAATCAGCTTTACATCACAGGAATACATTTTAAAATATATTAAAATAGAAAAGTTATTTTAAATTAATACTATTTTACAATATTATTGTTTTAATGTATTTTTCATCAAATAAATGTAGTTTTGATGAGCACAAGAGACTTCTTTAAAAAAATTTTTTTTGAATGGTAGTGTAACATTATGGGATTATGGGTAAAAACTTTACTTCCAGCAGATACATACATTTACTCTATTTTAATTCTACTTCCTTAGATTCAAATTCAAATTACAAATCTGAATCCACATTTTTAAATAAATTCTAAACAGGAATCAGTGAATTCATGAATAGTCTCAGGTTTGAGGGTGCAGCACAGAATTCACCATCAGTTGCAACACTCCAGCATATACTGTATTTTTAGAAAGCAACACCTTAAAAATTCAGTGTATCTACACTTAACATTGCATTTATGGTCTTTGGAGAGTCTAAGCAAGAAACACATTTTGCCACTCTGCTCTATTGAACCACATAGCTTCACTTTGCAAACAGTCTTTTATGTTTTAATTGAATTCATTTAATTGAATTTGAATTATATACAAACAAATCATGAGCATTAATTTTTTTCTCAGTAAAACAAGACGTACACTTATTGATGTAGTGGTTGAATGATTCAAATAAATGTCTCGCATTCAGCACGTCTGGAAAACTAAATCATTCAAGGACAATGTGAATGGCCATTAAAAAGAAAGCACCAAAGAATATCATCAATTTCTCTTACAAATTTGATAGCGAGTAATTATGGTTACATAAGGCTCAGGACTTGAGCAAGTAAAGAACGACCAATGAAGCAATCTTAGAACGGAAAAAAAAAATTATATAACTTCATCACCTTACAATATTCAGTCACATCCCTCCAGCCTTATATGTGAAGTACTTTGTGACAGTAGCTTCTAATCCCACTCTTGGCAGAAACTGATTTTCTAAGGGAGCATTATGAGACGTGCCACCATCTCTGATACGTTCACCAGCAAAACCATCACACCGATCTCGGCAGGAGCGTCACAGCCTTCGCCTAATCTGTCTTCAGATGGATGGTTTAATACGGCAGTCCAAAGAGCCCTGTGCCTTCGGCATGAAGCTACATCAGAACATGGGCACGAGGCTCCAAAGCCGTCATGCTAAATGCTAACCGCTTCTGAAGATGGGTTTGATGTACTTAGAGCTCTGAACTGAGAGATTATACAGGGAATTTATTTCAACACCCTCAGAGACATTTTTTTTTTTTTACCTCTAGCATTGAAATGAGCACGGCTTCAAAACGAATCTCAACTAACACAAGGGGCGCTGGGTTTCTGTAACAAGCCATAAGTGAACACAAGTGAGTACTGCAAGCAATTTGTTCATCTTGTCACATTACCGGAAAACCGGTCGTAGATCAATTGATGTATCGGCATATTAAGTACACTACCAGTTGAACACTCTCATTGTTGTGAAAATGTCAAATCAATACTAGATTATATTTCTTTAAAATCACACACCTCTTTAAATAGAGCCAGCCTCAGTAGCCAATCAAAGACATCCATTTATTTTTTTTACTAAAATATATATTTTTTTAACCCTTATGTGCTTTTGTGGCTGTTTTCAGCCACTATGGGGAATTTTTTAGTGTTAATTTGGCCATAACTTTTTCCGTGTTTCAGCAAATGGAATGATTTTTGGTGACAAATCTTATTTTTAGACATATTTTGGGAAAATGCTTTGAAAATTTTCAAAAGTACACAGTACACAGTGGGCAAATTCACTACCCTTTCGTGATGTTCGTGGCTGAAAACAGCCACTACTTTAAACTGCTGTAAAAATGTACTAGATAAATATTTTTTTCAAATTTTTTTGCATAAATCTATTAATCAACCTCAGTCCTGATCAAAACTACTAAATGTTTTTTAAAAAATCAGGATTTTAACTCTTTAATTGCCAAATTCATAAATGCTGTCACTGATTTGGGGAAATCAGTGACATCACCAAAGGAGGATTTGGAGGATCCTGGATCTGGGTGGATTGGGAGAAACGGCAAAGTGTGGTTTTCCACCAACGCGAAGACAACTCCCTTTCTTCAGCCTGCCAGAGGCGTGACTCCGGGCCAGTTTCTCATTGTGCGGCGCCCATGGAGGTTGGTCATGCTGACAATGAGGTCAATCATCTCCTCCGTGAAAAACAGATTGAACACAGAATCCATGTTCTGGACCCTTGCGATGGCATAGCGCCTCTGGCAGGCTGAAGAAAGGGAGTTGTCGCCGCGTTGGTGGAAAACCACACTTCACGGTTTGTCCCAATCCACCCAGATCCAGGATCCTCCGAATCCTCCTCGCCTTCAGTGGAAGCTAGAGAGGATGATGACGGTGCCACATCCAAATCAGGATCTGACTCTCCTGAGTCTGTGCTGTTATAGGGAGTAGAGAATACATCCTGCAGCTCGCTGGAGGGGTCAGGCTGCATAATCATCTCTAAAACTTCACTACAAGTCAAGCCCTTTCTCATGTTGCACACACACACAAAAATATGCTATTCTGCCCTACAAAACAAAAAGGCAGTAACTGCATTTACAGTCAAAAATGAGTTATTTTCATGACATTCAAGGCATCCTTTGTTATGCGAATAAAAGAATAAGCTAATATAAAGTAACAAAATAGCCACATGTCCAATAATCTACCTACAACTACTTAGGCTGGATGACAGGCTAACTTTAAAGTCATTTTTCTCAGTTCTGCACTCTGCGTAGTTACTGTCTTTTTGCTTTGTAGGGCAGTATTATACACCATAGAACTCCATGTAAAAGCCAGAAACTAAGCCTTTTTTTGCACAGGCCTATCTAAAGGGTTAATGGTGCCACCTGGTTATCAACAGTAAAAATTACAAATTTTACCTCTTCCCAACAGGGAAAACCACCAACAATCAAAAATGCATGATTAATATGGTGTCATGGCTTTGCAATCAAAAAATGTGGTTATAATGGAAGTCAATGGGGCAAGAACAGCCACCAACAGTAAATGAGGGAGAAAAAGTTAAAATCTGATGCTGCACAAAAACTAACAATGCGTCAATACCAATGTTGCTTCTAATCTTTGACATGCCCAAGACTGTGATAAAAGGTTAAAAAAAATCCAGTCCACAATCACATTTTATATTGAAAATACGTCATTTTGTGTTTTTTCCCCCGAATCAGTGACATCATTTATGAATTTGGCAATTAAAGAGTTAAAATCCTGAATTTTTTAAAAACATTTAGTAGTTTTGATCAGGACTGAGGTTGATTAATAGATTTATGCAAAAAAATTGACAAAAATATTTATCTGATACATTTTTACACCACGAACATAACGAAAGGGTAGTGAATTTGAACAATGCACAAGGGTTAAAGGAAGTGATAAGCATACTCAATTTAATGTCTAGACAACTCATTTAAAGTCTTTAAGCAGAAGTCTAGATGTGAAGGCTTTAATAATCATGACAAAAGTAAATTCAGTGAAATGCGTTCAGACTTTTGACTAATAGTAATTGCTAAATAATGTACAGATCTTGATAAAAGAGAATAACGAAACAAAAAAAAAATGTACTACTGTAATACAAAAAGGTAAAGTTAGTAACAACCAGTGTTGTTATTGCTAATTAAAACAAACTATTAAAATCAGTTTTCATTCATTGAAATAAAATATAAATATAAGATGAATAAACTAATTAGCCAAAATTAAAAAATGTTGTTTTGGCAACTAACAGAAATTAAAATAAGTTTAAGTTGAAGTATTAAAATGACTAAAACCAAAATAAAGCTAAATATAAATATTTAAAAATAAAAATGACTAAAGCACAAAATTACTGATGCCATCTAGGCAGATGAACAGTTAAAAGCAAACAAAATGTAAACATTTTATGATGAGACTTTTTAGGAAACATTTGCATGGTCAAGTGCATAAAAAGGTAATTATTTTCTCTGTCGATAATCTTACACAGCAGTTTTGGTTAGAACTTTTCCACTTTTTTGAGCATCAGACTATCCCTACACCCCACAAAAACGTGACGGGTTAGACATTGTGCGTTGTACCTGGAATACTCTGTCTCCTAATGGCCAGAGCGCCATCTGGTGGTCTGGAGGGATTGGAGTGTTTAGTGTAGGGCCCCTCATCTGAAAAAACACAACAAAAACAAGTCATTTGAAAACCACATACAATGGTTTTCATTAGCAAAGCCACATTCTTTTTTCACATGCAAGCAACATGTACACAAAATCAAAGACACCAAAGAGAAGTGGCTTTCTTCACCAGAAAAGATAACGGTCACGTACACGCAGCTATTACAATGGCCATCACGCTCTCAAAAGACACATAGCCTTCAAAAACAATCATTTGAGTCTGAGGCTGTCTGCTCTTCATGCACACACTCAAACTCAAAAAGACACACAACAACACATCGCACCCCCCTGCCAAACACACGTTGAGCAGAGAACAGAGACCTCATCCGTGATGTATGGTGAGTGCATCAGTGTGAGCAGCTCCAGCTGTGGCCATCGGATTGTGTGCTCTGATTTAGAGCCGTGGAATACTGAGCAAAAGCAGTGGGAGTTCCGTCATAATGGAGCCCTTAAAGAACAGCAGGACGGCACACTGAGCACTATTTACTTTCACTGCAGTGGCAAAGCACAGCAAGACTGGGCAGCAGATCACACATATGTGGAGATGAACGTAGATGCCCAAGAGACCGTGTTGTGTGTGGATGGATATTTATACAGTGGGGAAAGAATAATAATTATGAACATACAATATACCATCATTTGTGAACATAAGTTGGCTGCAGTGTGTTGAAATTACTACTAGGGCTTGCTGAGGCATGCTGTTACTCTTGCTGGGGTTAGAGATCTGAACAAACTAACTAAGCTAACCCTAAGTATTAATGCATTACATTTAGTATGGAGTTAAGCAGTATGTAGTGCTTAAATCAGAATTTACATATTACACAGCTGATAGACATTACAGCTATTAACTCTTACCCAGCCATTGACAAGTTTTAAGGCAATTCATGTTTCATGCGGGGGGGGGGGGGGGGGGGGGGGGGGGGCTGTTCTAAAATAGTAAAGCAACTCTGGATCCAAAAATAAGCCAATAAGATGATCTGATCATCTGGGTAAACCAGGACCGGATAGAAGTTGTTTATACACAAGTAAGCTAATGTAATATACGTAAATCAAAACCTAGTGTTTCCCACATGTCGAACCCACGAAAAGGTAAACGCCTGTCCAAGCTTTGGGAGTGTCGATGGACTTGATTTACTCAATCTATGTTTTGATCATCGTTCTGAATCCGATCCAAACTAAGTCTTTATTAAAAGCGTTTTCTCAGAACTTTTCTCAGCTTTTGTTCAAAATGTTTTTATTAAACTTACCGTCATTCAAGCATTGCTTAAAAAAAAAAAGTGGTTTAAAAGCAGAGGCTCTGTTCTTTCTTTTAATACGTTCACTGTTTACATATTCATACAGAATATTCTGTTGGCTATGAATATGACCAAAAATGATTGCTCTGACTGGCACTTTTTTTTTGCTGAGAAATTGCTGGCGGGGAAAAAAGTCAAGCCTGATTATGTCATTGGCTTTCTAGTATTATTAATGCACCATTGTATCTTTTAATGTGTCTTGACTGCAATATTAATATTGTAATTATATGCAGATGAAGTCTTAAATAATAATGTAAGGCACACATGTGCACACACACATTGTTAAAGTTGTTAATTATTAAATTACTTTGACTGGAGGCGCAAAAAACTTGATTGGGAGATATATACACACACACACACACACACAATTTAAATGTATTTTAATGATATACAGAGCTACCTTTGAATTGAAAATCAGACTATATAAATGAGACATACGTTATTATGATCCATGAGCTTTTCTGACAGTCTCACTAGAGATTAGAGCGAGCGTCTGATAGGCAATTTATTCTTGATCATCCGTCATGGTCAGTTTGACTTTACTGTGGTCAATGGGCTGGACACAAGTCAGTGAACACGAGAGAGCTCCAAATGAAAGCAACATCCCACACATGCTTCTTTCTGAACCAATGGCAGAAAAAGCTTTGAATCAGCCTGTATTAAAAATACCCCCTCATTAATAAGTCATTTCATGGAAATGAGGGGAGGTCAAAATTAAGAGGAACCTTCTGAAGACCACAGGGGATGAGAAATAAGTCTTCTCCATTTTCTTCAGTCAGTTAACAGCAACTCCTGGGGCATTTCTCTGTCCAACCAAATGCACCAAATTGTTAAATTAATGAATAGGCTCTTCATATAAAGCTGCATTACTGTGTGAAATTAAAGCATGAAAGAGTGCTTTTATTCATGGCGATGAAGCTGAAATTAGAAATGCACATTCCTGCTAAACAAACATGCAAATATGTCCAAAAGTCAGACAGCACAAAAGAAAAAATCAGGGATTCAAAACCAGAAAACAAGTAAAAGGAACATTATGGCGACATACATACATATATATTTATATATATACACACACACACACACACACCCTGTATATATCCAAGAATAAATATCAGAATCTAAAAGAATATTGAACAAAAAAATACAATACATTAAATAACACTTAAATAAATAGTTTTTTGATGATCAATCAATGCTGTGATGCTTACATGAATTTAGACTAAACATTATGTACAATTTAACATTTCTTTAGCAATTGATGACAGGAAAAGTATATCAGACAACAGAAAAAAAACCTATTTCAGTAACAGACAAAAGAGTTCACAATAAAACATCCAATATCATCTGCTATATTGACTGTTATTAACAAAACATTTCCTATTCCTACCAATAACCAATATGGTCTTATATCCCTCAAATTTTTTTCTTTTTCTTCAGGGAACGTATGCAGCAGGAGTTTGTTTTTATTTCGATAAACAAGTCAATTTGACACTGGCATTTAAATTGCCAATAGATCTGAAATGAATTTAAAATTCTAATCAAGCTTACCTAGCCTCCATCCTCACAATCTGCTGGGTAGTTCTTACATAAAAAAGGGTCTATTGACTGGCACTGCACGTCGACTATGACCACAACCGACTGCTTGTATCTCCCCAGAGACCAGAGCAGACAGACTCATTTAAAATGCATAGAACTGTAAGCCCACAGTGTCTATGAAGCTGGTCTGTAGAGACGTCACTGTCAGCCTCCTCACAACTGTCAGATACTGATGCAAGTGATGATCAGACCAACAGCGAGGTCAGTAAATAGATTATTGGCACATCCAGGAATCAGATTTCTCTGAATTTACCAAAGATTCAGAGCTGAAAGCATCATGGGATGAAGTTTACCTTTATCTTAAATCTGATCATCGGCTTCAAACACGCTTATAGCGCTATTTCGGATAATCAACACGGGCGAGAGCGTGGGAGCAGATTTATTTGTTTTCATGTGGTGAAAACCAAGAATAATCCATCAGCGAGATGCAAAATTCTCCTACATTTGAAAGTTTCAAAGCATTTCATGAAGGTCTATACTACGCAGACGTGTAAAACAGCATGTGGGTGTTTTTCATACAGTAGCCCAAGGCTTCTCTCCTTCGTCAGTTCATCAGTCGGTTAGAAGAGATGCTGCTGCTTTTATTCATTGTAAAATTATAATTGAAAAAAAAAGAGAAAAGTTTAGCAACATGGCTTCCTTCATGAATTTTAGTGCATTCACGCTCGCACTTTTGCTGTGGAACAAGTCTGTATCAAGTTTGGATGGTTTTTGACTGGTGCGAAAACATCATTTGGAAAAAGATCATGAACATGCATTTTAGAAAATAGAATTCGATCCATGCAAACTTTTAATAATTGGCTTTTATATTATCATTACACTAAGTCAACCGAAGCGGTCTCTCGAAGACTAATACAGTCTCTCACACAAAACTCAGCCCTCCAAATTAAAGCCTCAGTGCATGTGATGTACACACACACACGCACGCGCACACGCACATGCACACGCGCACGCACACACACACTAAGATAAGATGCATGTGCAATGAGAAACAAGTCTTTGTAACCTTCCTCTTTGAACATATCAGATGCAGATGACAGGTATATGTACAGTTATACACATATCCAGCAAGTCACAGTTATTAAAAATATTATGCAAATTAAGTTAATTAAATTAGCACATTCCTGCTAAACAAACATACAGAAGAGTCAAAAAAGCTAGAGACCACAATGAAAAATCTGGGAATCAAAATCTAATAAAACATTGACACAAAAATAAATATTCCAGATTATTCAGATTTGGAAATAAAAATAATAATTCAATAATAAAAAACCCACCAAAACCAATAGTTTATTTAAAATGAAATGCATGAAATGAAATACATTAAAATGAAATACTGTGATGCCTAAGTAAGTTGAGGCATTTCAAAATTATACACATTATCAGTAGACTTGGTAACACTTTACAATAATGGTTAATATGTTAATTTGTTAACATTAACTAACAGTGAACAATACTTCTAAAGCATTTATGAAATCTTAGTAAATATATTAATTTTAACCTTTACTAATACATTATTAAGATCAAAAGTTGTCTCTGTTAACATTAGTTAATGCATTGTGAACTAACACAAACTTATTTATTACAAAGGGTAAGAAATGCTGTACGAATATATTGTTCATTGTTATTTATTGCATTAATTAATGTGATATTATTGTAAAGTGTTTCTGTAGCTTTTCTAACTCAAGGTCAGAGGCTATAAAGCTTAATGAAAAAAACAATGTACAAAAGAGCAGTGACAAAATTATTGTGCTACTACTTTTCTAAGATTAGACTTTTCAAATCAGAATATATGGGCAAAAGAGAAAAGCAGAACCATGAACCACTCAGAACTCCATTTCAACCACAAATGACACCTTACCTTCATGACAGTGACATTTTCACAGGTAAGCACCATTCACATTTTAAGAACAACTTAAAAATCTAGCTTCTTTTGTTATAGACAGACACACAGCACGACAGGCCAGGGCCAGATGTGAGAAGTCTGAAGAGGAACCAATCAAACATCATAAAAGCTCAGCTAGCCAACCAATCAGCTTATTCAGCCATGTATCTTGGATCCTTCATATTTTATTATGCAGATGACATCCAGGCCTGACTGGATAGCTTTATGACTAAATATGCATTCATTTATGATTCAAAGACCTTCAGAAAAAATTATGAAGGCAGATTTTTTTTTATCCCTTTGCAAGCTAAAAAAATGTAGCTTGCAAGCTAACACATTTCCACATGTGACATGCCATTTTCACACCAAAATCCCATCCCTATTCTGACAGATTTGGCAGTTTAGAGAAAGCAAAGCCGCACAGCAGGATATTAATTAACCGTATTAGCCAAAGCCTATTTTCAGCATCAATCGCTCATTCTCCCAGTGTCACCATCCCCGGTGGTACTCACCGACGTCACCGCGGAAACCTCTGCTGACACCACAAAGAAATGCCATAGGGTAAATGTGCTCTACAACACCCAGGGCTCGTCTAAAATCCACCTCTCCCACTGGAATCCAAGACTAGCAGTGCCAGAGATCTTCAACCTCCACAGCTGTCCAGCATCTGTTTTCTGCATAGTTCAGCCCTGTATCCCAGCACGTGGAAATGTCCACACAAAACCGCTTATACGCACACACATACGAGCTTGTGGAAGCAAGATGTTGTTCGGATGAGTGCACCGGTAGGTTCTGAGGCAGTGGGTGTATTAAAAGTGCTGATGATGGCCCAACATTTCACTTTTTCCTTCTCTATTCTAAACAAAACCCCAGGGCATTTATGCACTCTAGATTAAAGACGCCGCAAACCAAAAGTCGTACCATTAGAAAAGTTCTTAAGAGATCAACAAGTCTGCTTGCTTCTTTCCACCACCGATGGTCCAGGTTGGTTGATGACGCATCCTGCGAGGGCATCCCTCGATACAGGTGGCAAAATGAATAAATGAATAAAACCCTGGGTCTCAAGGCACCAAGCATTAGCACAGACAGAGGTGAGACGAGAAATTTCGGTCTTACAGCACTAGGAAAATGGAAATGAGAGAGTACGTTTGTGCATGGCAGAGAGAGAGAGAGAGAGAGAGAGAGAGAGAGAGAGAGAGAGAGAGAGAGAGAGAGAGAGAGAGAGAGAGAGAGAGAGAGAGAGAGAGAGAGCGAGAGAGAGAGAGAGAGTGGGACAAGAGGAGAGATGCAAGCAAAGCGGCCGTCATGCTGTCAGGTCACAGCATGCTCGCTCATGCATACCCGTACATTCATTTGGAGAGTTGGAGGACATGAAAGCAAGGAACAGGAACACTTCCTAAAAGCTTCCTAAAAGATCTGGAACTTCTGCAAATTGCAGGCTTGACAGGCTTTCTTTTTTCCAAAAAGCCCCTGCTAGCAGACTAAATAATTTGCAACACAAATGGCAACAAGCATACGAATACGAGGAACGATGGCCTAAAAAAAAACACGACATTGCTATTGTTCGAGATGAAAAGTGATAGGAACAAATAATAAAAAAAGATAGTCGTTACTGTCCTCAATAAGAACTACAGTTTTTTTGTACAACACGACTTCACACTCTGGTAAAAACCAGACTGAAGAGTGTGCGCTACCTCAGGGGAGAGCGAAGAATTGGCTCTATTATTCTTAGCTGTGATCTCAGTTTGTGTAAAGTGGGATGACAAAGTCCACCCATCCCGTTTCAAAGAGTGGAACTACATCATACATAAAGAGAGCAACAATCCCAGCATCCTCCTGGGCACTGTGGAGGAGTGTCGGCCTGTATTCACCTCTAAGTGGAGAGCCGGGACAACCTGGGATTAAAAGTCCTGAAATTTTAACACGGGTGGCCTGAGCAGTCAGTTCATGTCACGCTCAACCACTGGTGGTTCAGATGAGGAACTATAGTTGGGATGAGGGAGGCATCGGGCATAAGAAAGATAAGAAGGAATGAGAGAACAAAGCATTTAGATCTTCTGAGAGGGTCTAAATGAGACTCTCAAACTCATAACCAGTTCACTGACCATCTGATGCATTTCGCTGTGGCAAAAATTGCAAGAATTTTCTCAAACTAGTCTATAATGGTTTTTAAAAAAATTTTTTTTATTGTTTTAAGTTTTTATTGAGTCTTCTTGGACTTGTTTTATAGCACTACCATCGACTTATTAAGAGTAAGAGATCCAGTTCAGTAAGACAAAAAAATATACTATCTCTGAAAACTCTTCATTAATATCTTTTGCAGTGTTGCTCGGAGAAAATATTTGGATAGATTTGTGGCCTTTTAAAAATTTCAAAAATACAGATCTATTTTGTGTTTTTTTTTTAAGTAGTAATATCACAAAGCTAAGGGTTCGTTTACACAACAAAAAAAATTCCTTTGCGTTTTTTGAGAAGTTTTGCGTTTTCCCCATTCACACAGATCCGCAAAAGTGACTAAAACCGCTGTATTATGCATGCCAGGTGCCAAATGTCACTTTGTAAAGAAACACTAGGATTTGTTTTTAGTTATCAACTGTCAACTTGTCAACTGCTTTTATTTGAAAACGGTGTCGTGGAAACGCCCCTAAAACAAAATAGGACAAGTCATTTTACATGTCAGACAGACAGTTTCTTAATTTATTCCTGTGACACAAAGCTGAATTATCAGCATCACATGATCCTTCAGAGAATCATTCTAATGTGCTGATTCGCTGCTCAAGAAACATTTGTTATTACTATTATCAATGTTAAAAACAGTTGTGCTGCTTAATATTTTTGTGGAAACCGTGATACTTTTTTTCAGGATTTGATGATGAATAGAAAGTTCAATAGAACCACATTTGCAATAAAAATGTTTTGTAACATTATACATTTCTTTACTGTCACATTTTTTGCAATACATATAAAAATATCTATAAAAAATAAATCTTACTGTCTGGTACACTATTTGTTTTGAGCTATTAAAATGACCTTGGGATCCTCAGACCCCAAGCAGAGCATGAGTGTTGACTTCTCTGCAGCATTTGATCATATGGCTGTATATAATTGCTAAGAAATGCGCAGACATCAGAGCTATAAGTCTAATTATAGCACCTGCTGTTGTTACTCCACAGAGGAAACATCTAGGAAAGAAGCTTATGTAATCCTTCACTTCTCTGGACTCAGTGCTGGAGCTGCAGCTGGTGGTTCAACGTACATTCAAACTCTTTGACCCAGCCTCCATCACTGAGCTCATTACTGACCACACTGGACCCAAAGCAGCAGCTGATCTCAGAATAGGTCCTCTGAATTGTGGTTACTCTGTTCATTTGGTGGTCAGCCAAATGAAGAATATCAGAAGATAAATGAGAAAAAAATTGCACAAGTGATCACTCTTTGCAGTTCTTCAGTCTTGGTGTACTTGTGATTTTTCCACCCTATTAATGAAAAAACTGCACAATGATGTATATATCTATTGCATTTAAAATCCATCCGGTTCACAACTTTCCCTATTTTGAATTGCCATGATCTGAGTGTCACTGAAAAAAAAAAAAATGCCATCACATTTTAAAGAGCGAAATGTGCACGAATTGCATTTTCTGTTATTTGGTAAACTGAAAGCAGGGATGAACGTGGGACCCCAGGGAGAAATAAAAACAAATTACTGTTCGTGCTAGACAGCTTTTCATTCGCTGAGATTCCCCACAGTGGCGCCGACCATCTCAAGCAGACAACCCTTCGGCAGAATCCCACCTGTGGGTAAGTGGCTAACTCTTCAGAGCGATTCTACCTTTCATTTCAACCCGCTCGTCTCTGAAGCTTATCTGCAGAGCGGGTGAGAGGTGCTCCAGCTCCCGCTGAAGGACACTGCACTGGGTAATTGGCTGGATCAAGTGTTTGAAAGACCAATCAATTTAAAAGCTAAAATTCAAACTCAAAGTCATGTTATTCAAGAAAATCCAAATGAATGATTCTAATGAAAGTGTCTCTTTGACCACCATAAAGGGAAGGTGCAGTACAGTGATTTAAAAGATGAAAACTGGTGCCAGCCATGGTAATACAGTTCTTTAAAAAAAAGTAATATAACAGCATACAGGTGTTTAAAAATGTTAGTTTCTCAGTGGGCAAAAAGTGTAGCTAAAATGGTTTCCAATGGGTAAAATATCGTTCATCTCCGACAGAGATAATGAAGATTGTCTCATTTTCATCATTTAATATTTAAAGGAACAGTTAACACACAAATAAAAGCTAAATGAAATGACTTATGAGATGGATCATTTAATGAATCAAGACCAAGCATGCCGCACAAGTCCTGAAAAGTGAAGCCAAAGCGTCTCGATCGCCCCCCCCCCCCCCCCGTGTTATTCAAAGGGACGTGAGACCAACGGAACGAATAAATTACACTTCAAATATATTTTTTCCAAAAGTAGTTTCTGTCATTTGCTGTCGTTTTTACAACACAATCTCATGAAAGTGCGCATCTATACCACAAATGTTATTTCTTGTGCCAATTATACGCCAAAAATGGTTTTAGCGTGTATATGCTACGCACTGAAAACACCTAGGGTAGGATTAGGGTGGGGAGTGCGTGTGTATTACAAGCCATAAAGTGCGTATCATATGCATGCGAAAACTGCGTAGCATATGCGCGCAAAAAATATTTTTTGCGTTTAAATGGCACGAGAAATAACATTCGTTGTATAGATACGCACTTTCATGACATCGGGCTCCGTTTTTATCACGCTGATGTAAGTTCAAGTGTCTGTTTTTAAAATAAGTTTATTTTTAGTTAGTTATATGATGCAATAAAAACGGTGGTGTGACGTCATGATTGACAGGTTCTCTGAGCGAAGTAGTCACTGAAGCACCTACGGACTTCAGGATCTTCGGAGGACTGAGGAGATTGTATTTGCTTTATTTAAACAAGCCTCTTGTCGTACTGCAATCAACAGACATCAAAATTGGAGCAGAACGGAGGAACGGAGCAGACATAGGCCGCTTAAAAAAAAGTGCAGAGTGCATTCGGCAAGAGTGAGGGCGGGGCGTTGATTTCACGGCTTTACTTCCTGCTCACTACTGTGCAGGTCTGGTCCCAAGATCGCAACTGCGCAGACTCAAGTCCCAAGATGTCAGCGCCTTATAGGGACACTGGTGGCTTCACTTCTCACCAATGGAAGAGAGTGAAGGGGCGTCGTCCATCTTTTTTTACAGTCTATGATCAAGACTCTCAAAACCCAGACACTTTCAAAATAAGAGTCCTGCTACTGACAAACAAACTTTTCGCACAATACAGGTCATTTAAAAATGCCAAATATCGGCCACTAATCACATTCAACACGGACTGCAAGCTCAAATAAAATATGATTTCTTGTGCACAGGGATCTTTGATTTTTCTGAGTTTTCATTTTTGGGTGAACTATTGCTTTAAATTTGCACTGCAAATATTTGAAGTTCCTGAACACATCACTTATTAACTCAAGGGTCTTTAATGTTCTCAGTAAACTAAAATGTGTGCGATAGAGAGCAGCAGGCGACACAAGTGCATTATCTTAGAGCAGCACGCTATAACATCGCCTCACAACTTTAGTGCTCCCCAAATGTAGAAAAAAAAAAAAGAAATCAAAGCAAAGATGGTGGTGGAGGGGGAGACTTGCTCACTGGGCAATGGGAACTAACTGTTTGTTCTCTCTCACTCCACCAACTCTGGAGGAATCCTAACCAGCAGAGAAGATTGAGAACAACAGAGAACATACACCTACTTCTCTGCCTCATCTTCCCCTCCCCTTCGCTTCCTAACTGAAATGAACAAGCCCTATTGCCGCCCGCTGCTACTAAATATTGTGTCTCTCTCCGCAGGATCAACCCTCCATCCAGACTGTTTTTCTAAAGTAAAGCCCACGCAGTCTGTACAACGCAAGGATTTGTGGAGGAAAGGGTTTGCAGGATTTGACGGTGACCACTCCAGGATCTGGATCCATAAGGTAACTGTTAACAGGTTTCACAGTAACTCCACACAAACTGATCTCTGCATGTGCTGTGAGTTTGGTTCACTTATACTGTAAGAAAAATTTGGGACACTTCTTGTGCCAACCATCTTCCTTTACTTGTAATGAGAAGCGCTTACAAACTGGCTGTTGTCAACAAAAAAGAAGCTTTCAGGGCTCCCTGCAGCTTGATGGTTTAACATTAAAAAAAAAAGTATTAAGACAGCCATAAATATTAGTATTGTAAATTTACAGTTGTACAGTAATTATTATTATTATTGTTGTTTTTCTTAAATAATCTACTTTTTATTTGACAGTGAAACATTTAAATAGAAAATTAGAAATTAAAATGTCTTATTCTGTTTAATATATTTAATAAATAATGTTATTTAATAATTATATTTAATAATACATATTTATTTATTATGATAAATATATACAAAAAATATTTAATAAAAAAAATTTATCCTAACAAAAATATTTTTTCCCCCATATCATGCAGCCCTGTATGTTTAGCTTAAAGTGAGAGTGCTAGTATCCATGCATTTGTTCTAAAAAAGTGCACTTAGATGCGATATTTGATGTCAGTGTTTATATCAAACCACTAGCCAAAAGAGAATGTTTATTTACGTCCACTGTTTGGGTTTGCCCGTCAGCCTGGCTGCGTTAGGTTTCCATGACACTCTGCGCTGGTTCCAGTTTTACTATATGGACATATGGAATCAGATGATTACGCCCGGCAGGCAGCTTAACCAATCAGACGACATGTGTTTCATTACATAACCTGTCAAGAAACAATGCTGACACCACAAAATTAAGCAAGCTAGAAGACCCAAGCACTTTCGCTCTGGGTCAGTACACGAATTTGGAGAAATTAGCTGCACACAAACAGCACTGCTCGAGGACACGTGCAGTGCAGCTGACACAGGCAAAAGCAAAGCAAGCCTTGCATGTAATGAGGCTAATGAAGGCTTCTGTTGTGAATCACGTCTGCTTGTTTGAGTGCATGTACGCTTGTTTATAGGACCTGCATTGGGTTGGTGCTAAACTACTCACTAAATTGGGTGTGATTTCTCTCTAAAATGAACAAAGTCCAGGTTGACGGACATCATAATACCAGAGCAGACTCTTTCCATCAGCCGCCCAAACTTGCAGCAGGCTTTGAGACCAGCTGGAGGCTGTCTAGTCCTGCCAAAATCGGACACAGGACTGGAAATGACTTAATTGGGCCCGTGAGAAGAGACAGTTGACGAAGGACTGCCATTTATGGGTATATTTCTATATTATTAACCTGTCTGAGACACAAGGGTTTTTTCTTGAATTGAGGTGATATTTAAACCCTGCCAGAGCTGAGGTTGAGTGGTGCTTATCTGTCTCCCATCTGAGGTAGCACAAAAAAAAAACCCATACACTTAACCTTTAGAAAACTCTGTGACATTCATACCCTTGGGGAAAAATTACAGAGAGGCTGCAAAGCATGACGATAGAGTGTAGTCCATTCAAAATAACAGACTTCCTCTGGGCACAAAGGTTATTCTACTGAAAAAAGACAGGGCTGATTGAAAATGCAATGGACTCTGAGAGGCTCTCGTCGCCTAGATCGCCTCACATATCAGCTGAACGACCCAAAGCCCTGACACTTCATCGGCCCATGCAAGGAAGGTAACGTCACAAAGCTGATATTGCAGACAAGAATTATTTACTGTAACCTTCCACAGTCTGCTTTGCCAAGGCACGAACAAACCACTAAGTACGAAACTTCACATAACTCTTATACTACGGACATGAGAGGTGTGCTATTCGTTTTCTATGTGATCTCACTCAGTTGAAGTATAAAACTAGTGAAAAATGCATTAGATTTCAGCCTTGTTTGCTCTGAATTGCTGTTGGCTATGAGATTGGCCAATGGTTTTGATCTCAAATTAAATGTACTGCTAGTGAAAGCAAGATATCATTCAACATTTCAACTAAGAATAACTTTTCTTGCAGCTAAAATTTATATTCTGGAGGTGAAAATGTTTGTATCCACCTTATTTCACAACATGAAAGTAAGGTATTTTAAATGCATTAACCGCCAGGAGTAAGTAAGTAGAATAATAATAAACTGCAGTAAAACTATTTGCACTATAAATGACTATGATAATAAAAAAATTTATAATGCCAGTTTGCAATATCAAGCAGCATAACGGCTTATCAGCACCAGACTGCAAATAAAATGGTTGCAAATGTGATTAAATAAATAAATAAATATTGTGTGACAGTTTAAAATCATAATTCATACAACAAAAATATTTTATAATTAATGAAATAATTTATTAAATTAATAAAATACATTATTATACACTGAACAATATTATAAACGCAACACTTTTGTTTTTGCCCCCATTTTTCATGAGCTGAACTAAAGCCCTGCATTTCAGCCCGAGCTTATTTACGCCCCTAGGGCCGGGCTTCGGGCCAATTTTCACATCATAGTTCACATGCGGGCCGGGCCTCGGGCTTTTTTTTGGGTTATCCTTTTTATATTTTTAGATATTAATTAAAAGAAAATATGAGAAGTTGACGTCGACGATAGAAAAACAAATATAAAAAGACATTTCATAACCAGTTTTTAACCTATCTTATAATTACACTGACATGACTGGGATGACAGTCTCACGCACGCACACTTCTCGTCAGCGCGACCCGCGATTCACCTCATGTGAAATGGAGAATATTAAGCAGCCATGGGATTGGCCAAGGACAAAAAAGCAGGAAAATATAGTGTTGTATGTGACAAAAAAAGTTTTGGCCTAAAAAACACATGACATCGCTTTGAGCACCTTTAACCGGCAAGGCTTTAAAGCACATACAAATAATTAACTTTGTGTCCCGTTATTCTGCGTTAACATTTGATGTGAGTATTTGTCGCGTTGTACACTAATGCTGTTGAGACGGAGGAGCCAGAACTGCAACTGATAGAATGCACGATATACATATTTTTTACAAAAGCAGTCAACAGCTTGCTTGGAGCAAGGATCATAGCGCAAATTTGAACTATATCGATATATGCGATACGGTCTAATTCCATATCACATTTAAAAATATATATCGATATATTTTTTATATCGATGTATCAACCAGCCCAACTGACACTGTAGCGCGAGATTGACTGAGGTACGAAATTGAGCAGGTGAACAAGCTGAACGCAAATACGTCCTTGTTAATACTTGGAAAGGAAGGAAAAATCTGTACGCACGTCAGCCTGTTATGTCCTCATATCCTCTCCTTTTCACTCCGGCAGCCGACCCCCCGGGCTCTGGCCTAGATTTCAGGCCCGTGCAGGGCTCTAAGCTGAACTCTTTCATGAGCTGACTTTTTCTATGTACACAAAAGGCCTATTTCTCTCAAATATTGTTCACAAATCTGTCTAAATCTATTAGGGTTAGGTGCCGAGATAATCCATCCACCTCACAGGTGTGGCATATCAAGATGCTGATTAGACAGCATGATTATTGCACAGGTGTGCCTTAGGCTGGCCACAATAAAAGGCCACTCTAAAATGTGCAGTTTTATCACACAGCACAATGTCACAGATGTCACATTTTTTGAGGGAGCATGCAATTGGCATGTTGACTGCAGGAATGTCCACCAGAGCTGTTGCCCGTGAATTGAAATGTTCATTTCTCTACCATAAGCCGTCTCCAAAGGCGTTTCAGAGAATTTGGCATTACATCCATCCGGCCTCACAACTGCAGAAAAACGTGTAACCACACCAGCCCAGGACCTCCACATCCAGCATCTTCACCTCCAAGATCGTCTGAGACCAGCCACCCGGACAGCTGCTGCAACAATCGGTTCGCATAACCAAATAATTTCAGCTCAAACTGTCAGAAACCGTCTCAGGTAATCTCATCTACATGCTCATCGTCCTCATCGGGTCTCGACCTGACTGTAGTGCGTCGCCGTAACCGACTTGAGCGGGCAAATGCTCACATTCGATGGTGTCTGGCACTTGGGAGAGGTGTCCTGCTCTTCACGGTTTGCTGATGTCAACGTTGTGGATCGAGTGGGCCACGGTGGCGGTGGGGTTATGGTATGGGCAGGCGTTTGTTATGGACAAGGAACACAGGTGCATTTTATTGATGGAATTTTGAACGCACAGAGACACCGTGACAAGATCCTGAGGCCCATTGTTGTGCCATTCATCCACGACTATCACCTCATGTTGCAGCATGATAATGCACGGGCCCATGTTGCAAGGATCTGTACACAGAAGCTTAAAACATCCCAGTTCTTGCATGGCCAGCATATACTCACTGGACATGTCACCCATTGAGCATGTTTGGGATGCTCTGGATCAGCGTATTTGACACCGTGTTCCAGGTCCTGCCAATATCCAGCAACTACGCACAGCCATTGAAGAGGAGTGGACCAGCATTCCACAATCAACAACCTGATCAACTCTATGCGAAGGAGATGTGTTGCACTGCGAGAGGCAAATGGTGGTCACACCAGGCACCACCACTTTTGAAACATCTCGCGGCACGAATGTACCAATACAAATAAATAAAAACATCTCCAGTTAACTCAGAGCATTCATTTTGTTCATTTGTTAAATAAGAGGGGATCTAGCGCTGATTTTTTTATTTTTTTATCAAGTGATCAAAGTGCTCGTTGCTGCAGCGATCAGTGGCCCAGATACCGCGTTCTGTTGTGGCTCGCGCGGTGCACGGTCTTCACTCGGACGCGCGCTTCAATCCGTTGGGAGACTCCCTATTCGTTCCGGTGAAGGAGAACTCATGTTGCCACTGCCAAGTTCCACTCTGCTGTTGTGTGCCCGTGCGCCACGCATTCAGGTGGGAAAAAGTCGCGGGAGTAATTTACGTCACGTGATTGGCTTTTTTGATCGGCGCTTTTGGGGTTCCCCGATCAATCTATTTTTAGCCAATATCGGCCGATCATGATCGTCGTCCGAACAATTGGAGCATCCCTACCAGACACTGACTGGTTTTCGGATAGACCAAATAGGCCTTTTATGTACATAGAAAAAGTCATAGATTTTTGAGTTCAGCTCATGAAAAATGGGGGCAAAAACAATAGTGTTGCATTTATAAATTTGTTCAGTGTAGTAAAACTAATAAAAATATTATTTTTTTCAGAAAAAAAATTGTTTAACATACTATGAGGTCCAATTGTAAGGATGAATCAACTATTAGGGAAACTTTGTTCGGATAATGTGTTGGAATCACAATCAGCAATACAAACATTTGACTATTTTTCGTACCAAATCAGGCAAACTTTCGGTAAGTTGCAAGGCAATAGCAGTGTGAATGGGGCTTAACAGAAAGGACCCTATCAAAACACTAAATATCACTCAGATCCTGTAGCAACCCAATGGCAATGGTCCAGAGTTTTGCACATGTGAATCTCTCATATTTTCTTCAGAAAAGGTAAAAATCAAGATAATTAGTATACTTTTTACCCATGACAGATATTTTACTGGTCGCAAAGGATGAAGGCTGACACATCAGGACCCTGAACATCACACTTAATGAGCTCAGTTCTCCTATCCTCCATTCCACATGCCATGATTTAAATATAGGACACTCATTGGGAGCTGTCAAATCATAATGCCTCTAGGTTTTACAGTTTCAAAACATGTGCCCATAACGCAGGGAGCCAAAACAGCACCACCTCCTCCTCTTTCTTCCACTAAATCCAGCTGTCAAGCAAACGTAACAGGATTGATGGAGGCTGTTCAAAGTGAAAGCGGCGGAGATCAGGACAGACGTGTGCCAGCAGAATGAATAAGAGCCAGATGCGTTGATCGGTGAACACAGCATCTCTCATCATCTCCCCAAAAAAACCTGACATATTTACTTTGAAAGAGCCTTGGCGAAAGAGCTTGAAGCTCCGTGGACTCTTCTGAAGCCGTGATAGTTCCTCCGGTGTGTGAATGGAACAAGAAAAAGGTGTGATGCTTATACGGCTGCTGTTTCTGCGGTTGAATCCTAGGGATGTCTGAATAAAAGTACATTGCTAAACAAGCAGTGTTCAGTTGCTGAACAACTAGTCCAAAGGGGTGTTTACATTAGACACGTTCTTGAGTTCAAAAACAGCAAGACAAAACTGAGAAAAAATTAATATATGTATAGCATTTTTTAAAACTAAAATACAGTAAAACCAGCAATATTGTGAATACTGTTACAATTAAAATAACCAATTCTATTTGAATATATTTGAAAAAGTATTTTATTCCTGTGATGGCAAAGCTGAATTTTCAACATCATTACTCCAGTCTTCAGTGTCACATGATCCTTCAGAAATCGTCGATTTATGAATATGAAGAAACATTTCTTATTTTTATTACTGCTGATAACAGTTGTGGTGCTTTAAGGCCCATTAAAGGGATAGTTCACCTCTAAATGAAAATTCATCATTTACTCGCCATCAAGTTGTTCCAAACCTGTTTGAGTTTCTTTCATGCTGAACACAAAAGAAGAAGATATTTTGAAGAATATGGGCGAAACAGTTGGACCCCATTGACTTACATAATATAGAAACAAATATATATGTATATATATATTATGAAAATCAATGGTTACCGTTAACTGTTTGGTTACCGACATTCTTCAAAATATCTTGTTTTTGTGTTCAGAAGAAAGAAATTCATACAGGTTTGGAACAACTTGAGAGCGAGTAAATGATGACAGATTTTTCATTTTTGGGCAACTATACATTTAACACCAATTATGAGAACTATAACGATTAAGATATAGTTCTAAAAATCCCTCTAAATTAAAATAACTATGCTGTTATCGTTATGGTTATAGTGCGGACTCTGAGGAACAATATTGTTATCAGTTTCTGAATGATTTTTTCCAGCAGATAAATGATAATTGATAAAAATCGACAACCAATTAGAATCCATCCTGCTTTAAAGAGAATGAGCATTTAAAGTGGCAGATGGCAGAACAGCCATCAACATTAAACAACATTATCATCTGTTGGTGTGGATGCTATGCTAACATAGTTCTTTTTATAGTTATCGTTCTTTAAAATATACATATTTTGCAGCACTGCTCCATTTAATGTGTCCTTGATGAAAATAATTATTTCTTTTAAAAAAAAAATACTGACCCCAACCATTTTTTATTCTATGCATTTGTAATTCTATGCAACTTATGTTTCGAACTTAACACTGTTCAAAACAAGTGCAAGTTTATTAATTTATGCACCTTTTCATACAGTAAACATGCAGATTATTACATCCAGATCATTTCATTCAGAGTCTTTCCCTCGGTTGTTTTGTCTTTCTATCTGCTGTGAATCAAAGCTTAGCAGCTGGTTTCCATAATGCAGCTCTACAAACTGAGCTCTAAATTGTTTTTCAGTTAGGAAGCAGGTGGCCTAAGCCACTGAGCTCAATGCAAAAGGGTTACAGTGTACCCAGTGACTGCTGAAGAATGGAAATGGAAAATGTGCCTTATCTGAGTCAGGGAGCGATTAGCATACAAATTATTACAGTAGGTACGGTGTGACACTGCTAATATCAGCTGCCACAACCAGACAAGCAAACCTGGACACGAACATAAGCTCAGGCAAACACCAAAAGAAGCGTATGAGCACACAATCTCCCACACAAGCACAAATACAATCTTCAAAACAAACAGACATTTTTCCGTGGCTGATATAGCCCGATCTTTCTGCCCACCTTGTATCCCAAGAAAGCAGTACCGTTGTGAGTGGCAGCGCGGTTGGCTCGGCTCATTACCATACATGCAACTAAAATATAATTGGTGCAGCTCGCAGAACACCTGCAGAGGTGAAGGTAGGCATGCTTTTTTTCAGCTGGTGAAAACTAAATATGGAATAAATTAATTAAAATCAACAACATACCATCATTCAGGTTGGTGAAAATCATCTACTAATTAACATTACATTTGGAGTAAAATGAAGAGGAAACCAACACCTTGGGCCTCTTTTTCATTTTCTGACTGAATGCCTGCAAATATGTAACAGAGATATAAAACCGACAGGCCATGGCACCATAAATGCCACTACCAAGACAAATGCTGCACACGGCTAAGGCCAGGAACACTAGAAAATCTCAAATGAGATGACAATTCATCAACAATAAGGGCTGCAGTGGACCCTGGTGAAAGAAAAAAATTAAGCAGTTGTTTTCTTTGGGTAGAGATATTCTACATTATTCAAAACTCTTAAAAATAAAGGTTCCAAAAGCATTTTTGTTGTTGTTGTTGTTGTAGTATTGATGCCATAGAAGAAACATTTTTGATTCCCCAAAGAACCTTTCAGTGAACAGTTTTTTATAGTGTAAAGAACATAAAAAAAAAAAAAATAATAATAATTATATATATATATATATACACACACACACACACAGGTGCTGGTCATATAATTAGAATATCATCAAAAAGTTGATTTCAGTAATTCCATTCAAAAAGTGAAATTTGGATTTTATATTCATTCATTACACAGACTGATATACAGTATTTCAAATGTTTATTTCATTTAATTGTGATCAATAAAACTGACAACTAATGAAAATCCCAAATTAAGTATCTCCGAAAATTAGAATATTACTTAAAGTCCCTGTAAAGTCGAAATGAAGTATGTGTTCTGAGTTTGTCATATCACAGAAAAAGGTGTTACACCAAGCCAAATTTGAATGATAAAAAAAGCCGGCAAGTACATAAAATAAGCTATCAAAATCTTGAAAAAATTAGCAGTAGTCTCTGCTTTCAAATGCTGGGGGCGTGTCCGCTGGCTGCGCTGAAACCACACCCACTCACGGTAAAGCTGCCGTTGCCACAATCGACTGTCACCCGCTACAGCCGGAATGGATGCTCCTAGCAGCTTATTATTAGGTTAATTATAACATAAGCGCACAAGGCAACTTACACTCATTGGTGGGCAGGCACTGCCGATGATGTCACCAGTTGTCGGCGCGACAGGATGAAGGCCAAGGCGGGAGATAGTCGTTCGGCCCCATTCATCAGTAACACAACAGCGGATTACCAGTGAATCCCAGTTGTCTCAGACGAAAGTTTATAAAACTATCCCGTGTAAAATGATCACTACAGAGGCGGGTTTTGGTGGTGATCAGCTCTCCATCAAGGTGGCTCTTCACAAAATTAATCCACCTCTTCTTGATGTGATCGTATTTAGGAAATTTAAATAAGGACACCGATCTGTTTTGTACGTGATCACATCCAGGTAGTACGCATTTCCGTGACGAAGACATAGCTAACTAGCAAACTGTAAGCTGTAGTAACTAATAATACTGACAGTAACTCGCGATTGAGCGGCAAACTGATGCGAATGTGCTCTATTTATATTGTTAGGGGAGCGGCCAGCCTCAGGGGCTCCAGTGCGTCATCAGCTAGGGGCGGGGCCAGGAGCTCAGGCACTCCAGTGCGTCATCGAGTACCCTTTTAGCCCCGCCCAAAAAATCCGTAAAATATCAATGGTGAAAAACTGTTTAACGGTCTAACTCCACAATTCAGTACTTCACAGTTCACAGTCTTTGTAATGTGTTTTAGCAATACATTTCTAACATTTCTAATGTGTTTAGAATTTTTTTTTAAATTGCCTTTACAGGGACTTTAAGACCAATACAAAAAAGGATTTTTAGAAATGTTGGCCAACTGAAAAGTATGAACATGAAAAGTATGAGCGTGTACAGCACTCAATACTTAGTTGGGGCTCCTTTTGCCTGAATTACTGCAGCAATGCGGCGTGGCATGGAGTCGATCAGTCTGTGGCACTGACAAAACTGACAAAAGGTCATTGCTAAAGAGGCTGGCTGTTCACAAGCTGGCTGTGTCCAAGCACATTAATAGGGAGGCTAAGGGAAGGCAAAGATGTGGAAAAAAAAAGTGTAAAAGCATAGGGATGACCGCACCCTGGAGAGGATTGTGAAACAAAACCCATTCAAAAATGTGGGGGAGATTCACAAATAGTCGACTGCAGCTGAACCACTACACACAGACGTATGCAAGACATGGGTTTCAGCTGGCGCATTCCTTTTGTCAAGCCACTCTTGAAAAAGACACAGCGTCAGAAGCGTCTAAAGACAAAAAGGACTGGACTGCTGCTGAGTGGTCCAAAGTTGTTCTCTGATGAAAGTAAATTTAGCATTTCCTTTGGAAATCAAGGTCCCAGAGTCTGGAGGAAGAGAGGAGAGGCACAGAATCAACTTTATGGAGATGCAGATTTAATTTTCCAACAGGACTTGGCACCTGAACACAGTACCAAAGCTACCAGTACCTAGTTTAAGGACAATGGTATCCCTATTCTTAATTGGCCAGCAAACTCGCCTGACCTTAACCCTATAGAAAAACTATGTGGTATTGTGAAGAGCAAGATGCGATACGCCAGACCCAACAATGCAGAAGAGCTGAAGGCCACTATCAGAGCAACCTGGGCTCTCATAACACCTGAGCAGTGCCAGACTGATCGACTCCATGCCACGCCGCATTGCTGCAGTAATTCAGGCAAAAGGAGCCCCAACTAAGTATTGAGTGCCTTACATGCTCATACTTTTCATGTTCATACTTTTCAGTTGGCCAAGATTTCTAAAAATATTTTTTTTCGTATTGGTCTTAAGAAATATTCTAATTTTCGGAGATACTGAATTTGGGATTTTCATTAGTTGTCAGTTTTAATCATCACATTTAAATGAAATAAACATTTGAAATATATCAGTCTGTGTGTAATGAATGAATATAATATCCAAATTTCACTTTTTGAATGGAATTACTGATATAAATCAACTTTTTGATGATATTCTAATTATATGACCAGCACCTGTATGTATGTGTATGTATATGTATATATATATTTTTTTTTTTCATTATACAGAACCTTTCGTGCAATGGTAAGTTTCCATGGATGTTAAACGTTCTTCATTTTTTCAGTGAAAAACCTTTGTATTTAATAGTGAATAAGCTATTACAATATGTCCATGTGTTTATTTGATACATGTACAGTCAGCCTGTCATTATTGCAAAATAAAGCCTTCAGGGCGATGCAAGACCCTCTGATTATCCTTTACTTCAATATCAATGCTTCTCACTGTTGCAAAGCATTCGCTAATATCACCAGACAAAGCAACATTATGACATTTTTGATGTAGCGAAAAATACACATTGCTTTAACCTTTTGTGGGCAGAAACCATTAGCCTACTGAAACCCCAACATCAGTGTCCATTAGTTTACATCATCTGCCATAAATAAGTTATTCCACATACACTCTCATTTCACCTATACAAGACGACACGCTGACTCAGCGTGAGTTAAATGACTCTACATAAGAGTCTAACAACACACACACACACACACACACACACACACACACACACACACACACACACACACACACACACACACACACACACCAAATGAATGGCTACATTCACACCACAAGCTAAATTACCTATTTTTGAGGCTCTTCACATGACCTCTAAGTCTAATAATTGTATATATATATATATATATATATATATATGGCAATTTAGGATACATTCAACCATGTTGTAGATGCATGCATTAAACCCCAGGAGGCAAGATCCATAGGGGGAAACCATATAACGGACACACAACAGTATCATAAGTGCGTCATCATGGGAAATCAGATGTGAACACCTGCAGGTACAAGTTTATACCAGATATTTTTAAGACCAGAAATCAGTGCATGCAGAAATAAGTACCATCCAGTTAGAAACTGGTTTGTGCATGGATGAAAGGGATCTTCATTCTGGCTGAAATTCTTTTTTTTTTTTTTAACACAGCCATCTGGGTATTTACTCATCTTATTGAGGTCAAGTGTTTTCCCCTGAGGGAGGACAACTTGCAGTATTTATGACAACACCATTCCGCATCTCTTAAGCAATGCCAAGTTTGCTAACTCACACAAACCATTAATAGTCAGGGTGAAATATACAAAAATAATTCATTGGTGTAGCAGTCCTCCCATAAGAAAACACTATTTATAGTCATTGCACATTGGGCAAAGCCTTTAGTCGAAGAAACCCACCCGTCGAAATGCAACAAGACACGCAACTGATGATGATTCAGTTAAGTTTGCAATAGAGATGCTTAAAACAAACCCTCCGCAAAACATCCGCCTGTGTTTCCCAGGCACACCAGGATCAACAAACAAACAATATTCCCAAACCACAGCATGAAGCAGGTTGCCTTCAGGTAAATAATTAACAGGGGAGAATCTGTCAGGCAGATACTAAGAAAAACAACAGCAGCATTGTTCTCCTACAAGTGCACTAAGATGACCAGCAAACTACGGCACTCTACTGTTAAATATTAATGAAGGGGGGCGGGTGTGCGCTACTTCAGTGCGTATTTTTTTGCCACAGGCTTCATGCAAGAACATTTCAAAACAAAGGCGCGCGTTTTGATGACCATCGTTGGTCCATTCCGCTGTGCTCCATCAGGTCCGGTGACCCCGCTCTGCGTCTAAATGCCCCGCGTAAACGTCCTTATATCATACAAGCATGCGTTCGCTTAATGGGGAGGGCTGCATGAGGTATTATCAAGAATGTAAACAAGCGAGACCGTACCTTTGTTCACTCTCCGCAGTATCTGGCATCGGCATTTGAAAGAGACGGCTATCATTCTAGCTCAGCCGAAGCGCTCATCCAAGGGCTGCGATGAAAACGGTTCCTCGCACACACATAGCACAGGCGCCGTGTCCCACAGGAGAAAGGCAGACTCCGAACGCGGTGCAGAGCTCGAATCATACACTACGTTCCTGCAGCGCTGAGATCCGTGCTTTATAATGGCAAATCATATTTCCCCCCACATATAAAATCCATTGGAACACGCGCGCAGCAGAAGAACACGCACAAGCGCGGCTGATGCGTCTCATCTGAGACTCAGTCTGATCAGAATGGGCTTTTAAAGTTGCATGCTTGGTGTATTCAGTAGTAGTCTTGTACCTGAGCACAGCAGGAGACAAGCGACTCTTTCGTCGACAGAATTAGTTATTTGCAAGCAGTGTCAGAAATGAACTTTTCCATTAAAATGCAGTAGCTATTTGCCACTAGAGTTTTTAATCCTTTATGAGGGCAAAGTTTCAATTTAATCAATTCATTATCATAAATTCGCAATCTGCATAATTAGATTTAGAATGTATTACTTCTAAAGCTGTACAGTTTATAGCCATAAACATGGAAAGGAATGACCTCCTTAAGCCATTTCCTTAGGGGTTTTAGTATAGCTGTTCTGGATTTGATTGAAACAAAATCGAATCATCCAACACTGAAAATTACCATTAAACAAAAATGCATTGGACATTCCAGAGGGAACACATGACAAATTCATTCACAAAGAATTCATAACCACATTATGCATTTGGATGGCATTATATTATATTATATTATATTATATTATATTATCCTATAGTATATTAAACAGCATTTATAATATGTATAACGTATTATATAACCATTCGGGATAGAGTGAAGTTATATGCTTGGTATTTTCATTTAGATGCTTATTCAAGCTGGAAAAATGTAACCTTACATAAGAGCACAATTAAGAGCCTATCAATTCCCTTGATTGGAGAGCAGAATAATTATCATTAGGAAAAAAATAATAATAACAGTCATTTTTTTGTCACTTCAAAAGGAGAAATAAAATTGATAAAACAACAATAAGATTGTTTCCCACTATCAAAAACACATTTCAGAACTGTTAATTAGCCAATAGTGCCTGTTTATTAACTTCTTAAACTTGCATTATACCAATCATACATCCCTGATTGCAATCAAGAGTGGGCTGGTGTGATTCACAGGGCAGTGCTGATGTGCTCATGCTCAATGCTGACCAGTAGACCTTTTTATAAAACAGATAACATGCAGTGGTATAACATTTAGGTCAGTGGTGGCATCTCTTTGCATTATCAGACATTTGGAGGCACGATAAGCCTAGTGACAAGGGACTGCGTATTAAAGAGGTCTATCTCTGTTTGTGTATGAAAAAGGCCTGAATGAGTCTTTAACGTGAATGAAAGTATTAAGGTCATCGCCACCATACTCGGTTCCTCCCTTGACGCTTGTAAGAAGAGTCTGAGATAACAGTTAAAACTGCTTGCCTGAAGTGTGCGAGCTCAGGGTCTAATCTCTTTTTTCAACCCCCCTCGTTTTTATTCCCTTCATTTTAATTTTGTCAAGCTTCCAGGTTGACAGTCCAGCGGAGAGGATCAATGTTCCTGAAGAGAGGGAGGTTTAGAACTAGGATTATGCATACTGATCAGATTACACACATACAGGGATTTGTGTGTCCACTTGGATAAATAATGCTCTGGACTATCACCACGTCAAGATGAGAGATGCATTTGCATGTGGTTCTCTGTGGGCAGAGCTTGCAAGTGCATGGGAAAGCCTGTCTGTTAAGTGGTTAATTTGATCTGAACTCTGTAGTTTGAAGGCTCAGAGGAAATGTGCTGCCTCAAAGAGAAATCTACTGGTGCAGGAGGAGATGGGAGCATGATTTCCGCTCTGTGCTAATTTTATGGAGATGTTCGCGAACTGAGGCACTCTCCCACTGTTTAAGACCCACCAGTGCCACATTCAGCCCTCCTCTATGTGCTCGTATTTAAAGAATATGACCCAAGAAGAGAAACAAATGGAGTAAACCCACAGTCATTTCAATCATGGTCTAAGATTAACAAACTAGGCAAATAAACTTTAAATCCAGCTTGACTCTATCCCAAAATAGTCTGTGCAAGCTCTAATTTATGCATCTCACATGAGAAACCCACAATACAAATGATCCCTGCTTGGGATGTACAATACGTTTGCATATAATATTTAAATCAACAAAGAATCATAAAATTGCTTGACAAGTGAATTTTCATTCTTTGTTCACATCGAAAGGTGCGTTTTGTTTAAAATAGAGATCATGATTCTCCCACGATTCTGAATAGACAACTAAACAAAGTAACATCATTTGCTAGGTTCTGACAAAATGCAGTCTTATTAAATTACTTAATTTGTATTAATTTCTCAAATGAATGATTCAATGACTCACTCATAAATACTTCACTTGCTTCATTGCTGAATGAATAGGCGTGTTTAAACGCATCTCTAGAATGAATGATTCAATGACAAATACATGTCTAACAGTAATTTCTCGCCACCTACTGGTGTAACACTCTTTATTTGAAGCGTTAAGTTACTTTTAAAAGCCGATTTACTCTATTTTGATACCAGAGACATTAGTGTTTATATCTGAACTATACATTTTAAGCACAGAAATAATGATACTGTGTGGTTGAGACGGTTTGTGAAGCTGTTTCATATACACATAACTGTCTGTGTCTCTGTGTCTGTCTGTGTGTCTGTATGTGTGTTTTCATGGACAAATCAATATCCTCAAGGTCCATGACGACTACCTAAATCTCAATTATAGGAACCCACACAAGTGTGTGAAACAGTCCTAAATAACAGGAATCAAGTCTCTTGTTCGTCTCCCAGGATGGTGCAATCAATTTTCTTGGGATGAGCATGGCAGCAATGGCAATCAAACCAGTAGGATGCTTTATGCTTTCTCATTACAGCTTTGAAGGTGACAGCTGACTTAATAGGAAACCTCTCCACAAGGGCTGTCCCTGCATTTACATTTGCACGTGGATGAACACATATAATTGGCAGGTGTTGATGTGCATGGATGCTTGTATGATTCAACATGAAATACTTGTGCAAAGGTCCTATTAAACAAAATTGTGAAGCTGCGAACATCACGGGATGGGGGTCCTGGCAAATCTGTCATTGGATGGCGAGACCATTCATGGCATCTACACTTGGACAGATTGAAAATGCACTTCAAATCTGCTTGGCTCATCATAGAGTCTATTATTTTTTCTTTTGACCTGCTGACTTGGAGGTCTTAGAAGATGAATTCCTGAATGGCTCTCCTGAATAAGACATTTTGTTCTTAGTAAATCTGAAGAATTGAGAACACAGCTTTATAAGATCATTATTACTAAAAGGAAGGAAATGTCATTCCACCAAAAGAGGATATAGCTCAGCTGTCATTATCATGAATGCTGTATATCTTGAGGTTGGGATTAACCAGACCATGAAAAATCGAGCCACCGTGTTTTAGACAAGCAAGCTAGAGGCAGGCCGGGAACATTTTCCCCACAAAGAGCAAAAGCAGTGAACTATTATAAATGAGCAGTAAAAACCCTTCAGCCTGTAAAGAGCAGCCGGAACAATGGCGGGAGCTGTCCATCAGCACTGGTGCTGAAATGGCGAGGATTACAGTTGTCCCTTATGTACTACATTTGCGGCCTCTAGTGGTGAAAGTGATGTACCGCACTATCAATCAAATGGCTCAAGCAGATTTAATGCTGTAGGGTGGTCGCAATTCAAGCCTTATTTACTGTAGCGTCAATAAATCAGGGCATTAAAAAAGGCGAAGCTCTTACATACATATATAATTATAATTTGCAGCCTAGATAAACAGTATACATCCTTTTGCACCTCATCCCACTCGACTGGACTGGAAAATGGGCTGTGTGGGCCATTAAAACAAGTAAACAAACATGTTTGTGGGAGCAGCTTGAAATGATGCGTACTTCATGCCAGTGCAAATCATTCTTCTGGAAGAATCTATTTAAAAACGAGTAGGGTACATGATGACTCATTTATACTGAGGGCTGTAATGTGGGCCAAAATAAGTCATTCCTTTTGAGAAATAAGACCTTGTCAGTTGATATTGAGATTAATTAGAGCAGTTGATACTTTTCCAATCACCATTAATACAGTTTTGGTGATCAATGTAGCTTCATCTTCACATGAACTGAATCTGACATGGTCTTCTACCAATTGCAGTCAACTGACTTGTGTTTGAGCACTTAAGTACGGAAATTGTGGCCTTTCTGTCAGTTAAATTAATCTTTAATATATTATGATGCATGGTTTTCCCAAGCAAACCATAAAAGTACTATTTTGAGAAAATCTGTTTCTTATTTCTTTTATTTCTTCCCACTTACAGTTAAAAACAGTCATTGAAGAGCCTAATAAAAACTTCATAGAATCTGCTTAAAATAATGTTGAATAATCTTATCATCCTATGTTAACTTTGACTGTTTATTTTCTCTCAATTTTAGCTAATCAAGTTAAGTGACAATATAGCCAGCACAATAAAGCAGGCACATAAACATCTCTGTCTGTCTCTCATTCTTTCACTATTGTAGTTTCAGAGAAAGCTTTATATTGATTCAGTCTAATGGAAGTAAATTGAAGCCCAGGCCATTACGTGCAGTTTGCATCACAATGTTATGCAAATGAGATGCTTCTAATGCGTCCTCAGGGTACCATTATAATATGAAAATACATATTCTTGTTTACATGGATATACTTCTCGCATTGTCTTACTAGTAGGGAAGTAAAAGACTTCAAAAGGGGGATGCAGCTGCATTACCCAACTGAACTGCGGGGCGACCCCAATTATCTGTGCAACCTGATGCAGAGTGCGGAAAGTATCTTGTTACTTGGTTTACTTTTGCGACCCCTGATAGTGCTGCGCAAACTTAAAATTGGCCAGACAGAAGTGTAGTGATACAGCCTGGCCTGCTTTTGGCTATCAAAACAATATTTTGAGTAAATATAGTCACATCTTGCGAATAAACATATACAGCATCACCACATGGAATGTGGCACTTAAAATTATACAATGTAGCAAGACTCCCATAATATCCTCTCATTAACATTATTTATATCTTTAACAGCAGATGGAATGTAACCAGTTCGACTGACCTGATCCGAGCATTATTCGAGCCAGGGTCTCCGGCGTGGGAGTCAGACGCTCTAACAAGGCGGCTAAGACCGCAGCCTCAGTGTCAGTCGCTAGAGCGCCTCTTGAGATCAGGGGAGTGAGGTTTACACACACAGCACTTACTGGCCTACGACAGTTACAAGAAGAACTTGGGAAGTTTCACAAACACCACCATGACATTGTTTCATCAGCTCAGCAGTTCTAAAACTACTTCAAACATCTACTGTATAAAAAGACACTCGGTTGGCATGCCACAACTGCAACACTGCCAATGCTGGGACCCAATATCTCCCAGCGGACATGACTGGACAATTTTAGGATGTGTGGGTGTCAAGACCACTTTATCCCAAAGGTAAATTGACTTGGCCTTGATCAAAAAATCTTCCATTAGGACCATTTGTTGCTTAGGACGGACAGTGTTGGGGTAAAGTTACTTTTAAAGTAACGCGTTACAATATTGCAAGTAACTAACTGAGTTACTTAGCTACTTTTTATGGAAAGTAATTGGTTATGTTACTTTTGCGTTATTTTTTTCTCATCTGGGCGGGGCTTGCTTTGTTACTTTTTTAATAACAAAAAAATCTATTTTTGGCAAATGTAAATGCCCTTTCACACTAAAAGTGAAATGAAAAAGCTTCAGGCTGAAGGAAGTGCAAACTCACGTCTGTTAATAGAGTGAGATTAAATACATAAAGTATATGTATTTAACACATTTAATTAATGCAGGTTTGTGTAATATTCTGAGTTTGCGTTTCAGTTTTCATTCATTTTGAGGAATACTGATGTTTTTGTGCAAGTAAGATGAGTAAATGTCTAGAACTACAATAACCATCATGTTTACACAGCACACACAAAGCATCTGCACTTACTCACAACTTCTCTCAACATGGGGACAGGGGACGGGTCAGTCAATAAATGGGGAAGCACAGTAACTGTTGTAAATTTAAAAGTAATGCGTTACTTTACTAGTTACTTGAAAAAAGTAATCCGATTATGTAACGTGTTCCTTGTAATACGTTACCCCAACACTGCAGGACAAATGCCAAGAAGAAACAAACAGACCACTCACTGTCTCGCATCAGATAGACGGATCATTGAAGTTAAGGTTTACAGCATAAGAAGCCTGCACCAAAAGCCCACAGATGTCCCTGTCAGACAGGCTTGTCTTCCAGCCAAAGTGCAGTAATAGGTCTAGTCAAGCATCACCATCTCACAGAATTGACTTAAGTGGCTTTTTCCAGATGAAAGAGCAGCAAGGGAAAATAGACTGATAGGGATTTAGTGTCGCACTGTCGCTAAACAAGAGAGCAAAATGAAACTCTTCTGCCGGTTCGGAATGTTTCAGCTCCATTGTTTCAGGCAGATTGAACATAATTCCCGATGAAACACTGATGACAGTGATTTCTCAAACAAACGCGGCCCTGTTTCCCAGAGGAAGCCGGCAGAAAGAGTTAACAAAAGAATGTCCACCATCCTCTCCCTTTGAAGGCCACATCAAACATTAAATGCATGCTGTTTGCTCAAGTCTCTCTCTCGCTCTGAATATGACCCACAAACCCTTGCAGGAGCATCATGATCATTCTTTGATCCAAGTGGGTTTTGAATGCATCTTTGTATCTTTGAAAAGTTAAAGTTCTATAATTATATGTGTAAAAAAACAAAAAACACATACACATTCTCATGGTCAGTTTCTTCGTAGGTTCTTCAGGTTATTTGATTCGTATGAGATCATGTCATCTATCTATCCTCACATCGCTCAAAACCGATATGACTATTATAACTATTATCAATATGTCTCTTTTCCATATTCATAAAACAAAAATATTATCACTAGACATGTTTAAAACAAGTAATTTTGATAAAAGAGTAATTCAATATAATTTAAATATCTGTTGATTAACCTAATCTCTGTATTAACTTTTAATGAACTAAAAATTGTAAGGCAACAATGTTACTTTCTTTTTTAAGTTAAACCAACAGCCATTTGGTAAAGTGAGGGGTTCAGAAGGTAATGTCTTAGTACTTTATCACAGAATGAGATGATACTGAATGACAAGCATATTTACATGATTCTTCTAGGTTCTATTACAATGTTATTTGTCAAAAAACCTTTTTGCTTCTATACTTCAAAACCTTTTGTATACCTTAACTTCAATATCACTGAACTTGAAAACCTCACTGTTGCCTAACACTTTCAAAAATTACTCCATGATCTACATCGAATTACAGGCATATCAGTATTCCTTACAGCTCCTGTTCTCACCTTGACTGACAACTTCCTCTCCTACACCTGCCGGTTCCTCCTCAGTGTGACAGGGTCTCCATGAGAGCGAGAGCGGGACCCCGGGCCAGCCGTGCAGCAGCCGTCGCATGATTCTGTGCTCTGACCTGGAAGAACAATCCCTCAACCTCTGCGCCTCTCTAATCGACCCTCTCCACTCCTAAAACAAGGGCTAATTGATAGACCCAACACCATTATGCACACATAAAATCTCTCTTGCCTCCACAAGAGGGCGGCAAACGTAGGTGGAGGGGATTTTCACATGTGCACGTAAAGGTGGTTGCCATGGAAATAGTGCGGCCGGTCTCAACGCATCTCAGCGGATCTGAGAACAGCAGCGCGTGGCTTACAGGAGTTGACAGGAAGTGGGACGAGCCGCCAGCAAAATATGGGAGCAGAGTATTTCCAAGTATTTGTGTGGTTTTGCACCTGTGTGCGTGTGTGTACGTGTGTGTGTGTGTGTGTGTGTGTGTGTGTGTGTGTGTGTGTGTGTGTGTGTGTGTGTGTGTGTGTGTGTGTGTGTGTGTGTGTGTGTGTGATGAGGTGAATAATATGGAGGAGCTTTGAACAAGCAACATAACCGCATGCAAAGCACAGTGTAACAATATGCAAAGCAGCTCATGAATATTATGCATATGAATGATTTCTCCGCAGGCTGGCTTTGTATGTCTGCACCATATGGATTTAGAGGGAGGGTGATGGATAGGATAAGCACACAAGTATAATGACTTGATCATCTGACATCTGACTCAGCAAACGCACACAGCACTGTTAATGCACTACGTTGTGTGTGTGTGTGTGTGTGTGTGTGTGTTTCATTGACATTTTCCCCATCACAGTCGACGGCTGCAAATGGAAACCCCTCATTTAAAGGTCAATTGACCCAGAATGCTTCCTGTATAAAACCAGAACACAATGGACCACTGCAGTGAAGGGACACAGTCAGTGTGTGTGTGTGTGTGTGTGAGAGAGAGAGAGAGAGAGAGAGAGAGAGAGAGAGAGAGAGAGAGAGAGAGAGAGAGAGAGAGAGAGAGAGAGAGAGATCGAGATCGTCAAAGTGAGGGTCAGGACAGGAACAATTAAGCAGGCCAATGTTAACTGATCAATTGAGATCTTAATGATTTTGAGTTCGCTGCGACAAATGAATATGCCACTGACATTTTAATAGTGGTTTGTAAATTAATGTCGAGCTTACGATGGCCAGCAGAGGGAGCTATTTTACTTAGTTCTAGTGTGTCTTCTGACAAACTCTGAAAACTCACTTCAGAACAAATTAAAAAAACGTATATATCCGGTTAGGGGTAAGTAAGTAATTAAGTAAGAAATTAATACTTTTATTCAGGAAAGATTTTTTTATTATATTTAATACAAAGTTAAAGGAAAGACATTTATGTTAAAAAATAACACTCTTTCAAATAAATACTGCTTATTGAACTTTCTTTTAATTCAAAGAATCCTGAAAAAATATCCTCTAAATATTAAACAGTACAACTGTTCTGTTAACAGAAGACTATTATTTAGAATTATAATAATGTAGTAAAGTAGTAAAAGTAAAACCCTTTATCGTGACTTAGTCACAAATACCAGCGAAATTGGCCATCAACCTGTCCATATTATTATCCATAATATTTTAGAATATTGCCATTTAAACTGCATTTTTAAACAAATGAATGCATATAATATAAACCTGGCCCGATGTCATTAATATTCAATATAATCAGTCACTCAGCCCAAGTGGGATGGCTGTGGAAAGACTTGCTGGCATCAGAGACAGAGCATGGCCATAATGAAGGAATGACAGACAGGGCCCATCAATCTTCGTCAATGTTATTACTGAACTCTCGGCTCGGCTATCAGCATATCTGCATTTAATCAGGATCAAGGCCACCCAGAGGGCAGATGACTGTGTGTGTGTTTGTGTGTGTGAGAGAGAGAGAGAGAGAGAGAGAGAGAGAGAGAGAGAGAGAGAGAGAGAGAGAGAGAGAGAGAGAGAGAGAGAGAGAGAGAGGCTGTAAGTTCAATAGACCTGCACAGCCTCGTACATCTATGCCGATAAGAGCCCTGACAACATTTGACCTCTGCCGCGACACATCGCGCAGATGCTCTACTGCTGTTTTATCTGGCACACACCTGCTATCATATGCTAGTGCCCTTTAAGCTCTGTGAGAACTTGAACAATGGGTTTTCTGTGACACTGTTCACTGGTCCAAGCTGAGTTTCATCATGCATTTGACTGATGTTAAAGTTATCCTAGACCCTATTCACTTTCATAGTAAACATTCCTGATCTTATCATGCATGATTCCGCAGTGCACACTTCTGCAAAATAAAACGAAAAAGACTTTTCCTTTCAGCTGATGTCACTTCTGCTAAGATGGTGGAGAAAACAATCTTAACCAAAAGCTCAATAGTAATTTAGTTCATGTTTTACTGTTTAATGTTTTACAAATTACTGTTGTAAGTACCAGGGTTGTTATTGTTTAACTAAAAACTACTTAATTGAAATAAATTGAAATAGAGCTGAAATAAAACAAAAAGAATAGACGAAAAACTTCAACTTAAAAAAATCTAAAGAAAATGAAAAATGTTAGCTTAACAACTAACAGAAATAAAATAAGCTGTACTTGAAGTACTGAAATTACTTTATTTTATTTGATAGGCCTACATTCCACCAAATCTTTTTCTAGGCCATTCAGTTTAAGATTTTGGCATAGTGTACAAAGACAAGCCCCCAGTGGGCAAACATTTCCCTTTGAATAAGTTCTAAAAGTACATTTCTGACACTAGTCAATAGAATAAATAAAATAAAAACATCAATTATATGCAAAGGATAATTGATATGCTTGAGATTAACCTTTAGCCTCCATGTCCAGGTCAAAAAGCCTCCTCAAAAGTAGAGGATTCATCAGGGATGCAATGAGCTGCAAACTCTCTTCACTTCCCACTTTTCATGATCCAATCAATTCCCCATGGATAAAATCAAGTCCTATATATCCAACATGGTTTTCCTCCCTTAACAGTTTTTCACTCAGAAATACATAATTTCTAAATTCTAGGGCAGAAAAATAGCTTGTGAACACCATATTGCAGTAACTTGTGGAATGGAAGCCTGGCAAGCAGTAAAAAAAAAAAAAAAAATCAACATATAAAATGTGTTATCATTGCACTTGACTGCATTCCGTAAAATGTTTTTAAACACAAAATGTAACATCCAGAATGTGACGGTCTCTAAGCTCATGAGTTCTTTGGTCAGTCAGACACTATTTCCGTAGCCTTAGGGGTGTATGTAATTGCTGGCTGGCCTCCAGCAACAGTAAAGTAAATCACATCTCCATTGGTTTGTCCCAGCCAACTGACATGAGTCTAAAAGAGGTGGATGACCTCTTTACAGCACAGCAGCTGTCTTGGTGGGAAAAATACAATAATTGCAAATGGTACATTATGGGTGCAGTCGGCATCCCTCTTGCTGGTTGTTCCTTAAAGCCATAAAGCTTTGACAGGGGAAGCCAAGCAGAGAGTAAGACTGGCATTATGCAGGCCTGCCATCCCCATGGGATATGCTGATAAACACTTCCTGTGCAAGGGGGAAGCGGTTATTTTCAGGGCTGCTATGCCCGCCTCTTCTTTCCCAACCCCCAGATCTTATTAAGACTCAGCCAGCTCCACATCAAATGATTTCAGACTTCACAGTGCCTCCTGAAAGACGCTCCACTAGGCATTTCGGAGATTTAGACATCTTTTGTCAAAATGGATTAAATATAAATAAATATTTAGAATAAATATCAAAATAGAAAGTCATGAAGGTGCAAATAATAATCTCATAGACATTTTTTTTCCAGACCAAAATTAAATAGGTCACATTTAAAAAGTGCAGATTTACATACACCAAATTGGAATGACGGGCCTATTTCTAGCAGTTGGAAGTCCAAAACACTCCCTAAAATCTGTCTTGCAAACAACAAGAAAATTGTCAATTTACTCACCCTCGTGACATTCCAAACCTGTATAACTTACTTCTGTGGAACATTGAATACGGTATTTTGAATGTTTAACCCATTTTTTCATTCAGTAAAAGTCAACTGGGTCCAATACAACAATGGACCCTATTGACTTCCACTATATGGACAAAAACAGATTTTTCAAAATATTTTATTTTCTTATCTTTACCGAAGGAAAAAGTCCTACAGGTTTGGAATGACTTGAGGCGTTTCAGTAAATGATGAAAATTTTGGGAGCTATCCTTTAAAAATGAAACACATGCACTGGTGTCACCTGTGATCCATCAAACCACTGACATCAGCATGACCTTGTAACCATTAACTGCCTGTAAATATTGAGTCTTTTGTGGTTGATGTCATCAGGTCATCATGAAAAAGACAGGTCTCTCACTGATTCACAAGTGTGACAGACAATGATATACTTTAAATATTAAAGGGACTTACCTAAATGGTGCAGAGGCAGCAAAGAGAGGGAGAGAAAAAAAGAGAAACATTGCATTAGTGCAAAAACATCCCAATACACTAACTTTTATAGTTTCCCATCAGAAATAAAAATCACAATTATATCTCTTTAATATCTTTAATAAAAAACACTGTAGCTGTATCTTTGTGTATTCAGAATTTGTGACCTTTGATGTTCATTCATATCATCATCCCACCTCAAATAATGGGCAGCTTTCTGCTGGAATGACTCTAAGATCTAATAGTTTTCCATCTCAACGCACAGAACACCCTAGCCACCACAAAGGAAGAAAAAAGTGAGACAATTTACATATCTTTCAAAATGTTTTTCTACCCCAACGACTTCCGTGCTTGTGGCTGAAAATGCTTAAGGCAGGAGAGGAGAAAATGGCACATGATTTGACAATCAAATTTGCTAATCTAAATCCGAGAGCACCAACAAATCAAATACAGCATGCATGCGGTGAAGAAAATTAGCTCTGGGTCAGTGGGGAAGCACTTCTTGAGCCGCCCATAATGCGGCCCATTTTAATGACTGCATAATTCATACATAAAAAAATAAATAAATAAAAACATTTCAATAGTGTAATCAGGGCCTAATGTGACCGCAGCTTTAGCTTGTTTACTCTGTGCACACTGCAGAGAGGTAAGAGAGTCTCGGCTAATGATGACTCTATATCGAGACATGACAGCTGATGTCATCTCTCACCAGCTCTGGCGAGAATGACGCTAATGCTCCAATTTAACTGAGGATAAAAATACCATTTAATAGCAGCACAACCTTATTTACATGACATGACAGCTAGTCCCTAAACTCCATATTGCAATCAGTTGGACGGTGTCACATCATGATCACATCTCAATCATGGACAGAAATCCCCTTGCTTTGACATTCTCTAACAGTTTCAGTAAAATAAATACAAAAATAAGCAATAAATAAAATAAAATATCAAATAAAACATAATATAACAAACAAATAAGAAATAAAATAGGCTCTGATTTTATCCACCAGGAATTTATTGGATTATGAAAAGTGGTCTTGATATAATAGAAGGGTGCATTGGAGGATGGAAGTTATTATATCATGAAGTCAATTCTGATTTCACGTTGAAATTAAACTGAATTTTTATTGTTAGATCAGTGCATTGTGATGCATCACTGCATTTTTAAATCTCTAAGTCAAAGTATTCCTCTGTACTGAGAACTCTAAAACCAAAATGTATGTACAAGGCAAAGCTTTCAAAGAAACAACAGCAGGGGGTGTCATTCAGAAAGAGAGAGAGAGAGGGAGAGAGAGAGAGAGGGGGGGAGAGAAATAGAGCGAGAGAGAGAGAGAAATATATATATATGTGTACATATATATATATATATATATATATATATATATATATATATATATATATATAGAGAGAGAGAGAGAGAGAGGGAGAGAGAGAGAGAGAGAGAGAGAGAGAGAGAGAGAGAGAGAGAGAGGGAGAGGAAGAGAGAGAGAGGGGGGAAGAGAGAGGTAACTAAACTACTAAAACCCTTTCAGTTTCATGGACTTTCAGTGTCTCTGCTGTCAATTAAAGTGCAATGAAACTTAATGCAGTAAATCTAGCACTCCATTTTTAAATGAAAGCCAACAGGCCCTCAATTTCCTTCAAGCAGTATTTAGTCGAGGGTAAATGCAGCCCTTGAAAGCGTGCTGGGCTGAGCAGTTTTACTTGGCGACCATGTTTAGATTTAGGGGATCTTATCCAGTGTTGTCACACTGATGGTTGTTTATCGCAGAGGGAGATTGTTCTGCCAGCAGAGATGGCTGCGACTCATTGTCCTTTGGACATGGAGGACTGAATTAATTTTCCCCTTCGGTAAACACTGGCTTGTTCTCCAGTACGAGAGATTAATCCAGCATGGGTAACTTCTACTGTCCAGGGAAATCAAAAGTTACTGTTGAAAAAAAAAACAGCACTTGCCCAACTTATCAGTTGACAGGCCATTCACAAATCCTCCACTGTGGCCTCATGGGATAGTAAAAATAGTAGGTCAAACAAGAACTTTTCAACTACCAATTTATGAATATGATGAATTCAGACATACTATTTTCACATACAGGTTGTTGTTTTTTTTGCCTAGTATTTAGTAGGGCAAATGCGATTTCAAATGCAGCCTCATTGTATTATAAGAACCTCTAGACAGTCAATGCAAAGTCGCAATTCCCCTGGAGAAACAAACATAACTTTAGGTGAAGTGGGTGACAACTGTGATACAAATCTACAAACAACTGCTTGTGTTTAGTTTGCGCTTGTGTGTGTGTGAGTGTGTCTGTAGTAGGGAGTGATGAAGAGCACATAGACGAGCCCTCTGGCTTTGCGATGTGGCCGCGCATCTCAATGAAGAGCAGAGAGAAAAGCTCTCCAGTTCCTCTGCTAGCGTGTTAACCAGACTACAGTGAGGAAGAGAGGGAATGTGAACGTGCTAGCCACTTGCTATTGAACCCGACCGTCCTCGGGAGAGATGCCGGGGGCCTAGACGTTAATTAAATCTGATCCTCTGCTTGCACTTGAGCCACGGGAGTCACGGCTGCAATCGTGTGCATCTATATTACTGCACCGACAGCCAGTTTCAGAGGAAATGCGTGATTGAACTCAAGACACGTCCTAGTGCAAATATTGTAAGACCATATGCTGATTTGGAACAATGGGGGATCTTGCACCCAGAATGAAATGTGTTAACTCTTTAGTTAGTGAGGCGTGAAGGCTTATTTTGCAGAAGCAGCAACTATTTGGACAGGAAGAGACCATCTGACTCTCATGTAATTCAGCCAAGATCACAGATCAACGTGATCAGAATTTGTGCTCATCCAAAAGTACATGCATTTCACAGACATAACTTGGAAAACTAGGCGAAACATGAAATATTTTGCATATTTTCTGCTTGTTGATATCGACGTAGTTCACCTGAAGCAAAACTCTGAGGCCAAGGTTTCACAGACAAGGCTTAGATTAAGCCAGGATTAAGCCGTAGTTCAATTTTGACAGTTAAATATTTTTTTATAAACATGCCTTAGAAAAAAAAAAAAACATTGCTGGTACTCTTGAGACAAACCAACGCCACTGACAGTGTAAATTGTTTTCAGTTAAAACAGCTCGAACATGCGTTTAATCCGGGACTAGGTTTAAGCCTTGTCTGTGAACCTGGGGGTAAATCTTTCATTCAACGTTTATCTAATCCTCCTCTATCAACACAGTATCTTGTAAATCTTGACTTTGTTTCCAGACTGTTTGTAAACAGAAAAAAATCACATAAAAGATTACCAGATTGAGAGAGTCCAAAAGGTAAGGGGATAATAGACAACAGTGCTTATTAAATTTATCTCGTTTTTATTTGAGAGTACAGCCAATCACTTAATGGTAACAAACACCATACATACGGTATTGCCAATATGTTTAAGTATTCGATTTATGCTTAAATAGGAAATTATTAGCTGGAATACTGCATGTAAATGACAATATGTATCCAGTCCAAGTCTGTACAGCATATACAGTACACACATCCTTTAGGCTTTTTATATGAAAATATAGCAAAAAATTATATGCATTGCATGCTGGGAACAGCACATTACCTCCTCATCTCAACGGAATCAAGGCCAACATCAAAGGGCCAGTGGGGTCTCTCTATTTCCAGTGGCAACCTCTTACATAATAAATGACCACTGAATGATCTCAGCATACACTTGAATGAAATGTATGAAAAGGAAAATGTAACACCAAAAAGCAAGTCACACTGCCCAGAGAGAAACATACAATATTAAGAGTTTCGATTTTGAATAATGGAAGTAAAATCTTTCCAAATACAGTGCATCCAACATATTGATCAGAACATGCAAATGGACAGTTCACTCAATATTGCATCAAATTAGTTGTATGAAAATGCTTCTCTACAATCACAATGTGAATCCCGTGGTCAGAAACTTGAACCAGTCTCTGGAAAATGTCTATATTCCACACAAAACCATGAATAGCTACATGCATAATTTGCAAACCTAGAGAAACCCATAGAAAGCAAGGGGTCTGACATATTTATCATGTCATGTAGAACTCAAGGCTGTGCTAAAACAAGGCTTTGACCTATATGTAGACAGTTGCTGTGGGTCAATGTTGTAAACCTGGTTCAGGAGAGACCACACAACATGGCAGAGACAGTGTGTGATGCATGTTGCCGTTTGTTGCCGACTTAAAAGCAAGCTTAGGTCAATGTAGCCCTGGAGACGATACATAACCTTCTTTCAAAGGTACCAGTTTAATATTGTTTAACTGCTTCAGTACCAGTATGTGTCCTGTCAGATTAGGAAATAACTAGAAAATATTAAGGTCACTGCATCATAAATGCAACTGAATTATGTTTAATTCTGATAAGCAACTTGATACAAAGACATGCAATCAAACACAGGCCAGCAGATAACATATCAAACAAAAACTATGCAGTTGTTGCACTATCCTCCAGACATCTCTACTGTGCACCAAACTTCAATAAACCAAGGTATATTAAAATCATATTTAAACGCCGTGCTTACAGGAAGCCAAACAACATTACAAACATGTTCCATGAAAAACAATCAGTAAACAAGATATCTAGGGTCTTCGAAGTATCTAGTGTTGTGGTCTGGCACTTCTGAAAGCATACGGTATAAAGTCCATAATTCCAGCTGACACTGAAGGCCAAAGATCTGGCTGAGGGTCTAAAATTATCATGTCATCGACTCATCAGGTCTTCCTACGGGTTTCCAGAGTCTGTAATCTAAAACGCACTCAAAGATTGAGCAGATGTGGAAACATGGCAGCTTAATTATCAAACACCCGCTGAGGGAATGAGACAGGAGGCCAAAGAGGGGATGGTGGTGACCAAAGATGAGAGGTGTGTAGGAACACAAAGATGATGATGAAAGATGACCAAAACCTGGTGATAAATGCTACAAACGCTTTATCATTATCCTCAGAAAAACAAGGGCTCATTCAAGTGCTAGTTAGAAAGATTAGCAGTTGGCTCTTTGAAAGATTTTTTTATTTACACAACCTGTTGGAAGCGTACAGCTTGGAGGGTTTTGAGTGTTAACTTATTTACAAATAAATTAAGAAGAGAAGTCAGCGATTTTATTTTATTTTATTCCGAATGAAGCATGGCTACATCACACATCAAGTGCTAACTGCAGTTCTCAGAGAGATAAGCTTCCTTATTGCCTTATTTTTTTCATTTAAGTATAGCAAGTGCAAAGGCTGCAATTTTTTTTATTAATTGTCTAGTATTTACAGATGTTTAACTAGTTTTGGGCTCAGACCTGTTTAGAAAGTTACGGCAGAATAATAACGCAAGCATCGTTTTTTCTATGGCTCGTTCTCATGGTTAGGGATATGAACAAACTTGTGTGTGTAACCTTTACTGCACTCCTCCTCCCCTCTTCTCACCGTCTTTTCCTAGTCCTTGTTAAAAACCCACACGCTTCCTCTATTTACAGCCTTGAAAATTACACATTGCACAGTGAAAAAAGACCGCTGTCCTCTAAACTTTGCTAACATAGAGTTGCACACAAAGACGCATACAAAATCACATGCCTTGATGAAAATAGCACACACTGTTGTGACAGACTAAACAGCTGAAATGGCAGCACTCTCATTAACATTTCACGACTGGCAGCTACGCAAAAGAACATTACGTTAATCTTTAAAATCACTACATCACAAGAGTAACAAAAGAAAAGTATCACAAGAACCGTTGACATAAGATAATGTTTCCCACGGGGCCTGTAAATGCTGAAACGGATATCAACCCCGGGGGTCAGAAATGTGCACTATGCCAAATTTTTTATGCCTTTTGTTCAAACATATATTCACATCATAACCAAGGAAAAAAATTGTCAAAACAATTGAGTTTTCAGTTAGCAAGCTAACTGATTGGCCTGCTAAGTTGACATTCCATCATGCATTCCTTTCCATTAGCATGCTAATCAACTACTATTCTGGGGTATGTTTCCAAAAAGCATTGTTAGCAAGTTCTGTTGTTGCCAACATAATTCAACATTTCAGTGTTTCCTAAAACCATAGTTTCGAGAAACATTCTCAAACATTGCAATGTTGAGTGGTTTGGACTACTGCTCTCGACCTGTGGTTAGAAGCATAGTTTCTTGTTAATATGACATTGACTTTGAGCAAAACAAGCAATCTCCTTTTAGTTAGAATAATGAAAGTGCCGTTTTTGAAGAGTTCACATATGCAAATATCCCAGAGGTAAGAAGGAACACGCAATTGAATCAAACATCTGAAAATAAACCAATACAACGGAGAACAAAATAGCAAAGTAGTCCTCAGATGCCATGTTTGTTATTTACAACAATAACCTGTCATTAATTCGATCTCAAACCGATTTAGTAGCAGTTATTACTCCACCCACTGTGTGATGCAGTTTAAGACAGTTCTATACTGTTGAATCAACATGGTTTGATCAAAGGATTTGCGATGAAGTTACTACAGTACGGTTTTAAGAAACAGTTTTGACTAGCTAGTTAATTTCTCAACATCATATTAGTTAAGTAGGGAGTTACGTTGCTCTATGGGAAACACACCCCAGGTCTCTCCGCATTTTGAATTGTAGTTAAACTTTGGCAAATGATTGAAAATTGGTGGCTAATGGATGCTAAGATTATAAGTTGTCCACCCTGCAAGCACTCAACTACAATAATAATAATTTGTTATATTTATATAGCGCTTTGCTCAAAGTGCTTTACATAATGGAAGGGGACCTCCTCAACCGCCACCAATGTGCAGCATCGACCTGGATGATACAACGGCAGCCATATTACGCCAGAACTCCCACCACACACCAGTTTATTGGTGTAGAGGAGACAGAGTGATGAAGCCAATCAGTATATGGGGATGATTAGGAGGCCATGATGATGGACAGAGGCCAGTGGGCAAATCTGGCCAGGTTGCCAGGGTTACACCCCATACTCTTTTTTCGAGGGACATCCTGGGATTTATTTAGGACCACAGAAAGTCAGGACCTCTGTTTAACGTCTCATCCGAAGAACGGTGCTCTTTGACAGTATAGTGTCCCCATCACTATACTGGCCTCACTAACACCTCTTCCAGGAGCAACCTAGTTTTCCCAGGAGGTCTCCCATAGAGGTACTGACCAGGCTCAACACAAATTAACTTCAGTGGGCAACCAGTTTTGGGCTACTGCAGTTCAGGTGTGGAGGCCATACTAAAGCCCACGCATAACTAGATTTACTTATGACCTTCTTGCAAATAAAGTTTGCAATTTTTCTCAGAGTTACAGTCTACCATTTCGCTGATCTCACCAAAAAAAGGCAGTGAGTAGGCTCAAACTGTGTCCACATGTTTACAGCAGAAAGTGAATTAGTTCTCTTTTCAGCAGCTGAACCTGTGGCAAGTGGAGGACCCTTATACCGCTTCAGCCACACAGAGAGATGCAGCAAGCCACTTAACAGCCTCTGTTGTTTAGAGCGGCAAGAATTCTCCCTAGCGCCTGAGGGGGTGGTAACAACCTGAAACTTTTTTGTTTCATTCCCTCGCAGTGGACAGACCCCGTAATGGTCTCCGACAGGCAGTTAAAGGGCATGTGTGACAATGACTCAGGGCTCTTATCAATAGCCACCCTCACATCCTTGTGTCTGTGTACAACCTAGCATAATTATAGACGTGGGCCTGCTGCTATCAAGAGCTGTGCAGACAGAGATAATAGGCGAGAAGAGTTGTTTACCGTGCAAATAGTAAGAGCTAGAGAGAAAGAGTTCAGGAAAAAGACAGAAAACTGCCACAGAGAAGCACAGCAGTTCTAATGAGGTGAGCTGGGCAGCTAAACGAGGCAGAAGTTTAGGCACTGCAAGCTTATCCAGAGCCCCGATTTGAGTGATTCCAAGCTAATAGCTATAGCTATTTTATTTATTTTGATATCAATTGATTTGAGAACATTCCAGTTACAATGTCACAGCTCGGTTCGCACATAATTGCCTACAAAATACTTCAAAAACTCAAACAGCTGAGAGGATCCACCACCGACTCTGCGACATCTGCAGGACGGGAAGTTCACTACAAACAATGTTTAATGGAATTTACATCCAAACTGTGAAAAAAGCATAGATCAAAATAATGGAAAGGTAATTTTAAAAATACTGAATTGTTCAAGCAAATATTGTGATTAAAATATATTTACATTATATATAGATATTAAACATAATAATGATAGACAGAACAATATATAGACCGATATTTGTATAGAATATAAGGACTTGTGTAAGTCACATCTAACAGACCAATGTAAAGCACAGAGGCAACGACTGAAAACAGAGGACTGAGTAGGAGTTTAAAGACTGCCAAAAATGGACTAAAACTGACTGCAGACAGAGGGAAAAGAGAACAAGGAGGAAGGAGTCTGAGGCAAGCGGGTCTTGATGTTTCTGCACAGAGAAAATGGCTGGAGGTGAGGAGCGTTTTTGTGGAGCGAGTGACGGGTTGGTCTTTGACAGCTCCGCACCAGCCCTGGTGAAAAACGAGGATGGCAAGAACAGCGGTGGCAGATACGTGATAAAAATATCAGGGGAAATTAGGATTCAGACTGAAGAGTAGAAGGCAGGCACTCAAGAAGACTTCATATTGAATTACACTGTATTCTTAATGAAAATTAAAATCCCAAAACTAAAACCAATCCAAGATGGCCGAACAGCCGATGCATGGTGTAACGTCTGACAAACAAAAGCTTAAACTTTAAAGACTGACTACTGCTTGTGGACTTAGATAAAGTGTATTATGACTTGAACCATCAAGTTATTATTTAAAGGAAAAAAAGAGTGCCTAAAAATGCCAAAACCAAATTTAAGACGAGGCGAGTTGTCGGATATCGTGCCAGCAAACCAAATCTGCCTGGAGGGAAAGGACGCTGGTAGTGCCAATAATACTTCAGAAATATTGAAGGAACTCAAATTATTTCGAATTGAAACGGCTGAAAACGTCTATATAAACATAGACATTATAAACTGAAAAGCGTGCCTGTCCCAATTCGCGCCGCAGGAATTTTTTACGCTCGTAACGCGTCTTTGCATTGAAATCACTTGCGCCAGGCGCTCTATTCGCGTCTGGTGTGAACGCAGCATCAAACCAAGGCATGGATATGTTCCAAAAGTCCTCTCGACGCCGTTCGGAGCACAGGTTATTTAGCTGGTTGCTCTCTCCTCGCCAGATGACTAAGGTTTTACCAGTTGTTTCTTATTGTTTATTTGCTATTCTGCACTAGGTTAGCCCATCAGTGGGAGCACGGTAACATGTTTAAGTACGTGCAGCATCATACACTCATGTGTAAATGTGTTTTCATGAGGTTTTCAAAAATAAAGCTCTCTTGAGGAAAGTGTACCCCTGTGAAAATATATTCATAATTTATAATATTTATATTCAAGTTCATAGATTTGATATTTATATTGTAGTTGAAAACAACCCTGTGAGAAATTCATAGTAAAGTTCGTAAAAAGTTCATAGAATTAAAATTGATGGAGAAGGTTAGACTATTTCCTTCAGAAAGATCGTTGGTTAGCTAGCTCATTTAAAATATCCTAAACTTTTTTGACACTGCCTCTTAAAAGAATCGGAATCGAGAATAGTTAGGAACCGGAATCGAAACAAGGAATCGAAATCGAAATCGTTCAAATTCAAACGATACCCAACCCTATCTCCATGGGACGTGCCACGGACTTCACCAGATCAATCATCGTTTGTTTCCGCAGTATTAAGGAGAAACAATGAGTGCTATATGCTGCATGGTCTATAAAGGACATTCGGATTAAGGATCAACGGATATATTTTGATGAGGATTACACCACCGACGTTTTTAAGGAGTGCGTAAAATACAGGAGCGCAAGGAAACAACTCCAGGAGCGAAAAATCAAGACTCGTATTCTCTAGCCTGCAAAACTCATGCTGTTTCTGCAGGATGGAAAGACTAAGCTGTAGGATGGCAGTCCCCCCGCAGTAGGAGCAAACATGCTCCCGCTGGGCAAATAACAGCTAGCGTTGAATCTCTTCGACTTTCCTTGGACAGTCATGAAAATGATAAGACACACGATGAATAAGGTTTGTGGAGACTACATTGTGGCAAGTGCTTATTTGTATAATTGAGTGCAATGTCCGCAGTGTGTGAGCATACCATTATACAAGCTGAAAATTCAGAAGGATGTGTCTATGACCTTGATGAACTGGACTCAGTGTCAAATTTATTTCGTACAATACTATACAGACGCAGAATTTACTAGTAATAAAGAAACGGTTGTTTCATTTTCTCTTATTCATTTGAATTGTAGAAGCCTGTATTCAAATTTTAGTAAAATATATAATTATTTGAACACATTACAAAATAAATTAACTGTTATAGCTTTGTCTGAGACTTGGTTAACGGATGAGAAAGGTGTGGAATTTCATTTTGAGGGTATGAATTGTTTTATGTTAATCGGATTAATAAAATAGGAGGGGGGGGGGGGGGTTGCTTTATATGTTAGTAGTGATCTGAAATGCAAAACAATTGAGTGTATGACTACTGCAACAGAAGATTTAATGGAATGTTTAACTGTTGAGATCGAAATGAAGAAACAGAGGAATATTGTTGTTACATGCATATATAGAACTCCAGGGTCTAGCATTACAACATTTAATAACAAGCTGGAGCTAATAATTGCTATTATTAGCAATTATTAGCTGGGAATAATGAAAATAAAGTGTCTATAATTTGCGGGGACTTTAATATAAATCTCTTGAATGTGTCTAATCATACTGGTAGTTTAGATTTTCTTGATTTAATGTATAGCAGAGGTCTTTATCCTACCATTACTAGGCCTGGTCGAATAACTTCCAGTTGTGCCACATTAATTGATAACATTTTTGTAAATATACTTGAAAAAAACGGTCAAAAGTGGTCTTTTGATAAATGATACAACTGATCATTTACCGATATTTGTAACTCACCTCTGTGAAGTAAAAATAAATAAATAAAAGTCTAGTAAAGTTATTAGGTTAAGAACGGAGGCAAGACTAAATAGATTTAGGGATGATCTTATGAAAGAACAATGGGACAATGTTTATAGTACAAATAATGTTAATAAGGCTTATTAATTTTTTTTTAAAGTACCTATGGTTATATAATAAAAATTGTCCAATAAAATATTGAATGATAAAGCAAGAAATAATAAAAAACCTTGGATATCGAAGGGTATTTTGAAATCGTGTAAAAAGAAGAATAAGCTTTATCGGAACTTTGTAAAATATCGGACAGTAAATGCAGAAAAAAAATATAAAGCCTATACAAATAAGCTGACTACTAATAATGAGACGTGCAAAGAAAGATTATTATATAAACTTGTTGATAGATAATAAAAGTAATATCAAAAGAATGTGGAAAGTCTTAAGGGAGGTTATGGGCAGTGAAATGAATTATTGTCAGCCATTATACTTAATGAATGAAGAGAATGTCGCAATAAGTGGTGGAAAAATGGCTGATGATTTTAATTCATTTTTCTGCAATGTTGATCCAAATCTTGCCAAAACTATACCACTACAAAATGAAAATGAAAGCAGGATAGGTGAAAGCAGAGTCATGCAATCCCTTTTTGTTGATGAAGTTAGTGACAGTGAAATTATTTCTACTGTCTATAAATTAAAAAGTAAACATTCATGTGATAGTGATGGCTTAGATATGTATATTGTTAAAGAAAAAGTTGCATTAGTAGACCATTAAAATATATAATCAATTTTTCTTTTAATACAGGTTTCTTTCCAGATAAAATGAAGGTGGCTAAAATTATTTATAAATCTCCTTTTTAAATCTGGTGATAGGCATAGTCTCACAAATTTTAGGCCTATATCTTTGCTTTCTCAATTTTCAAAAATTCTGGAGAAGCTTTTTGTTGAAAAATTTGATTATTTTCTTGAAAAACATTCTTTGATACATGATAATCAGTTTGGGTTTCGAAGCACCCGCTCAACAGCTATGGCTTTGATTGAAATCACAGAAGACATCACTACAGAATTGGAGAATAAAATCATGCAGTTGGTGTGTTTATTGACCTTAAGAGCCTTCGAGACTCTTGATCATGGTATATTGATATTTAAATGACAGAAATATGGAATTAGAGGTGTAGCATTAAACTGGATTATTAGTTATTTAGAAAATAGACAACAATATGTAGAGTATATAGGCCATGAATCTAAGTTGGAAATAATACAGTGTGGAGTCCCTCAAGGCTCTGTGCTGGGGCCTAAATTATTTACTTTATATATTAATGATCTCTGTGATGAATCAAAGATTTTACGTTTTGTTATTTTTGCGGACGATACTATTTTTTTTTTTCTGTATCGGGGAACAACATAAAAATATTAATGAAAAGTATTGAACAAGAATTGGTCCTACTTCAGAAATGGTTTAATAAAAAATAAAAAAAAGTCATTAAATTTAAGTAAAACAAAATTTATGTTGTTTACAAATCAAAAATGCCCTGAAAATGTTCGTTTGACTTTAAATGGAATAACTATTGAGAGAGTCAGAATTTAGGTTTTTAGGAGTACTCATTGATGAAATATTTAAATGGAAGTCACACATAGCTTATGTAATAAATAAAATTTGTAAAAACATTGCCGTTTTGAGTAAAGTAAAGTTTAAGTTAAATTATAAGGCAATGAGAATCCTATATTGTTCCTTTATTTTGCCATACTTGATGTATTGTTTGGAGTTATGGGGTAATTCTTATTTTACTAATTTAATGCCTTTATTTATTTTGCAAAAAAGGGCCATAATAAGAATTAATGGAGTTGCTCCAAGAGAACATACTACAGGACTGTTACTGGAATAAGGTCTACTTAAATTGAAGGATTTGGTTGCTTTACAAACTTTATTAGTTGTTAATAAAGCAAAACACTGCCTGTTACCGCATGGACTGCAAACACTTTTACTGTAAATACTGAGACAAGTAGAAGAAATAATGACTTTAAACAAACTTTTGCTGGAAATACACTCAAACAAATGTGTGTTTCAGTTTCTGGTGTGAAAAGATAGAATTTTCTAGAAAATGATCTAAAATGTTGTTCAAACACTCTACAATTTAAATATAAGTATAAACAGAGGATACTTAATTTATATAAAGATGAATGTGAAAATTGATAAAATTATAACAACAATGATGGTCTCGTTGTTGTTTTTGTTAGAGTTGTCATTGCATCATTGTTGTTTTTGTTTGTTTAGTGTTAATGTAAGCAGAATTAATAATAAACAAATAAACAAAAAAAAATTAAAAAAAGAAGAAAAAAAGCGTTATTTTTTGTCATGTCGGTGAAGCCATCTAATTTGTTATTTTATTATTTTATTATAAGAATGGGGTAGGAGTTTATAAAAAAAAATTTCTTCATCCTACTCCTGTTCTTGTCATGGAATTTACTTTTGTTGTATTTGTTAAATTGCTGTTGTGGTATTTCGTGTTTCATTACCATGAAAAGAGAATACATAAATAAATGAAATAAATAACATTACATACTCAAAATGGTAAAAAAAATTAAAATAAATTTGTTCTTGTTCTTTTGTTCTTTTTTTGGCTTTTAAGTTTACACACCGATTTGGCTGTAAGTTACCATCATGCATTCCCTGCTGTTATCATGCAAAACCATTAACCTAAAAAAAACAAATAAAACAATAAAAGATTGATGTTCAACAGTCAAAATGTTGAAGCATGAAGCATAATAAAATATTCAATCTAATATCTATACAAACTATATAAAACATTTTATTTTATGCATTATTCTCGTTTAGTCATTTAGTAATGACTAATTTGTGAAAAATATCATTCTGCTAATTCTGATTTAATTATCATAAACTCCGCTTTTAATAAATAATTTTAATTAAGAGACATTGTAGGTTCTTGATTACTCTTTAAAATCCATTAGTCACACCAGACGACTACTAAAAAGTATAAGTGAAGAAAAGTTAATTTAAGAATTGAAAAACCTTTGTTTGAGCGATAAAAAAACATCAATGTAACCTCTATATTCATGTGATAAACTACACCAGGATAATGTGACAGACACTTCTGATCAGTCATTTGATTTCACACAGCTATACCCTTGAGGATTGAATCTCACATGACACCAGGAAGGTTTGAGGGAGGGGAAATGGCAGCCTTAATCAAACGGTACTAAAATAAGAAAACCTTTAACAGTTTTTAATTAGAAGCATCCGTTTTTGCCTTGATAGGGTTTCTGGTTCACTCACATCTTCCTCTCCAGCTAACCAGAATGAGGTTATCAGTGAAACTCCAATGCTGGAGAGAGTTTAAAGAGAGTGGTGGCCTGATGTTGCTTAGAATCAAGAAAAAAAGAAAATGAGCCAATCAGATGACTAGATAAAGCCATCAAATCGGAAACAGGCTGTAGCTATGGCTTGCTTTATACTATTCTTTTGGGGTCAATTTAAGGTTTTGCTCCGAATCAGACAAATGCACCATGCCATCAAGTAATGCAATGGTAAATGTACATCAGGCTTGAGACTTTGCACCCAACAAAGATCTGATTGCAGTTTTCAGGGATGTGTAAGAATGGATTCTCTTCTCCATCTTTCAGTCAGTCTCTGCTGGAATCCACACTAAAGTCATTAACCACCAAAGGCAATTAATAAACTGATCTGCAAACAAACTAGAGGTGAAAGCTTTAAAACAAGCCTCAGGCTTTTGTTAAAGAAAAGTTATAAAAGTGCCTGCACTGTTGCCTGATTTACTGCCCTGCATACTTAATTTAACTTTACCAAAGTCTTCTAAATCCATTAAATGTATGTAAGAAACATTCATATACACTTAATAAAGCAAACAAGTTTGGTGCTTAAATTATAGAGATGCACTAATATCATTCTGGCAATTCCAATAAGCTAATATACATCCTTATTTGTATGCTTTGGCTGATAACTAATAAATAGCGAATATTATAATTCCATACACAAGGCCATGAATGAAAAATGAGATTCTAAAAATCATCTAAGCAATGGATGTATGTCTACAAAAACACAACAAGCCCTACAGAACGTGTCAGGATGTATACAGTCTCCTAAAAGTGTTAGAGAAAAACACTATTTACAGTCAGCTGAGGGTAAAGGCACATTGTAAACATGCAACGTGCCGGTAATGACCATCTTCGCAGAGGCCCAAAGCCAGAGCATACCTAACAGAGAAGGCTGAAGTAATTGTGACCTCTAAAACTATACATGTATTCAGTCCTAATCACTGAGCACAGGGTAAGAGCCTTTGAAAGCCAGCCAGCAGCTATGCTGTCAAATAACTCATGTAATATGGGGAGAGAGGTAGCAGCCACAGGCACAAATGGAATCTAATGTAAAAGGTTTAGGCCTCAGGTAAGTAAAAAATTCTTAAAATAGGCTTGGTTCTGTGTTCGGCTTTTGAAACAGGAAGTGTAAGGACGGGAAAATGCGACTCTAGATTAATGTCCTGTCTCGAATTTCTCTATTCTGGTGCAGTGCTGCATTACAAGCCACAGGTTTATTGTGAGCAGTGGAAGGTGTGTGTGTGTGTGTGTGTGTGTGTGTGTGTGTGTGTGTGTGTGTGTGTGTGTGTGTGTGTGTGTGTGTGTGTGTGTGTGTGTGTGTGGGGCCTGGTAAACCCTACCTTATGGGGACAAAATATCCCCATAAGGATGGTAATATCTGAAATCCTTGTTCGTGTGGGGACATTTTTTGGTCCCCATGAGGAAAACAGCTTATAAATCATACTAAGTGATGTTTTTTGAAAATGTAAAAATGCAGAAAGTTTTCTGTGATGGGTAGGTTTAGGGGTAGGGTTAGTGTAAGGGAATAGAATATACAGTTTGTACAGTATAAAAATCATTATGTCTTTGGAAAGTCCCCATAAAACATGGAAACACTACACGGGTGTGTGTGTGTGTGTGTTAGAGAGAGAGAGAAGGAAAAAGTAAAACAATGAAAAGCACATGAATGCAAGTGGTTGAGAGAAAGTGTGTGTGTCGGCTTGGGAGAAAGAGTGCGTGACTGGACTCTACAGAACCCAATGATGTCCATGACCCAAGAGCTGCCCATGAAGCTAAATTATCAATGAGTCTCTCAGAATTATATCACAGCCGAGTGCACTGACCTTTAATCCGCCTCTACAGCCAGCGCTATGCTTCGCCATCCCATCACCTCCAAGGAGAGCCTAGTTTTCATTTATTACACTGCTATCTACCCATCATTCTCTACTACTGTAGTATTAATTGTGAGCTAGTATTGTTTTCTACACAAAGCATGAGTAATATAAAAACGAACATGAAAAGCTAAACCAGTCAGCTGTCAGACCAGAAATGCTATATATAAATATAATTATAAACGGGCTCTTAAAGTGTCATATTTATATAGTTCTTTTAAATTGTTAAATCTTTGCTGTAATCTTATCGTTCACATTTTTGCTAGAGTATGGCAAACTTTTATCTCCCCTTGTCTTATTAAAATTTAACTAATAGTGGTTGAAAACTGATGTGGTAACAATATACTGCACATATTTACACACAAACACTATATAGCGTAAATAAATTGAAGTACACAGCAGCTTGAATCTCAATGCTTCTCAAGAGCCCAAACCAGTCCAGTTGTTTGTACATGGGACTTTAGGAGACCTGAGATTGTGTTGTGCTGTATGTTGTTAAAATATTAGCCCAGACTGAAATGGGGGGAAAATCAAGAGAAGCCTATTAAGATGAAATAACCCGATGTTATTTTTTTCCTGACTCAATCTGTCGCCTCTTTCTCTCTATCGCTCTCATCGTTTCATGCTCCCCGTCTCTTTCAGACCTCATTTCCTTCATGTCAGTCTTTCACAGAGATTATCCTGTCCTTTCTTTGTGCATCTCTTTCTAAGGGAAAGTATGCGCTGAAATATCTGTGGGTGGTTAACAGGACTTGTTATTAATTTGCTTGAGAAATTGGAGTCATTATTTAATGCATAAATACCCAATACACATTGCTTGATCGGAAACGGAGCACTGCTGTGTTAAAAGAACCAAATCATATATTCTTGGAACATGTGAACATTCTGCATCTTATGCGTTTCTGCAGAAGAATGAAAATCATATTGAAACGACATGAGAGTATTCTTTGTACTAGGCTACTTCATTGCGGAGTGATTGTTTTTCACTGGAAACAATTTCAGCATTCAAGTAGATTCAAGCACTCCCCGAGAACATTTCCCACTGTGTTGCAGAGAAATATCGAGCTATTTTTGGAGAAAAACAGGGTGGTCAATCATTTCACACCTACTCCAAACAACAAAAAGTCACAAATGGAAATGTAAAAGTATTCATATTATCAGGCATGTTCCTGTGTTTGTAATGAGTTAGCTGGAACAAAAAGATAAATCACACAACTGCATACACCCGTTTCAAAAACCCTCTTAAAGGTATAGCTCACCCCAAAATTCTGTCATCTATTAGGCTGTCCATCAAAATGTTTTAATCCAGCTGAAAAGGCCAGGCATTTTTCTAAATGATTTTGTTCCGTTGTCGTTGTCATTGGATGTGACGGTTGGTTGGTGTGGTATTTGACCCGCCCCTTCGCCACTGTGATCGGATGGCTGAGTAAAAAGTGACCGTGATGAGCGCTGAGTTTTACCCAAAGTTTGCATTTTTCAACTCTTGGCACCCATAAAAAAAAAGCAACAAGTGTGCAATGATTAGCTTGAAATAAACGCTCTGTGCCTCGTCATGCTGCTGCTGTTTTAAAATATTTATGGCGCTACAAACTATATGCTGGCCTCAGGAAAACATGCTTTGGTGGACACACAGCCTTACTCACTCCTTATGTTGTTCCAAACCTGTATGACTTTGTTTTGTAGAACACAAAAGATGATATTTTGGAGAGAAAAAAAGTTTTTATTTTTTTTACTCTCACTGTGTGGGTAACATCACTGGAAACATTATTCAAAATAATGTTTTGTATTCTGCAGAATAGAAATGCAGGTGATGGGGTGAGTAAATAATGACTATTTTCATGTAAACTGTACCTTTAATACTTCCCACCCTGTAAAGCCCCAAGCTCTCTGTGGTAGCACAGAATGAGGCACTTCCCTTAAAAGGCTGCATTGAGGGCTGCTGACTCACATCTTTTGTGTGGGTTGATTGAAGAGAGCCAGGTATGTGGGAAACACTACAAATTGGTTTTGGTTTAGAAAGGCCCTGATGCTTTTTCCCTTATCTTAAGCCCTCTATTTGGGCTGGCTGAGAAGTCACCATTTGGGAATATCATGAAAACACACAACTGCATCTTATGAGCACTCAAACTTTATCACACAAAAACATACACTGCATTTATAAAACATTTCCGAAGGAGACACATTTAAAAAAGAGATACTTAAAATATTCCCTCATTTCCTGTCTCCTTTTTACGAGACCTATATATTGAACTATTGAAGTCTGGGTGAAATTACAAAGGTGTTTAGCGCAGGTTTTCTGAATAATGCACGCCTGAACAAATCCCATTTAATACCCCAGTGCATACGGGGGTTTCAAGCATGGCCAAATTCATAGCAATTTTTCCTGCGATTGCCTCTCCATCCAATTGAATTAGTAAAATAATGAGGTGGAATTGAAAAACGCTTAATGACTGTTGGCACTCTGCATTTCCTACTCCTATTTTATTTATTTGCCAACTTTGATGTTACAAAATTAATTCCTTTCAGTACACATGAATGGCATTTAGGTTTGGTGAAATTTGTCATCGAAAAAAATGAAGCATATAAAAATATTTTTTTGTTTCTGTTTGTATATAAATAAAAAGCACATAAACATGTAAATTATTAAAATAATAATATTTTAATAATAATAATAATACAAGTTTATAATTGTTATAATTAGAAACTTTTATAATAGTAATAAAAAATAATTTTACTAAAATTATGATGGCCATAGAGACCAACAAGGCTTAAAATCAAATAAAAAAGTATATTATAGAGCACCTTAAAAGCAACTGATCGAACTAAAGTGCTTTACAATTTCATAAAGATAAAACAAAATGGAAATAATTAAATTAAATCATTAGAAAAAGAGTTTAAAAAAAAGACAAAACCCCCCAGAAGCATCTAATCCAGACCTAATGGTCCTTACTAGCAAAGGACTCAAACAAATACATCTTGTGATGGGTTTTAAACATGTTTGCAGAGGTAGAGGATACAAAAGTATACAAAACGCACCTTATACTTTATCCTAAAATTAACAGGGGATATATGGTCCCTCTTTATTGTGTTCATCAGCAACCTTGCTGCCTCCTTTTGTAGCATCTGAAGATGTGACAGGCAAGACTGACTTACAGGTACAAAACATTGTAGTAATCAAGGCATTAAGCATGAATTACTTTCTGTAGATCACTGAAAGATCTTCACAAATGAATGTATTTGTCTGTCAAACTCTGTCAAAAATAAAACCCAAAAATAAGTATGCAATAACTTAGACATTACTCTATTATTTACATAGTTACTAGGGCCAAAAAATGATCATTTCTGTCTTTTTCTCATTTAACTGGAGAAAGTTATTATTCATCCAACATTTTACGTCTTTTAGACATTCAAAAAGTGATTTAACGGATATATCATCTCCACACTTTAAAGGCAAATACATATTGGTGTCATCCGCATAAAAATCATAAAAAATACTATATATTTTTTTAAAAATAGAACCAAGAGGAATCATAAAGAAAACACTGGTCCCAAATTAGAACCTTTCCTGAGGAATCCCACAGGTATCAGAAGATGACGAGAAGTTTCCAATTTCAGCAGAAAAGGTTCTATTTTGAAGATTTTGAAGAAACAAACCAACTTAGCATATAAAAATGCAAAAATATACTATGACTATATCAGGTTTTCAAGGAACAGATTATCATTCCTTGGATGCCCAAATGCTGCCTCAGACATTCAGTAAGGATGGCATGGTCAATCGTATCAAATGCTGTGCTAAGATCCAGCAGAACTAAGTCTTAAAGAAAAAAGAAAAAATATACTAAGATGGATACTACAAAGTCATCTGCATGGCTGTTCATCATAATCTTTTTACATTTTTAAGGACCTTACAAATAGGTATAACATTAGCTAATAATAGTTGAGAGACATGCTTGAGTTTGGGAGTGTGAGGGATGATTTTAGGGACTTTTTCGCACTTCCTACTGCGATATCACCGCAAGGAAAGGGTGTGAAAATATTATACGTCAGAAAGATGCTGAAAGTTCAAAGTGAAGCAGATGAGAATGGTCACACATTTTGACTGCAACAAGCCCTGCTATAGACTCAGGCAAAAAAATGTGGAAAACACAAATGCACCATTTAATGAAACCCAATTATCAGACACAAATTTGCTTATAAATATGTATGAAAACAGAGAATCGCAAGAGAGAGGAGATGCTAATGGTTTTGTCCGACCCCGTGTTTAACTTACTTAAGACCTTCCTTCAAGGGTAGCCCACGCAGTTTGTTGGAAAATTAGCCTTTATTAGCACAAATGGGTTGATTTGACAGCCAAGTCTGTAGCATGATTTGGCTAACTTTCATTTTTTGAAAGCACATCTAATTTGCTTCCAAAAAAGATTAATTACTCTCCCCGGCTTAAAAGCAGGCTAATTACAAACAATAGTGAGTGTGTGGTCATTCAAAGTCATTTGGCATTAGTAGTCAGAAGTTGGCATTTAGAAGAGTTTCCTATCTGAGACCAGGTACACCTGACCTTAATATAGTATGCTCTACTCATGTAAGTCAAATATGTGTTAAAACACCTTTTTATCAAGTTGCTTTGTATAACAAAATCGTTTAACAACTTAAATGTGAAATTTTCATATTCAAAATGGTGTTTTCTCATCTCAGGTTCACAGACATTAATTTCAAATTTGTTTCAGACATTTCTCTTAAAAATTAGAGAATTGTTTACATTTAGTAAATGTGGATAAAATAGAGCAAAGGTCAGAGATTTCAATATGAATATTTGATCAAATTAAGACCAAAGTATATGTATCTTGTCAAATTCAAAAACAGTTTGGGAGACTGTTTCGGTGCGCTCGCGTTCGCACAATAGACAGTGTTTGCAATAGACAGTACTCATGACACATAGCAATGCAGCTAAAAGTATTCCTAATATTCCTACTTTTTCCTGTTGAGACATGTCTTCACAAGTAAGAACTGTTTGTGATGTTTGAGTTGGGCAGGCATGACGTACAAAGGAGGCATTTGCAATTATTTGAAAATATGCTATATTTTTGTAATTCTGCTTGGTGTCACTAGCAGAAACTACATCACATTTAACTTACAGTACAACACTATGATGCTGTATTAAAAAGGTTTTGTCAACCAGCAGTTAAAAAAGGTCACATCCATGCCCTCTTCTGATGTAGACCCTGTGATGTCAGAGCCTGCAACAGATTAAAATGAACCATGTGATTTGGAGTTCACTCAGGAGCAGTGATAGTAATTACAGATGGCTTCGACAGTCACTCAGAAATAAGAGAGAAGGAAGACTCAATGTGAATTGATTTAGAAACTGTGAGTTTCTCTGGAGGGGGAAGTGGTCCTCTCCGAGGACCAAACACAGAGCAAGGAGATAAGAAAGTAAAATGAGGCCACTGCCTGAATCTACTGTGACAGTAAAGAGAGGAAAAGAGGGGTCAGAAGAGGGTGGCTCTCTGGTACAGCAGTCGACAAGCAGTCAGAGTATCTGTCAGGGAATGCATGGACACTTTGCACAGCCAAAGCAATAGTCACCAATGACAGAGGACGGTTTTAGAAATACATATATTTTACAATCCAAGGCTTATCAAGAAGACTGACTAATTTCTGTGAATTGATTATTTTGAACAGCTCGTTTTAATGAACGAGTTCCCTGACATCCCGGCATTACATGCTCTAGAGACACACACACACACACTAGGGATGGGCATTCGATTAAATTTTCTTAGTCGATCGTCGGGAGAATTAACGATCGACTATCGATTAATCATTAATATTTTTATATTCAAATTCATTATTTATTTAACTTTTTATAAATTAAAAAATGCAATGAAAATACAAACATACAGTGTGTTTTTCCTCGATTAGATCTTTATTACAAGATGATCAACTTGTGGCAGTAAAACTGGATGTTCGGTTAGGCTAAACTTGAAGATATATGCGCGGCGGTGCTCGAAAGCAACGGAACCTGCATCTGCGAGTTGGCGTTCTTAAACCGAGACCCTCGTTTGTTCCAAAATAATAAATAATAAAAAAAAATCATGTTAAACAATAACTTAACCAAAAACATAATAATTCTTAGATCTGACAGGTTTTGTCAAAATGTAACTCAAAACTATCCGAGAACGGAGTCGAGAAAGAGGGTGAGAGATTAGCCTACCTACAGTAACAATCAATTAGGCTAGGCTACTTAACAAAGCCTCATAAAAAATAACTAGTAACTCACATACAACTTCTACACCAGTCTACTGATTTTTGTTGAGAAAGATCATTGCATTGCATCATTGATGACATGATCTGGGGTCAGACGCGACCGCAACCTGACCGTCAAGCCTCGTTTACACTTTCGCCTGGCTCTGCAGCGCGAGTCTCCGCAGACTGCTCGCGCACCTCCCCAAACAGACGAGGCGTTTATACTCGACGTATAACATCGAGTGTTAACAAGGCTTCAGTCCAGCCGCTGAAAACACCCGGTCTGAGGGGACTGACGTTGCCGGATGCACAGGTACCTCCGCACTAACTTGACCAGCCCGGGGAACACGTTCACTTTCCACTCACACTACGCAACGCAGCAGCATTAGTTTAATGATAATCGATAACAAATTAACCTGATCGACGAAATTCTTAATGATCAATAATCGATCGTCGATTAATCATGCCCATCCCTAACACACACACACACACACACACACACACACACACACACACACACACACACACAAATACACACACACACATCCACACACACACACACACACATCGTTTACTCCAATCACTGCTCTGCATTCTGCATGACATCGCATTGCACCGGAGAATTCAAATGTCACGAAGAGCTGATTCAGGTCTGGGCTACGTTTCCCAAAATCATCGTGAGCCAAGTTGATTGTAGAGACCATTGGTGGCAATGGTTCTACGATCTACTTAGGCATACGGTGCTTTTGGAAAACGCATTAATCTGTCGTCTGTTCAACACAGCGCTGTTGTCTTTCAGAGATATGGCCTTCGTAAGAGTGCGTTGTTTTCATTCCCTCGCATGCATTTTGCTACCTACCAGCACATAAGGAAAATATTTAAGTAAAAGGTATTTCACATGTACACACACGAGGACGAAAGTGTTTTCTGCGCTGAACAACGTGATGAGTTTAACAACACTTGCAGCTTAAATATTAGTATTGAAATTCTAGGTCATTGGCCTCCTCCATACGGTCCTCCCAAGGCACTGTTAACTCTAAGAGGATTACCTGCTTGGAGGCCTCTGAGGTGAGTATAATGTCAGGCCTTAATGTTGTTATGGCAACTGCTTCAGGAAACTTCAGCTGCTTACCCAGATCAACTGCCAGCTCCCAGTCGCGCGCTGTTGCCAACAGGCCAGAGGAGGTGCCCCGGGCAGCTGGTGTTGACTTCTCCCCAGCTCTGACAAAGGCTGTGGTCTTCACTGGGCGAAGGCTCTTGCTGTGGCTAATTCCACTGCAGATAGAATCCGCTACGGCTTTTAGGACCTGGTCATGCCGCCAGCGGTAACGCCCTTCACCCAGGGCTTTTGGACAGCAGCTCAGGATGTGTTCCAACGTTCCTCTCCTCTGGCAGAGGGGGCATGCTGGTGTCTCCACTTTTCCCCAGGAGAAGAGGTTGGATGGACTTGGCAACACGTCATAGACCGCCTGGATCAGGAATTTTATCCTGTGGGGTTCAGCCTTCCAAAGCTCAGTCCATGTGACTTTGCGCTCCACTGTTCGCTCCCATCTTGTCCAGGCGCCCTGTTGACGCATCCCAGCCATCTGGCAAGCTCGCTTCTCCTCAACTCCTGCACGCACTTCCTCCAGGATCAGGGACCTCCTCTCTTTCCCTTCTGCCTTGTCGTAACGAGGAGTTCTTCTGCTTCCCAGGCCAGCTCTCCCATGTGCCACTGCACCCACCAACACCCTTTGCCGTAGCCTTGACTCTGCGTCGTCCACTGCCACGGCAGCCCTCCACTTCCGCCCTGTCCTGACCTCAATCCCAGCCTGGGCAACCTTTGGATCACTGGAATCCCGATACTGTAGGACCTCCCTGGACCGTGTCACCATGAACTCCTCGCTCAGGCTGCTCATGGGAAGCTTCAGCTTGTTGTTCTGCCCATATAGTGCGATGCTGCTCAGGCTTCGAGGCAGTCCCAACCACCTGCGCAGAAACCTGCTAATCCTCATCTCAAAGCCTTCCACCGTTGAAATGGGGACTTCATATACCAGGAGGGGCCAGAGGATCCTAGGGAGGATGCCGTGCTGGTAAATCCAGGCCTTGAACTTGCCAGGAAGGCCAGACTTGTCCACCGCGGCCAGCCAGGTCTCCAGGTCTTGGTTGGTCGCTTTTGTGGAAGCTGCGTCTCTCAGGCTACAATTGAACACCTTCCCCAGGCTCTTCACAGGTTCCTCTGTCAGTGATGGTATCTTGATGGTGCCAAGTGAGAAGTGGAACTTATCAGTGACCTTCCCTTTCTTCAGCACGAGGGACCTTGACTTGGCCGGCTTGAACTTCATGCGAGCCCAGGACATCAGCTCCTGAAGGCCATTCAGGATCCACCTGCAGCCTGGGACAGATGTTGTGGTCACTGTCAGGTCATCCATGAAGGCTCGGATGGGTGGCTGTCTAACTCCAGACTTCGAGAGGGGCCCCCTACACTGCATCTCCGCAGATTTCACCAGCATGTTCATGGCGAGTGCAAAAAGGATGACTGAGATTGTACAGCCAGTGATGATTCCCTTCTCAAGCTTGTGCCAGTCTGAAGTTGTTGTTCCGGAGGAGACTCTCACATGGAAGTTGGTATAGTAGTCCAGGATGAGGTCTCTGAACTTCTTCGGGATATGATGCCGGTTCAGTGCCTCTTCGACCAGTTTATGGGGTATGGATCCATAGGCATTTGCGAGGTCCAGCCACAGCACAGCCAGGTCCCCCTTGTTCTCCCTGGCTTCCCTGATAAGCTGAGTGACCACCCCTGTATGCTCCAGACATCCAGGTACCTCTGGGATTCCTCCCTTCTGGACTGCTGTATCGATGTAGGAATTCTTCAGGAGGTAGTCTGTCAGTCGCCTGGAAATGAGGCTGAAGAAAATCTTTCCTTCAACGCTCAGCAGTGAGATGGTCCGGAACTGCTCGATCTTCTGAGACTTCTCCTCCTTCGGGATCCAAACACCCTCTGCCTGTCTCCACTGGTCTACTACCTTTCCCCTCCTCCAAATCACCTTCAGGATCTTCCAGAGTCTGTGGAGTAGTCTTGGACAGTTTTTATAAACCTTATACGGTACTCCACTGGGCCCTGGAGCGGAGTTTGCCCTTGCCCTTCTGACCACCTCCTGGATCTCCTTCCAGCCTGGCTCTTTCCCGTCAAAGTCCATAGCCGGTGCAGGTGGATTAATCAGGAACCTGCAGGGGCCTAGGTCTTGCTCTCTGTACTCATCACTGTAGGATTGCTTGAGGTGGAGGTCAACCTCAGCTTTAGAGCAGGTGAATTGGCCGCTGCGCTTCTGTCCTAGCAGCTGTTTCGTAAATCCAAATGGGTTCACTAGAAAGGCAGCTCTCCTCCTGGACCTCTCCTTCCTCCTCCTCCTATGCCACTCAGCTCTCCTCAGGGTCATCAGCTTTTTGCGGATTATGCTGCGTAGCTCCGCAAGCGGTCCCCTGTCCTCTTCGCTTGCAGCCTTGAACTGCTGCCTCAAGTTCTTCAGCTCCTGCCTGAGCTGATTGATCTTACTTGCTCTGTTGTTCATGGTATAGGGGGGCTTCGTTGCTCGCTTCTCCACAAGTCCAAATCTCTCTGCAGCTAAGCTGATAATGATTGTAGTCATCGTTTTGAGGCGTCGATCAGCTCTCCCTTTGGCAGTTGCCTCCAAGATGGTATCTGCATCTAGATCAAACTGGCGCCACTCCTTCTCCTTGCTAGCTTGGGGCCACTTCACCCGACGATGTTCTGATGTCCTGTGTGCATCAGGTGATTGCATCACCTGGAGGCTCCGGGCGCTGTGGGGTGACTCCGGGCCTGGCTCCTCCTGCGTCTCACCAGGCGTAGTTCCTGTGCGCTGTGACTCTACCCCCTTCTGCATACACTTCATCTTGGCCTGGTGGATCCGCAGGCCATGTCGGTTCTTGCATATCTTGCCACATATGCATTCCATTATCGTTGTCGTATTTTCATTGCCATGTGTCGTCATCCTTTGATCCGTCCTGTGGGATTCTCTTCCGCCCCCCCTCTCGGGAATCCCTAGGGGTATATCTCCTGTAGGTCGATTCGTAGCTTTTGTGGGTTCCTTCTTCTCAGAAGGTGCAGCTTGGGATGCTACCCCTCACTGCCCCGATGCCGTCTCTCCGGGCTGTCCGCTGTCTCTCCAGCTGTCACCATTCTGTACTTGGTGGTCAACCAGACTGTTCCTGGTAGTCACTGGTTGTTCCAGAAAGAAGGTTTTTGATACACCGTCTGGTGCACCTGGACATATCATCGGTGATGTAACCTAGGATCACGGGGGGTTTCGGGTCTTTCAACAATCAGACCCCCTCCCCTAGGCGACCCAGCCGGGGTGATCAAGTCCCAGCTTATGTCCAGGTAGCGCTACTACCCTACACGCCATGCCTCTCCTCTCCTGATCCACAGCCACCTTGATGCTACTTCTGCAGCATCAGTGGCCAACTTGATGGCCCTTCGCTGACTCGCCCCTGTGATGCCAAGCATTTTGTAGGCCCTGCAGAGGGAATGGCCCACAAACCCTCGACATCCCACTTCGACAGGTTGGCATATTGCCCGCCACCCATTGCTCCGGCAACCCTCCACAAGCTGGGAGTACTTTGCCCTTTTTCTTTCATTGGCCTCCTCCATACGGTCCTCCCAAGGCACTGTTAACTCTAAGAGGAACACCTTCCCCAGGCTCTTCACAGGTTCCTCTGTCAGTGATGGTATCTTGATGGTGCCAAGTGAGAAGTGGAACTGATAAGTTCCACTTCTCACTTGGCACCATCAAGATACCATCACTGACAGAGGAACCTGTGAAGAGCCTGGGGAAGGTGTTCAATTGTAGCCTGAGAGACGCAGCTTCCACAAAAGCGACCAACCAAGACCTGGAGACCTGGCTGGCCGCGGTGGACAAGTCTGGCCTTCCTGGCAAGTTCAAGGCCTGGATTTACCAGCACGGCATCCTCCCTAGGATCCTCTGGCCCCTCCTGGTATATGAAGTCCCCATTTCAACGGTGGAAGGCTTTGAGATGAGGATTAGCAGGTTTCTGCGCAGGTGGTTGGGACTGCCTCGAAGCCTGAGCAGCATCGCACTATATGGGCAGAACAACAAGCTGAAGCTTCCCATGAGCAGCCTGAGCGAGGAGTTCATGGTGACACGGTCCAGGGAGGTCCTACAGTATCGGGATTCCAGTGATCCAAAGGTTGCCCAGGCTGGGATTGAGGTCAGGACAGGGCGGAAGTGGAGGGCTGCCGTGGCAGTGGACGACGCAGAGTCAAGGCTACGGCAAAGGGTGTTGGTGGGTGCAGTGGCACATGGGAGAGCTGGCCTGGGAAGCAGAAGAACTCCTCGTTACGACAAGGCAGAAGGGAAAGAGAGGAGGTCCCTGATCCTGGAGGAAGTGCGTGCAGGAGTTGAGGAGAAGCGAGCTTGCCAGATGGCTGGGATGCGTCAACAGGGCGCCTGGACAAGATGGGAGCGAACAGTGGAGCGCAAAGTCACATGGACTGAGCTTTGGAAGGCTGAACCCCACAGGATAAAATTCCTGATCCAGGCGGTCTATGACGTGTTGCCAAGTCCATCCAACCTCTTCTCCTGGGGAAAAGTGGAGACACCAGCATGCCCCCTCTGCCAGAGGAGAGGAACGTTGGAACACATCCTGAGCTGCTGTCCAAAAGCCCTGGGTGAAGGGCGTTACCGCTGGCGGCATGACCAGGTCCTAAAAGCCGTAGCGGATTCTATCTGCAGTGGAATTAGCCACAGCAAGAGCCTTCGCCCAGTGAAGACCACAGCCTTTGTCAGAGCTGGGGAGAAGTCAACACCAGCTGCCCGGGGCACCTCCTCTGGCCTGTTGGCAACAGCGCGCGACTGGGAGCTGGCAGTTGATCTGGGTAAGCAGCTGAAGTTTCCTGAAGCAGTTGCCATAACAACATTAAGGCCTGACATTATACTCACCTCAGAGGCCTCCAAGCAGGTAATCCTCTTAGAGTTAACAGTGCCTTGGGAGGACCGTATGGAGGAGGCCAATGAAAGAAAAAGGGCAAAGTACTCCCAGCTTGTGGAGGGTTGCCGGAGCAATGGGTGGCGGGCAATATGCCAACCTGTCGAAGTGGGATGTCGAGGGTTTGTGGGCCATTCCCTCTGCAGGGCCTACAAAATGCTTGGCATCACAGGGGCGAGTCAGCGAAGGGCCATCAAGTTGGCCACTGATGCTGCAGAAGTAGCATCAAGGTGGCTGTGGATCAGGAGAGGAGAGGCATGGCGTGTAGGGTAGTAGCGCTACCTGGACATAAGCTGGGACTTGATCACCCCGGCTGGGTCGCCTAGGGGAGGGGGTCTGATTGTTGAAAGACCCGAAACCCCCCGTGATCCTAGGTTACATCACCGATGATATGTCCAGGTGCACCAGACGGTGTATCAAAAACGGTCATGGGCCTACTGTCAAATAAAATAATTTAGAAAATTAATATTATTTGTTGTTATATCAAACCTTTGGTTAAGATTAAGGTTACTTAATCTTTAATTTCTTTAAATTTGTTCTGCAGTGTCTGGGTAAATTAGTTGAGGCAGCAGTCAAGAACTACTGAGTATTCTTCACATTATTTCAACAGCCATTAGGCTGCTATTTTAATTCTAATTTTTTTTGATAATGTACCATAAGTTTGTATTGCAATTAAACTTATATGTCTTTCATACTATGACAGGGAAAAACTGCTCTAAAGAGACTAAATGCCTCCCACCCCACCCCACCCCACCCCACATTTATGCTTTAAAATTATTTTGGAGGGTATAATCTTGAGATAGATTTTTCTTGTCTAGGTGGGTCCTGGAATGGAAAAGTTTGGGAACCCCTGCTCTAGAGCTCTTCAGTCATACTATATCAGGTTTTCAACTTCAAAATTTCATATATAATTCAATTACTTGTCATTTCTTTGCAATTATTTATGAAATTTACTAGCGATTCTTGAACTCAAGCTTGTATATTGGTTAAGTCCTAATCTGAAATGTGTTATCTGCTGAACAGCCTGCTAATGCTCATGTGGTATAAATTTCAGCAAACAATTTTCCTCTCCATCTCCGTTGGTTATCCTGTAAAACATCAAACCTGATTTCAACAGCATGCCAAACTGACAAATCACATTTGTAAAGTGCAGGCACTTCTGCTGTGGACAATGAATTTTACTCACATCTTGATTATTGTAATTCAAATCCACAGCTAAGCCAGCCTTTGTCTTTTATAGTCTCTATAGACTCAGTAATGCTGAGAACATAAAGATGAGATGACAACCTCCATAATGCTTTGCATTATACTCTTCAAAGGTGCAGCCCTCTTTTTGACAGTCTGGATGAGTAGTGAAGGCTCAGAGTATTACATCTGAAAGTGAATGCAATATCCTGTCCTATAAATGGAGCAAACAAGAGGACTACATTTTGAGTGGGGAGGGGGGGCATCTCTGATCAGGGCTCTAAGGTAACGCTAATTACAGAGTCTACTTAAAAACACTCTTTGGGGGAATTTTAAATAGAAATACTTTTGCTTTAAACAATTGTGCAACTCTCAGAAGCAACTGCATGACACATATTTTGTCTGAAAATGCAGCTCAAATAAGAGGCCGTGTCTCATATGCTCTGGCAGCATTAGCTTGCTCTTTTGGGTTAATAAAAAAATGCCGGAAAAGATTATCTAAGATCAGCAGTTACAGCTTAAGAAAAGGTAATCAATTTTACAAGTCAACAGCAGACACTGCTTGCAGGTGAATGTGTTTGACCAGGCTTGAACTAGAGGTCTGTCCTCGACTTGACTGTCCTTGAAAACTCAGTGTGACTGGCTAGGCATTTAACATCATGATGCGTGTCGACTGTGAAAATCAATGGAAGGAAATTACAACGTGCTTGCACAAAACTCCACTATCGCAAGTACGTGGACGAGGTTTTGTTCACAGTTCCAAATGAGCATTCCCGTTTGTGTTTGGTCAGCAGGAAAATGTCCTTTAATGACACTAATGATAATTAATGAAAAGATTTAATGGCAATAAATGTTGTCTGTGATAATTAACTTTGGAGTGGAAATTAACAATTAACTTCCTGCTATTCGCCCCTGTCATGCACACCAAATGCTGGTCTTTAAACCGAACGAATGGGGCTTGTATTCTTAACCTTCAATATAAATAAAGACAAAAATACTCAATAAAAATTGACAAGATAAAAGAACAACATTTGGGATTACCACACAAGTAGTTAGTCTAGAGGAAAATGTGGATTTTGAAGTGGCTTGGCACTGAAAGTGTAGCTTGATAAAGCTAGAGGGGAAATATAACACATTAATCTGGAACGCCTATGGATATTTCTAAATGTCCACTCAAATGACAAACAGGTTTTCTGCTTTCAGAACCAAAACCCTCAGATTCTGTCAAGTCAATGTGCACCCTTCTACATCAACACTTACCGTGAATCTCGAACATAGAGGATAGAGTGCTGTAGGTCACAAACATGGCCAGAAAACATATTCTATGACTCTTTTTAGCAGGACTCTCAACGACAGGATAAAATCCATTAGGAAAAAAGCAAAGTGGACCAGTAGTCCTAGTAAATGCAATGTGACAGTGGGAAGAGTTTTCTACTAGTTTTCTCCAGGCCCCTGTAGTACCATATTTCAACTGTACAGAATGCCAGTCTGTGCAAGCCTGTCTACACAGTGAACACGCTCAGTAACTCTCCTTCGCCGCAATGCACCTCCAACTGCTAAGAAAAGAAATGATTGATTCTGACTTGGGCCGTTCAATAATGCAATGCAATTAATCTCTATCCCTTACAGCAATCACTACGTGCTTACTACAAGTGCTTGAGGTAGAGGCAGACTGTGTGCTCAAAACTGGCAGGAAGCACTGGCACGAGTACTATTGTGGAACTGGCAGCCAATGTCACATCTCCTGCAAACAGAGCAGAGATTTTCCTGAATGCCATATAAGTTTTCAGTCAACCTGGAACATTGAGGGGAGGCAAATATCATACAAAGATATAGAAAAACAGTGACAGTCTATAATTGGGGAACACAACAACCCCAAAACACAGCTGCCATCCATCAAGACCAGTTTATGGAGCTGATAGGAGGCCGTTATTCCCAAATCTTGCCTGTATAGAGACCATGTTGTGGTCAATTCATCTTAATCTGCTCACATACTCACACACCAAACACATATTAACCTGTGCTGTGAAAGAACACCTTTGCAATTTGCAAACCGGCAGATTGAAACAACCGTCACACTGCAAAAAAGCCAAGACAGACTTTTCCCATCTTAAAACAGTAAGAAACAAAAATGCATAATGATTTAGCACAACACTTGAAGTGCAATGGCTTATTTTGAGAAAAAAATACAAGTTACAGGAGGTCAACCAGGCAACATTGAGAGAGGTTTATGCCATAAAAGCATAAAGTTTTAAGAGCAGGTTCCCATGTACTGCGGCTAAAAGTAGCTGCCAGCCTGAGGCAATTTGGACGGGCACATTTTCTGGCAGACATTAATTTTTCTTCCCGCAGCCTAGAGGGGGATGCCATTTAAGTTTTCAATCAGTAGAGAAATACGGTAATGAGCTTGTGGAAAGGCAATCAATGGTACATGTTTAGAGAGAGACAGAGAAAAATAAACTTGGTTAATACAAAGTGAGCCTTCATATAATAAAGCAACGGCTTGTAACTGCCACAGTAAGTGGGCACGTCAATATTTGGTGTTGCTGAATGAGCTTTCTCAGTTAATTTGTGTATTCTGAGATCCTTGCATGGTGAGGTTAGTGCACAATAGATTTTGAGTAATGGAAGTGGTTAGGAATCCCTAAAACTACAGATAAATGATGCATGCGATGGTTCAAGCCCATTAAATCTTACATGTATAAGCACACTCTTGAGAATCTAGAAGTGTACATCATATCTCCTCATGACCAGGGACATTGGAACATTTTCCAACAACTTTCATGTAAAGTAATGGTGCCATTACTACAACAATCCCCAGGAGTGACCTGGGATTAAATGGCTTGATTATGGCCTCAATGGTGATGGCTCAAATATCATTTGTTGAGGAGATTAAAAAAAAAAAAACTTCCTATTACCAGCGTTGAGTTTTACCCACTGTGTTATATCATATGTGCTCTGAAAATACAATATTTAGAGCATTTATAATGGCATTTAACAGAGGTTTAGCAATTATTTAGCATAAATATTTTTGCTATTTTTTTAATAAAAACTTAATTTGTAATAATGTATGTATAAATTATACACACATACATATAAACATATAATATAAATATATCTTTTATTATAGTATTATATTTTGTTTCCATTGCTGGGACTGCAAATCCCTTCTCTTATGATTGCACATCCTAGTAACAGTATTAGAGAATCAGAGACAGAAAAAACATCCCATTTGAAGGCATGATACAAAGAAGTCAATGTATTCTGAGCTCCTAAGTGCATTCTGGGTATTGTAGTCCTGCCAGCTGCATGCTTTGAGAAAGAGGCCCATATTGAATTACATTATGATTCATCCAACCAGGATTCAGGCTTTCATCTGCAGAATATAATTGCTCTGTAAACTTGTCTCCTTGGATTCATTGTCAATATGAAACACGCACAAGCTGTCAGATTTTGAAAAGCTCTACCATAAACATGCACTTTGCAGCCATTAACCCTTTAGCTATTCAGTTCCGACCTCTGTCCCTTCTCTGCAAAATCATTCATTCAAAAACCAGGATGCATCCAGGATCACTGTGATTTGAGGAATACAAGTAGTTGATGAACACGCACACACATTGTCCTGTTATAAAATTCACACAATTAAATAAAGAACAGTGACACTTCTAATTCCAATCACTTGCAATCTCATTTTGGACCAAACCCAGCTGTCTCATAAGTCTTATTTACAGCCACTCTGTCCTACGCTCCCACAGTGGAACAGTAAGGAAAAAAAGCATAACTTTTGGACTCAACAACAATGGTCCGCTGGCCCAGGGCCAGTCTGCGAAGGTTCCGTGCTATCTGACAGAACCATCACTTGAACTAAAAAGAAAAAAGTCCTTTTTATAGAGGCCTGAACTCACAAAGCACTTCTGATAGCAGTGGCATTATACGGCCCATCTCTTAGTGCCCTGGGCACATTACAACAATGGCTTTTCAGAGTTGCTCTTGAGCAAAAAGAATTGTTGTTTTTTACTCACAAGTGCCAAAAGCTCCTCAAGCTTCCTCTCTTGGTTGTCCGTTAAACTCCTGCCTCTGAACAAAGGGATGTGATTTTCAGACGTGGAAGTGGGGACAAGGGAGCATGACCGTTTGGGGCGTTTTCCCAGGCAATTCTCGGCTGAATCCTGAGCACTCACCCAAAGTGCACCAGCAATGAGATGTGCACGCACGCAACACTTTCAAGTACACAGAGCCACCAAGATGAGAAAAAACGGGTGCATTAAAGGACAATGTGAAAATACTTCGACATGGATTACTTGTGAATGCCACAGATCTAAGACATTTAACACATTTCCCATTTTGAATTATGATACTGCTTAGTTCGTTGGACCATCTCAACCGAACCGCTCCAGAGTTAGTAACAGGCCGAGACCACCTTATTCAGACGATCTTTTGATTGATTGTTTTGGTGCAGATCTAAGCATGATTACCGTGTTCATATATGCCTAAACGAACCAAACTAAACAAGCCAGAACACCCTTAGTTATTTGCATAATTTACTAATGAATTTTCTGTTAAAAATAGTTATTGCACCGTGACTACGTAACATGAACATGAATAAAACCATTAAGAACGAATCATTAAGATAAATTTTAATACAGTGTATCCCTAGGTTTAACATCTTTACAGTTCAACTATTCCGTTTGGCTCGGTGTAGATTTCAGTAAAGGTTTAGCTTCAAAGGTTTAGCTTGAAAACTTTAGCTAAAAAAAACTTGTCTGATAATGTGACTCGGATCATGTTTTGGATGCGGGTGAGAGAAAAGGAAATCATGCACAGCTGGGAAGAGGCCGGGTATAAAGCCAGCTTGTTACCACAATGCCACAGACTGCAGCACTTTTATGCTCAACTGAACAAAAGAAATCCTGTGCCATTTTTCCACAGAGCTAATTTTCTCTAATGAACTCCTTGCTGATTAAAAAAGTACAGACAAATCTTTCAAAAAGGAGGTTGTACTTGCATCAGGACACAATAGCGAATGAAGTTAAGAAAATTTTGAGGCAATGCATCATGGTTGGGCTGCTCAGATCAGATTGAAAACTGATTTAGCGTGTAAAATGGCACACACTACAGGAATGAATATTGGCATAGCACCGCTGTGCCTCACCAGGATGGTATGTTATCTCAAAATAGAAAAGAAAAAGAAAGAATACCCTATAAAAGGGGCTCCGTCCCCTTGCGATAACATGGACCCCAGAATTGGTTTATGGACTACTTTACAATGCTAATCAAAGTAGCTCCTGATGATGAATCTTAGTTGCTGTAATGAGGGAGCAAGCGTCAACTGCTTCATGTCGAACGACATTTCCAATGCTCAGACAAAAGAGCTAAAGGATTCTCAGTTATTCCATGCCATGAGGGTTTGACCTGTCAGTTGCTGCAATAAATCACCTCATATCTACTGCAAGGCCACTGAATAATAATGGTGGTCAAAACATAATGAGCAAAGCTAAGAAACTGAATGTAATTAGTAGCTACAGAGAGAAACCTAAGACTGCTCTCGCATCAATAAGCAGTAGAGGAGACTTTTTGTGCACTTTATGTGAGGATTGTTAACAGTGCATTTGATTGACAGAGTTGTTGCCAATGTACAGATTCAAATCAGTCTTTTATGAGGGTCCATTTTGGCTTAGGTGCTAACTTACATTTATATCTTGTCTACAGTACATGAGAGTCTCATAGGCAAATAAATCTTTAATATCTGCTTTTCAGCTGTTGTGCAGAGCACCACAAACTCGAGTACAAATTTAAACAGCATGCAACAGTAGTAAACAGTGGCACGTATGAGAGAAAAAGGTACACAGACACAATCTTCCACATGCACATGATGGAAGGTGACACTCTGGCACACAAACTACTGCAGAAAACCAAAGTTGCTTGGGTTCTTTCAAAAGAAACCTTCACTGTATACAAACATGCCTACTTCACTTCTATACTATAATGGAAAAAGCAATACTTCATATAAGCAGGATTTTTACTCAGAATTAACAATACAGTAGGCAACCAGTTAGTTGACTTGTATATGCTGAGATTCAGAAGTGTGCAACCAATGGAGACTTTGCAATCCAATGAAAACGCAGAGGAGACAGATTAAAAAAGATGGGGGAAAAGAGGTGGAGAACTGTGAGCCAGGTGAATTGTTTAAATTGCATGTTTAACAACAACCAATTTTCATGATTGGTACATCAAATGTCAAAGAACACATAGGTCAAAAGGATAATGCCAACATGACAGATTTAGAAACTATATGAAAGTATACAGAAATTCATACATGGCCCATGTGAGTTCCTCAGGACCACCTACACTAGTCCTGAAGCCTCATCTGCAATTTTCTTGCACTTCTATTGCTCTTTTTCTCATTTTCTCTATTCGTCACTCTCAGCTAAAAGCAAGGTTATAAATGATTGCAGTTCTGCAATGATTAATCGTGTTAGAGATGATTTTGAGAGACTTTGTGTTTGTTGTGGCGCTGAAATAACTCAATTATGTTCTGCAAATGCAGTATGCGACTAACAGAATGGCTAATAGTCCGAAAGTGCTGATGTTGGTGTGATGCAGGGTGACACAAATGATTATACTAAAATCAAACAATTTTATTTTGGCTGCACCAATTTGAACAAACATTGGTGTCCAATATGAGCTGTTTGAGAGCTCATAAATCAACATGAGATGTCTGGGGGATGTCTGTGTGTCTTTTCCAACATCTAACATCTTTCTTATACTTCATATGCATAAAATACGACTTGGTTTCATATAATTTATCTTAAATAATAATAAAAAAAGTATTTGTTTTAAGCATAAACCTTGATTTGTGCCTAAAAAAAACAAATAAAAAATGATTTCTCAGAAAACATATCTTAAGAAATTTCACTACTCTTTTTTTGCAGTGTAATTTACAATTGCAGCACACTAACCAGACTGTGTGGGTCACCTAAAGCTGGCATCTACTTTAACAGTCCCCAAATTATGTTCTTTTTCAAACCAATAATTCAAGTGTAATTCGTTCCATTTCAACACTTATCCATATGGTGTGAGCAATCAGGGCTAAGAGCAGAGCTTAACACAAATCTTAAGACTTCCACTGAAGCTGTAGGCAGAAGCAGTAAGAAGCAGAGACGCACATCAAATTTGAAGAAAAAACGCAAAATGACTGAAGTTATTCAGATTAATTTTGCAGAGACAGTCAGCCATCCTCAACATATACAATAAAATCCTCCATCAACAGAGAAACCATTCGAATGCAGAGTTGGGGAAAGTTACTTTTAAAAGTAATGCGTTACAATATTATGTTACTCCCTTAAAAAAAACTAATTGAGTTAATTAGCTTGTTTTTAATAATTATAACAAAAACAAAACAAAAACAAAAGTTCTATTCTTGGCAAATCTCAAGGTTCTTTCACACAAAAGATGAAATGGCACGCAAGTTCAACACTTTTACTTCAGCAGTACAAACTAAATTAAACAAAAATGTGATGTTTAGAGTAATTTTGCTTATTAGTGTGGTTGAATTGGATCATCGAAGGTCAACAGCAAAGACATTGGTAAATAAAATGAGATTAAATATTTAAATTACATATTTAAATTTTTAATTATTGCAGGTTCGCTTAATAGTTTGTGTTTCACTGTTATTTATTTATTTTGAGGAATACATATGTTTTTGTGCAAGTGAGATGAGTAAATGCACCCTCATTTAGTCCAGAACTACAATAACCACCAATTCAGCACACAAAATGCCTTTGTACTTACTCCAAATTTCTCTCACCATGTGGACAGGAGGGGTGTCAGTCAATAAAGGGGAAAATAAACTAACTTATTTGAAAAAGTAACTTAGCTGTAAAAGTAAAAGAAATGCATTACATTACTCATTACTTGATAAAGTAATCTGATTGTGTAACTCACGTTACTTGTAATGCGTTACGCCCAACACTGTTCGAACGGATGGATAGAGAAACAGTTTAAACCACAAACTACAACTGTGCTGTATGCGCAAGGCATTTGGACCCTGATCTCATCAGAGCTGATTGATGAGAATGAGAATGGTGAAATCAGAGAAGACGAGGTAGAAAGAGATGGGAATAAAAGAGGAGTTTGATCAAGCGAAAGGGAGTGCAAAAGTGGAAGATGGGGGAGGGGATCTTCCCAGGCATCCCATATACGTCTGAGAGGCTGCAGGCAGAGTGGACCATTAGGAGGATCCAGCGCTTGATGAGGAAAGCTGTGATAGAATGTGCACAGACATTTCACTGAAAGCTACATAGGATGCCAAACTCCTAGATCCTAGTCACATGTCACTTACCTAACCAAAACATGGATACATTAGGACATGTTTTGACATTAAATACAACATATAGTAGCACAGAAATTAAAAACAAAAAAAGCTAACCTATATAAAATGTTTTAGAAAGCAAACAAAAAAAGAAAAATGCATCACAGAAAAAATATTAAATGCTTTCAATAATTTAGAAAGTTCTTTTAATAGTTGAAAATGTTATAAAATAACAGATAAAAACATATTCTAAAATTAGGAGAAAAAAAGAGAATTAAAAATGTATAAAGAAAATAAAAATATAAAATTATACATAAAATAAAAAGTGGCATGTGCCGTAAATGAGAAAAGTGCTAAAATAAATGCTGACATTTATCTTTATTATATGATTAAGCAGTTCATGTAAACAGAATACTGTAATAGTTAACCTTAACTTAAATGAGATCATGCTCATAATTAGAACCAACATAAATCACAGTAAAATATTTTAAGTGCTGCGGTTTTGCACAGACATTTTAGGCACGTTATTGACTAAATTATGGAGTTTGGGTCCCTTAGAACCTCATTAAGCAGGCAAACGAAAACTGCAATGGTAAACAATCCTGTTGCATTTAAATTGAATGTCTGTGATGTGCGAAAGCATTGACAAAATAGTAGTTAACAAACCGCATTTCTTAGCATTTAATCAAAAATAATGACAAGTAGCATGTCAACAAGATTGACCAGGTTTGCCCATGCCATGTAAACATCTTAATCCAAGTAATTCCGTTCTCTGATAATCGTGAATAATCCCTAGATATGGCTTGAGTCCTCCTTTTAGTTTATAGGGGTATTGCCCTCTTTTATTACTCACCAGGCAAGTAAACTAATCCGCAATGATTTTCATTGGTTGCAGCAAAAGTGTGAAGATGAATTTATAGTGTTACATTACAGATCTATAATTTCCACTTTGTAGCATATTTTCTTTTTGTAAAAAAACAACAACAAATTTTGTAAAGAATAAATATAATTATAATTATTTATTGTGTTAACATGCCCCCCCCCCCAAACCCAACTAGATTAGATTACTTCACGCTTTTTCGCTGCAAGCAGAGCTGTAGAGTAGCACTGACCATTGCTGCTGACCATAAATTGAACAATAACAGTTGATAGTTTATCTGACACAATAATGAGGATGAATTCTCAGTGGACTTTGCCGTCTGCAGTGGAGAGCACCGTGATCACTGGGGTTAAGATTTAATATTGAGTTAATATTACTGTTGTTTACTCTACTTAGCACTATTTGTCATTTAGTCTGACATTTTTAGGTGTCCCCATCAATTCAAAATTCAAAAAAGAAAAAAAGGATTCATGACTGTAGAGGCATGGCACACGTTTGACTCACCCTGAGATGAGTGCGATACTCATGGGGAGGATGATACGGTACTGTCATTGAAAATTAATGCTTAATGCATTCCTTAATGGCTCTTACACAACACATCAGAATTCATCATGCCTCTTTGTTGCTGAAGGCTCCATCGCATGCAGAGAAAAGGGAGTGATAATAGGTTACGCTTTTGCTTTCAGCGAGGACATTTCCAGCGGGAGGATGAGGTGGCCTTACAGTACACGGTGAGAGGAGGAAGTATCAAGCCCATTGTAAATGAGGCCAGTGCAGTGACGTGATATGACAGCCCGAATGTGATGGGATGGTCTGAATTTCATGGGCAGAAAGAACAGCAACATCTATAAGGTGAGGAGAAGGCATTAAAAAACAAACAAGCAAGCATTAAACAGTGCAAGTTTTTTTTTTCGTTAGCACTAAACAAGTTCGCTAAAGTTTCGTTAGCTTCAAAAACAAAGAGAAAAGTTAATGATGGACAAGGGATGGTGTCCTAATATGGACAAAATTAGGTGGTGTAAGCTTGACAAGAGCTTATGGAATGTACTGTATGCCCTGCTAAAACAAGCTTAAAGGGATAGTTTAACCCAAAAAATAAAGTTATGCCATTATTTATTCATCATTGTACTGATCCAAACCTTTTTCACTTTCTTGAACAGAAAAAAACAAAAACAAAAAAGAACAATTTTGAAGAATATCCTGGCTGGTTCCATAATAAACGTCAAAGAGTACTAGGACAAAAGTTGTTTTAAACGCAAAGGGTGGCCACACCAAATATTAATTTGATTTAGTTAATTGATAAATAAAATGTATTTATGACATTATTTTTGAAATTAGTCTCACTTTACAGCATTTTTACACAAGTGCCAAAACGTTTTCACAGGGTCTTCGAGACGTTGCCGCAGTTCTTCTGTATTTAGTCTGTCAGTTTTTACTGTTTCTTCATTTAAATCACAGACAGACTTGATGATGGTGAGATTAGATCTCCATGTGGAGCACCGGATGTTGTCAGAACCCTTGTGCATACAAAATTCTCTCTGGATTATTACAATTAAATGGCAAAATGAATGTTTGGAAAAACATAGTCTGTGCTTTATTCCAAGCCTGAAGTCATAGATGTGTGCGTGGAATTTCAGTGTGCTTCTATTCATTGAGAGTCACTGAGTCACTGAAAAATGGATCAGTCTGATGTGTGAACAAATCATTCACAACTGTTCCCCCAAAAGCATAAACCCTAAGTAGAAACTGTTGGCTCCAAAGATCTCGATGATCAACTTTGGCATGCAAAGCTTTTCGGAAAAGCAGCCCTGATCTGTTTTATGAAGTGAAACATTCAAAACTCATTCAAGAGATCAGACTTAGGCCCCGTTTACACAAAGGGAAAATGCAGATAATTCCCTGCGGTTTGGCCTCTCATTTACACGAAAACCCCGTTTTTATCACAGAAAACGACTATTTCTAAAAACTCCGGCCAAAGTGGAGATTTCTGAAATCGCCGGTTATGTGTTGCCATGTAAACTGGGAGAAACGGGGTTTTAGGTTCTCTCTTGTCGATTCTGAGGATTCTGATTGGCTTGAATGGCTTTATCCTTCTCCCTACACTGGCGCCCATAGGTTTGGCATAGTTATGATGGCGCTCGCGGCATTTATGCGGGTTGTGTGCACGATGTTATTATTTATGATGTAAAACGGGGGGATCGTTTCTCTAAATACCCAGCTATGTGTAAACGTAGCTTTAAAATTAACTGATTTGCCAGGGTGCTTTTGTCCTTCAAAGAACATTAAATACAGCTGTCAATTTTTTTAAATCATGATTAAATCGCACCATTTTGTGATTAACAGCGATTAATAACTGTTAGTCAATTACTTCAACATTGCAGCTTATATCAAAGGATGACCATGACTAACTGTGACCTGATCCAGAGCAAGGACAAACAGTGCAAAGTGGTTAATGAAAGTGGAGAAGAACATACAGTCATCAAAACACCAAGAGAGTCCTGTGTAATGTGCATTTAAAAACAGAAGACAAAAAAGATGAATCTAGAAAGTGTGCCAAGTACTTTCATCTCATTTTATCCCAAATGAGAATGATGAGACAGTATCCTTCTACTATTCAACAGAAGGCCTTAGGTAACCATCTCTTTTTTGGCATAATTGCTAATGCGTAGAGAAAGATCAGCTGACTGTGAATGGTGACTGGGGAGGAGAGATGATTGTGGAGGGACCATCAGGCTTCATTATCACCTACTAACTGTGAGCAGCTCGTTAAAATATCAGACTCCATCCTTCTTTAGCAACCACGGGCCTAAAACAGCTGCCACTCCGCAACAGCCGTTCCCATAACCATATTTCAAGAAACGCTGCCATCTTTCCAGAAGGATTTTGAGAGGGTTATGGGCAGATTTTAATTTGTGTTTGCTTGAACGTGTCTTTGGAAAGCAAAATTTTGCAACACACAAATTTCTAAGTGGTTGATGGGACAGTAGACCACATTGCATTTAGATAAACAGTGAAATAAATATGTTGTTGGCTTTCTACTATCTGCCAATATTAAGGGGGAAAAGAAAGGGAGGTCTTTGATTATAGTGTGGCCAAAACAAATTAGCATTTTATCAGAAGGAAACATTTTGTTTTACTTTACTGTCAAAAAGATGATATTTCATATGCATTTATTTTTCCTTCATGGTTTCTTGTGACCTACTAGAGGAATCTCTGCTTTGATTTTAGGCAGATCCTTGATTTAGCTCACAGCTCCTTTGAGACATCTCTTAGAAGTGCTGGCACTTTCTTTTTGGGAACCAAATGCATTCTGTCATAACAGCCTTGGTGGCTGTCATGAAGAATCCAACCGAAAACTCTAATCGCACAAGAGGTATTTCCTCTTTATTCCTCTCAAGCAGGTATTTGCCACTTTAGTCTATATTATACACAAAAATGTAACATAGCAATGACAACTATTTTCCAGATATAGTGTCATATTTCTGTAAATTAACCTATGCCCAGCTATTCATTTATCATCCAGGACTATGGCACAAAATAAAGCCATGTTATTTATAGGGATGAGGCTAACTATCTCAGACAAATACCATAATCTGTAACGAATGCCAACAACAAAAACACAGGGTGACATTAAACTCTACTCAAAAGAGCATTCACAAGCAATTTTACTTCAGTATTGTGTCATGTTTCAAGCTGAAAAATGATTTAAAAATAAATAAAACTAATTGGAGTGTAGGAATTTATGCTTTAAGCAATTAATGAATCCTGAATAGTATGACAGATATTTAGCAGGAAGGGATTTAAAAATAAGAGGGTTGGGGATGTCACTTCAGGGTCAGATCAAGTTATGTATGATAAAATGTACAGTTTTACGACTGGTTCTATCATGATTTGCATTTTAAAACAATTGGTACTTCAGTGACACTTTAGTCTACTCCTGTGAACAGGAGAAAACAAATAAGCAAAATGGATGCCGTGCATTAGGTTTCTGGGAACCTCACAGCAGGGAAAGGACACTTGCCCTGAGCTAAAATAAGGCAGCTAATGTTTCATTTAGGGAGTCTCTCTCCAAGAAAAATATTCAGCATTTAAAACAGTATTTTATATACTAGTATGCTCAGGACGATACCAGTTTGCAGAAAAAGGGGGTTGCAAGTTTTGCTTGCTGAAAAAAATCTTGTTGAAAACCGTTTGTAAGTTAATAAATAAAAGTGTACAAATTTCAATTCCACACAAAGCTACAAATGTAGGAACTATAATGGAATGATGGTTTGAACACTCACAGACTACGTTCATAGTCAGTCTTTTGGATTGACAACCAGATTTACTAACATGTGACTTTCGATTGGACCAGCATAAGGTTCTGTATGTTACAGATTAGCCAATCTCACTCTAGAAATGTGAAAGAATAAGCGAATGTAAAAGAAGTCAGTTCAGATTAATAGCCAAACTGTGTGTGAAACCAACTGCATTTAGCCAATAAAACAGAACTGAAAAACCGTAGCCATATTTCCACTGCAAATAAATGAAACAACATTACATTGGGTCACCTCCACCAGAACGTCCTACGGTCAAATAACCATATTTATTATATCTTTCCACTACTCTTTGTTATGGTGATATGATCAATTTATCAGAACATAGTCCTCCCCCAAAGTGTGGGTCCTGCAATGAGCCCACGGGATAAAAATGAAGTGTATCATAGAAGGAATGACAGCAGGCCACACGAGGGAGAATTTGATAAATGAATGAGAATGGACTAAAACCTGACCGTGATTTATACATGAGGAAGGCAGAAATGAAGAAGAGAGGCAAGAGTGAGCCGAAACAAGGTACCTAGGCAAATTGAAGGGGGACGTGGTTGGGCTCGGGGAGCAAACGCGTGACATTTCCAGGGTTTTGCTATGGGTTAATTAGCAGTTGATCCCTTTGTGCACGCCAAGCTGCCATTGAGTTTTAAAAGCAGCATAGCTTAAAGTCTAATTACATTTAACGCACACCTGAAGCATTAAGCCAAAAAGAAAATGTAAGTGACATCTCTACATTTCCCAATAATCTAAAAATATTCCAAATGGCATTTATTCCTTCACTTCCTCTGAATGACTAAGTCGGACTCCAGCTGGGCCAATTATGTGTCTAATTCTATGTTTCGTACAGAGCGCTTTGCTACTGCATGTCAAAGTGAAAACCTGACATTAAAAATAACGCTTGAAAGAAATAAGTCATTAAGGGAACTGGTTTGCAGCATTCAGCTGACATCACAATCACCACAGCTTGATCAAAAACAAATTATTTTCATTAACGTCTCCCCACAAAAAGAAACCAAAGGTAACGTAGGAATGAAACATGGCTTCAGTCGCACAATTAATTCCACCAGTCATCCTCAATTCAAGATAGCAACGTCTGAGAACACCACAGTTCTGCAGGTTAAAATTCTCAGAAAGGTTGTTTGTGCAAATCAGCGCTTTCATGTGTGGCGGTGATGACTACATCACTATTGCTAATGGTGATGAGTAAGTATCTTGGGCATTGCTTTGTCTGACTAACATGCTCCCACTGATTCAGCACTGTAAAAATTCCTGACATACAATGCAAAACTCAAGCCTTACCTAAAACCTAAAACCTTACCTATACTTACTGTAAACATACACTTTTTTTTATCATTATGGCGACTTTCCATTCACTTATATTGTTTTTATGCTAAGCTAATGGTGGTTTCTATCCCGTAATTTAACCACTAAAAACAGAAATCATGTGTCATTATTTAGTATGTTTATTAACCCATTTGGGGACCCATGTCTGGTTCAAGCAACATTATATATATATATATATATATATATATATATATATATATATATATATATATATATATATATAAAACTATAATACACAATAATACAAAAGACAATGCAACAACAAAGCTTTGCTAACACCTGGATTCAATCACACTTGGACTGTCCATCATTCACCAGGAAAGCTGTGGAATTGGAATGAGGATTACAGGACTCCCGGCTCCTCTCTTCCCTGTCATTACCCATGCTGCCCCAGGGCATCTCATGAACGGGAACCTGCATTCTGTATACAGGGAAACTTTGAAACAACTTGAAACAAAAGGTAGCTTGCTCCAAGAAGACCACTACCGTGTTGTATACAATTCATTTTAAACAAAGGCAGAACAAAGGTTGGGAAAGATGCTAGTCAGTGGTGTTTTTGAAACCAAGCACCACAGCTACCTGAGACCGCTATGGTGTTGAAAACGATGCCCCGTTACACACACACACACAGAGAGAGGCGCACACACTCAAACTTCTCACCTGCAATTAAAGGGCATTGTGCTATCCAAACACACCAACTAGCACTCAAACAGCAGTAGCTCAGCGATGTCCACCAGTATGGCCACTCTAGTGCACACTTAACGGCCAACACAGCATTAAACACATTCTAAATCAATAGAAACAAATGGTGACCGACTGAGGGCATCCATCAGACAATGGTAGTGAGGTCAACACACCCCCATACCCTTATAAACACTCACACTGACAAGGAACCTCAACTGCAGCAAGCTTAAGTCCCTCCAGGAGTTTACGGTCTACAGATAAACCATTCAATTCATCCCTCAAAGCGGAGTTTCCCATGATGTCTGCCCTAGGCTAGTGATTTATGCAATAGTAATACAATGACTGATATCCAAGCTCTAATACCCCCCAGCCAGCTAGTGGAATCACTTACGGTGCAGGTGCTCGGAAGCATAGTAATAGACGTCCTCATAACCCTCATGATAATCCTCTTCCGGGCGGTACTTTTTGCCCTTGCGTCTCCTGGACCTCCGGATCTGCTTGACGAAGCCAAAGAAGCGATCCATGCCTGCCCACCGCGTGCAGTCCCCCTGACACAGGCGCAGACCGCTGCACTCCGCCAGCGTGTGAAGGTTTGTATTCTGTTTCACAGAGCACGGCTCCGAGAGATCTCAGAAAGAGAGAAAGAGTGAGACAGAGGCGGAGAAGAAGAGAAGGAGGGGTAGGGAGTTGCAGGGGGGAAGCGACGGATAGCAATCAGCTGGAGAAGATGGGTCAAATATCAGTCTTCTCTGGTGCACTGGTCTCCTTTAAGAAAACCATGCGTGGAAGGGTCCTCAGCAAATAGCTGAATGGGTCTGTGAGCAAGCGTGCACGCAAGTGTAGGTGAGAAAGAGTGTGCACAGGGTAGGAACAAAAGAGAGAGAGAGCCAAAAAGGAGAGAAGGGAGGGGGGAACAAACAGAGAAGTGACAAAAACACAAAGTTCAAAGGAACCAGCAGCAAGGCGAGGAATCCTTGGGCTGACTGTTTCATTTCAGAGTGGGAACAGGGGTGGGGAGTTTGTCTGCCTTTAAAATAAGCATGAGGGTTTATCATCATAAGAATGACAAACAAAGCAGTTGTGCACGAGTGGGGTGTGGATGGAAATCCTCAAGGGTCTCTCCAGCAATTCCATTGCAAGACAAAAGCGATAATTCCACTAGATAGAAGGGGCACTGTGGTCGCCGTGGCACTGACAAAAAGCTGAGAGGATTACAGCAATCTCCAATTCACCGCCAACACCAGCCTAGCCAGCTGGTGCTGCCTGGATCAGCTGCTAATAGGACTAATGGGGCAAGAGGACTTGTTAATTGAGCAGTTTGCCAACAATGACACCCAGGCGTGTGTCAGTAACCCATTCATTCAGAAGGGGTGGGTGACATGTCACCCCCAGGGTGATGATAACTCCCGAGAGACTCCTGAGAGCTGATTCCGATTGTGCTGATGTCATTCTACCGCCTTGACATTGGGTAAAATGGTCAATGTCTGTCTCTGTTCTAACCTTCATGTACTTTTCTTCCCAGCACTGGAGATGGACAATCACGTCAAAAACACCCTGTGATTCTTCGACTTATGGAATCACCCATTTTTGTATTGCCAATTCTCACTGTGATTGGATGGCTGAGGTAGATCATCAAGGTCTAAAACATATCAGGGGAGAATAAAACACTTCGGAGAAGGCTCGCTTGGCACATGCAAGCGTCTTTTCCGTGATGTTGAGCCTTTTCTTTTGTTCAACGCAGCAAGGGGGCTTTCTTTGTCTGAGGTTTGTCATACGCACAAGCACGTAGTAGGAGGTTTAATCCCACCCCGTTGGATCACTCCTTTTCTTATGTCGTGATTTTCATTTAGCAGCTATAGCCAGGTTTTCACACGTTAAGGATTACATATGCATTATTTGGTTTGTCTGAGGTTGTGGAAGGAAGAAGAGAAAGGAGAAAAAAAGGGTCAGAGCGGAGCCATCATCCAGCGGTAAACACACATGGTCTAGACATGTCAAGTATCGGTTTGTACAGGAGATATTCCCATTAAGTTCCCATTGTTTCCGGTTACATTGCTAATGCCATTCAGAAAAAAATACATTTATTATTATTACTATTATTATTAATGCTTTTATTGTAATTAATCACATTATATGATCACATATTGACAGCCCATTTACAGCTGTACTAGAGCTTACTGCATGATTCTCAAATATCCTCAAACACTGAAGAAATAGGATCTAAACATCCTATCAAATAAGACATCGCCTCTCTGATTGTCTACTGATGAGCAGACACATGCTTCCTCATCAGGGAATAGTGCATCAAGGGAATTCACAGCTCTAACAATTTGGACACCCAGACTTGTTTATGCAATCTGTCTGCCACCTGAGGCAATCAATGCACATTCAACAGATTCATTATTGTTTCAGGAAATACAAAAATCGAGACGCAATCTAGCTTGCGGGTTGGGTGTTTAATTAGCTCAGTGGTCGCCATACATGTAATAAGACATCCTCCGTCCACATTGGAAGACTGAGTTTGGATTCAGGGCAGCTGTTCTTTGCAAAACTGCAGAACAGAGGCAGTATTCTCAAGCAGGGGTATATGAATCCGTATGAAAAGAGTTCCTTTATAAAATAATTATTGTCTTTATTGGAGATGTGCAATTCACAATGCAGTAACTATTACTATTCATGAGGTAAGTGCATTGTAATTAAGACTATGGCTAGGAGATGGTGTAATTAGGGCTAATGTGCTATATTTCATAATATTCCATCTGGTACTTTAGAATAAGAGCTGTAATGTGAAGCGTCAAGGAGTAATAATTTTGTGATGGTTTGTGCTTGTATGTTTTGAGGATTAGACACAATTTGAGGATTGTGTGAGTCTCTCCTGAGATTGTTTTTAGATAAACCACTGCAGTAAAAGCCAGGCTTTAAACACTGAGCCTGTGCCAAGCTCTTAGTGTCTCTGCACCTACTCTGAGCTAAGCATTTGCTGCAGTCACCTATTCTCCTGACTAGCTCACGAACCCAAAATATAACTATGTCTTATTTCTTTTTTGGCTCAATTCCATTTGTATGGTAAATGCTGTGGTAGGCGCAGAGCTGCAATGGGAGTCATTCATAATGGCTGCATGATGAATTCCCTTAAAGGAACAGTTTACCCAAAAATTAAAACAAAATTTTCACTCACACTCATGTCATTCCAAACCATGTCGTTCCACCTTTAGTACTTTGGTCATGAATGTACCAAACAGAGCTGTCCAATTTGTGTATGAATATTTTGAAGCAGAATGAAATGGTTTATTAAAGTTCACAAAACTGGTCTAAACTGTTTGTTCTCAAATCGGATTGATTAGAGTCTCGCCTGAATGGTGAATGACTTTTTTGTTAAATAAAAATCTGATCTGACAGCTTTTATGATGTTTATATTACAGACCAAGTCCTCATTCGTGTCATGAAAAACAGAGAGGCCTGGACATTCTTCAAAAATTCGCATTTTTATTCCATGGAAGAAATAAAGTCATACCGGTTTGAAATTAAGTGGGAGTAAATTACCAAATTTTCATTGTTAAAAGTGAACTACCTCAGTAGGGACAGGCAGACTGAAAGTGTATGCATATGAGCAATCCAGGCAGAACTTAAAATCCTCACTTGTACAACCATTTGAGCGTGAACTGCCTGAGGCTTTTTCTGGAACCAGGGCTGCGCCAGTTTGTTGCAATATGGTAGCTCCTCTTTGGAAGCAAATCCATTGCCTGGGTAGAAAAAAAGGCTGTCCAGACACTACATCTGCTATGAGCAAATGCTTCAGATGGTTGAAACAGCCTCTCGGTAGAGGCAGGAGGATGACAGGTTAAACGTTTGTTTTTTCACAGTTATTTGAACTGAGGCATTCAGAAGTCATGCAGGATTTCTGAGTCAAGTGCTTCACACCTTTACAAACAAACCAACCCACACAAATGAAAATTCAGTATTTTTGAATGCTCACCCTTCTTTCCCAGTGCCCACAGTCTCCCTCTCATGGTTGAGTGAAGCTCTTCTTTTACTAATTTATCACATCTGCAAAGTCTACATTTATTCCGCCCATAGCAAGTTCCATGAAGTACAGAAGGTCTATTTTCATACCTTCAGCTCTAGACTGCTCAGAGTGAAGAAACCTACACTTATAACAGGCACCTGGAAGGTTGCAGGGTCCATCCTCATAAGTTCATTGGGCAGTTTTATGGTGACATTCAGGAGTGTAAAATTAAACTTTATGCCAATGGCAGGTGATTTTAGTTGTGTTTGTGTCAAAGCAAGTTTGGAGCTTTGCGAGTATTAATTTTGGCAGAAAATTAATCACACTGCATTAAAGTTATGGAAACTTGTGTGGTAAGACATAAATATGCTATACTGTGAATTGAGGAAGGTAACAAACGTCAGAAATCAAATATGAGTCAGAATAACATGGTATCTCTGAAACAGCCAAAAGCAGCAGTAAAACTGTATGAATGTGCCTCCCCTATCTCAGATTAGATAGGAAGAGTATTTACTCATTCACAATGTCTCCACTATAACTGTGAATATGAAGCTTATGGCTTGAACAAATTGAAAGCCTTAGCTCACCTCAATCTTCCATAATGACAGCCCTGATGTACTGTTATTACAAGAAGCATTTTAGAGTGTAGGCCCGAGCATGGACCAGCTAATGGAAGGGATTTAAAGGTCAGGCCTAAATGCTCACCAAGATGCGAAACATCCCAAGACCTTCATTGACATTGTCATTAACTTAGTACATACTTAATCTCATGTTGACATCAGGCTCTGAAAGGAACTGATGCAAAGGATTAAGGGGAACCTCACAATGGTTGATTTTTTTTGGTCGAGATGGTTGGTAAAACCCAGAGGAGATCAAACAAGCCTACCAAAATAACTCTGACTGAAGGAAACTATCTCAATGAATGCTGTTAAGAAGCTGGTAAACAGCGCCAGAATGACAAGAATAATGAAAGGAAAAAACGAGGATGAAAATATGCATCTTAAAGTATAGCACTGCTGTCAAGAGCGAGCAGAAGAAAGATAGAAGGATTTACTCTTTCACGTCTGCCCTCTGATTCATTTCACGCCCAGACGGTTAATGTTAGCCAAAGCCTTATGGGCTGACACCAGCCTTCATTCAACATCAAAAAACAGTAGGCAGAACAAAACTGCGACCTTCCCACCATCTACTGGGAGTAGCGCTATAGGAATAGAGGAAAGAAAAACATCATTAAATCATTTAATTCAAGTGTGGGTCTTCCCTCTTCATGCATTGAAGTCTAAATCCACTTTGAAGGTAATTATGCATTTGATTAACAGAAAACATTGAAAGGCCAATAAAGTACCACATACAGTATATTATCAACAAATGAACTATGTATGGGAAATAACAATTGTAGATAGAAGCTGATTCAACTTCTTGAGCTTTATAGCCAGATATAGAATCTCCCAGCCCACTAAAACTGCAACAGTTTGGAGATCAGATTGAGAAAAGAAAGGTGAAAATAAAATAAAAAGTTAAACAAAAAGCTCTGGTGTGAATCTGCAGCAGTTAATACACAAACTTCATGTCAAGGAGGTAGATTCCCATGCAGTCATTCATTCGGCTGGTGGTCACTGATGAAACATGCTGTACTATAAGTGTTGGGCAGTGTTAACCAGCCAGATCCCATCCTGATGTATTCACACCGATTGGTGTCAGAATATAGTCAAAGACCACTTAAGGTCTAGTCAAACATCAATGAAAATGAGTGGGACATTTTTTTTAATCATTGGGGAGAGAATGCATGAGTGCCTGGCCCATCTGAGTGACCTGTCTAGTCTGCTCACTCAAACTGACTGACAGACTTAGGCCTTGTTTACACCTGGTGTTGAGATGCAATTTGGTCAATCAGATAACCATTTACACCTGGTGTTTTAATCTGTCTCTTTTGTCCACTTTCGACCACTTCTGTCCTTATTTCTTTGAGGGAAGGGTCTATGGGCAGGTAAATGTATGGGGTTTTTTTTCCAGATTTTTCGATCTTCACAATTTGAATGCGCACGGAGACAACGAGAAAAACATACAGAAAGCATCAGCTTTCATTCTGCTCTGACAGCCGCATGACCACGCCGAAAGCAGTGAGTGCGTGTTAGAAATCAGGAATGGTGAGAACATTGTGCTTGGTACATTTTTTGTCTTCAAACCAAACTTGGGTCTTCAGCTGACAAAGTTTAAATCCCATCTGGCTGGCATGCTACCCATAATGTTTACATTAGGTCAGTAGCAGGCAGTCTTTTGTGGTTGTTTGAATGCATTCAACCACATGAGCGTTTACACTACGAAAGCAATCTGGTCAATTGTGTTTTCGACTAGCACTGGAAGCTCAAAACGTTTAAAACCCTGTTTACACCTGTAATTAGCGCAATCCCCGTGTGATCTGATCTACCAAAATGCATCTAAATACCAGGTGTAAACAGGGCCATAGAGGAAATCACGCATAGAACTACACAACAATGACAGGAAGGCGGCCTCCAACACAAAGCTAAACTTCTCAAAACTCCACTCACCCTGAAAAGGTCTCTCCTTAACTTCCAAAACAGAATAAAGAATGGACAAAATATGGGAATCATATGCGTTTTGTGATTAACAGCAATCTTTATGTGAATGATCTTATAATGATTTTCTAAAATTCTCAAGAGCTACCTTTTAATTGGTTTCAAACATTATATATATACAACAATGACATACAGTATACAACAAATATAACAACAACAACAACAACAAATACAACAACAGCAGTAATTATATAAAATATAATTATATATAAAAATATTTTAAATATGAATCTACTACTATTAATATTGACATTATTGTTTTATTTATTTGTGTGACACAAATGGAATTAAACAATACTAAATCTGATTAAGAATTGAACCGAAGCCAATAGTTTGTGAATCAAATCAGAAAATCTGCACAGCACAATGCACAGCCTGCCTAACAGAGCCTGAGAGAGCCAAATATATCCAGTAAATGACATTGGATTAATTTAATGGTGGGAATCCTTTATTGATGGCAGTCACGTGAGAAGAGTTCATGTATAAACTCGTTTTAAAGATGAATGTGGAAAAAAGACTGAGAGGGAGCATGCAGATGGTGACAACTCTGAATAAAACATGAGGGGAGAGAGTGACACAGACCGCTAAAAATCAAATTCGGATCAAAGCACAGATTAAGCATGTCACAAACAGCATTTTCAAAAGCAACGACGTCAAGTGAAAGTGTCCAAATCCTACTTTGGACATCTCGACTGACCCAGGCTGACCTCGGGGTCTGGGACGCCAGTTTTGTCCCCTGAACCAGTCAACCTTTTCAACCGCCATCAAACAACTGCCAGCACTGTGCTATAACTGTGAGCGTGTGTACTTCTACAACACATCCTTTAGGCACTCACATTCCCCAGGCACCCCCCATGTGTCATTCCTGACAGAGGGTGAAATCTTCCGCCAGACTTGACAGACATGTCCACATTATTAATGTACGTGACATGACTTCAAATGGAGTCGATTGTTTTCCTCAAGCCTGTCAGTGACAACACAAAATTCAGCACGAAATTTGGCACTTTTACTGGCTAAAAAAAATGAGCCTTTCGCACAGGAGTCAGTAATAAAGGGCATTTTTAAAAATGTAACCAAGACAGCATCTTAACCTTGTAAAACTGTGTGAACAGCCCCTTACACAACACAAAACTTCCAAGAATGAAGGTAGAATTATTGTGATTATTTAAATTGACCAATATTTACAATGTCCTCCTAGGAACTGACGAGAGTTGAATCTGTTTACGGCTGGGTTGAATAAATATGCTTGCCATTGTTCATTACGTTACATGCCCTTGCACACAGCAGACTCAAAGTGATCCACAACATGCAGAGGCATCTGATTAACATCCTTTTATTGTGCATGAAGCCTCCTTAAGCTCTTTGGGAAAGATTCCAATTGCCAAAAGTGCCATTTTGTTGAGTGACAGTTAACATTTTGTCAGATTCGTAGGTCACTCACACTTTACCCAGACTGTCGTCACGATCCAAATGTAGATTCATTTTTGCAGGCCACATATCAAATGAGATGTAAGACTCTCTCTGACTGTCTACAGACTGTCTGCATCTCTGAAATGTAGACAAATGTGCCTGCCAATCACAAAAAGACAATTTTTTTGGAGTACTATTTCAAACAAATACATTGGTGATACACAATGGTGATACTCCATGTTATGACCTATATAACTAATAAATGGATGATATAAAAATTTCACAAAAAAATTCTAAATAAAATCTAAAAATCAATTTTAAAAGTAAATTTAGGCATCACAACATTATAAAGCACTATATGAAAAATTGATTTAAGACACTGAAAAGTGTTAAATTTGTTTTCGTTTTTTTTAAAGGTCAGCTTTAAATGAGCATTAGATCGAAATGTACATGCTCATGTCTCCTATTTATTTTGTTACAATTATGCATTTAGTATCAACCAATAAAATAAAATAAATTTTACCTCAAAAACTCTAAAACAAACATATGTCATACTATTGCTGCCAGTGTCTTTCGCCTAAATGGTTGTGGAGGATAACATGAACATCTAGACAGCAGCCTGCTTTCTTCAGACAACACTACTACTATAAAAGCATCACATGACTTATATATAAAGCTAGCACAGATGGTAGTATCTGTCCCTTGGGAAAGATGCTGTCCTCTCAAAGACATTACATCTTCATGTGGCACACTGTCTTTGAATCGTGAGGAATGTGTTTGTGACACGATGCCCTGTAGGCCACAACTTTTGACTGCCGCAGTAAACACAATCATTCCTCTGAGGATCATGCCATCGCCACGATCTGTCTTCGGCCTTTGTGCCAATATATCGATTCGACATAACCTGCCTAATGGAGTGTGATGCGGCTCAAGCGCCACTGGGGAGTAAGAAAAATTACAAGCACCTCAGATGTCTCAATATCATCAGATTTTTTCTTATAGGATATAAGCCCCAAATATTGTATTAAGATATAAAAGATGTGAAGATGAAAATGTGATGATTTGCCAGAATATAAAGTCTTTCTGCTGCAGGCATATTCTGCGTTGTGAAAAGGGAAAGATAACACCTCTGTTGCTGCTGGTGGGTCTAAAAATATACATTTACAATCACAATAGACCTCTTGTTAGTTCACGTTATTGTACCACATACTTGCAGATGAATACATCGATGACTACAGGGGTTAGAGAGAGACAAAACAGTGTGAACATGACCTAAAATAATTAATCAAAAATTATATATATATATATATATATATATATATATATATATATATATATATATATATATATATATATATATATATAAAAATAAATAAAGGTAAAAAATCTCTAGCATCCAACTGCTTACATAAATGGAAATCCGTATGTATTTATTGTCTTTTATAGAACACACACACAAAAAACACAGGTCATAAAATCATGTTTGGGCTTTCTCACAGTTATGTCTACTGCATCTGGGCCAAATTTTGTCATGATACTGTATCTCAAATTGGAAAAAATGATCGCGGGTCATATAGCTTTAGCCAAGCAGCATGTCATGTCACTGAGGATTTTCTCAAGATCTACGCATCATCCTATGTTGTGAAATTTGTGAGCTTGTTTGAATCGAGCAATCCTGCTTTAAATAAAGATGTGTTATTAACAATGGTTTAGTAATCTTATACATTGTGAAAATGAAGAATGTGGCGCAAAAGCCTCATCTGTATACTGTTTACATGTGCATCGAGGGCGACTTTTTATGGTTTTACGTCATTAAATTGCGATCGGTTCGAAAATTTAGTGTCTACCAAGTGTGTCATATAATGCATGTAATTATCTGCCGATACCGATCTAAGGCCGACTGATCGGAACTTCCCTAATCTTAATGATGAGTACAAATCCTGGCAAAGATAAAAATAAATGAAATAGTAGTGCATTTCCTCTCTTTGCCTGATTAAGTTTGGTCATTACCCCATCTTTTGAGTAAAAGAGCTGCATTTGCTCACTGAACAGTCCTAGCTGTTTAGTGCTTACCTAAATATCAACCCATTATTAGTTAAATCATAATCTAGTTATGCTGAGAGGGATTATTACGAATGAATGGCAATATATATTATATTCAAAAATATGTCTTAAATGTATGCTTACCACCTGCTTTGTCATTTACATTTAATAGTTTAGCAGACACTTTTATCCAAAGAGACTTACAACTGAGGATAACACCACAAACAATCAGACCAGCAAGAGGGCAACAGTATACAAGTGCTGTAATAAGTCTCAGTTAGTCTAGTAAAGTTAAAATATAAATGTATATAACATACGTTTTTTTTTAATCAGAAAAACAAATAGAATAGAAAAGGTTAGTGCTAGTATTAATTGGTGAGGTGTTGGCGAAAAAGATGTGTCTTTAGACATTGTTTGAAAATAGCTAAAGACTCAACTGCATGAATTGATAGGCAGCTCATTTCACCAGCAGGGAACAGTCCAGGAAAAGGTCCATGAGAGGGATTTTGTGCCTTTGGGATGGTACCACGAGGCATCGTTTACTTGCAAAACGTATTTAAACATTAATTTTTGGTTATTTGTATTCAATATATTTTGTGTCTTCAAATGTCTATAGTTCTGTGTGGGGAGTGAACAAAAGGGAGCAATCTCAATTTTAGTCCAACATGCCTTTCTTTACTTTGAATTTAGGATGCAATCTGACTTCCAATGCGACTCAAACTATCCTATTAACCACAGCAGAGCGATAGCTGTTCTTAAAATCATTTAAGGTGAAGGGAACTCATCCAGGACATCTTCCTAGATTTAAGATGGACCAGCATGCTGGTGGGCGGTTCTATAATTTAATTTCCCTTTGAAATAGAACCGAGCAAATTTACAAGAAGTTCAGATTAGGTGCATTGACCGTGAATGATGCATGCATGATTGGCTTGGCAGTCCTGTGGATCACAATAGGAAAATATGTGCCATATGTACACACACACACACACAGCATGCTAGAAGCGGTGATAAAAAAGCACATACGGACGATATTTGTCAAGTCAATTTTGACCCTAATCCTGTTTAAAACATGAAACGTACCAACTGATGTCAGGTGAACACCATGTCTGCCAGTCCGAAGAACAATCATATTACACCAAACTGTGATAGTGTTTCCAGGACAAGAGTCTGTTTCACAAATGTCACATTGGACATTTTATTAGGGTAGATTTTCACATGATGCCATAATGCTTTGATTATTTTTTTAAACATGTGTCTATAAAGGAAATAGACTTCGAAACCCAACATTGGAAGTGTGACAACTAGCCCCAGTCTCCCTTACAATAGATAATGAGGTCTGATACCACCTTTATCTTAAAGCCAAGTAGTACAGAGCTACTTTCAATGAGAACCAAAACTCTTCATTTTAACGATGACAGGCTCTGAGAGCACAGCACACTAATGAAATTCACTTGATTGAGAATCTCTGGCCAGCCAGTACCAACCAATAACCAATATCTGATTTTCACTTTATAAAATGGTGGCAAGGACATTATAAAAGCCTCAAATCAATGAAACATTAAAGGCGTGCTGTTTGTGAGCACTTTACTGAGATAACCTTGATATCTACGAGGACAAGAAACAGAAACCTTTTTTTAGGAGACTTGCACCAGGCTGCATTAGAGAAACTTTATCACTGGCATCTACACATTGACTGAAATACAGGACAGGAGTGCCCGAGAATAAAAGTCAAAACTGTTCAGTGTAAAAGCCTCGTCAACTTGGAAAGGAAAGTGGCAATGCAACTGATCATTCACACTGACAAATATTTAGCCACCGTTCCCGACGGATCATATATTAGAGCTCATAATTGCTCACTTGTTTCCTTACTCAGCTGGCTCTGATTTCTAACACTTCAAAAAAAAAATCTCCCAGCTCTCAATATGCCAAAGTCAGCAGGACGCCATGAGTCAGGCACTATCATTTTAACAGTTACAGCCATGGAAGATAAAATTATGCAGAAATCACACAGTGGGCAAAAATAATATGAAATACTGTGAAATCTATGAAAAGATTGTAACTGCAAAATGATATATATTATTAAATTAAAAGTATATCTAGATGGTGGACCAGCATGGCATAGCCAAAACTTATCTTGGTGAAGCTGGTTGATCAAGGAAGTCTTGCTGGTTAAGGTAGATAAGCAGCAGTGATGGCATTTAGTAGGAATAAAATGTCTTGAAATCAAAAGCAATGTGCATTAGAGATAAAGCCTGTTTGAATCAGACAGGTTGGAAAGTGATATGCCAGCACAGAAAGAGCAATTTGCTCCTTTTATTGTTCCAAGTACACTGATCAAATCAGGAGCTGAGTATTACTGCAGCAGTACGCAATCATTCCTCACACACTTGAGTCTGGCCAATGCCTGGACTTTTGGAAGGGCTGGAAATGAAATGGAGAGAAGAAAGACATTGAAATATATCTGTTCTGTGGGAGCTGAAAGAAAAACACACTTCACGCAATAATATCACAATATATATCACAAAAGAATATCACTTTAATACTTAGAGTTGTATAGAAACCTTTACTTTGGTGGACAGAATAAAAGTGGCAAACGGGTCTGTGTGCAGCAGACAGGTAAGCACAGACGGCCTGCTTTTAGTATGTGTTAAAACTACAGTTTGAAATAATCGTGGGTTCTATTGCATTCAAATTTTGCTCATGATTTTTAATTATATCCATACTATAACCTATTTTACCAATCTTAATCAGTGTTTTAGACTTTTAATTAAATATTAATAATGGTAATATTCAATATATGAAAAATAATATTTACAAAGAAAATATAGGAATACTTGGAGTAGGATAACTACATGATATTAAGACTAACATATTTTTTTGTCATTGGTCAATTTACTGTATGTATTCATTGATTTGTTTGTTTGAAGAAGACATCTAAAATATTAAGGATTTATACCATCTTTCCACTTAAATCAATGCCCCCACCTGTTCACCCCATGATTCCTTTAATATAACACCTTAAAACTGGCACACACAAGAAAAACAATTCTGCAGAATGACAGAGCATGTCGTTAACCCTGAGAGCTAACTGCTATAACTACTCAGTGGGAGGGGAAAATACCACCTACAGGAATCTTAATGATATTTAAGACCTTTCTGAGATTTAAATATGCTTTGAATCACAGCACACAGCAGGATAAGTGATGTGATTGGGTAGCGCTTTAATGAATATTTATGAAAACAATATACATAAGTGGTCTGAGCGTGTTCTTAGAGAAAAGTGCTATATGTTTGAAAGCATGAATATATCAGCTTACGTTTGTGTGTGGGAGACAATCACCTCTACAAAGGAAACAGCATATACAGTAGCCAAGACAAAATATAAAACCTTCATCATTTTACCATAACATAAAAGATAAAATCAGCTGGTTATTATTATTAAAAAATACAATCAATGATGCAAATAATTTTGTATAATTGTTAAGAGGTTTGTGATAATGACCCTATGAACACACATACAACTAGTAAACAGACAAATGAAATATTGATTTCAGTTATACTGTGAGAACTGTGTGAGTAAATAATGAGCCTTACAATGCTAGATATCCCATAACACACATTAGATAGACCCAGGTAGGCTCAAACTCTAACATTAGAGGCCTAGAAATGTCACATTAGGTGAAAAGTGCCCTAAAAGCTCAAAAGGGCTTCTAGGTTTAATAGAACTGTTAAAAGGCCAGTGGAGGTTGAGCCAGCTTTGCAGCCATTGGAGGTGTGAGGGAGTGTATCTTGTGCTAAACGTTACACTACAGGTCTCCCTGCACATGCTAGGCTGGCGGAGTCGTTGTTAACCTTGCAATCGACCCTTCGCTGGCAGGAGATGAGACGAGAAGCGTCTCTGTAGGTCAGTGTGTAACACATGACTCCCTGAAGGGTCTAATGTCCTTTAGGTTACTTCACACAGAGGCTCTGTAGGACCAGATAAGGATGGATTTGCACAGTTTGCACGTTATGTGTGTGTAGAATGGAAACCTCACTGGTTTCTGACAAAACAAAAGTCAACATTGGAGCATCAGCATGTTTTTGGACACGGGGGCAATATGCATACAAGTCAAAAGTCTGTATGCGCTCTAGTGTCCATGACCAAAAAAAACCCCAATGCTTTCAGTTTCATAGATTAAAATTAATTTATGTCTGCATTTTAATTTATACACAAATATTTGTATAGAAATAGCTCAAACAACCAGCTGGAACAGAAAGTAAAATGAAGAATTAAAACAAATAAAAAGAAATACCATGATTTTGACAACTGATCATGGTACCATCACAGTATGTTATTTATAAAAGGGCTTTCAGAGAGTTTCAGGTGTGTTTCATAGAATCTCATTCTATTCAAAATGTAGAGTATTGAATGATACAATTATAATACACTGCAATTTGCTTGCGTTCCTGGCTGCTCGTTCGTGAAAGGATTCGTTTGCCGTGACAGCCAAAGAGTCTGGCAGGCGTTTTCTCTTATCTGTGGCCACAGGTATGAACACGGGCAGCCCTAGGACAGGGGAAGCTGTTCTGCCTTGGAACATTTATCATTTTAGGAGATATGCTCTAGTGAACCTACTCTTATTATTTGCCCAGTGGCCATGGCAGAAGGTTTGGTGTTCACTGGGGAGAAAAACATACAAACAATATGATATTTGGAGAGACAGGAAAAATAGGCAGAACTAGAGCAGATAGGGGAAAAACAGGCCCCAGGTATTGTCTCAGATGCCCTCAATAAACTCTAGACATATTCTGACAAATCAAAGCAACACTTCAATATTGCCTTACTCAGTTCTTATTAAAAATTAATTGTTGTTTTTTTTATATATGGAGGTCTGGGAAACATTTTGGCAGACAATACGCTCTCCTTCCCGACATGTATAAGACAGCCAGTGTCACTTCGATAGAAACAGGGAAGTTTGAGGGACAAAGTATATTGAAGAAAATTTATTTGTGCTCATTCGGTGCACTTTGTACAAAACACAATATGACAGGAACACAATAGTACCGAAACAAGTGTGGTCAGGAGCCTGAGGCTTAAAGCTGAAGAGATGTCTGCTCAAACCTCATTTTAAAGTTGAGTAGTTAAAAGATTAGCCAGCTTTTTTTGTTTTGCAAATCACATGCATATTAATTTTCCTGTCAGAGAATAATTTGTTTCACATCAGTACTCTAAGATGCATTTCTGCTCATTCATTAGAGATAAATGCTTCAACTTGTTTCTTTTTTAGTGTTAAAAAGTATTTATTTTTAGTATCCATGTATTTTTATTTGAATTTTGGGATAATCACGAAAAAAACAAAAACATTTTCCAGACCTTTTAAAACCGAAATCGCTAAAAACTATTAAATAAATATTTTGAGAACCAATTGCTAGATGTGCATAAAAAAGTAATCTGACTTCAAAAACGTCACTACGAGAATCATTTTGCATTAATTTTGGACTGTGGGGTACATTATTGATCCAGAACCTAGCTTTGTTTACATCATCCTCTGCACATTCATACACTGATGGGAGAATATGGGAAGCTAGTTACTACGAAACCCTAGAGAACATGGAAAGCCAGTTACTACTACACCCCTCCCCCATAGTAGATTAACCCTTTACTAGACCGAGGACTACAGCATCAACATTAGACAGTACTATCGTCTGTTCCACATGCCCTACTTACTGATTCAAAACACACGAGCACACACACACACACTCACACTGTCCGTATTATCATATTACATGCTCTGCCTCAGCAACCTGGTATATGGAGCATCTCCACCACATGCTGCGCTGTCTGACTTCTTGGTGGATAGTGTGCAGAGATCCCCAGAATCATGAATTAGTTTTATTTGGCACACAAGTACCATGCCATATTACAGCATATGATATGACACAGTGTGATAAGTGCCTTTTAACAGGATTACATGTCACAGACGGACAGGCAGATGGGAGTTAAACAGATGTATACTGTTTGAAGCAATGCAAAATGCATTTAAAATGTATACATGTTATTTTACTACATACATGGGTCTAATAATAATAATATTATGTAAAACAGTATAGTATTGGCTGATAGTGATAGCCAGATACTGTGTGAACCTCAAATGGAAGTAGAACATGAATTACATTGGACTAAAATCCCAAAACCAGAGAGAGGATTTTGCCTCAATTTCAGAATTCCATCGCATACTGCTGCCTCATTTAATATTCCAGCTGTTGCAATAATCACATTTAATCACTCTCTTAAACCGTTTTAGACATAACATATGCGATGATGGATAAACAAACACTACTGGCTGCTTTCGCAAAGCACATTAGAAAAACTTCAGCTTAATCAGAGATGGTAATGCTCATGAGTTTGTACTAATAGACCTCTGATAACAGTATCATGGAATACTGCAGGAGTTAGATAAAGTTGGAAGAGCTTCCACAAGATTATTAAATAAAGAACTAACGGAGGCCTACAGTGACACATGGCCTAGAAAAACGGAAAAATGGAAAAAGATACCCAGGTTGGGTTTTATTAGATCCTAGAGTGCTTTCTCTCAGATGGAAGTAAATCCCTCTGTCCATAAGTCATCTTTCCAGTACAGACTGGTCAATATACAAATCACATTTCCAACAAAAACACTCTTGCCAAGCATTTATATTTTCAAGCCTCTCTCATTTCATAATTATCTAAATGCTAATATAACCAGCATCTCTCCTCTCCTTTAACAACTATGTCATCTACAGTAGTCTGAAACCGCAAAAGAAGACGTGAGAAATTTTATATTTGCAAATTTGCAAATGAACACAAATTACATTTCTCATTGGATGCTTGCATGCTTATTTTTTTTTTTATACAGGGACAACTCACAATACATGTATAGTAACATTACACAGAACAGTGGTCACAGTTATTAAATAACACATCTAAAACAAGCAAAAAACACTATTCCAAACACTACACCAAAAAAAAGTATGCTCCGATACTTCAGGGACCATCCAGTCTAATAATGTAATGCTTCTTAGTATGATGAAGGAAAGCCTCATGAATATTTATTAAAATGCCAGCTGAAAACGCACACTGAGTAAACAACACTTTATGATTAATATTCATGAGCAAAGTCTTGAAAAAATGACATAATACTGACATCTCCAATAAAAGGTAAAAATAGATATAAATAGTTATAAAAGTTTACAAACATTTCATGCATATTTTAATATACTACCGATCGGTTAATCCTTATTTAATGCATGTTAATGACTAATGAAAGTTATTATAAAGTGTTATGTGATCAAAGTTAAAGGGTTAGTTCACAAATAAATTTTTATATTTTTAATGAAATCTGGGATATGTCTGTTCATACACAACTACCAATTAGACGCATCAAATTCATAGATATCGTAAAACTAATCCATATGAATAGAGTGGTTTAGTCCAAATTTTTCTGAAGAGACACGAGCACTTTATATTGAATTTTGGATTTCATTCACATAATAAAACTGATCAGCGAACATAAAAAGAAGCTCAACCGAACTGCTTGACGCACAATAACAAACCTCATTGGTACATGAGGAAGCTTAAAAGCATTCTGTGTAACACGAAAATGAACCTCGCTGGTTCTTGGAAGCTCAAACTGGCGAGAATGAACCTCATTAGTTCTCGCATGTCCTAAATGGTATCTAAATTCAGAAACACAAAATGTAAAAAAATAAAATTAAAAAAATCATATTTCATATCTTGTGTTTCTGAATTCTGTACTAATTCTTAATGATTACATTTTTGAATGCATGCCTCTGCATATTCATGTTGTATTGTGACGCATTATAACTACAGTCTGAACTTCGACAGCACACTCAAAAGAAGTCCTGCAATGATATCCTGCATAATGGAGTAACACAGAGGCAGCGTTTAACAGAAATCCTTTATTTCTATTTAGACTCAGAAGCGAAAGAGCTTTGAAGCGGAATAAACTAGATTTCGATTCTCCTCCATCTCTCCCACTCTCTTTCTCCTGAAAATCCCACTTCCACTGAGGACGGGTAATCAGAGGAACATGCACTCAGATCCCCTCTCCATCACAAAAGCTATGCTTCTGGAACTGGCAAAATACAAATTTGGAGTGGGCTACCTACAAAATGAAGCATGCTTTCTGCAGCATACTATCTTAAAAAAATAAATGTACACTACAGTCCTTTCTCCAAAGCTCAGCATAAAGTTCTTGTGGTGAATCTCACGGTTTGTATTGAACTCATCAATATTCACAGGTATTTTTTGAGCATTGGAAATTTGATTTGCGATTTATGCGATAGCAGTTCGAGAGGGTCACATGTTGATCATCCGCAAACAAAGAAATTAGTTTGAACTAGAACCCTGCACAGTGATAAAAATCTGCTGACTGGACATGCAGTTACCTCAGACAGAGGTTACAATTCACTGCATAAGCATTCAAAGGAAAAGTTGAGGTCAAAAATATTAATTTGAGGACACTGATCTAAAAGAATAAGGTTTCTTTACTGATAAGAAGATACTAATGTTAAAATTTTCCCTGCCATTGACGGCCATTGATAATTTTCCATAATTTATGAGACAAGGCTTCACCGCCATTGACGGAATATTTCAGAATTTCAATGTTTTCACTGTTATTCGGTAGGGGGCGCTATTAGGCATCTTCTGAAAAAGAACTAAAACACAGAGAAAAGCCAAAAGCCAGTAAAACCACCTCGAGATCAAAACACAGGCACAAAAGAAGCAGAAACCAGCAAAAAAAAAAAAAAAAAGAAAAAAAAAAAAACATTGCTTATGCAAGTTGCAGTCTTTGACAAAAATGCGATTTCTCAGCTTTATGTTCAAATTGTTGATTTTTTATGAAACGTACCCATCTTCAATTGTTGGTAAAAAAGAATGCATTTTTTTCTTCAAATAAGGAAGACATGTTTTAAAGCCAAACTTTTCTTATAACATATAGTGACTAATAACAGGCTGATTTCACAAAGTTATTTGATTTAATAAAACATCTCAGAAACAGACTGTTAAGTTTATATTAAATACACCTGGCTGGCAAGCTGCATCATATTTAATTGTCAGAGATCTATTTGAGAAATGTCTGACATGTGTATGAATGCATATTTCAAAATGCACATAACAATAAGCACTCTCCCTCAAGAAAAATGCACATCCACAAGCAGTCAAAACCAAATGGACACCATTTGTAAAAAATCAGCCCAGTCATTTCCAAGTGCCAACAGAAGTAGAAGTAAATGCTTGATGACTGAAGCTATTTACTCTGTACTTGATTGCCCTCCCCTCCATTACGGAGCAAATAAAACAATAGTATTGCTGAAAACAGTCTCCATACACCACTCAGTGCTACTCATTGCCTTTTTTTACTCTCCCAAGGTCTGCTGACTTAAAAACTCAAGGCATTCTGAGAGACTATCTTCATAAAGACAGATAATATTTATTACGTCTATACATTTCCAATAGGTACTAATCATTCATTAATTTTTGGCCTCTCACTCATTATACTTGTTACAAACTACAGTAGCTGGCTGATAGCAAGTTGAGAAAGTACGCAGAGGTAAACGGTTTCCATAGGCAAATAACACAAATCATAAAATAAAATGACCAAAAAAAACAAACTGCTTTATTCACTAAAATGTAGGAACATGACTTTATAGCTGCTTCAGATTCAAGCAGTCAGCTAAAAAGGACAAAGATAGATTTAGATGTTTATGTGCCACAAGCAGTGCAGTAGCCTACATCTGGATAAAACATGACTTCGCTGTCAGCATCTGTCCAGGACAGCGCTGTGAAATTGTCTAAGAGACTGGGTGACTAAGTTTTCCATCTCCACTTTCCTCTCTCACACATCCCACTTCTATGACGTCAGCCAGCCTCAACACTTCTTATTTTCAGAGGCCGTGAGAAGTCAAAGGTTCTCTTTATCTGCGCAAAACGGATGTAGATGTAGCTTCTGAAGCTTTCAAGTCGACAGATGTCTGCTCTCAGCGCATTTGTACAAGACGACGAAATTTATTATTTATAAGCTATCTACTCCGAGTTATATAGGCAAATGTGGAAGTGACTTCGAGGGCATGTTTTTTTCTTTTCCCCCTCCCTCATTCAATTCATAAGACTCTGGGATATATTGGTTAGGTGAAATCATCAAGGCTGTAATATAAGAATAACTCTATATTACCCATAAAAAGGAATTAGAACACATTTCCACTATTAGGAAAAAAAACACATTTGCACTACTATTATTGTCCAGGAAAAAAGAAAGTTAAATTAACTTTTGCAATGACATGTTTGGGGTCAACAAGATTTTTTGATGTTTTTGAAAGGAGTCTCTTATGTCCACCAATGCTGCATTTTTTTTAACAAAATACATTAAAATAGAAATACTGTGAAATATTATTATTAAAATAAATAACTTTAAAGTATTTAAATCGGACTTAATTCCTATAATGGCAAAGCATCTTCAGTGTCACATGATCCTTCAGAAACCATTATAATATGGGACATTTCTTATTATTACCAATATTGAAAAATGGTTGTGCCACTTCATATTTTTGTGAAAACCATCATACATTTTATTTTCTGTGATGAATAGAATGTTTAAAAGAACAGTTTTTATTTGGGGTGTAACAATATATAGTGTCACAATATATCACAATACAAAAATGCATCAATGTTGTAAGTTACTGTGTCTGGGTTAGACAGGTCAATTTAGCTCAAAAGGAATCATCAATTAATTTATAGGGAATCTTAAAATAATCAATTTACGGCCGAGCAAATGACTCGTCCAGCGTTCATTCTAACGGGCCGTAACTATAACCTCTGCAGCGGAAATAAATATCCAAACTATAGTGAAACACTATTTATTAGCAAGGTAACTTAGATCGGCAGTTTAAGACATTAAATCTGTAAGCATATAACACAAGACAATTATCTTTAAAATATAAACAAGACTATTGATTATTCTAAAACATAAAACTAATATCTAACACAAACCCACGCACACACACATTCATACGAGAGAGTGAGGAAAGAAAATGAATTCAAGAGATGGTGAAATCCCAAATTTCTATATGCCCTTATGAGACATGACCTGAAAGAACCAATCAATCATTAATTTAACCCTTCTATCGTTTCTTAGGCGGGTTATTCAATTTTATCTCAATGCACCAGTTCAGCTAAGAGTCTGGAGGTATACTTGCGTTTGTCTGTGCGTTTCTTTGGGATTCCTTTTGTTTACGTAAAGGGATTTGCGCGGGTCCATTGTTTGGCGGTCTCCTCGTGCCTGGATAGAGGTCTCTGGGCGGCCAATCACGTGGTGCGTTGGCGATGGATGAAAGTCTTTGAAGTTGGAAAGCGGGCTTTGCAGTCGAATCGTTCAAACGAAACTTTGCAGTAAAACTTAACTTAGAATCGAGACTCTCAACGGAAAAGAAAGATAAAGCTAAGAACAGAAAGAAAGATGAGACGAGAGTAGTTCTAGATGGCTTGAATGAAGCTGTTTAACCCATGGATGTTCTTCTGATCTTGTTTGGGTTCTTTTGTCTGCTGGTCTACATTACTCGTCTGTCCAGTTACTCGTCATGGCTTCTCCATGACTTCTGTAAATCTGCTCTAGCAAACAAATTCACAAACCAAACCTCAAACCAACTTACCAAAAACTCTACTGGCTTTTCATGTCCTAAGATTTTAAATGTAGCTGTTTGTCCCGCCTCTTAGATGAGTTCTGACCAATTAGGAACTGTCTTTATTTTAGAGGTGGCATTCTCTTCACCTCTAATCGTAAATCATGCTTTATCTGTGATCTCTTTACTCTCCGGCTTTAGCAGAGTACAAAAGATAACAGTTTAGACATGATTCCTATTATAAGAACACAAAACATTTTCCACAGATTTCAATCAAGCCATCTTCTGAATTAAGAACATATGATCGTATTGATAGGAATCAAGACACACTTTCATTCAAACATCTAATAGTAATAACAATTTCAAGACTTGTATGTGATCTAAGCATAATAGACACATACAGAGGTTGTAGATACTATATAGGATTATGTAGTTGAACAATGTTTGATTAGAGGTCCGTCAATAATTGTTTTGGGATGATTTTATGTATTTTTAAAGTCTCAGTCTCTGCGGTTTTAAGAGATTTCAACCATGGGGTCATTCAGAGGAGGGGGTCTGTTTTCAATCCTCTCTCTTGGGATCAAACAACCTCTGCCATTATCTTGGTGGGTTCTGAGCCGTGCCATCTCTGAACCAATCAGTCTTTTCCAAACTATCTAACGTTGACAACGTTCTTCCTTTAGTTGAGCACATCTCTTTGAAGCTTTCATGGTCGAAAAGTTCTTAGCTGGGACTGGCTGGAGCCCACTCCATTTATGGCCTAGATTAGACTGGTGTTTCTGGGGTCTGGAAAGTTGAGTTTTGTGTGGAATTATATTTGAACAAATCACCTGGAAGATTCATATGTGTTTGGTTCGCCCTCACTGGACTAAGTCCAAGCCTATTAATTTACACCCCCCAATGTAATACCAAATCTAGCATTTTAATCAACGGTACATTTATGGTTTACCTTTTACCATATGTCTTGGAGTACCACAATAATATCGTATTGTGATATGTATCGAATCGTGACATGAGGGTATTGTTATACCCCTACTATTTATTTTAAATAATAATCTTTTGTAACATTATGAATACCTTTACTGACTTTTTCTATCAATGCATCCTTGCTAAATAAACAAAAGATATATAGCCCGTGAAGTAGCACGTCTCCCTTAATCCATAAAAAAATATACCTGAGCAGCTGAAATATTTCAAAAATAAGATTCATGCTTAATTATGTAATAACGCAAAACAGCAGATGTTTCGCAAACAACAATTAAGACACAGTTAAAAGTTCCGTCAGTGCTAGGATGAAAAACAGCATTGTAAGGTAATGCATTTAAAATAGCACTGCAGTGTAATGAATTTTAGAAGCGCTGATACTTTAACGATTATGAAGAATAATTAGTTACAGGTTGCATAAGATGAAGCCAAATTAAACCATGTGCAATTTCATTTGAAACAGCAAAAAAATAAAATCAATAAAAATGATAACTGCTTATGGCACAGAGCAGCACACTCATCCATCATGTAGTGCGAAAAGGCCTCGGGGTTCGTGAGGTATCATCTTACTTGAAATAAATTAACGATGGCGAGGAAACCATCTGTCCGTGAACACAAGCCTCCTGGTTAATGAGCAAGTTTTTGTGCGTAACGCGGCCTCCCAGCATGCCACGGGAACGTGATCAAAATACCTCAGGGCCATTTGCACACTGCTCTGATTCTGAGAGGAGGCTCGAATTAGCATTTACCTTTCAAATCACTCATTCTAGTGACAGCTATACTGGCAGCAAACGGCTGGCTCATTAGAGGGCGACTTCGGGTGCTGCGTCAAATCCCTGATCCGTCCACTCGAACCCTGCAAACGCAGAGGCTGTCGTACTCAAATGAGACATGTTCAGAGAACTAGGGGTTTTCTTTTCCACAGAATGCGTCACATACTTCACTGAGAGGATAAGAAATGTGCTAAAACAAAGCTTTTTGCCCCCGGTTACTCCCATTTTCTAAAGGGCCAAGATGGTCAATATCCTCTTACATTTTTTATTCATAAGCTCTTTTGGCAGTTATTGACAAGATAATAATATATTGCACAGGGAGACAAAAACTATGTTCATGCTTTACAACAGGAAAGTTTAGTGAGAAAGTGACATAACTCCATTTTTCCATATTGCATTAAATTACTAGATGTACTGTATACATCAAGATGTTTTTTTTTTTTTAAATCTAGCTAACAGACAGACAAAATGCTCTGACAAAAAGTAATTCACAACATTTCTTAAATATATAAAATCTATTTTCTCATGTTTTCTTACATTTCGAGCCTCCCTAAAGGTAACAATTTTGTTCAATTGTAAATAAGTAGATAAAAATACCATTATGCAATGAATCGATTACTGTGTGTGAGATGATAATGTCAAATGATTCTTAATGGATTTCCATTCATGGATTTCCATTCCATTAATAAAAAAAGACACATGAGCTGTCAACATTCATATGGATCTGTGGCTTTATTTACATTACAAATATTCAGTGAATCTTCCTAAGACAGGCCCAATTTATTTCAATTAAAACAAGAGCAAGCTGACAGCAGTTGCTGCGGATCCAGCCTTTCATATGGAGAGCTTTTCATCCAGTTGGCTGCTCTGATATAGACACCCGCCAGAATGAACCCGAAGTGCGGTCTTTATCGTGCGGTCCTATTACCACAGGTGATTGAGTCAGTGATCAGAATAGAGGCAGACAGTGAGAATGGATCGGCTTCAGAATTAATTGCCCGTTAAAAGCAGCAGCTAAACCTGCTAAAAGAAAGACGTTCTAGGCTAATTTTCAAACCGACCGAGACATTTCATTCCCACCGGCAGAGGGACTTGTGCAAACTATGTGGCGTTTACGCTGATGATCCGGATTATGAGTTGTCAAAAGATTTTGTGAAAAGGTCTTTCAGTCCACAGTTGAAATGTTTGCCTGATAAAATAACAAAATTAAAGCGATTGAACAGTTGTAATGGATATGAGACATGTCCAAAGAGTTTCTCCGTGAAAGCAGTGGAGCAGAATATGATCTCTAGCCTAGATAAAACCAGACCCTTCTCAGTCGTAACTGAGTTAGGGTCTAGGGAAGGTTCCTTCACAGCTCACTTCCAAAGGGGCGTCACCAACGGACGTCACTCAAATGCCTCTGGGCGCAATTGGATAGACCTAAAACCAATCAGATCGATCGTAATCTTGTAAAGCCGACCTCAACGTTTGTGATTGGTGTCTCGATTTGGAAACGGACGTCGCTCAAATGCCCCTGGGCGCAATTGGATAGACCTAAAACCAATCAGATCGATCGTCATCTTGTAAAGCCCGCCTCAACGTTTGTGATTGGTGCCTTGATTTGGAAAGATTGGAAATGAGCTTGAATGGGCAGTGTTGCCAACTTAGCGCCTTTGTCGCTATTTTTAGCGACTTTTCAGACCCCTTTAGCGACATTTTTTTTAAAAAGTGACTAGCGACAAATCTAGCGACTTAGACAAACCTCAGTAACTTCCAGATGTTGCCAGTGCTGCTCTGCGAGTGCTAAGTCTTGCTTTCTCCCTGCCGTCACTCTCTCTAACTGCATCTATCTACCTTGTTCAGTGAATGGCTGAGACAAGCAGCAGCACGTTTATGTGTTGAGCGCGCGCCGGTTTTTTTTTTCCCCACGGACTTGTCCCTTATCTGCTTCTCTTTTGTTTTATTTTTAAAGAGTTTTGTTTGACCATTTTAATTTCTTTTCTTGTGCTTATTACTTGTAATACTCACTATCACAGAGCTTTCACCCGAACTCTCTCAATTCAGATAATTTTACACATATAAAAAAATTTTGTCATTCACTATATCCTAGCTACTTGTTCTATTGTCTGACAAAAATAATATAGGTAATGAGAACAGCTATATTGGACATTCGGCTATATTATATTATATTATATTATATTATATTAAAATACAGAATGTGAGCATGAATTTAGAGAGAAAACACATTAGGCAGGCAGAACGTAAGTACGACGCGAAGACGTCATGAATATGCTAATTAGCGTATGACGTCATCTAGCGACATTTAGCGACTTTTAGGGAAGGTGTTAGCTACTTTCCTTTGAAAATAGTTGGCAACAGTGTGAATGGGCTCTTCTCCAGACTAACTTGCAGAGCAAATCTAAATTTGCCGGAAGTTCGTCTGGGTTTTCCCAGACTATATGATCTCAGCTAGGAGGAGAAAAAACAAAACGGTGCTCCTCTGATCGCATTAGCTACTTCGCTTTGCTAAAGCCTGCATGAAGAACTGAAGAACACCCATATATTATCTCCATCACGTTGCATTTTATGCTTCCAAATCTAACAAATATATAAATAGCCATCCTTCACGCACCTGGGTGGTCATGGACAGGTGTGCAGGAACGTCAAAATATGGAAAGTCCGGCAGACTGTCGTAGCTTGCAAATGTTTATTAAAAGACCTTCAAGCATTCATGCCATCAACATAATAAATGTCAGATGTTGTCACTCGACCACAAACTGATCTGATTTTAAACTTGATAAAATACATCAAAATTGATCAGGTCTAATGCTGTTTTACCCAGGGATAAAATAAGATACATATTAATTGAATAAAGGCGGCAAAGACGTTGCAATGCATTAGCTAAAAGATTTTTTCTTCACACATGCTCACAAAGAAATATTTGTAATGAATAATTAACAAATATTTAGTTATTACATAATAGACTGAGTTAAAAGCCCCACACTCCTTAGCCACCCAGCTGAGATGGGGAACAGAATAAAACACATTAAGAGCAACTGTGTATTTTGACAGAGTCTTACTGCATGCATCTGAAAGCTGAGTTCAGCACTTTTTATATATAATGTAATTTAAATGAAAGCAGAACAGTAGCCCAGTGGTAAACACTCCCTGCACGCACACGTATACTCAAGAGGAGTAGAAAAAATGTAATAGAATGCAAGCAAAGTCTTACTGAACAGCACATCCCATATCTTGACTGCCTTTCCTACACTTATCTCATGCTGACAGTATAAAGTGAGCTGCTTTTTTTTTTACCAGAGATAAAAATCAAAGCGCTCCCACAGTCCTTTTGAATTACTATCAGTTTATCAAGGACCCGGAGAACAGCGACTTCCACTCAGTCTTTAGTTTTTGCCTTTAGTTCCTTTCTATTCTAAAATAATATTTATACATTAATAAATATATAATATTCATTCAACAGAGGTAAATATAGTCTGCTTCAATGTCAATTACATCAAAACATAACAAACAAAACAAAAATCCAATTTCAATAATGATAATCTGGTTCTCACACAAAATTACTTGGAAGATTGTATGAACTACTTTTATATTATAAGATTATAGATTTAGACTAAGCCATCAAACTGAGCACTGATTTCAAAGAAATCTAATTAAATAAAATATATTTAAATATAAATAACATTATATAATAATGTAATATCACATTATTACATTACAATTATTATATAAATAATATAATTTTAATAATGTATAACCATTAAATAATTGTATTATATAATAGAAATTGCAATGAATTATATAGAAATATAAAGTTAATAATTAAAGAATGAAATTATAATTTCATGTTTAATACAGAATTAATAGAACATTATGTCATATTTTAAATACATATTCAATACATTTTTACAATATATTCAAATTTAACATTTCTTAAATTATAAAAAAAGTGTTTAATGAATGTATAGAATTTATACTTTTATGTTGTTGCACCAGTTAAAATATTGGCGTTTTTTTTGGTTATATTTTAGTCACTTTATATACACGTGTGTGTGTGTGTGTGTGTGTGTGTGTGTGTGTGTGTGTGTGTGTGTGTGTGTGTGTGTGTGTGTGTGTGTGTGTGTGTGTGTGTGTGTGTGTGTGTGTGTGTGTATATCAAACACTGCATGATGATTTCTTTCCTCCAAGTTTTCCACGGATAAAAGCATACATGTTTCAAATGAAATACACAGGGTGTATACATGATGACAGTTGTCATTTTTGGGTGAACTGTCTCTTTAAATGGAGCATCTGCTTCACTGAACACAAGCTTCTGCGGCAAAGAGAAGTGGATTCTTTGATTCTCTGTCACAAGCGCTAAACTCGACTGTGCCGGGTCAAATGGATCCCACACAATGGAGAACCTCATCCTTGTCTCCTTCAGCCAGTTCTAACATCACGCAACTGTATTTACAGCCATTCCTCAACATGTTGTGGTTTTTATCCATGACAGGGGTTGTATGCGTGTACAAGTCAAGCTGCGGCATTCTGTCATCGATCTGCTGCGTTGTGAAACATGGGTCGGATTGTAAATCAGTTGGCCCGGGCGTACAGGACTGGTAAAGCCGTCTCACACAGCAGAGAACACACACAGAGGAGGCCATTCATCATCTTTAAATGAGAATGAGGCTATGCGGCGGCACTGTATGCGCGCTCTGAACAAACACTAATCTATAAACACCCTCTTAATCAGGGCAGATGGATAAATTGATGTCACAAAGAAATATAGCATGTTTTAAAACAGTTTCAACAGGTTTTAAACCTCAGGATCAATCTGAATTTACTTTGTGACCGTGGCTTCCGAACGTGGCCATAACGGGGTCTTCGGTTTATTAAAAGGATTCCAGGTGATAATTTTAGAAAAAGTGAGAGAGATATATCAAGTTCAACATAACATTTCACCAAAGCTACTTTTTAATCTTTCTGGCTACTAACATGTCACCTTCATTCAAACTGGCTCTGGTTTCCGTGTCAGATCAGATTCAGGGCACAGAGGGATCTATAGTACTGAATACTGATGCATTAAGATGGCATTTTTGCTAAAAAAAAAAGGACAGGAGATGTGCTTGACCATAGAAGAAAGAAAAAAAGCTCATCACAAATCCAGTGGTTTGAATAGAGTCTATATTCTCTTATTGCAAAGTCTTTTGAATGTACAGAGAGATAAATTGCAGTAGCCTAATGCATTAATATAAAAATTCTGGCTGACACTAATAAGCCGATAATTCTTTTCCAATGGTCAATAATCAATAAATTGTCTATTTTGTCTAAGTAAAGGACAAGTTATTCTGCATTTTATTCACCTCACACAGATTATTTGAGGAGGGTTTCAGAGTTTATGTGGTTCTTTTGTTTACTCCTCAAATCTTAGTATATAGAAAAGGTTTCTAAAACTTCAGAAAGACTTGGTGCAAACGCGGATATAATGACATCAAACATTATCAATGGCAAATCCAGTGCAAAAGAAAGACGTGTATGTTGCGGATTGATTTACAAGAAAGGAATATCCCACAGGAAAGCGCACCAGAACAACAAAGCCTTCCGAAACAGATCTTAAATTATTCACTTGCAGATTTATTCATTGTTTTTTTATGTATGAAATTACACTGCAAATCAAAGAGCGACCTTATTCTTCACCAGGATTTTGGGAGCATCCCAACCTCACTGATGAGAGCAGGAGCTGTTGATGTCACCTAGTGGCTACCACAACACACTACAACATGATTGATGACTGTGATACCAACAGTGGAAGCATAAATAGTAATACACCACAATAAATCTCATTCAGTGACTGAAGGAGTGCAATATAATTCCGATCACAGGGTTTTGAGTTTGCAGGGCTAAACAATAATTGTGGCCCGCAATGTTTGCCATTGTTTTCCCATCAAAAGAGTTTATGAACTGTAACATTTCTAATATAATAAAATACATTTAAATATTAATAAAACAAACAGAATTAAATAAATCAATAATTTATCATTTAATATTACATGTAATACTGCTTAATAAACAATACATAGATTATTTTTAACTAAAGAGATTTTAAATTATTTAAAAAATATATTATACATTCAATATAATTGCAAATTGTAATACATATAATAATTGTATCAAGCAACTTATAATTGTAAATTATAAATATTATAATGTAATAATTTATTTAACAATAGTGCACATAAATATTTCTAAAATAGAATTAAGTACTTAAAACATTACATTAAAATAGTTTAATATAAAGTTACATAACATTTTTAAATATAGTAATAATAGTATTTTTAAGAAAACAATGTCTAATAAAAAAAAAGAAATATATTTTTATATAGAATAAGTCACACCCTCAAAATTAAAGATCTCTCTTTTTGTGGTGGGGCCACTAAGAATACTGGCAAGTAAACATACTAACTACTGGCCCATATGCACCAATAGGAAAAAAATCATTATCAATCATCAAAACAATCATCATTGTTGAGCCCTGTTTGCCATTTCATGTTTTAAAAGACATGAGAGGAAACAAAGGCGACCTACTTCACAGAAACTGATGGGCTAAATGAAACATGGAGACTAGTGGGCGAGTAGCTGACAGCGGCTTAATGGAGACACTGCAGAGTAATCACATCGTCAAGAGGAAGACGTAATGACCACCAGTATCTGCCAGAGTGTGAAAACACACACACACACACACACACAAGCCCTAATGGTCTGCGCTATAATCCAATGTCACCCGCCACACAACAGATGACAGCTAATCTACGGGAATATTTTGGGAAAGTGACTACTTTGTCAAGAAGAGGCCTCGGTTCAGGGTGAATGAAGGGACAGTATGTAAAAATACATTTGAGACACGGTTAAAGCTGCAGACCAATTATTTCATGACAACATCCGATTACAGAGCAAGTATTTCATTATTGCACCCAATCTTCTGAAACGGGAAGATAATTTATTTCAACTGGAGATCCGCACACACTAAGCTAAATAATTTATAGGTGTAAATAGAGACGGGTTATAACCAAGGCAGACACAAGTAGCCCCCTGCACACAGCAATCCCGGTTAATTACTGTAAAACTGCCAGAATGACTTTACCGGTAAATGCACAAATCTGCTGTTCACACAAATCAACATGTTCTCGCTTTTTACCATTAAGAGACCATTCACACATCAGCTCCAAAATACCGATAAATTCTGTGATGTCAGTCATCGGAAGTGATTTTAAACGCTGCCATGTTGTCTTCATTCGCCCGCATGATGAGAAGTGCTTTAGCTTCACTATATGTTAAATTTGACGTCTGAAAGGCATCAGGGGATTATCAAACAGTATGCGTTTTTGCTCTTAAAAACACGAGACGTGAGTAAAAGTATCCAACTGCAGAGACGCAGAACTGATGAATGGAAAAGGTCTTTATACACCACTAAAAACTTATTTATCAAGGTAGTGACGAAACGCGCTCTGTAGCGCTGTTTATTCGCTGTCGGCTACGGTAGAAACTAGGGTTGTAACGGTATACCGGTATGTCAGTTTATCGCGATATTGACTTGTACGATTATCATATCGTGAACATTTGCTTATCCACGGTTTTGAAAAGAAAATTAAAGCAGATCTCAACTGCGCATATGCAACTTCTTTCCACTTGACTACTCCACCTATACATGTGCACTGGAGAAAATGTCTGAGACTGAGCCTGCGAATTCTAATCTCTATCCCCCGCCAAAAAAAAAAAGTTAAAATCTGCTGTGTGGGATTCAGTGGGAATACTTTGGGTATCCGAAAAACAAACGTGGGTTTTTCCTTGAAGATTAATATCCAGTTGTGTCCAGAAATGTGGACGAAGAGTGGCTGCAAAAGGAGGAAATGCATCGAATATGTTCTCCCATATTCGCGGACACCATCCCTCCCTGCAGATAAAGTTCAATTTATAACTTAAGGCCGTATTATTTACGTGTTGCTGAGGGAATTTACAATACAACGCAGAAGTCACGTAAAATGCGCGATTTGATAGATGGATGAATAAATCTAAAATATAGCTGTGCAATAAATAAAATCGCTATACGAGTGTGTCTATTAATATACAGCACAAAAAAATTTAAATCTATATTCTGCTTGTTCAGCGTGTCTGTGTGAATGAGCTGCGCTGTTTCGCCTAGTAGCCTACATACTCAAGTATATGTGACACTCATGGTGTTTAATGCGTCTGCCGTCTCACTCACTATATAAGGACGTGAACACATGAACATATCCAGAGATGCTCTGAGAGAACTAAATGAGCATTTCATAATTTTGTTGAAAAGAATTTATTGTCAAATACACTCTGACTGAAACTCATAGGAGTTTAGTACAAACTGTCAAAATAAAAGTTATCTTAAATAATAATTAATAAATTAAGAATAAACCTAAGTTAAGGTTTTATGAATTTAATTGATCAGACATGTTTGTTAAAATGGGAGATGGGCAGCTTTATTTTTTCTTAATTTTTCAAAAGGTAGACTCATACTTCCATAAAATAAATCTTTTCATTAAAAAAGTTTGTTTTAATAAACCATATGTTTAATCAAAAAACCCTATCTGTTTTCATTAATTTAAGATTCATTGTAGCTGATGATTATAATAATAATAATGATTGTTTAATACCGTAAACCGTGAAACCGTGATATTTTTTGAGACTATTATCATACCGTGAAAATATCATTCCGTTACAACCCTAGTAGAAACATGAAACACAATATGTCGATCTCCATAGAAGGGTGTGCCCACGGTTATGGAGATATAAATGTCTCATTCTAAGGTAATAAAAACATAACGGTTCATTACGCAAGGTCTTTATACACCACTGAAAACATAGTTATGGATCTTATATTGCATTTCTATCAATAGATCCTCAGAAATATTACCCAATGCACCTTTAAGTCAGCGCGTTCTGACCTCGTACGTGATCATACCGGTAATCTTCATTCCACGTTCACACAGTAATTTACTGGTAATGTTACAACTCCTTACTTTTTTTGAAAAGGTCCTGTTCACACATGATCTCTTACCGGTAATTTACCAGTAAAGGCTGTATGTGTGAAAGGGGCTACTGAGTGTTATACACTAGGCTCAGGATCCACAAGTAAGGATTTTATTTCTTCTAACATAGTCGCCCTATCAATATTTTCACTGGCCCCAGGGTATAAAATACATGGTTTAAATCGGTTTAAAATTTTAAAAAGATGAATGCAAGTATAACTACAAGGCCTTCATAATAACTACATGGGTCTCGGTGTTAGTCAGAATGTGGCCGACAACCAGATTCATATATTTCAAAAAGACATGCATCTTTCTCTGTACCATGCTTTGCTCTAATCTTTATCAGTGAGCTTAATAGTTTGCGTCTTCACAGCAGTGGATGAAGAACGCCATCTAGTGAGAGTTCAGAGAACACAAGCAGTGCTGCCAAGTCCAGAACATCCCTCTACGCTTCACTGCCCCTAAGAGACGGAGGTGTGGACAAGAACAGGAACGAGAGAGAGACACAGATCAGAGTTAAAGGGCTTACACAGTAGGTGGGACATGCAAAACCGGTCTACCACATGCCCAAATCACCCCTGCCAAAAGCCAAACCAGTAAATTTTCATGACTGAAACATTAAAAAGAGTCAGAAGGAAGTATGTGACATCTTCACTGCATTGTAGGACACTGAAAATAAATAAATAAATCATCTATATGAGATGCATATTTGGTGTAATATAGATAATTCTGAGGGTTTCCACTGGTTGAAGGGTTTCACCTCCATTAAAACACAAGAGGGCATCATTGAGGTCAGGTGCTGATGGGTGATGAGCTCTGGCTTACAATATCCATTCAAATTTATCCCACAGGTGTTCAGTGGGGGTTTAAGTCTGGGCTTTCTGCCATGTAATGCACTTCAAGTGTCAAGACTGGGGTGCCTACAAATGCAAGTCTGTTGAAGTTTAGAGGTCAAAGCTTAAGGCTGGTAACCGCCGGAAGAGTGCAAGTCATCACTACTGACCCCTTGAATGAGTCATTTAACCTCTGAATGCCCCAAGTTTGTCACTGTAATAAGCTCATGGCATAACTATGATCATGTTAAAGTTAAAAACGTTTTTATTCTATGTATTCTTTTTAAGATTTTTTTTTAACTCAGGTTCACGTCATGTGCACTTTCTAAAGTACAGGACGTGAAAGTAAGTGGATGAAATTTATTTTAAAATAAAATTATATATATATATATATATTTTTTTTTTTTTTTTTTTTCAGTCCCCAACATGGACATAAGTGGTATAAAGTTGAATAAAAGTACTATTCACTTTAGAGAATATAAAAATATGCTGCGAAACATTGACAAATATAACAGCTTTTATATAACTTAATACCACTTATGCCAGTGTTGGACTAGGGACTGGGAACCATGTTATTGTGTCAGAAAATAAATTCTATAGCAAAAACAAACAGTACTTTAACATTAGTTTTGCAATATCAAAACCAATTGATTGGTCATTTGTGAAAACAAATAATAAAAGTACACTGAAAGCCTTTCCACAAATTCAGCCGAGACGTCTCACCAAAGGAACCAGTGCAGATGCTGCTTTAATCATATTTCTCTCTTAAAGTTCTATGTCCCTTGAGCTCTAAATGAAAGCATCATTTGCATAGATAGTCAAATTACATGTTACTCTGCCTCTACTGCCTGCCCATTTGAAAAGATCAATACGTCTGGTTCTCTAAGGACCAAGGTTGTTTTGGTCACTTTCCAATATGTTCATTTTGTTTCACTCAATGTGTCTGTTGTGCTTTATTTTCACCTAATTGCTGTCTGTTGATATGAGGGTCAGAACAAGAACAAGAACATGTTTTCAAAAAAAAACCCAACAAACTCGGTTTCTTCCTGCCACTCCAAAGCTACCCACCTATCTGCAGGTGGCAGTGTACCAGTCACACATAAGCCTCTCTGGGATTCTGGAACATTCTCTCCACTCTAGGCTCTGGGGAGACGCTACTTCATGCTCAAAATAGTCCATACTTTGACTTTCTCAGCTTTGATCAACACTACTGGACTGCAAGGCAGGAAAATTAAAATTGATGGAACCATTTTAATGCCAAAACTGTTTCCATCTTTCTCAGGCACCATCTGGTAAAGTATGACCATTTCCCAATGAATTGACATTTTTTTAATATACAGAAATGTGCCTTAACTGGTGAGATACAACACCTGTCTGGGCTACCAGTGCATTGAGGCTGGTTGAAGCTAAAGGAGAAATAAAGTCTGCTTACTTCAAGCCCAATCTCATCTTCACACACTTTACTATCGCTCCCACACAAGCTCCACGTTATCTCTGGGTTTGGAAAGAGCTTAGTCTGCAAAGGCGGGAAAGAGAGAATATAACAGAAAAAGGTAGAGATGGAGGGGGGTGGATTTAAAGAAAGAAGCAATTTCCTTGCTTTTAATAGAAGGAATTATACCCGTGCCCACAATGTGGAAGGAATCCATGTGTGCTTGCCAGCTTATACCTGCAGCCACCGCTTGATCCGTAGCACCAAATCAAGCATTCTTGCATAAAGCTGTTAGCATAGAAGAGCTCATTTTTAGCAGGGGAACAAATGAGCTTCAATATAAACTGAAAAACATGCCCTAACTACATAGAATCAAATGTGCTCTTTCCGCTTGTATCCTCATCCAAGCATATACTGTACACAAAATCGGCAGCAGAGGCTTTGGAAAAGAAAAGAAAATGGAATGGACGGTGAAAGCAATTTCAGGGTCACTACTGTTCTTGTAAAGAAAGACAATATTTAAAGTCAGTGGATGGCATTCTTTCACTTTGCCAAATAGCAGAAACTACACATCCACTTGTGTGTTGTCAACATGTTGCAATCTTGGGTTACAACAGAGTTTACTACTCTAAAATATTTCCAAGTTTCATTTCTATAGTATTGTTCCTTGAGAAGATACACTAAAATTTTGCTGAAGTGTGAGGGTATCACTTTTGTGAGATACTGTAATTGTATTCCTTATGTAGCAATTTGTTAGTAACATATAGTACAAGTTTAAAGCACCGTCTGAGGTCATTTATATTGGTGAACAAAAAGTTAGTCTCTCTTCAAGTAATATAAACCACAAACACCGATTTATTGTACTAATAAATCAAAAATGCATTTCTAAAGCCTGAAAGAAATTCAAGAGGAATGATTTGCCTCAAACATCAATAAATGTGAATGAAAACAAGGCTATTAGGGATAGATTTAAATGCTTCTCAAGTAAATGTATATTCATCTAAGAGTGTTTAGATATTTGTACTGGAAATGAAGACAAAAATACTGCAGAAGAATGACAATTTTCAAAACTCCCAACTTCAAAATCTCTGTATTAAAGTTAAGATGTTTTGTCAGCTATACAATTGTCAATGCTACACAACAGTACAAGTCATTGAAGAGACTGCACTTCTATCCCTCACAGCCTAATTTTCAATCCTGTCAAAATATTTAACATGGCGCGAGACCCTGACTATTAACACAATTTTCTGAAATGGAGAAGAGTAGAACCTTCAGAAACCAGGACATGTTTGAGTGTGGAACAAGACTGGAAATGGATCCAAACTGGATTCCAACATGAAAACTTCTACTTCACTGTCTTGTCCCCAAAATAACGAAATCAATCAGCACCATACTGTAAAAGCTAACTTTCCTCCCAATATATTGATGTTAACATCCTGCAATTGTTGGGCTGCTTGGGAAATTAAGCTGGGCTAATTCACAGTGTGCTTGTCAGGATTTGGGCTTAAAGTCTGTATTCCTACTAACATCTGCCTGACGTCTCCTCTCATTTCATGCACCTCCTGTAGACGCAGGGTTACAAAGACAGATGCCTGGCTGGACACAAGCTTTCAAGTCCACACCAACTGCAGACACTTCCCTGGAGAGCTAGAAGGTGGAGGAGGAGGAGGAGGGAGATGGGAAGAGGACAGGTGGTGCACCTTGGAGGGACAGGATGACAGGACGGGAGCAACCAAGTAGAGAATGCAGGATACATGAGACCGGAGCCGACGCGGTCTGCTGTGACCAGTTCAAGACAAAATCTGCCCCTGACAGAAAGTATTAACATTTAGCCTATTCTGAGTTCATGTCCTTCAACATCTGACAAAATATCAGGTCGCTCACAATCATGTTTCGTTCCATAGATTTAATTTATTCTCATTGCTAAACAAGTATTACTGCCTTCCTCCAAGTGTACTGCCTACTTCGTCCATTAGATCCAAAGATCTGAAAAAAGCCATTCATTTACCCACCCATAAACCCTCACCTTGAAGAAATCAGGACAAAAGTGGTCGAAAGTTGGCAAAAGAGATGGATTAAAACACCAGGTGTAAACGGGTATATGTCTCCCTCATCTCCAATCGACCAAAACGCATCTTAATACCAGATGTAAACAGGGCAAATTACTTAATGTGGGTATTAGTGGTCTCAATCCTAACCTTAAGATTAGTATTTATGTAAGGGACACAGTGGATCATTTTGAGGGAGACAGGGCATTTGTGGTAACTCATTGGGAGGCATTCTAATATTAATAATATCTGAATCACACATTTGCAGCTCCCGTAACTGGCAACAGCACTTTAAACACCTTCAGGGATTTAAATCCCTTTAAACTGCCATTTACAATGTGCACACAAATATCCTTAGACTCATGTGTCCACTTTTGCCATATACACAAACACATACACGTATCCGTGTATTACAGCATTACAATAGTAGACATGTCCCCAGTCTGCATGCAAAACACCAGAGTCCATTTTACACCACAAAGTGTCATGGATGGCCTACTTTCCCATGAATGAATGAGGTGAACATGTTTATGACAGCTTGGAAAAGACAGGAAGCTATTATCCGCCACAGTCTCAATCCCCCCTCCTGTGAATCAACAGCTACAATGCACAGCAGCAATGAACAGATCATTCAGGGCTCCTTTGTCCCTGCTGTCTCTCAAAAATCATCAGCGTTGCAAAAGGCGGCAATGCCACGACCTTACCAAGACATTCAGGGCGCTTTCACACTTGGTTCGATTGCCTGTTCCAAACCATAGGTCGATTGCTCCCCCCTCCCCCTGCCCCCAATGGACTGTGTTCACATTATATTATTTGTATCCGAACCGCGGTACGCTTGAGTCATCAAGCTGCAGCTGGCGCATAATCGTGTTGCTTGTTAACCGGCGCCGCTATGAATGAAAAGGCCTCAAAATGGATAGAATTGCTCGCTTCACATTTGTTGTTCTTTTTTTTTTAACCTTTGGTTTTGTTTTCAAAGAAAAGATACAGAAAGACACTTGTGTCTGTCCGCTGCCAAAGTATTACAATCGTTCTAAAGACAATTTTTGCAGAGGCAAGCAAAAATCATCTCTCTGCTTGCAGTGGGTCAATTCCTGCTTTTCGTCAAGGTAAGTGTATACACACACACACACACACACACACACTGACGACTGTCCTGTCGACCACATGATACATTATACGTCATCAATAGCGGTTCACTTCCGCGGTTTGGTTCGATTGCGTTCATATCAGCGGCGAACCGTACTGGAGTTCACAAGAACCGTACCCCAGACCACCCTTTTTTAAATGGACTCGAGAACGGTTCGCGGGTGCGCACCAGAGTTCGGAAGACAGCGTTCACATCATCCAAATGAACCGAACTCTGACGTCATTCGAACCTGGGTGCACACCAAAAGTGCTAGTGTGAAAGCGCCCTCAGACACAAACAGTCAAAGACAGTAGCGTCATGGCATGAGGGTGAAAGTGAGGTGAAACAGAGGTAAGGTAGGTGTGACATTTCAAATGCAAGGAAGATGCTTTCTGGGCACAAATAAATAGCTGCTTCTTTTTATGCTACCTGTCAGCATGTTTAACAGCTGTCGTCTTACAGAGCCATGGCGAATAAATCGCGTCTACAGACACCATCCGTCGCCCCAGGCCCGATAACATACTGCGTGTTCCACACAGCCTGCCAGACACAAGCTGAAGCCTTCTGCTCATCCTTGCACTGCCTCTGACATAAAAACAGACAAATCTAATATAATCCAACGTCACCAGATGTTTGTTGCAGACACTTCCAAAAAACACAGAAGAATCATCTAAACCAAAGTGTTAAGTAGTAACATTCCAGTTATTTCTAAAGCTCGACAGAAAACTTTTGAAAAACTGTAAATTTATCTTGGATGTTTGCTGACTTTCCTTGCATACAAGGATTTATTCAAATTTGCCCACTATATTTCTAATTCAAAATAGCAAATCTTTATATGGCAGAAACATGGTAGTATGCTAATACGGTGTCAGAAATGTCATCAAATGGCAAATTAAGACCTGAAGATCTTACCAGAAACTTTTACATATCAAATAACCCACTTAGCTGACTGTATCATATTATAAGCCACAATGTACTTGAGAGGGGGGTTAATGAGCCCAGGCTGGGCGCCATGGACTAGACAGCCAGTAAATAACAAGGGGATCCTCTTCCCTTTTGACAGGGAAACGCCTCCAAAAAGTGAGAGCCATAGTGAGGTCAGTGAGGTCAGCGAGGCAGAACCCAGCCACGTCATGAAGAGGTTGTGTGCTTCACTCTGTACTCAAGTATTGAAACCTGACTCTGACCACTTCTAATATCTCGGGAAAATAACCCTTCTAGCGGGAATGATGTCAGTGCTGTAGTGCACCAGCCAGTGTTACACCAGACCCTACTGCTAAACACACTGAGCCATGTAAACAAGCTGCTTCCAGCCTTTACACACATTGAGTTTGTGCAAATACTTTGAGAGTCGTACTAACTGACTCTGGCAGATCTGAATGTGAGCTTGCAGATGATTGTAAGAAAGGGGGCAGGGTTTATGTGGACTAAATGACTGGAAGTCCAGCATAGGTCACCAGTGAGAAGTTAGACATTTGAACAGAAGATCGGGTTATGGCAAGGTAAAAAACGAACAAACCTGAAAACATTTGCATGGACGAATTGTTCACAATAAGATCAATACCATGCATTTATAAAATAGATAGATTTTAAGCTCTGCATCATTGGTTACATGTGAGTTGGGACATAAAATAAATTTGACTTACTCTTTACTCTGTCTCCCAACTTAGATTAAAGGGCAAACAGATTTTGTCCAAACCACTTTTTTGTCCAAACCAATCCAGATTTTGATTTCTATATCTCTGCAACAGGTACCTCCACTCACACTTACATCTCATTGAACTGAAGTACTGACCCTCGTGTATTATATCACACATGGACAGAGTTACCTTAGCATAGCTAACTGTGCTCCTCTAACCCTTCCCATAGAGCATTGCAGAGTTCATGTTTGTCCAATAAGAAATAATCATAATTGTTTTGTTTATAATAAAAGCAATTAAAAAAACACTTTCAACTAAATTAATAAATGCAATAATTATAATTTATGCCACTATCTATAAAAAAAAATACCAATGAGAAAACGCATTAGTGCGATTTACACAGTAGTACAGAGGTGCCATGAGAATATTCATTTCTCAATTTTCTGTAAAAGTGTTGGGATAAAGTTGATCAGTTAACAACATTTAATTAACTTAAAGTTGCAGCAAATAAATGTTTTAAGTATGTTTTTAAAGATATAGGTGGACTATAACGGTGACCTCAGAAAAGGAATCTTAAAGGGTAACTAAACACTAAAACAACTTTTTTTAGTTTATTATCTGAAAGAATGGAGCTTCATAAATGCTGTTCATTGATTCGAGTACATTTTTTGACATTTGGGTATAAAGTGTTTTAATTTTCAAATATATGGTGTAAAAACGCCTGAGTGCTGCCCTCTTCAGGTTAAACGGAAAGCTCCTGCAGTAGGGGTACTCTCTGACGTAGAATACTCTCTGATGTCACTGTCACGCCCTGGTGCAAGCTCACCACGCCCTTGGCAGCCCCTGGTATAAACGCATCTGGTTCCGTCAAAACTACTGTAGCGAGTCAGGAGTTGGAATTACGAGAACGATCAGGATAGATATACATTACATCTAGTTAGCATTAGGGCTAGGCGATATGGCCAAAAAATCATATCTCGGTATTTTTTGGTTAAATGGCGATATACGATATATCTCGGTACTTTCTATGTTTTTCTATTTAGATAAAGAAAATGTATTTATTTAAAAAAAAATGTTATTTCACATCCTGCTCAATGATATCCAAACAATGTTGATATTGAAGGATATGGAAACAAATAGGGAATGTAATGTAGGCTATGCAATATATTATGTGCAAAAAGGTGATTAAAATCACATTACATTCTAACATTGTAACATAACAAACTAAAAACAAAAATAATGCTTTTGTTTTTAAAAATGACTAAAGGCTAAACTAAAAATGAAAATAAAAACAAAAGCACAAACTAATTATATTAGCCTGCATTTGATTACCCCATTATAATGGTCACTTTCATAAAAATATACTTGTAGGTTTAAAATTCCACATATGGCACATTTATTGTCTCCAACAACAAATATTTTAGTAATATGTATTTTAGTCAGAATTATGGCGCTACGGTTCTATTGTGCTTGTCTGTTTGGCGCGCATGCGCGTGGCGGCGCTCATTCACGGAAGGTTGAATTTTAGCGTAGATTCATTTGAAGAAGCTCGTCCTCTCCTGACAGTGAAATGGACATATTTGTTTGATTTGTTTGAACATTTACAGATGGAGAATATACCTGTGAAATGTGAGTTAAGCACTGAGGAAAGCACCACGTCTCAAACTGTTTGCAAACAGCGCCAGTATTTATCTTTCAGTCACTAACAGTAGGCTATCTGTCCAAGCATCTGACAGGGCAAGCCGCTTTAAACTTGTTAACTATCTTACCAGTTATTTTGAAGCGCTTAATAAACTTGTGTCATGTTTAGGACAAATTGTACTGTTCTTTCACTGCAGGAGCTCACACTACGTACTCCACTATTTTTCAGATGTGCTCGTATAAAACTACTGTATCGATATAAATGGTATTGCCTCATTCCATATCATGGGGAAAAAAAATATAAACTCGATATACCGCCCAGCCCTAGTTAGCATAGCATTTATATAGTTATTTAGATTATTTCGTGTAGCCTAGGTAGTTAATCTCGCCTATCGCTCCAATGTGCAACCTGCATTTTACATGGGATTGCTTCTCCAACGCAATGGAGGTGGAAATGGGCTTCTCCACACAGCTCGCGCTGCCAAACGCTGCTCTTCCTGCATGAACTCCACCACCGCAGCGGCGTCATGATGTGAGTGAGCATATATTTTTAAATCACAATTTTTGTTCCTTCTTATTAGGCTAAAGTTAATCCTCTGGTGTCGACAAACGCGCCGGCGCGATTTGCTGATAATTTTTTTCACATAGCAACAAAATATAATGAACGTAATAGTAATAATAATCCTGGAAAAAATTACCTCAAAATTACTGAGTATAAGAAGAATCGGATGCCGATCGCAATGCGGGGAGTTAAGACCGCAGTTTGAGCTGGTGTCCACAGACAATTCACCCTCCTCTACTTCAGGTGAAGGTGGGGGAGAAAAGTTCTCGACTTCAAATGACCGCTCTGTTGCAAAGCTACTTGGGTAACTCAATTTTAGCTAGTTTGACAGCAGCTGTCACTGCGGGTCTCAGGTGCATTTTTCAAATATTGCCAGTGGGTGGAGTCAGGCTTTGACCAGGGGTTTAGTTACCCTTTAAAAAAGGGGGGCAGAAAAAAAATAGTGGTTTAAAACAGCATATTTTTGGTTACTCTGCAAACTGGCCCTTTTCTTCCACCAATGCATTTTTTCTGAAAGGTGAAAAAGTGAAGGAAAGAAATATTTCGTCATATTTTCTGCGGTAATCAACTTGCTGCCACAAACACAGTCGGAACTTAACTTACACTGAACCCTAAAATTTTATTTAAGCCTGACTTGGGACAATAGGACTGAGGGATGTCATTAAAAAGGATCAATGAACCGTAATCAAGACTTGCTTCACTTCCTGCACCAGTTCCACGGTGTTTAGCATTTAATTGCTGCCCCGCTCTGTACCGGTTTCCCGCTCTCTGATTACTGCAGAGGGAACAGCTGTTCAGGGTATCCTGCAGAGCAACCAAGAGAAAGAAAGGGAAACAGAGCTTAGAGGTTGTAATGCTTACACTGCAACAAACACAAGATCATCTCAGATGATGTTGTGGGTCAGCTTCTGATATATAAAGAAAAAATGAAGTATACATATGTTGATTGCTTTCAAGTGAAACACTTGGCGTCATTTAAGTACAACCACTTTTTTACAACATGATGTCTTATATTAACCTGTGTGGAGAATAGCTAACCAGAGGAGCAATTTCAGGGAGTAAATTATGATTTAAGGGTAGATGATTAAGATGGTGAGCGCCATTTTCCTCCATTTTACACTCCGTTTTCAGTTTAGATGTGCCAGCTTCCTATCTGCGCACATAAGACCCATGAAATGAAATGTTGTGGCGTGCGCTGTGATTCAATCTGGAAAAGGCGTCAATAACTCGCTGGGGTATTGCAGAGGCTCTTGGTTGAGCTTCATTGAACGTGTTCTGTAGTGCATTTTGCTCTTGTTCTCAGGGGTGCTACAACAGTCATTGATGATTTGGTGCATAAACACATTGGTTTTCCCTCAATCTCTGTCTGTAGAAGAAACATTCATCACCACCACATGCCTTCCTCAACTTCGCACTGACACTCTGTAGTAATTTGCGTTCATTACCCTTTGGTTTTCTGTGACATAGGTGTAAAACATATTGACTAAGTAACACCGGAAAATGTCATTTCCGTTTGAGTCGCCATGTACAAGGAATGTCAAGTTGTTCAATAATTTGTGCCGGCCATAAATGTCAGAGTGATCGGAAAGTGTTGTGATATCCGGCAATGTGGTCGTCCAAAGACATTCATCAGTCGAGACAAAAAGCTGGCAAAAAGAGGCCATCCCACCTGATCCCTAGTGGAAATTTATCCTGACACAGGATGGACGAAAATGACTATTGTGGCTGGACAGACAGGCACTGAAATTTATGCTTTAAGAGCTAATGAAAGCCTAATGAAAAAAAGGAGACGGCCTAATGAAAAAAAAATCAGTCCTTTTAGGTCTAACGTTGTAAACAAACGCAAAGTTTCACTTTTATGTTTGATTCAATTTGGTTTACAGAGATAGGGAAGTAGAGAGAAAAGTTGAAGCTTCCCAGCATGCACAATTTTAATACAATTAGGAAATCACTTCAAGACCTGCATTAGCATCCAGTGCGTGCAATGCAGATGAAAGATGGTGGCAATAAACAGCATGTTCACATCACTGTTGCTCCCTCCTGATGAGCCAAACGGTGCTGTATGAGATTAATAATGCGGCTGAGAAAATTTACGATTTTAAAAATGGTCTAAGAATAGGAACATGATTCAAACTGAGTGGGATTGTCTAAGCCAGTGCTTCTCAACAGGTTTTGCAGGTAGTAGTACTCTACAGGTACAGAAGTAGTTTTTACATCCATTTTACATTGGATATCAACCCAACACTAACAATACAGTTAGTTAAACAACAAAAAAACGCCCTTAACAAGATTATGTATGATGTTAATGATGTCAATAACTTGTCTGGCTATCCATCTCTCTGACAACACTACTAGACTGCATGAAGTGAGACTGCTCTGTGTTAAACATTTACCATGGTGTTGGGATGACTCTAGCATCCACAATGGGTCACAGTTGTAGTATGCAATGAGAGAAGGGTGCAGAAGGCAACAGATTTAGTTTAGACCGATAACTTATAGAGCAATCATAAAGCATTTTCCCAACATATTCACTGAATGCAGAGCGAGGAAACAAAGACAAAGGAGGTATAAAATAGTCTGAAGGATGTGCCGATAATCCAAAGTCATTTTCTCTCTTTCACAAAAACACAAATAATAATCATCTTGTTTCTTCGAAATGCCAATGGGGCGGGAGAGGCTGAGAACAGCTGGCCAATGCAAAGTAACTTTCAATAAGGGCTTAGTCACTCCATGTCTGCACACATGAATAGGAAGCTGATGATTTAGATGTTGACAATGTGTGTGGGCATTTGCAGATAATCATAAAAACGAGCTTAATATTGGATGGAAGAAAAAAAAGAAGTTTATGCAATGGTCCAACAATGAGAGACAGACCTCTAAGCCCATTATGCCCCTTTTCCATACCTTTCTGGTGTCGTTCTGTGCAATAACTATTTAACTATAATTATATTTAATAATATATTTAATGTGATTTATAATCATATTTAATTATATGTGAAGTGACAGCAATGTTTTTTTGTTACACATTTTAAAAAATATGCATCAAAAGTAGCTTTATTTTCCTTTGTCTAAAAGAAGATTACAATGAATGCATGTTGATTTTTATAAATTTTATTTAACTTTTGACTGTTGCGTCAAAAGCAGCTTACAATATCATCAACTCTGTATTGAATCACTTTGAATGGCTAAAATGTGTCTTTGTTTCTCTCTTTTCTAAACAAAACATACAAGAGAAACATTTTGCAACTGTTTGGGTAGCATGTTCCAATTATCTATGCTGTTTGCTTGATACTTTTTCTCACATATGGTGCAATTACTTTAATATTTTATCATTTCATTCAGTGGATTTGAGTTAATATAACGAACAGTGTGTGGCCGCCATATCCACATTTAACTAGGCTTATGCACAACTGATGGTATAATTTTGCAGATGTCTAACTACTATAAATGCTAATTGTAAATACATTCATGGTAATCTTCAGTGTAAGTAAGGTACTTAAAACTGTAGTTGCACCTAATGTTACAGATTGACAGGTTCCACCTCATTAACAGGACCAAAAATGAATCCTAGACCAACAGTTCCTACCTCCACTATCCCACAATTCCAAGAAAATGACAATCCAATTCAGGCTCGTACAAATCTGAATGGTCCTACACAACAGAAAAACAGCAATAACTCCATTTAATACAGTAAATCCTCTTCTGTCAGGCTTTAAGTAGCTTCCAATGAAGCTCAAATGAAAATATAAACAGTGCAACCTCATCAATGCTGTCAAAATGTATGTGGTATACGCATACAGTATTTGCATGCAAATCGACAGGACTTGAAGCAGAAAATTTGGTTTTGATGAAAATGCAAACAAGCCAACAATCACAAAACAAACAAACACAACAACCTCCCCAGAGAAAAGCAGTCCGGAAGCCACAACCAAGTTGATTGACAAGTCCTGGAAAAGAATCAACTTTATCCATTAAATAAACTTCAATAAATGCACCCGCAGTTACTCAATGGCAATAGTAACACAATTAATACTAAAACAGCACAGCTGCCAGACAGTCCAACATATTTTCTCACACAACTAGCATGTTGCGCTAATAGTTTATTAGCATTTTTATGGATTTTGAAAAGCTGCTGAATCCACTAGGAGAATGTCACCCTTTGAAGAATATTTATTTAGCTCAACTTTTTTGCACTTGGCCAGGACATTGTTCATAAGGGAGCTGTGATGATGTCACTGACCTACTGCGGTGATCAAACGGTCGTATAACCACCTGAGCTCCTTTTGAAGTGCGAGCTGTGTTGGACTGTTTTCTCTGTGGAGCCCTGATAAGTGCATTAATGCTGATCTGGACTAGCCGTGAAAACATGCCCACTGAGAAAGGCACCCATCCAGCAGCCTCTTACCACTCTGAATAAATGTGCCTTCACCCGCTCTGAGAGAACTAACTGTGTCTCTGTGCTAATAAAGACTTCTCATTAGCATTCAGCACTAACGGTCGCTGATGGCCCGCAGGGTAGTGCTCAGGTCTTCTGGTCTGAATTTTGAGTGTCAAATGGGTATGTAGTGGCAGATGAAATGAATGTGGAACCGGGATGGGTAGACGGAGGTGAAGAGGGAACGTCTGTTCAATTCTGGTGGCGAAGTTTCAGCCGCAGCAACATTGTCAATCAAGCTTAGAGCCACGTCAGAACAGGGATCTGCAGTGATGTGACGGCGTGCAGACGGAAGCAAGCAAATCAGCCTAGGATGCAGGCAGGCTGGCACACAATGAGATGAGATAATTCTTATTGTGCTGTGAGAGAGTTTTAAAAATGAAAAACTGAAATCAGCCAAACAAAAGAGTCCTTGGGTTTTGCTCACTTTATAATTTATATGCATTCTGCAGAAATAAATTAGGGTGCCAATTACGGTAAACAAGCAACTAAACATTGCTGCAATGTCTTCATTAACTATCATGTTCTGTTTGGGGTCGAGGGATACAACGTAAAACTGCATTACATTTATTGCTATACAGTTATTTTCACATAACTAAGACTCTCTCATACAACACAGTACGCAATGTACAAGTACACTTGACAATTGATTCTTTTTTTCTCCCCTGTGTTTTATCTGGGGTCAAACTGAAACCGTTACAACTACAATGAATAAGAGTCATATATAGTCAATGTCTACTCCACATTAAAACGACCTGCTAAAGCTAATATCTTCCTACCTGGTTTTGATTTGGTCAGAGGAACATTGAAAGGGAATATAAGAGGTTAATTTCAAAATGACTATTATTATTTTTATATGTACATCACTGGGGTCTCTGATACCCCAAACATGAAAATACTAAATCAATTTCAACACAAAATGAGAGTTAAGCATTGAAAATAATCTAAAATAAGACCATGCATCTGCTTATTACAAGACAATGGCATGAAGCTTGCTGTTCTACATACAGTCTCACGTAAGTATGGGCATAATGTTGAGTGTGGCTCAGGGCTTAGAGTGTGCTCAAATCACAGGGAAGAAAAGTCATAGTGTGTGGATCTCTCCCATCACAACTTCTTAGCTGGTTGTGTAACCTACTGTGTGGGCTATGCGTATCATCTCTCTCCCAAGTAGCGATTCGTCATGCCAAGGGTGCGAAGCAAAAAGCTAGAGCAAATCCGACAGTCAATGCAGGAGCTCAGAGGGACTGTGTTGACGGTGACATTTCAGTGTTGTGTTACTACTCCTCAAAACTGCCTTCAGATCAGTGCGTTTGGTTTGTGATCCCTCGCTTTTCTTTGAATGTCAGATGTGAAGACTATTCGTAACTCTTTGTTGACACTATACATTCTTCACACACCAGGTGCTGATCTGGAACAGTTTAGGAGAACGGACAAAGGTCAGGGTGGTCTCTTAAAGTTGATGATTAAGAGCTATCAGGAGATGGGATAAATGAAATGTCCTCACCAAATGTAAGTTGATTTTTCAAAGCTTCCATTATAATAATAACAAAGCTATACTGTAAATGCCCAGTGCACCCAATAACTAGCCAATAAAATGCTTTGGATGATAAAAAGTTTTGCTTAATGACTTAATTGTAACTAAGGCTATTGTAATTTAGCCTTAATGGCATAAAATACTTTAAGACAGCAATGCACTGTTTGTGGGTAGATTATAAAAGTCCCAGTCAGTTACATCATAACTGCACTAAAAATCAATGCAGTGTCAGAATTTGTTTTGTACCTTTAGGGGTACAACTTCGGTCACTGAGACAGCACCCTCCAAAGGTTCACCTTTGTACCTCAAATACCCCTAAAGTGTACATATTTACACCTTTTTGATGATACTGCCCCAATGAAAAGCTGTTATGCCCCTATTGTTTAGCTCCGGCACAAGCACCAGCACCAGCACAATTCTGGATGAAAAAGGATTCAGTGTGATCTAGTGGTGTTGGTGCCAGAAAGAAGCACAAGGGTACATATTTAGAGTCATTGAAGGTTACTTGCAAGAATCTTGACTACACAATGACAACAGTACAGCTCTACAACAAGCTCAGTACAGTTCTAAAAGGGGGCACTTTTTTACAGGGCACTTTATTTTTCAAAGTGTACTAAAGAACCTACATTAAGGACACAGTCTTCCATATGTCAACAAGAATTTCCATATCGACCGTGACCCACTTTCCCTTGACATCTCTGTGATCTTTGACACATAATAGGCTGGATCCCTGTGGATGGCAACTTGAACATGTAGACTTTTGAACCCTGTCAGTAGTGCTGGGCAGTTTGACCAAAAATTGATATCACGGTTTTTTTCAAAATTATGCCGGTTTCCGGTTTATGACGTTTTTTTTTTTCATACATAGTCAGGTGTTCAATGCATTTTCTACTGGTTGAGAGAGGAATTACTGCAGTAAATTGACTTAGGATGGTCTATTTTACTGTCATTATTGAATATTGTAGAATAATTCCACACTAGTAATACAGGTTTGCATGGCCCCAGAAAATGATGTTGTTGTTTACAAATAAGAGCCATTCATGATTCTAATGAAGTGAGGAATCAGAATGCAAAGACAATTCCAGTCAAAATACAGAACTTTTATTTTAAACAACACAATTAGAACAACTTGGAATAAGTTAGCTAGTTCAAGTACAAGTCCAGGAACATTACGTGCATTCAAGTAAATATAAAAAGAAAACTTAAACTTGTCTTGCATTGCTTTTGAGGTCTATAAAAAAAATAGTAAAAAACATTATGCAACTTGCATTAGTTATTCCTTCAAAAGTATTGCTTCGAAACCAGAACAAACATAAAATAATTATAGTGCAACTTGGCACACAGGATTATCCTGTATAATAATGTTCGTGTTGCCGCATTTGGCGAGAGTTTTAGCCCGACAGCACTTACATAAAATGGTTGTTTGGTCGATGACGGATTTTTGGAAACCAAAAACCTCCAAACAACAGACCCGGCTCCTCTTTTTGGCACAAGTTGTTCTTGTGTGTCATGTTGTACTAATTCTTCAGCATCCATCGTCCATGTAACGTAACAGAGCACTGCTGTTTGTTTACCCTCACTCGTCGCTGCTTAGAAGTGCAACATTGTAAAGGGTCCGTCTGAAACAGTGTCGCGCAGCGTAACGTTTGTTCCGAACGTTGTGTAATTAAATACACCGGTATGGCGGTTTATTCAAAATCAATATCGTGACGAAAATATAAACCGGTTTTCGGTTTGAACCGGTTTACCGCCCAGCACTACCTTTCAGTGCCTTCTGTACAAGTTCCATACCTCTGTAATCCGGCCAGGTGGAGGAACAGCTGATCTAGGCCCAGTGGCGTTGGCTTCACAGACCTGGCAATTTTCACCTCTGATGAGCACAGCACTAGAGAGAAGCTATCTGTCTCAATGCAGACTAACGTAGGTCAGAGGGGCTCAGGACACATCTTTCAAAAGGGAACAAAACTCTGCCCTTATCTTTTTTGCTCAAAAGCCTGGCAAGCTTGAAAACTCATTATTGCTGCCTGGTTGCAGAGTCGGGGTATGGTGGGGATAAACTTTATAGACAGTTCCGCAACAGGTATATTTAAGGTTTGTTAGGCATTGACACTGAGCCAAACATGAGTGCCTAAAGGGTTTCCTTGTAACTAAGGCTGATTCAGCTTTGGTTAGTATTGGCAGGAAACAGTTGGGTGTATTTTTGTAAAAAGTGCCAGCACTGCAGTCCCTTCTTCCCCCCTCCCCATTTGTTTTTCTCTCTTTCAATCTCACTTTTCTCACCAAGTTGTTAATTTCCTGTCTCATGGGTGCAGACGAGGATGAATTGGGTATTTCCACACTGAAAAGCTTTGTGGATCCACAGTTCATAGGGCTCAATTAAAGGCTTGCTTTTGCATGCAAACCATGTTACGCTAAAACTAGGTACTGTCGAAGATCCAGAACTACTAAGGAAGTGTCACAAAAAATGACTAAACTAGTTAGTAAGTCGGCACACATGTGTTCTTGAAGAGCTGAAATACAGGGAAGAGAACATCAATTGCATGAAAAATCCCATATTCAATGCCATGACTTCTGAAATCAAACATAAAAGCTTTGCCTGGAAAACCCACAGGCTCTTTCAGTAACAATAATACAGTAGGAGCTGGGATTCCCTAAAGCCAAAAGAGAGAGGCGTCTAAACTGAATGAATGGCTGAAGGAGGTGGTGTGAATCTGTGTGGGTAATTATTTCAAAAAACTTTGTACTGCGGGCAACATCAGCTTAAGACATGGCACAGGAAGGCTGATCAACACTACCTTAAAGGATTAGTTCACCTCAAAATGAAAATTTCCTGATAATTTACTCACCCCAATACCATTCAAGATGATCATGTCTTTCTTTCTTCAGTGAAAAATAAAAAAAAATTTTGCTAGGAAAACATTGCAGGATTTTTTTCCACACAATGGACTTTAACGGAAACCAAATTGTTAAAGTTCATCAATTCAGTTTCAAAGGGCTTTGAAGTGCTTCAAAGGGCTCTGCACGATCCCAGCTGAGGAATAGTGTCTTATCTAGCGAAACGATCGGTCATTTTCTAAAAAAAAATGATATACTGTTTAACCACAATTGTTCATCTTGTGCTGGTCTGCGATGCGCCAGGCATTACTTAATCACAATGAAAAGGTCACGATGGACGTAGGCGGAAGTACCGCCCCATTGTTTAAAAAGTGTGGAGGAGGATTGTTAAAAATTTATTGTATGTTGAATGACATATTTATGTCTTTGTGTCAGTTTATTGTTTAAAATGGTCCTTTCGTATTCATATCCTGGATGTTTAATTCTTTTGAAACCCAAATGTTTTTTTCCACCTGGAAAAAACGTGAGTTTTCACAGATTTCCTATACACAATCCTGAGTGATTGAAGCTGTGGTTGCTCATGCTACACCTGGATATCAACACACCCGAACATTCTCTGACACTTATTAGAGTGTGCAGTGCTCATTTTTTCAATGATAATTTCAATCACCAGCAAGAAAATCGCCGTTACCTGAAATCGTCGGCTGTGCCCGTGACGTGCCCATGCCCGCTGTTGCTCAGTAACGGCGGAAAACCATTGTGTTCTTTAATGCAGCGAGACAGAGGCACAGTCTCACCGGCTGACTAACTGATTCTTTCCAGCGGTGGAATTGGTATGGTCCAGTCATGGCAGCACTTTCTTGCTTTCTTGCTCCATTGGCAATGGTTGGCATTTACCAAGTGTGCACCACCACATCTTGTTCGATCTTTGTCTCTGCCTGATGTTTGTGTCGCCGCAGCGGTCTCCTTTATCTGCCTGAGGTCTTCATTTTTGTACTCCAGTTCAAAAAGGTAGGGTAGGGCGAAAAACTCCATCTCATTTTCTCCTCCAACTTAAATATCATCCGACATCATTAGTCTTTCCATGTTCGCTTTGTAAACAATTGGGCGGTACTTCCGCCTACGTCCAGCGTGACCTTTCCAACGTGATTACGTAATGCCATGGCGCGTCGCAGACCAGCACAAGACGAACAATTGTGGTTAAAAAGTATATACATTTTTACTTTTTTTTAGAAAATGACTGTGCTTTGAAGCACTTCAAAGCCCTTTGAAACTGCATTGATTTGGACTTCAACAATTTGGTTACCGTTAAAGTCCATTGTGTGGAGAAAAATCCTGAAATGTTTTCCTCAAAAAAAAACGTAATTTCTTTTTCACTAAAGAAAGAAAGACTTGAACATCTTGGATGGCATTGAGGTGAGTAAATTATCAGGAAATTTTCATTTTGAGGTGAACTAATCCTTTAAGGGAAGGCGCCAGAGTGGTGGATGAAGACACAGGTACAGTAAACTGTAGAGATGGACATAATACTTGGAAATTATAGCAATGTCAATTATGAAAACAAAACCGCGTGACTTGTCGGACTTCAAAACATTTTACACCATTCAAAATGCAGTAACAACTACATGCAAACGGGCCACAATTCTTTTCTTTTTGGGGCTGGTTATGGCATTACTTTAGGCACTACCTTGCATTCTGACAGGTAAAGCCCAATTTATACTTCTGCGTCGAACTTACGCCGTAGCTACGCCGTAGGCTGTGCGTAACGCGCTTATCCTTCGGCGTACCCTGACGTGCACCTCTCCAAAAATGTAACAACGCGTCAATTCTACGCGGACGCGAGCGCTGTGATTGGTCTGCTCAAACCGCTCCCTCGGGTTTCACATGCTCCCTCTGCGTGCGTCAAAGCAGACAACAACGCAGAAGTATAAATTAAAACCAATGCGTAGTCTACGGCTTAGAGGCTCCTGCGTATGTCCGACGCAGAAGTATAAATCAGCCTTAAGTCTTTCAGAGCAAGCACACAATGCTGAGACTTTAGCTTTATTGAAGAAGCCAATTGAGTTGTAATCACATTATTTAGGTCTGTTCATCCAACTTCACAAAAACCACACTGATTTCAAATCGGACTAAAATGTTTTACAAAAGCTGTCTTATTTTATTTCAGATGAAACAGACCTTTTTAAAATGTATACGCAAAGGACACATTCTCACTTTGGTATTGGCAACTGGGGTATTAAGAAGCATTTTAAAAAGGTTAACTATATTAACCTGGCCAATGACCACACCATCCATTTTTAGCAGACATGTTTATCTGACACAGTAAATGTCCTAACGGAGTGTCCTATTAAGAACAGAGGTTAGTTAAATCTTGTCCCCATGGACTAAACAAAAGTTCAAGAATTCAATATTTATAAAGCCCACTGTGACAGTTTAGTTTGGAAATAAAGTCTCAAAATGGCAAAGTTAAATGCTAAAAGTAAGGAGAAATTAATTCAAAAGGGTCAAGGACAACATTATTTTAATTTGGACAACTCTATACCTTTGGGTGCGACACACTGGAAAGTAAAGTCTAAGAACTGTTTTACAAACATACTGATGAGAATGACTCTGCCAGATGGATTTGCAGGAACTCTATGTCCCCAATTTCCTTTTGTAACATACTTCATTAACAGTATGTTAATCTCAGGTTTGTTGATATGACTTTGAGAATCCATTTTGCCCTCTTTCTCAGAGTGCATTTACCTCGCTGTCTCTCATCAACCTTCATTCGTGACCTTCTCATAATAAACTGCCTCTTGTATAGTGTGGCGGTTTCAAAAATGAAGCGTATAGGATTCATTTGTGCCATTTACTCACTTGAGAGCTCATCCATAGCCCTGAGCTGCACCATTAGCATATGCTACGAGTGGAAAAGGAAGTGTAAGCGCTAATTACTATATACACTATAATACAGAAAAAAGGTTCTGAAGAGCTTAATGACGCCAATGACTTCAAACCACATAAATAGCTTTATGCTTCACAGTATAAGATTTTACTGTAGATGTTCAGTATTGATGCAATTCAAATGTCTTGCCTTCTCATACTTCAACACAGCAGGTTCAGCTGACATCCATAGCTAAATATCAACAAAGATATGAGCACCAAAAATGCTTTATTCTATAAGAGCATATCATTCCCGAGCAGAACACTGAAAGCACTCACCATCCACACTCAAATTGCTTTTGACTAAAATATCTTTTTCTTCTAGAAAAGTTCTGCCATTTATGACTGGAAAAAAAGCAGAATTGATTACAGCATCACTTGCAACGTAAAAACATCAATCAAAATAAGTTGAGAAACAGACAAAAAAAGGGTATTTGGCATAAAAGCAGCAGTGCATAAAAATACGACTGCAGCGAATACGACTGCAGCAAAGAACTCTATAAAGTAAAGCTTGCCTTTCAAAATCAGTACAGTGCCAAAGTGGGTGGGGTGATTTCCTGTTCTCTGGATCTGTGCATTACAAAACCTATTGAAACAAAATGGGATACATTTTTTAAATGATACATATTGTATAAAGAAAAAATAAACATTTGAGGAGAATCATTGATTCTGTTTACATTTACATTTATTCATTTAGCTGACGCTTTTATCCAAAGCGACGTACAATTGCTATATTTCAGAGGTCGCACGCCATTGGAGCAACTAGGGGTTAAGTGTCTTGCTCAGGGACACATTGGTGTCTCACAGTGGATTCGAACCCGGGTCTCTCACACCAAAGGCATGTGTCTTATCCACTGCAACAACTAGGGGTTAAGTGTCTTGCTCAGGGACACATTGGTGTCTCACAGTGGATTCGAACCCAGGTCTCTCACACCAAAGGCATGTGTCTTATCCACTGCGCCATCACCACCGAACACAGCCACTGTTACAACAGTGTCTGTCCTGAGCAATCTGTGATCAGAATCTGTGATTTTAAAATATCAAATGGAACACCAGCAGTACTTGATCCACCAACTTTTTACCCAAAAATTCATAATGATGAAACTACACGTCATAGACATTCCTACCTGGACAGGATTAGATTTCTATTCAGTTAAAAATCTCATTAATCAACTTGACGGAAGCCTGCCAAAAAGCACCAGATTGATGCATTTAACTTTAAAATGTTTAAAACCTGTCTTCCAGGGGTGTTTGCCACCAAACCCCCGCTCAGTCTAAAAGGCTAATTTGATCTCTTTACCAAGCCTGTATGAAGAAACACACAAACATGTTCAGTTCTGACTGGCAACAAACACACCACTGGCTGCCAAACTCCAATACTGAAGGCCATTGGCAAAAATATTCCTTTTTCAGACCCATAACTAAACCAACAAACCTGATTCAACAGCTTCACTCGTCACACACCAAATTTATTGAATCAGGTGGGTTAGTTTGGGAAAGCTTGCTGTCATGGGATCAGCAATTTGGATGGAAATCAGATTACTGAACCAAATACAAGGTACTGCAGACAGTAGTCAAGCTCATCACTTGCAACCCACATATGTGCACAGTTCTAGACACTAAAATGGCAAATAACCATTTGCTCTTAAGGATCAGCTAGGTTAACAATGGTTGTGAAAGCCTTTGAAACAGCGGGAGCCCTTGAGTGATCTTAAACTTGTACATTAATGAAGGGACAAGACTATTCTTATGTATTTCTTATAGTGTTTTCTATAAGAATCATTAGTTAACAGAACTTCAGGGGATATTGCACATAAAAACTAGTAAGAATTTTCTCAAAATGACCACTTCAATAACATTGGATGGTTTTACTCAACTTCTGGGAGGTCTCACATTTTAATTGATCTGCTGAGAAAAAAAGTTTAAACTAAACTTACAAAAGGAATTTTCTCATAGACACTTATTAGGTAGATAAAAAATGCACATCGACTTTGCTGCCAGGACTATATCTGGTTTTTGATTTTCCTGAACCTAATATATATATATATATATATATATATATATATATATATATATATATATATATATATATATATATATATAAATATACACATACACACTCACCTAAAGGATTATAAGGAACACCATACTAATACTTTGTTTGACCCCCTTTAGCCTTCAGAACTGCCTTAATTCTACGTGGCATTGATTCAACAAGGTGCTGAAAGCATTCTTTAGAAATGTTGGCCCATATTGATAGGATAGCATCTTGCAGTTGATGGAGATTTGTGGGATGCACATCCAGGGCACGAAGCTCCCGTTCCACCACATCCCAAAAATGCTCTGTTGGGTTGAGGTCTGGTGACTGTGGGGGCCATCTTAGTAATGTGAACTCATTGTCATGTTCAAGAAACCAATTTGAAATGATTCGAGCTTTGTGACATGGTGCATTATCCTGCTGAAAGTAGCCATCAGAGGATGGGTACATGGTGGCCATAAAGGGATGGACATGGTCAGAAACAATGCTCAGGTAGGCCGTGGCATTTAAACGATGCCCAATTGGCACTAAGGGGCCTAAAGTGTGCCAAGAAAACATCCCCCACACCATTACACCAACACCACCAGCCTGCACAGTGGTAACAAGGCATGATGGATCCATGTTCTCATTCTGTTTACGCCAAATTCTGACTCTACCATCTGAATGTCTCAACAGAAATCAAGACTCTTCAGACCAGGCAACATTTTTCCAGTCTTCAACTGTCCAATTTTGGTGAGCTCTTGCAAATTGTAGCCTCTTTTTCCTATTTGTAGTGGAAATGAGTGGTACCCGGTGGGGTCTTCTGCTGTTGTAGCCCATCCGCCTCAAGGTTGTGCGTGTTGTGGCTTCACAAATAATTTGCTGCATACCTCGGTTGTAACGAGTGGTTATTTCAAAGTTGCTCTTCTATCAGCTTGAATCAGTCGGCCCATTCTTCTCTGACCTCTAGCATCAAGAAGGCATTATCGCCCACAGGACTGCCGCATACTGGATATTTTTCCCTTTTCACACCATTCTTTGTAAACCCTAGAAATGGTTGTGCGTGAAAATCCCAGTAACTGAGCAGATTGTGAAATACTCAGACCGGCCCGTCTGGCACCAACAACCACGCCACGCTCAAAATTGCTTAAATCACCTTTCTTTCCCATTCTGACATTCAGTTTGGAGTTCAGGAGATTGTCTTGACCAGGACCACACCCCTAAATGCATTGAAGCAACTGCCATGTGATTGGTTGATTAGATAATTGCATTAATGAGAAATTGAACAGGTGTTCCTAATAATCCTTTAGGTATATATATATAATATTTATTATATATATATATATATATATATAAAATATATATTATATATTTAAATCAAAACATCCCTTTCCTGTCTAAAGGCTGATTTATACTTCTGCGTCGGACCTACGCCGGAGCCTCTACGCTATAGACTACGCGGTGGTTTTCATTTATACTTCTGCATCGTAGTCCATGTTGACGCGCAATTACAAATGCAAGGGAGCATGTGAAACCCAAGGGAGGGTTTCTAGCAGACCAATCACAGCGCTTGCGTCCGCATAGAATTGACGCATTGTTACATTTTTGGAGAGGTGCATGTCAGGGTACACCGAAGGGTACGTGCGCTACACACAGCCTACAACATACCTACGGCGTGAGTTCGACGCAGAAGTATAAATTGGGCTTAAGAGGGCAGTTCTTGGCCAGAACATGTTGCAATGCAAAACTTAAATGTCCATAGTCAAATGTCTGGTTGTGCGATGCTAAACGAAATCATTTATACCGTACAGAATGTGACCTCGGACCTGTGTGCAGAGGCTTTACTTTTTTTTTTTACTAAAATGCTCTTTACAAACCCCTCCATTCAGTATATCAAAAAGGAAATGCTTTCTGTTTAATCCTGACAAGATTCACTCAGGTTTTCCCTCAAACAAGACCTCATTCTCTGCAAATTCTCATACAAACAAAGGTTTCTTTGTGTAACTCCAGACTAGATTATCTTTTGATCTAGCTCCCACTCTTAGAAAAACTATAAATATTTGGTAAATTTGGCTGTTTTTACAAAACCAAAAGGTACTGTAACATTTATCATCTGACATGGCTCAAATTAAAACAGACTAATAACTGATCTCATGCTAGGGTTGGGCGGTATTTCGGTAATATCATATACCGCGGGGTCTTAAAATAGCAACATGTATCAGTTTCAATACCGTCATTACCGGCACTTATATATAATAAATAAATATCATTTATTCAATGCCTAAAAATTATTATGTAGTTGTCATCAAGTGACAGTGTGGAGGAGAGAGAGAGAGAAAAGGGAGAGGCGGTAAATACTGACTAGGCAATTTGTAAATGTTGCAATAAAAAAGGTGACCGCGAGGGATGGAAACACCTCTAACCTAATGTCGCATCTCCGAAACAACCACCCGCTCACTGCTGCGAGGATGCATTTTGCCCCGAGTTCATTAAATAAGCGCATTCGTTTATATTTGTTAAAATATTATAATGTAATTTTTTTTTACGTTGATAATGAAAACTGAACAGCACGAGTAAGATGGGATGCATCGGGAGTCAGACATTGACCACTTAATTAAGTTTCATTTTGTAAAAGGCCTTTCTTTAAAGTGAATTTCGTTTTGTATAAATTGTATCCTAATTTTAATATTTATATTTATCAAGCAATAATAAATAAGAATCAAATATAGCAGACAACATAATCATGACATGATCGTGCGCTGGCACGCCGCGGTCACTTGCATTGAAATCTCATCATAAATTAGCCGAAACTCAGTGTATGTCTCACAGACATGACAGCTTTCTAAATAAAGCTTGAAACTTCATTAAACGAAACAATTCAAAACGAAAAGAAATAGGCCACTCGCTGATTATTTAATCCATGATGTGCATTTCTCTCTATGCGCGTTCTATACGGAAATGGCGATCATCAAATTAAACGAAACTATTCCAAACGAAAAGAAATCGGCTAGCCTACTCTATGATTATTTAATCCATGATGTGCATTTCTCTCTAGCGTTCACTATGGCGATGGCGATTCGTCAATTTCTTTAAACGAAACAATTCAAAAGGAAAAGAAATATAGGCAGCATACTCTCGGATTAATCTATGATGTGCATTTCTCTCTATCGTCCACTAGGAGATGGCGATCGTCAACTTAATCTTTGCAGCACTGACAGAAAAGTTGTATTAATAAAAATCAATGGACGCGTGTCACTGGATTTACAAATGCACTTCTTGCTTGTTGCTTGTTAATTTAATTTAAATTAATTAATAAAATGAATACAATTGTCAATTAAAATAATTAAATATTATTAATTGTCCCATTTTTGCTCATTTATAAATATTATTTATATCTACCACCCCCTCAGCACCTGGGTTAAACAATTATTTGGCGCCACCATATTATAACGGCCCACGTATTAAAAATAGTCGAGTCTAAATAGGGCTCCGGCTCATATTACATTTAATGCCGTCAGCCGGGATCAGACACAACGTCCACGGGTTGGCCTTGATTTTTTTTTGTGTGTTTTTTTTGCCCGATCTGGTATTCAGTTTCTGAACGGTGTAGGTACAAGCCAACAGTTTGGTGACGCTATCTGAGCCTTATGTCATAATTTTTAATTAGTCAAGGTAATACCGTATACCCCGGTAAAATAGGGAGGAGGTTTGACGGTATCAAAATTTGGATACCGCCCAAGCCTATCTCATGCACTCTATCTCATGCAGTCTCCTTTATTTAACACAATATAGCTACAGTTTAATAATCACACACGCTTATCTTTTAGAATAAAAAAAAAGTATTTTCTGTTTTTTTAGTTCAAAATAAATTCTGTAGCACAGCATAAGTCTAAGATTAGACGTCATTAAACATTAAACTTGATGAACATACAGTCCCGTACCTAAAACAGAAAACGTATTCCCTCTGCACTTCAAAACCTGCGGACTTCCACAAATACATCAATGTATCTTCCACATAAGTAGAATTTCTTTGATGTGGGAAGGAGGTTGATTCAAAATTAAAGGTTAATGACCCAGACATAACGACAGCAGGGTTAATCATACTTCATTAAAGGGGTGGTAAAACACATTTTTTCGAAGGCTTGATTGTGTTTGTGGGGTGGTGATGGCGCAGTGGATAAGACACATGCCTTTGGTGTGAAGGACCCGGGTTCGAATCCACTGTAAGACACCAATGTGTCCCTGAGCAAGACACTAAAAATTAAAAGAAATTGCATTATTTTTCATCATATTTTACGTTTATTCTACACTGCTCTGTCCTTCCTTGTAAAAACGGTCTGATGGTTTCCAGGTTGTATAAAGCCAGTGCCTAAAAAATATGCAATAGGCTCAGATTGGTTAGCTGGCCCAGTGTGTTGTGATTCGCTAACCGCCTAGTGCACGTTTTTCGGAAATGTCACGCCCCTTACCTTTACCGGTAGCTTGTTCTTTGCTGTATTATAAACAATGGCGTCAATAAAACCAATCGTAACCAGGGAATGTTAGTGAAGATGATCGAGCAGAACCTGTTCAAGGACGGCTGTTAAACTGTTTCAAAAAGATTTGTTTTTTGTTATTGTTGTCTCATAACTTTTTAGATACGCTGTTATTTAATTGTACTAATTATTATATAATTAAGCTTCATAAACAAGAATTTCATATAATCGTTCTAACAAATTATACTACAGTCCTCAAATGGATTTTTTTGAGTAAAGACTGCGGATCCATAGTGATTGTACTGACTGTATGGCACCGTTACTTTTGTATTTTTAGAACGATTGTAGGCAAATATCTGTCGCTGGAACTAACCCAAAATGAACACTAAACATTGGCTTTACTATAATAATAATAATAATACATTTTATTTATATTGTGCTTTTCTTGTACCCAAAGTGCTACAAGTACAGTACAAAAGTAAATACATTAACAATTAAGATACATTAACATACACCAATTAAGACACAAACACCTTCTTAAAAAATATGTTTTCTTAACAGTTTCTTAAAACTCGTTAATGTTGCAGCATTCCTAACAGTTAAAGGAAGTGCATTCCACAACCTGGGGGCTGCCACAGAGAAAGCTCTTTCACCCATCGTTTTCAGTCTGCAAGAAGGCTGTTTAAAGGTGCAGTGTGTAGATTTTAGCGGCATCTAGCGGTTCGGGTTGAGAGTTGCACTAATGGCTCAGCCCACTGCTCACCCCTCCCTTTCGAAGAAGCTACGGTGGCTAAAACGCGACAAACATATCGTCGTCTGAGACAGCAGAGAATAGCCAGAGTAAGCCAAGAGTGTGTAACATTGTCACTGTTTCTGTACCACAGTCCATTATAAACCACATGGATAAAGTTTACAAAGCCATAGTCAGGTGAGGATTAAGGGTCTTAATATATAATATAATAATAGTAATCAGCTGATTGTCTCACGAACGTAACCAGCACATTTCTCCCCAAATAGCAAACCCATAATACAGCGAGGGAGAAGAACCACATGAAACTATCCAACTACATATTTTTTCTAACAGGGTAGTATGTGTTTAGCTGGCTAATATGAGCTGTTCTGGCTGTAGGGCTGTGGCTGAGCTGGTTAAAGCGTAAAGCATTGTTTATACTCGACGCGTCTGCAAAAATTATGTGATTGTAACAGCGCGCGCGTCTGCGCATCCCCAAGACACCATTTACTACACACAAATCAATAAATAATAATGAATAAAATAAAAAAAATCTCTGGTTTTGAAAACTCTTCACGATCGACTTAAAATGCTTCCAAGATTGACTTGTTGGTGACAGGTTGGTGACTCCTATAACGTTACTGTTTTACGGTCAATAGTACTAATCAGCTGATTGTCAAAGCCATAACACAGCGAGGGAGAAGAACTAAGTTACATGAACAATCCAACTACATATTTTACACCACTGACAAGGGAAAAGTCACTACTCACGGTGTCTATGGCTAGCTTCTAGCTTTCTGCGGCTTCTCTTTCAAGGTAGTGACGAAACGCGCTCTGTAACGCAGTTTGTCCTCTGTCGGCTACGGTAGAAACATGACGTCACAATATGTCGACCTTCATAGAAGGGAGTGCCCGCGGTTATGTAGATATAAATGTCTCATTCTAAGGTAATAAAAACACAACGGTTCATTGAGTGAGGTCTTTATACACCACTGAACACATAGTTATGGATCATATATTGCATTTCTGTCAATAGATACTCAGAAATATTACACATTGCACCTTTAAGTAGAAAAGAGTGGGTCGGAGAGGTGAGATCGAGAGGACATATATGGCGTAATTAAATCACAAATATATGATGGTGCAGTTCCATGTACAGCTTTACATTTCAAAATATGACTTTAAAAATCAATACGGGGATGTACCGGAAGCCAATGCAGGTTGCTAAGCACACCAGAGATATGCTGACGAAAAGGAGTATGTGTAAGAACACGTGCAGCCGAGTTCTGTATGTGTTGAAGTCGCTTAATAGACTTTGCAGGTAGGCCAAGATAAAGGGCATTACAATAATCAAGCCTAGAGGTCACAAGTACATGGACAAGCCTTTCAGCATCAGGTAATGAAAGAAAAGGCCTGAATCTGGCAATATTCCTTAAATGGAAGAATGCAGGTTTTGAAATGCTCTTGATATGTGCTTCAAGTGTTAAGTGAGAATCAAAAACTACACCAAGGTTGCGAACTTGAGGTGATGCAGATAGTACATTATTTTCAGTGTCCAAATTACCAAATTACTACAGTAGCCAAATCAAACACAGAACCATGTTTAGCATGCCTGTAGATAAACATGTAGATAAACAATACATAAAAGCTCTAATCAAAGAATAATTTACACTAATTCCAAGTTAGCTGTTGAGATTTAAAAAAAGTTTGTAATGTTAGGTGTTTGTCGGATAACGTTAAGTATGAATGAGCATTTAACAAGCTGGTTTGCAGAGCCAAACAGCGTTGTCATTTGTTTACTTCCTTGCTACAACGTACAATTAACAATACGAACTATTACAGGAAAACACATTGACGAAAAATAAATCATACTTACAGGTTGTGGCCCGTAAACAACAGCTTCTGTTCTTAAAGTTGGAACAGCTCCATCGTTCAGGACAAGCCGTTGTGTGATTGAACTCGCGATGTTTATAGAAATCGGAAGCTTTGTGGAAGCTTTCCTCCTTAAAATGTGCAGCACAGAGAGCGAGATTTGGGTAATAATTATGAGGTTTTTATATATAAAAACCGAGTTGCTGTAGTCCTTAGAAATTGATTTCTATAAAAGCAAATATCTCCCTTTGCTTTGAACTTTGAGTGTTGTAACTTTGCAGATGTTGTTTATGCTCAAACAGCAACATTACACACTAACTAAAGTTAGAAAAAGTGAAATCGTGTTTTACCACCCCTTTGAAATAAAAACAATAATCAAATTTAATGTTGCTGAAATACATGGAACCGTTTTGACAGTATATTGATTGTTTGTGTTTCTGGGGTGGTTGCTAAGGATGTTGCCTAGTGATGCACAGATCTGTTCGATGAAGCGGTCATAGCTGTACAAGCGTGTGTGTGTGTGTGTGTGTGTGTGTGTGTGTGTGTGTGTGTGTGTGTGTGTGTGTGTGTGTGTGTGTGTGTGTGTGTGTGTGTGTGTGTGTGTGTGTGTGTGTGTTATTGGGAATAAAACACGGCTATTGGCCCATAAGCATCAAGGTCTGGAACCGTTTAAACAGAAAACTTAAGTAATTTAATATCCTGCTACTGGTTAATATATGTAACCATCTTTAAGTGAGATGCATACTCAATTTCCAACTTCCAAAATCATTGGTGTTTAAATGGAAGTTGTGTTTTGTTTATAACTACAAAACTGGGTCGAATTAAGCGTTTATTACAGGAGCTTTCTAGATGTAATGCTTTTAGAAAAACTTAAAACTAGCCAGACTTTTCGATGTATTCAAAACTGAAAATGGCTGGAAGCAGTGGCTCAGGCCACAGCAGACTGAGAAATCGTTTAGATTTCATAAAATTATCTTGTCATCAAGCCGATTTGGTAATTGGCCTGAGAGTCCAGACTGGTCGTTTCATAGCATCTACCCTTCAGCATTACTCAGACCGCAGAACAGACAACATTACAGAGTTATGTGTTCTCAGAGAGTATACATATAACACCGCTTTAGAGGTTGGTCTGCATAGTGAATAGAGGGTATGCAGATGAGGTCACCTAGTGGTTACGCCCACTGAGTGGCAAAAAGATTGAGTGGCCACACTGGTTTTCAGCGTGAATGCTACAAAAAAACACCTTTAAAATGAGAAAAAGCTTTGAGATTTAATGTACAAATAGAGAGAGAAATCTGAAGTATATTTTGTAGCAGACCGCCAAAAGCTACGGAAAAGAGAAGCAAAAATTGATCCCTACAATTCACAGAAAGAACTGGACTCCAGTCAGCGAAACATTGCAGTTATCATTTTGTGTAAATATGTTGAATTTCTTTGGGTAAAATCATACCCTATATATTTTATTGGTATTGTATTGACAACTCTTCAAATGTTTAACATCTTATACTCTGCATAATTGGATGTTTTTAAATAAACACTGACAGAAACTATAAAAGTTTTAGGGCTGGACTATATGACGATATAACATTGATATATGGTAAGTGATAACCTGGATTTTGACCTAGCTATATTGTATTTATATAAAGCATTTACAGCCAAATTTGCTTAATGTATTTCCCCAGCGTCAAAATCAGGCAAATATAAATGTCAGGAAACAAGATTCCCGACTGCATGTCAATATCCATGCATCACTGGATGAAGTTGAAAGGAACACGATCGAGTCCAAACTTTAGCTTAAACTGATAATCATTACATCAATGCATACATGGTAAAACCCTCTTGGGGATGTTCAAACAACCGCCCTTACTGCCATACACATGCATGTTGTCCTCTCAAGTAAAAGTATTCTCTAAGTACTGTAGCTTCTTGAGTTAGTTAACTAAATCGGCCAATGCAGATCACAGAAAGCCAAGCTCAAAAGCCTCTAAAACACGGATATATGCAGAACTACATATTAAAGGGGACCTATTATGCCCCTTTTCACGAGATGTAAAATAAGTCTCTGATGTCCCCAGAGTCAGTATGTGAAGTTTTAGCTCAAAATACCCAACAGATAATTTTTTACAGCATGTTTAATCACTTTTTGAGGCTCAGAAAAACGCACCGTTTTAGTGTGTATCCCTTCAAATGCAAATGAACAGCTGCTGCCGGCCCAGAGGGCGGAGCCTCACGAGCTCGCAGGACGTGTGTCAGTTCAATCTCTTCTCACGGAATGATAATATCAAAACATAAACTCTCAGTAGCCGAGTTCATTTCGGAGTCGGATAATAATGCCCACAGAGCCAGACAATATATGCTATATGGAGATTGAACAGGTATAGTCTAGTTTAATTACGGTTATAACTTGTTTTTCCATCTTTCTTGTATCCACTATTAGTACAAGTCTGTTGTGGCGGACCGCATCCTAACCGCATCCAATCCGCATCCAATCCGAATGTTGTAGAAATATACTGATGAGTTCAATGAAGTTTATTGTACATCATACAAAAGATGAAGTGTCAATTTCACTCTAGAAAATCACTGTAAAAGCTGAATAAACACTGTAAAAGAAGTCCGCATTAAAGTATTATCCATAAACTCTCTCCCTTTCATTATTATCAACATACACAGCGAAGTACAAAAAACACTCGTTACAACTAACAGTAAACAAATATTACACACGCCTTTTCAGGGAGTAAACTGATAAACTGTATATCCGTAAAACAACATTTTATCCGTAAAATGTAATAAAGTGTGCGCTCTCACTTTCATTACTGCCATGATCAATAATGTTAGGCCTATTGCTCCAGTAAATAAACAGAGCTATGTGGATTAAAACATCCAGCTACACCGACAACGCTTGGGAGACATTCTCGTCAGTGCAGCAATGGCGGATGTGTACAACTCTCAACTCGCTGTGAACTCGATCAGGGCGGTTCTATGTTAGAATGGCAGTGTCTGTCAACACTCGTGGGCGGGGCCTGTGGCTTTAGTGACGTCACTAAAGCCTCATTCTGAAAACAGGTCATTGGGAGCCACTGCTTATGATTTATGGGGATTTAAAAAAAAAAGGAGTGGGTGGATTTTTATCATTGCTGGGTGGTTGTGTACAACGCACTGATATCACACATTTATGTCCAAACACCATGCAAAAGTGAATTTTGCATAATAGGTCCCCTTTAAGGTCGAATGTACTGGATTTTATTGAATTCAACTGTAAAATTCATTTGGCTTTATTCTGCTTTTAATTCTGTTCTAAACCAGTTTATAAATAAATCAGGTCACCCTAAAAGAAATGAATTTAACATTTCAAAGCATAAATCCTTTTCTGCAAATAATACTATAATCAGCATTGGTAAGCATAAATGACTTCATAGATCACTACAAGGAAGCTGGCCAAAAACTAAACATTCCCCAAAATAAACAGCCCTAATAATAATCTAATTTTTACCACTTCACTCCAGCAAAGCAAATGGCATTGGTGTCACCTCGGCAATGACACCAGTAATGTACAGAGAAAGCTTCTTTCATCACCTGGAACCACACATCTGAACACTCATTGATCATTTGGTTCACTCTGCTCCCAAAAAATATCTCCAGCAATCAATTGGCACACGGTGCTAGCAGGCTTTAATTGTGGCACTTTGTGCAGTAATCACACACATAATTATAACAGGAGCGCTTCTCAGGATGCTCAACGACAAACCAATTCAAGTTTCTCTGATGCTCTTTTGATTTCGATGGCCACATCAGGGTATGCTTTGTGTTGGAGATAAACACACATGCTCCACATGAGCATAGACTCAGAAAGAGCAAGTAATTTTCAGTGAAAATTGGGATGAGATTGTCGGGCCGCACAAGTATCCCGCATCCCCAGCTGTGTTCAATAATGGCTGTTGACGTCGGGAGGCTTTGCCGTTCACGCTTGCGCTCTTCCTTTCCTCTCTAGCACTAACCTGCTATGACAAAAACAGTTTTCCCCAAGCCAATTAGAAGTGTGCGTCTCTTTTTCTTCATTGGAAAGGACTTGAAGGCAAGGGAATCTCTCACGCCTAGAGCCTCAAAAGGGCATGCTAACAAGCCCCACGTGCCTTGCTGACACTAAGCAATGAAAAAAAAACACCTGAGGTATTGCTAGCATTGTCACTCACTGTGTCGGTCTACCATCCCCTTTGAACATGCACGAATCATGAGCTTCAATTACACAAAATTCAATGATTTATAGGTTGAAGTTTTATATGTCCATTGTTCACAGTCTTCAAACATGAAGCTTTGAAGGGACTATGAGGTATAAAAAGTGTCATGTGACTAATGAGAACCGCTGAAGCGGGCCGCTGAGACTCCCTGAATCCTAGTTAATTGCTCCCTCAGAGTAAAAGAGGGGAACCTGGTGGGGAAAAGGTGGTGAAGGTGTGGTCGGCCATGCAAGGTATTGTTGTGTTGGTTTGTCTTGTTAAAAACATGGTATTTACTGTATATATTTTCTATTTTTAAATTCTCTCAGTAAGATAAGAACTGAAGTCTGTTGCCGTGCTCTCCATCAAATGCAAGACACTTTAACGGTTAGCCCTTCAACAAAGGGGGTGTCAACACAACAGTACAGGGACTTCCGTTAAAAAAAGATGTCAAGATATCAGACATTTCAGTTTAAATGCAACCAAATAGATCTATTGTATTTTTCAACATGAGGATGATATGACAATACTTGATACCTGATAATTAATTTATTCTACGTACCACTTGAAAACCTTTGCTTTTCTTACTGACTGTTTACTTGAAAAAACCACATGAAAAACTTGACTGCTTAATTGAGAAATACAGTAGACACCCACAGCATTGAGTGTAATTTCTTTATATTTGTTTAACATTAATATTAATATACATTAGAATTCAATTGCATATTTTGGCTGTGGTATAACAATTGATAACAAGAATTGTGACATTGTACTAGTATTGACTACAAAAACTATGGTATCACGATAACCCCAGTAAAGACAGTTGACCTTTACTACTCATCTTTATCATGCAAGCTTTTCGCGTTCATTTTCAGGCACAGTCTGTCAAACCTCTGACATGAAGTGAACCAAATCCTAAGACTCCCAAAAAGTCCTTGCTCCATATCAAGTATACAACTATTTCTGATTGTGATGTTGAGCAGTAGAGGTAAAAAAAATGTGCTAAGTGCCATTAGGAATGCCCTCACGGTCAGTCTTCTGTCAAAGGGTTTGTGTGTTTCAATGACGGTAATTTAAATAGGCAGTGAAGGAATAAATTAACTCTGTCTTTCACCAAGTGGGAATTCACAACTTGTCACAATGTCATGTGTAATATTTCACTTTCCACCATACAGTTTGGGTGCACCTTGGGTATTTTTTCACCAATGAATGAGATCCTGAACAGAAAGTAATAATAGCTGTTTAAAACGCACCTGCCTTAAATAACTAGATTATGAACACAAAGGGCCTGTTTACACCTGCAATTGATAACATGCGTTTTATCTGATAGCTATCCTAACGTGCAAATACCAGGGCAGCGTGGCAAGTGGACTCCATCTTCAAATATTAAAATGGAACTGTTAAACTGTCAATCACTTACCAACAAGGCATTTTTTATTTACAACTATATATTTGATCAGAAGCTTGATTTTATTTGCCTCACTGAGACCTGGCATAAATCAGAAGTGTACTCTGCACTTAATGAAGCTTGCCCACCTGGCTATACTTATCTGGAAAAAGCTAGGGGCAATGGTCGTGGAGGGGGTTTGGCGGTCATTTATCGCTCTGATTTTCACCTATCTTTGGTGACCTTGCCAAAGTTGTCGTCATTTGAATGTCTGGCTTTTAGATGTGAATTACCCATTCCATTTACAACCATCCTCATATACCGACCACCAAAATCACACCCGTGTTTTATTGCAGAATTAACTGAGTTACTTTTGCCAGTTTGCACCACATCAAACAATGTGGAAATTCTTGGAGATTTTAACATTCATGTTGAATCTCCAACAAGTTTATATACTACAGAACTACTACAACTTTTTGATTCACTCAACCTCAGGCAACTTGTGACAGTCCCTACACATACCAAAGGGCATACACTGGATCTCATTGTAACAAACTTTCCAGTTAACAATGTTCATGTACATGATTTAGGCATATCTGATCACAATGCCATATCATTTGACTTTTCATTGCTGACCTCACTCAATAAACCTAAACACAAAATCTGCTTTCGCAGAACAAAAGAAATTAACCTTGAACATCTGTCCCATGATCTACACAAACTAATCATATCTGCCGATCACTCTACTACTGACGCGCTTGTCGATCATTACAATATTGGATTAAAAGGGATACTTGATGCCCATGCGCCCCTCAAGACACGGACTGTAACATTTACACTCCCAGCTCCGTGGTACACTGATGCGCTTCGTAGACAGAAGGCGGCTGGGAGGGTCCTTGAGAGGCGCTATGTTGCCACTGGGCTCACTGTCCATAAAATCGCTTATAGAGAGCAACAAAGATCATACTCCAAATTACTCAGTCAGGCACGTTCACAATATTACTCCAATATTATTAACAATAATCCAAGAAATCCAAAACAGCTCTTTAAAACAATAAATTATCTTCTCAGTCCACCTGCCCTGACGCATAAAAACAATACTGACGACCAGTGTAATAAATTCCTTGATTTTTTCACAACAAAAATAACTACCATCCGCGCTGACCTAATACAAAGCAATGTCATTCCATCCACCACCCCAACCTCTGCACCAACACTCTTTCATTTCACTCTTCCTACACATAGACAGGTTGAGACTCTCATACACAGTATGAGACCCTCAACCTGCTATTGGACCCTTTTCCCACTGACATGATCAAATCAAATACTAATTCTTTAAGTCCTCTCATCACTACTATCGTTAACTCTTCCCTGCAATCGGGTCATTTTCCAATCTCGCTTAAAACTGCCCGTATCAACCCTCGGCTTAAGAAACCATCCCTCGATCCGGATATCTTCTCAAATTATCGGCCCATTTCCAACCTTCCATTTCTCTCCAAAGTCATTGAAAAAGTTGTCTCAACTCAAATTCATAATCATCTTCATCTACATGGTCTCTATGAAAAATTTCAGCCTGGTTTCCGCTCCGGCCACAGCGTAGAGTCAGCCCTGGTCAGAGTCACAAATGATCTTCTTGTGGCTGCTGACCAGGGCTCTCCATTTCTCCTTATTCTCTTGGACCTCACAGCCACCTTCGACACTGTTGACCATACTATCCTACTCCATCGTCTGCAACACTTCATTGGCATCTCACATACAGCAATTCAATGGTTTCAATCCTACCTGACTGATAGAGTTGAGTATGTGGCCCTGGGAGGAGCCAGGTCGAGGCCCTACACAGTTACTTGTGGAGTGCCCCAGGGCTCCGTTCTCGGCCCTACTCTCTTCTCCATTTATATGCTCCCACTGGGCCACATCATCAGCAAGCATGGCGTTGCTTTCCATTGCTATGCTGATGATACTCAGCTCTATGTCAGGCTGGACCCCACTTCATCTACACCTTCACTCTCCACTCTAAATGCCTGTCTGGAGGAGACGAGGGCATGGATGACGGATAATTTCCTCCAGTTAAACAGCACCAAAACTGAAGGTCTCCTCATTGGGACCCCACACCAACTCCGATCTTCCCCCCTGACAGTCTACTCATTTGCTGGCCATGATATTTCTTTGACATCCTCTATAACCAACTTGGGGGTTCAATTTGACGCCCATCTATCATTTAACACTCACATCCAACACACCTGTAAAACCGCACTTTTTCATCTCCGGAACATTTCCAAACTCCGCCCCTCCCTCTCTTTTTCTGATGCAGAGATGCTGGTGCATGCCTTCGTCTCCTCCAGGCTTGACTACTGCAATTCACTCCTTGTTGGGATCCCTGGCAGGAGCATGCAAAGATTGCAATACATTCAGAACTGCGCTGCCAGGGTCCTTACGGGGGTTCGCAAATTTGAGCACATCACACCCATTCTCCAAAAACTTCACTGGCTCCCTGTTAGATTCAGGATTGATTACAAGATCTGTCTCCTGACATATCACAGTGTGTCTAAGGTAGTGCAACAGTGTACCTCAAAGACCTCATTACTTTGCACAATCCACCCCGACATCTCCGCTCTTCTGACAGCCACAAACTTCAGGTTCCTGAGTCCAAACTCCGTATTATGGGAGATAGGGCCTTCCAGGTAGCTGCACCTCGATGTGGAACGCTCTCCCTAATCACCTGAGGGCGCCACAGTCTATAGAGGTCTTCAAAAATAAATTAAAGACCCACTTATTTTTAACTGCTTTTTCTTAAAACATATCTTATTCTTGTTGTCACCAACTGTTCTTAATTTTGTTATTAAGTGTTTTAATCTATTTTATTGTTTTATCTGTGTACTTGTAGCACTTTGAGATATGTTCCTTCATGTGTAAAGTGCATTACAAATAAAAATTATTATTATTATTATTATTATTAAATCGGACAGCAATCCGATCAATCAAGATGCAATCAACAAAGTGTAAAAAGGCCCTAAATGTTATTTACAGAGCTAGTATCTTGGGTTATATTGAAATCCCTTGGCAACATCACAAATCTATCACACTTCACTGTAAAAGCGGTACACAATCTTGAGTTAGGGCATAGCTCTCTCAAACTAAGGACATTACTCCTGGACGAATCTAAAATGGACTAGCATTATAGGCTGTGTGTGTGTGTGTGTGTGTGTGTGTGTGTGTGTGTGTGTGTGTGTGTGTGTGTGTGTGTGTGTGTGTGTGTGTGTGTGTGTGTGTGTGTGTGTGTGTGTGTGTGTGTGTGTGTGTGTGTGTGTGTGTGTTCTCACTAGGGATATTTTCTGTGTTGTGTAGAAGTCTGCCACTCTGTGTTCTCCCACAGGATCCTGGCTGGCGACTTTCCAGTAAATTCATGTTCCTCTGCACAGGGGGTTGTAACACACACACACACACACACACACACACACACACACACTAATGCCAGAGCCATTGACCCACTTCATTTTAATAGACACACAAAACAGCATTCAAAAATACATCCTGAAGAGCCTCAGCCAAGCTAACGCTCGAAACCCTCAATGATCTAATTACGGCACTACCTACCACTGAATGATACTTTCTTGAGAAGAAAAAGTTAAGATAATATCTGCGTTCTGTATGAGACATATACTATATACTATTATATATACTAAATATATTTTCACCTTTTAATTTGAATTACATGAACTTTTGCACAATATTCTAATTTTTGCGACATTTATGCGCTGACGAGGAAAACATTTTTTATTTGTTGAGAATGCATAATTTCAACCATGCAAAAAGATTCAGTATAAATCAGTAATATAAATCTATTTAAAAAAAGGAAAATTTGCCACACTTCATATCATATGGAGACTTTTCAGAATATTTTTAAAGGATGATGTTAACAAATAACTGAATCAGTTTTGAAACGATTGACATAAAAGGACAGTTTTAACTGATTCTAAGGATATTAATCAATCTTTTTGTCATACAATAGAAAAATAATTGCTCACAATGTTGCTTAATTTTGTAACTCACAAAATCATTATAAAAATAGTGAACAATACTGTATATCGGCCATCCTCAGCCAATTCCATATATATCATATATCTAAGACACAAGAAAAGGGGTGGGGGAGAAAAAGAAAAAGAAGAAAACATGATCTGTTGCCAGTCATTCTCCACGGCTTCTACTTCACATATAGGTCTACTGCCAGACTAAAGAAACTCATGGTCTCCAACTTCCTGACCAGTGCCGTCACCAAAAGTGCTGTGAAAGAGATGCAGTCTGGATGCTGATTGAACCTTCACTGCATAGGAAGTTGAAGAGGAGAGATACCAGAGGAGCTGGACATAAACGATTGGGCTGTTTGTGAATACAAAGAAGTCTAACAGGGTTAATTACCAAGCAAGCACCTCAGAGGATGAAAATAAAGTGGCTAGAGCATTACTAAACACGTCTGTGCCACAAAGTACTTATTAGCCGTATACTGTATATGTGGCCAGAGGTTGGATGGAGAGGAGAAGGAGAGCACATTATGGAGTGTGTGTTTCAGTGTTTGGAGAGTCAACAGTATTCCCTTCAGAGCAACCTCTCTAAAACAACTGGACAACTTACAGTAACCAGGTACAGATGTTAGGTTACGGGCTGATGCTGACCCTATAGTGTTGCGTGCAGAATCACGCTGTGTCAATTCATGGCTATTCAATTTTGTATTCATCAAGGCATTAAAATTGCTATACAACAGGTGTGGTGCAATGGCAGGTGATGGAGTCAGTCTTTCAATTGCTTTCACATCCTGTGAAGAGGTGGGAAATCAAGGGGCAGAAATCAATGTCAGCCGTACATTACTTTGAAATGATGCGTGTCTCCAGGCAGATTAGCGTCCCACCCTGCTAGATAAAGTGCCACTGCATGATCAATACTCTAATAAAGACAAGCCATGGCTCTCGTCTCAAGCAAGATTGCCTCCATGACCCGATGAACTCCTTGTGAGTGTGCATCCGGAACATTAACCGCCAGTTAAGTGTAAGATGAGTGGTCATTCAGATGACTCGGATTCAATTCAACACAGATTACACTAATCTAAAATAAATGGTAAATGACTGATATTAAATTGGGTGAATTTCGGTTTAATCGGATCAGCATTCTAATCAGTTAAAAATGGCCAATATAACAGTCTGATTTCAGGTTCACCTGACCTTGATCAGATACCTTTTTTTCATAAATAAAAATTAAAACATAATTCAAGATAAGATAAACACACAAACCTCCACACAAATACACACTTATACAAGTTTGGATTACATTCAAAATCCAGCAGCCGTACCTTAAATACTTGAGGAAATATAGTGTCGATCTGTAATGCTGATTGCATATCATGTGGTGAGTTCACAGCTATGAGCATATCTTTACATACACTGCAGCAGATTCAAAACCCTACTGTAGGTTCACATGCTGGTCATCATTAGCAGGTGCTGTCTTTGTTCTGGCAGATTTACTAATACTAGTTTTGTCTCATTTTCACGTCGAGTTATAAAGCTTTAGCTCTGACTACAGTTTATGGTGTAGTGTGTTATGTCCAGCAAGGAGCCCTGCATTATGGGCAGCAAAGCCCTGTACTCATAAATAAAAGCAGGAGTGGGAACACATCACACTTGCTACATTGCTGCAATACTGCAGGTGCTCCTGTCCAGTGAGACCAGCGAATGAAGCATTAAAAAGGTCACTGTAACTACCTATACCAGCCAAAAAAAAAGACTAATAAATAACCTTTGCTGAGTACTGGACTAGAATTTCCATGTCATGCCATCCATTATCTAAATCTATATTTATACATCTATAAACAGGAAATAAAATGGGTAGTTTTATTGTGTTTTGGGGAACCTGTTATAGGATAGCCATGGCTTTGTTTGACTCTGCTGTGCCCACAAGAACCAGAGAGAAATATTATTTCAGGTCGTTTTATTCTCACACAGCAAGATGGTAGACTCCTTACTAGTGCATGCAGGACCCCACAGCAAAGAGAAAATGGTTAAGCTTCTCATTGTATCTTAGGCAAGGTGAGGATTTGGCTTTCCAAGTACCCTCTGGTTGGGCATTGTTGTTCCAGCAGGCTACCACTCACCCAAGCGAGGACGATTATGAATAAGTCCCATCTGCACATCAATCCATCATCCCCGGGATGATTTGTTCTCTGCTTGTGTAAATTAAAAACTCAGCATACACCGGTTTATTAGATGTAGTTGGTGGCAAAGTGAGCCGGGAGAGGCACTCTTCGTCATTAAGCATAATTAAGCTGCCAACATTGTCACCCGTGACTGCGGATGCATGGGCAAACCCTGACAAAGCATCAATTCAAATCATGGCCCCAATTCGGTTCTGTTACCTGTGCTCGATCAGAACAAGATGCTAATATCCCCTCAATTCCACATCATGTTCATTAAGGTCGGAGGAGGTCTTTGATGCTTAATTACTCTTTTGCAGCTCATCTGTAGAGACGTGCCATGTCTACGCTGTTTGAATGCAGTAGGAGACCATATTGTGTGTGACTGTTTTACTAATAAGACTATTTTTTTCTTCTGTCAAGACAAGACGAGGAATATGGTACATTAAGCTGAGCCCTCACCTCTGAAACAATCGTTAGAATTGGGTCTTTTCTCAGTGGATGGAAGAGTATGAGATGAAGAGCTGAGTCTGAGCATGTGAAAAGGACTTTCCGACATGGGTAATGCACCATTCAGAATTCAATTGATAATGCTTTGTAGACTCCATTTAAATTCCTGAATTTGAAATTATGTTCTAAACCACATGTAGGGTTATAACGGCATACCAGTATGGCAGTTTATCGTGATATTGACTTGTACGATTATCATATCGTGAACATTTGCTTATCCACGGTTTTGAAAAGAAAATTAAAGCAGATCTCAACTGCGCATATGCAACTTCTTTCCACTTGACTACTCCACCTATACATGTGCACTGGAGAAAATGTCTGAGACTGACGCTGCGAATTCTAATCTCTATCCCCGCCAAAAAAAAAAGTTAAAACCTGCAGTGTGTGATTCAGTGGGAATACTTTGGGTATCCGAAAAACAAACGTGGGTTTTTCCTTGAAGATTGATATCCAGTTTTGTCCAGAAATGTGGACGAAGAGTGACTGCAAAAGGAGGAAATGCATCGAATTTGTTCTCCCATATTCGCGAACACCATCCCTCCCTGCATATAAAGTTCAATTTATAACTTAAGGCCGTATTATTTACGTGTTGCTGAGGGAATTTACGATACAACGCAGATGTCACGTAAAATGCGCGATTTGATAGATGGATGAATAAATCTAAAATATAGCTGTGCAATAAATAAAATCACTATATGAGTGTGTCTATTAATATACAGCACAAAAAAATTTAAATCTATATTCTGCTTGTTCAGCGTGTCTGTGTGAATGAGCTGCGCTGTTTCGCCTAGTACATACTCAAGTATATGTGACGCTTATGGTGTTTAAAGCGTCTGCCGTCTCACTCACTATATAAGGACGTGAACACATGAACATATCCAGAGCTGCTCTGAGAGAACTAAATGAGCATTTCATAATTTTGTTGAAAATAATTTATTGTCAAATACACTCTGACTGAAACTCATAGGAGTTTAGTACAACCTGTCAAAATAAAAATTATCTTAAATAATAATTAATAAATTAAGAATAAAACTAAGTTAAGGTTTTATGAATTTAATTGATCAGACATGTTTGTTCCATAAAAAAAAATTTCATTAAAAAAGTTTGTTTTAATAAACCATATGTTCAACCAAAAAACCCTCTGTTTTCATTCATTTAAGGTTCATTGTAGCTGATGATTATAATAATGATGATTGTTTAATACCGTAAACCTTGAAACCGTGATATTTTCTGAGACTATCATACCGTGAAAATATAATACCGTTACAACCCTAACCGCACGCAGAAATATGAACGAAGTAGAATAAAAAAATGTATTTAAACTCAATTGTATAACTAACAAATGAACAATAGAACAAACAAAATGAATGACGGACAACAGACGGAACAAATAATATATATTAGAATGCATGATAGATGGACAGACAGAATGAATGAACAATCAACAGACAGACAACTGAAATCACAAAATAAAATGCAACCAAATGTCCTCATTTCTATACACATCCACAGATATGTACTGTAGTATCAATTTAAACCAACCTCATGTCATTCCCCATCTCCTCTCTGACTGTGCCCTTTCTATAAAATAGAAAACAGGCAAAATAAAAAATTTAACACATAAGTCAGGTCAAGGCTTTTCCTAAGGTATCAGGCTGACAAGACTCCATGCCAAATCAAGTCAGCCATTCTGCTCCAGTGCACATTTGAAATTTTGTCCAAAGCCAAGAAGAGTCCAATGCAGACAAAGTATAGTCTGACTGGAGTGACCGTCCCAAGGCACTCTTACAGACAAGGTCCCAGAACAGGGATATCCTCCCCCCACACCTATCTACCAAACTTCAGTTCTGCATCAGTGGAGGAAATCTTTGAGAATAAACAGATGGTGAGGAGAGAGTCAAAAAAAAGAGACTCAACATTATGTTATTCACTCGCTTGGTTCTTCATCTTCATAGAAGGAAGGGTGCTGCTTCAGAAAGTATTGGTATTGTGAAATTGATACGCAGGGCATGTATCTGTTGGAATTGTCTGTTCTGAATAAGGACAGATACACTGACTGTTCACTAGCCACGACAAACAACCCAAATGCATTGGGGTGAGACTGAAGGGGGGCATAAAACGGCAGGTACAACACAAAAGAAGCCCAGACTGACAAACATAAATTGCCTGGTGGCAAAAAGTGATGATGTCAGTCAGTCAATGTCAAAGAGTAATTTGTCATAAATGGCAAAAATAGCCCAAAATGCTGCACGCCATGATAACAGCCTAATGGGGAGGTTCTGATCTCTTTAAAATAACACCCCAAATAAATAACCTTCAACTTGACAAGACGCAGCACAAGGACAACACAACAAAATGCATGAGAGGGCTTTAAATTGTTTAAGTCATGATCTGGCTGATCTCAGGCAAAACAAATGGAAATTATTTAACTTTGCCCCCGCCAGCGGTCTTCTACTTTTGTGCATAAATGCATTAAATACAGTGAAAATCAGGCCAAACTGTAACTTTTCATATTTAAGAGACCATCTCTCACACAAACATACTCTTTTCTGATTTACTGTACATAGTTAAGAGTGGCAAAAAGTTAGTTTTTTGTTTAAACCTAAACAAAATAATCTGTACTGTGCTCTCACACTCACAAGAGGGTTGGTAATATATAGGATAGATTGAGACAGCAGGAACATCTTATGCGCAGTGACAAGAGGATCTCACTAAGGTAACTCTGGTGTAGCCTATTCATTGGGTCATGGAGATGAACAAACAAGTGAAACAAACCAATTTGCCTTTAAATGTTAAAATACAGCCAAGGTTTGCACTTAGCAGTACAGAGGATCTCCAATAAGGCGTATTGAGTGACAGTGAAGCAGAATACAAACACCTGTTCTTCTCTAAACTGCAATTTATCAATCTTTCACTTATAGAGACACAAGATCAGCTGCTAAAGCAGCTACAATCTTTCTTGAGTAAAACACACCGTTCAATTTTCCAGCTGGCTGTCGGGTTAGTGAAATATGGCCTTCAAGATGAAAAGGTTACAGTCTATTAAAACATCGCCACCCGATTCATCACATCGAGGGGCATTGACTCATTTTATTCTCGGCTGCTTCATCTAAAACCAATCAGGGGAATTTACCTACAGAGAGTCAATTTACAATGGGATTTCCATACCTCATCTCACCTTATTCACTGCAATGAAAACATCCAATCATTTCACAGCTGACGAGCTGATGCTGGGCTTGGCTTTTCCCTGAAGAACATGAATAACTACAGCATTCACACAGCCCATAGAATGCGTAACGATTTCTGTGGCTCAGATCTATAGCCTAGGACCAAGGAGTTAGCAGTGCATCACAGACACATGCAGTCAATATGGAATGATGCTGGTCACACATCCCAGATCTATAATCTGAAATACACAACTACTATAGAATTGCAACAGTGACTTGAAAAAAGCTGAAAACAGCTGAAATCCATTCATCTCACTATTTCATCAAACTGTATTGCTTTTTTCACCTTCCTGCTGATGTCACTCGGTTTACCAATGTCCATAATCTAGATCCAATTGGTATATGGGATGTAGACTTTTTACAAACCAACTGATACCAGTTAATTTTTCTTGTTAAATATCCAGTTTTACTCAAACACATCAAATGTATGGGGTAAAATGAGGTGTGAAATGGGAATTAACAATGACAAACAAATATGCAAGGGCCACGTACTGGTGTTAGAATTCAGTGGATATTCGTGGACAGGCGTTTTTAAAATTTCCGCCATTTTCTCACTCCCGCTAACTTCTGAGACATTGGCCGTATATGTGAGACAACTGGACGCGTCACGGATACCGGTGTCTGCGCGCGAGAGAGACCAGTGTCTGCGCGAGAGAGACCGAGTGCGTGCGCTCTTTTAGACACACTCGGATATTTTTTTTTTTTAAATATCGATACTAGAGGTTGAAATATCGATAAACTATCGTGAAAAAAAATATCGCGATAGTTAGCTGTATCGATATTTTTGCACAGCCCTACATACTGGTATTACAGCACAAGAGTGTGCCTATATTCAATCCAACATGCAAACTGTCATTTCACAGGAATTTAAATATGTGGCTTAGCCAACTTTTCCACCTCATATTCCTTCTGCTGTCTCTTACTCCTTTTGGAGATTTAAACAATCTGCTCAAGATTTTTCTGAGAGAGTCACAGTCAGAGATTTCCAGCTTTGACTCATGGGGTGAGGGCTAATGGTTGGTGAGTCAATGATGTGAGGACATGAAACACCTCTTCATTGCTTGTGCATTGCATTCCCTGTCTGATTTTTCTGAGCTGTGCGATCTACCGAAAGGTGATGTGCCAAGCCCTTTATCACCATATAAAAAAATTATTTAGCAACAAATAACTGTTATTCAAAAGAAAAAAATCTGCGTGTCTCTACTCTGCGGCAGTCATGTGACTCCTTATCAGCTTTCCCTCTTTTACAAGAAAGTCTTGTTAGTATTCCAACTCTATTCTACTTTATCTCCATTTTAAAAAGGCTCTAATTAATATGAATAGTAATTAGCAACCTCGTAATTCCACCTCAGTTTTTTCTTTCCAAGTCAACAGTGGAGTCCCACCAGTGGAAAGAAGGAAAGAGCTATGAAAGAAATGCAGAATTGCTACAAGACCCATAAATTGTATTATCTTCAGGAGTTGGCATTACATAAGCATATTGAGATTGCCTTGTTATCCTGTTGTAACATTGCAACAATTAGCATGAGTGACATTATCCTGAGGTTGTGAGGGCAGCTTAACTAGTTGAGGTGTCTTTGTACCTGTAGATTTTTCCAAAGATGTAGGTGTCACTAGAGATTTGAGTGTCTTCTGAAACTATACTCAGTCTGCTTTTTGAATTGGCCCCCTGAAATATTTTAAAATAATGAACACCTCAAAGATGCTATATCCTGCTCGATGGCAGCGAAGAGAGGGGGCCGCGGGACAAGAATAATTGGTGAATGCTGGCACAATAATGTGAGAAGAGACATCATGGTTAAAAATGCAACCTGTCCGCAATGATGCAGATCGAAAATTAAATGGGACGCCGAGCGCACTCAGAGTGTTGTATGTAGGTGCGTCCTGAGGGCCAAATCTGTCATTAAAAGATCATTATTTTATATCAAGACTGAAGTTGGAGTGGAGTAAAATACCACTTCCCTTCTGGTGGTGTTTGCATTTTGTAAAGATAAGATGGGCACAGACTGGAGTGAAAATGATGTCTGGGGGTTGACAAAAATTCCACTGTCAATCATTCTTTCCAAACATTCTTGCGATATGGATGGATGGACAAACGCTTAAATAATCCCATATGGGAAATTGTCGTTTTCCGAAAAACCACAACCATTATTTTCAGTCCCAAAACAAACAAGCAAGATGAAGTCAGAGTGACCAAGCTCTGGCTCACTACTTCCTGTGGCTTTTAAACACAGGTGGAAAAGAAAAAACCTATTGCTTTCCTGCTGATCTGGCCCCTACAGTATGCGGCACACTTCTCCGGGTTGTCTCACAAAAAAACACCATACATCAACCATGACAGCAGCATACAACACACACACACGCAACTAGGGGAAATATATGCACAAGTTGAATATGATAATACAAGAGAGCTGCGCAAAACAAAGCAGGTGGTGACTCATTCCAATATTTTATGGAAAGTTGTTTTTTCTCTTGTGCACTCCATACTACACAAGTGTTATCTTGAAACTAAACGGCTTGTGTCATTTTCTCAGCATCTGTGGAATAAGGCAGATCAACATATATCACATTATCATCACATTCCGTATTATTACAGCTCCAGCGGGGTTCACTAACCTGACCGTTTTCTCATTACTCTGAAGCGTGCAATGGATGGCAAAGTAGTTAAGGGTCAGTCTCTAGAGACGTGTATAAAACGAAATGATTACTACTCACTCTCCTGCTTGCAAAAATGAAATATGTACTGAAACTAAGTACCGTTAATGCCATTTAGATTATCTAGCAGCCCTCTTGGTAACAAAAAGTATAACAGCTTTCCCCATATCTATCTCAAATATATCTATCTCATATAGAGGAACTCTTCTTTCTCAGACATTGGACTTCTATCTCCAAGCCCACTTATAGTGGCTGAAATTCGTTTTTTCATTGAATGGATGCACAAATAAAGAGTTTTGAAGTTGTTGTTCTGTTCAAAATACTTTTAGGACCATTTCACAATTGTTAAGGTACTGAAAGATAGCTTAAACCAACATGGAGCCTATGGTGTTTTATGCTATAGGTAGCTGTTGATGTAGCAGATCTACAGTAGCAATCCACCAAACCATTCTTCACATACAATCTGCCCTCTGAAAGGAGAATGACTTCTCTTCTGAAATGACCCTCTGCATAATTCACCGCTCTGGGGCTGATGCACACCCCTGGAAATGGAGAAAGCACAGTTCTACACTATACTTGTTCTGACCCAGTTCAACACACAGATGACATCCAGCTCAAGCTGTTGGTTTAGAGAGCTGCAGGTACACAGATTGGGCTCGGTGACAGTCAGAAAGTGTTATTATCCAGCAGGCAGGTTTTCTCGGTCCTTTCCCTCTGCTGGATAGATAGAGCTGTCAAGAGAGGACTGAGCCAGTGTCCACAGCCATATTTAAACAGAGCACAAAGCTGCCAAGGCTTCACAGTTTCCCAGTGTGTAACAGAATATTTCAAATCAGCAAAGGAACTTCTCTCAGCCATATAAAATTGAGAATAAATTAATCTTCTTGTCCGCCACGGTCCTGAAAATCTTCTCTGAGATTAATAATCTTCAGATGATTCATTTACTTATGAATCATTAACACTTCAGGGACTTAAATGTGCAGATGGGAAATTACTGTTATGCAGTTACTTTGAGGTCTGTAATACAAAAATACAAAAAATGAATATGCTAGCGTTTAAAGTATTGTATTTGAAGAGCAATATTTAATCCAAAAATGAGCAGTCAACAATTTCTCATCCTCTATGAAAATGGATAGTAATTCACACTGTTAAACTCTTAAAAAAAGAAGAAAAAAAGAAAGAACATGTTTTATCATAAGGATGAACATTTTCATTTTGGGATGAATTCATTCTTTTAAGTTGTATAATATTTATGGAGGCACCTCTGACATGATTATGTGATGCACATGGGTTAAAATGATCCATGTCGTAATCTAGTTTACATTTAAAAAGGAAATTAAAACTTAAAAAGTGCAGTGGATGAAGATCGACTCAAACAGAGTTCAAAACAGTCCTCTGTGATTCATGCTCAAAAATGGTGTACTGGGAAAGATTAAGACTATAGCCTCTGATGTGCCCCTGAACGCGGAAGATCAGAGGCTTTAAAACAGGTCTTTGAAACCAACTAATTAAAACAGATCGGAAGTTACAAAGAAAGACATTAGCAATCATTTCTGTGATGGCTGTAGACAAACACTATGATGACCCTCAAATGATCTCACCCTGAACTACCTTTGATAGGCACTAGCCATAACCCATAAGACTAAGAAAACACATTTCCATTCTGGCTGGTTCATGACAATGATTTTAACTCTAGATAACAGCACTGCAGTGACTCCACATCCATTCTAAAGTCTATGATCAATATAGCATAATGTAATAACTATATAGCTTACATAAGGCCTTTAGACAATTATCTAAATTGTGATTATTGCACACTGTAAATTACAATTATACTGTCACCCAAATAAGTATATAAAATATACAAAACTTTTTACATTTTTCTTTTATGCTTTATCATGTTTAATTTAGGGGTTCATTGATTAAAAAAATGACTCCAAAAATTTTCTAAAGATGTATTTGTATCAAGATCAAACTGCAAGTGATGCGTACAAAACAAAAAACTAAATTTACTCTGTTATTAGATGACATTTAATTGTCAGCAAAGTTCATGACTGTGACAGCTCTTTCGTAGACAATATTGTGTACAGTTTCTGTTTGAGACTTCATGAAGTGGTCACCTCAAATATAATTACATTTATTTTAAAGTCATCTCTCTCTCTCTGCACTACAGCTGCTTTCTACAAATGACTGCTATTTTAAGGGCTTTCATTCATCAATTTAGAACCTACAGGCTCAGAACAATAAAGCACTCAAATCGCTGACAACACTTAATACACTGCCAAAGCAGGCCACATCAAGATGTCGTCATCGCCAGAGAGAATTTTATGCACCAGTTGGACAGTCAAGGGTGTGATTATTAGCCCTAATGAGAGCCATCCAGAGTGGTACATGTGCTCCAGATTGCAACACTGCAGTGCGGGATGTAAATTATTCTCTGTGACAAAAAGAGCAAATTGGAATCCATTACTGAGGCCGCAGAATACTGAGCAAAGGAATTACAAATGGGACAGAAGCATTCATTAATCTCAAGCCTTGTGCTCTTTTGGGGAAGTGATTGATTGCTTTATCAACCCCTTTGACCTCCTGTCTGCATGATGATTCTGCCGTTTATATTTGCTACTATCAAACCGTAGAAAATATTTCAAAGTTCACACAGCGAACCACATTAAACATGGGGTGCATAGCAAAGTGGATTTCACAGAGTATTAGGCCTTATTAATTGAAAGTTTATACACGTACATAGGTATTGAAATGTCATAGGTATTTCTGCGACACTAGAGGCACCTAGCGGAATTACATAAATACAGCATATTTTGCAAACTAACCTTTCGCACGTCATGCCTACCTTACCTCAAACATCACAATCACAGCTCTTACGGGTGCTTTTGACGGCATGTCTCAACGGTAAATGTAGGCTACTTTCAAGGTTCAACGTATTAGGAATGCTTTTAGCTGTGTTGCTATGCGTCATGAGAGTAAGTAACTGAGTAGCTAACACTCTGTATAGAGTGAACACGAGCATCTCGCTTATAATAAACCCATCCAATGTATCTGCATTGGGGTTTTTTTTTGTACCACTCGCCACTGGCAAACTGTATGTAAAACTGCTGATTTGCTCACTCCATTATATAGAGGATGCGACATTTCCACTCATATAGCTAAATTAATGTAGATGAACATATTCCAGGCCATATTTCACACCTTGTATGACATTACGTATGTGTTAAAAAAAATCTGTTAAAATCCAATCTGATAGTTATGACGTGATGCATTTCATTTGGATATGTTTGGGAAAGCATTTCTTTTTTAACTTTTTGCCAATTTTATTGAGAGTAGAAAGAGGCCAGGTAATGACGGAAAAAAAACATGAAAGGAATAGGATCAGGAAATGTAGTAGAGGCAGACGCAAACTTGCATCACCCACACAAGGACTACATTTGTATGTGGAGATTGTACGCTAACTGCTACGCTAAGTCCAACACAGAAAATAGGAGTTAACTAAATTTCTAAATAGTATATGTACTTAGGATAAATGACAGCTAGTTCTCAGTAAAACCATTACCAGTTTTTTTTTTTTTAAAGGATGTAAAGGATGCAAAAAGAAAGGATTCTCTTGGCATTTCCATCTGAAAAAGCATACACTCTGGCATCTCAAAGCACCTTCTAAATGTCTTTGATAAAATATGAAACAAGTACAGTTGATCTGTTTTTTTGGGTGATTGTTTGAGTTTTCTTTTTGACATTAATGTGTGTTATGGGGTCTTCATGATGACTTCAAGAGAAAGAAGGGGGGGGGGGGAAGTTACAGCAAAAAAAAAGATGAAGCTAAAAAAAAAAACTTTAAACATGCCCTCTTTTAATTATAATTAAAATTCTTGTCTTTTAATGCAAGCAAAACCACTGACAAAGCGACTACACCGAATCCTCTCAAAAACTGCTCTTGATAGACCCTTAATATAATTGTTCTGTCAATAACCCTCTTTGTAAGATTCCTCCAGAGATACAAATATTTAAACCTTTACTAGGAGCTATACAGAAACTCCTACACACCTGCATTGAATAAAAGATTAAGTTAAGAGCAATTCATCGCTATATCACTTTCCGAGTCACTGCTGTTTCATTGAATTACCGAGTACTGGTAAAAGCAAGCAATCCCTCCCACAAGTGACAAAAATTGGCAAACCACCCCATATTTCCTCTTGCCCTCTGATACATTCACCGCAAAGCGCAGAACCCCATAATATTCAGGTATGACAGATAAAAAAATTGAAGTGAAATGTGAATCTGACTCAGAGATACATTTATAGAGTGTCTACCTAGACGGAAATCACTTTAACCATGCCTGACGAAAGGTGTTTATATGGTTGTCCCTGAAACTCAGCTAACATGAAGGCAAATGAAAATTTGATAATTTATTCACTCTCTAGTTGCATTACACTTTAGTCGGCTTGGTTGCACCCACAAGCTCAAGCTCACACAGACAAGTCAGGCCTGCCAAAGTCAACAATGTCCATCCGCTCCTATCTGCAGTTAGATTACTAGAACACTACATAAAATCCACCGGCATTGCAAGGGGTCCGTAAACCCTCCATTAAAAACCACTGAGTCCATAACGAGTGCTTCATTTGCAACTTGCAGCCCATGAGGGGATGTTAGTTACACGCTTTGTAATGAAGTTAAATACTCTGTAAACACAGAGGCTCCCTCTCTCTCATGGCCAGAAGGCAATCACAAACAGTCTAATGGTGGTAGAAAATAAATCGACGCATAATTCATCCCCGTTATGAACAAAATTGAAAATTGTATTTGGTGCTAACTGATTGGGATTATTACTTTTTGGTAAAATTAATAACAAGCATAATATTGTCCCTATAATGCAGTAACTGGAGACTTTTACTTCATAGTGACTTAGAGTGAACTGACTAAACCTAAACCAAAATAATTACCAGAATCTAGCCCAATTCAACAAAGTGGATGTTTGGGATTGAAAACCATAATAGAAACAGATGTGACTCAATTGCCCGAATACAACAGCGGTCAGGAGTGACTCAATTATGAATGATTAAAGTCTCGCAATAGCCATGAATAATGCCTGTGATCTAAGTGACGGATTAAATATCAAAGATGGCGACTTTCATAACACCCGAAAGTCTTATCACAATTGACAACATTTAATAAATGATTCAATGTACGAACTCATCAGGCAAATCTTAATCCTAATACTCTTAAGTCTTTTTCAGTTTTTTTTTTATTAAAACTGAATATAAAAGCACTGCATTTGAGATGAGCCTGGACATCAAAACTGATGGGATCAGCAGATTTGGTGAGAGGACTGCGATTAGATCTAAAATCTTAAAGTGACACATAGCTTGTTTCTCATGTCTGAGAGTAACTGGAAGATGGGAGGGATAAAAAAAAAAGCTCAGGTCACTCAAATTTACTGTGGAAAGTGTGGAAGAGGCCATTAGGAAAACTAAAACAGGATGGACAACCAGATTCTGCTGTGAGAAAGCCAGATCTACCACCTCTTTAATCATATCGGTGCAAATTTTGTAAAGGGGGGGGAGAAGAATGAAGTCAAATAAACCATGGTTCTTTTTTCCCCCTTTATTCCATGGCTCTAGGTGACCCGCTGATTATAATGGCAGTAAAAGAATGAATGGCCAACGATGCAACACACTGATCCATTCTGTAATCCTGCTAAAAGAAATTCTCCAACAAATAAACATACTTGTTTCTTGGTTATAGTAAATAAGGTGAAACTTTTGTTTGAACCTGCTAAGGGGATATACCACCAGCGTCCTTCTGCTTGGGAAAGGTACCGTTTGATCCAACATCTTCCTGCGCTGCGCCTCACTGGTCTCGTTAATGAGCGTTAGCAAGAAGTCTAGAATTTCTGTACAAACATTTATTCAGTTCTGCCGGCTAAATGACCATCTTAATTATGCTGAATTAGAAGTTGCATTTTTAAAACAGTCACTAATGATGTAAAGTAAACACTAGCGGGTGGGGAAAAGTGCACACAGGCGACTATTCGATTCAGTGTTTCGATCTCCTCCGGCTCAGGAAAATTAATTGAAAAAGCAAAATTATCAGTAGAATTATATTTGACTGTCATTCTTGTCTATATGAGATGGGATTAATTAACACAGTGAAACCACAATTGCACAAGAGGAATATTGATTTAAAAAAATGCCAAAGGGAACTTTTAATAACCATTTTATTTTAATTATGTAGGGACATTTCTCCTATTACTATTAGTTTAATTACTCAGCATAACATAACATTCATATTTTTTATATTCATTATTCATTTATTCGATTGCCCTAGAAAAAAACAAGACATTTTCCATAAAAACATACCCAAGAAAAGCCTTTTAAATATTTTTGGCATCAAAAATTATACCATATAAACACCTACAACCATACAAATCCAACCAAATGTCACTTTGTTGAGCTGTAATACATTAAATGATGAGGAAGGGAATGAAGGTATCTGGAGAAGTGTGAGCAAAAACATATAAATCTAAAAGGAGTATTAAGTCACTTCCTCCACTGTCCTGCACCGTTGAAGCTTTAATCACATGAGGCCCAACTTAATAGACCCAATTATTTCAGCTGCTTCAAAAGCACCAATGAGTACACCATTGCCACTAACTTAAAACCTATGTCAGTTGCTTATAATACCAGAACTGTTTTTGTATTTCGCTATAACAAACTGACCCAGTTTACATTAACATGTAACACACTTTCCTTTAGTCCAAACCTCCGTTATAGAAAGGGTTCATTGTAGGACAATAGCATAACCAGTTATTGCAAAATAGTATTTCAAAAAAACACATACTAAAAACACGACATCATAGTTAGTTAATTACCGATTATTTTTTCCAAAGCAACTTATGCCGGGCGTACACCAAAGGATTTTCACAGTCCCAGACTAAAGACCGGCAGTCTTTAGGAATCTTACTGGAGTCTCGGCGCGCTCCCGTCGTCTCGATCGTTAAATGTGAGGTGATAATCTGCAGTCGGCGACCCGATTTATGCCAGTCTTTCTCTAGTCTTTCATATCAAACATGTTTGATATTATCGCAAGTCTTTAGTCTGAGACTAAAAACTGTAAACCCAAGTCTTTAGATGTGAGCTGATAATCTTATAAAGTCTTTTTCTAAATCTTTTCAAAGTCTTTAGGTGTACAGAAAGCATAACACGTACAACACTTATTACAGGGAATGTCCACAATCACCCTAGAATGTTTAAAAGCGCAATATTAATAAGGTAATATTGCTATTGGAATGTTTCCACTTTCAAGTCAATTGATTTCTTCTCATGTCATTCTACAGTGTTCTTTATAGATTTTACAGGTAAAAACTTGCTTCATTCAGCATTTTATCATGGTTCTTCAGATAAGGGTTCAATTGACTACTTGAAAAATGAAATTTCTTCATTATATTTCATCTATGTTAAAACATTTATCACAGGAATAAGGGATTCTAATTTTTAAACAGTCACTCTACTCAGGCAAAAGAAATGTACTTTTCTGTCACTTCTCAATTATTACATTAAACTAAATATTAGCCTTTCATGAACTCAACATGACCTCTATAAAATGGTAAATTTGGCAGCAGAATTTGGTTAACTTTATTAATAGTAGTAGTAAAATAATTAACTGAAAAGAGCAAAGGAGAATTCTCCTAATTAAACCTGTTTGAATACTTTAATAAAATATTAAAGAGTGATTATAATATGCAATAATATAATGATTTGTAATTATTATCTTAAGCAATCATTAACTAATTATAATTTACCCTTAATACTAAAATTGCTGGTTTAAATAATGGTTTCTTTAAAATCAAACTAACAGACAGAAACGCTCCCCTAACTGAACAATACCCTTATACAAATTAACAAATACTAATTTCAAATCATTTCACGTTTTGAACATTGGCGACACAATGGTGCCCTTTAAACCATTATCTTACAGAGGAGAAGGGGAGTCATTTCAAGGGGATTATATTCTGTTCCAACAACCCAATGAGAGTTTCCAGAGCAAACACTGATCAGAATATGACATCATCTATACGGCAGCTGTCGTCTGGCTGATGCATTCTTCTCTGTCAGAGATGGGCCCCGAGTAGGTCTTTTTCAGCACACCGGAAAAAGAAAACAAACCTGTCAAAGCAATGTCTTGAAGAAAACATCGTTTGGAATAAAAGGCCTACTTACAGCTGACATTTGCCTCAAAGATGATATCACACATCAGTGCCTGTACATGAAAAATATACCCTTTGTTTTTGCAAAAAGTGCAATGAAATGTCACTATGACATACGCTTGAAAGAGCAATCCCCAAAATGCTGGCTCAAAAGTGTTTATCTCCAACAAAAGATATGAAGCCTAAACTCCACTCAGAGTAATCGGCAGTTAGTTTGTGCAGAGAGGCACAGCCACTGAGGCCCAAATAAGGCTTTGCTGGGGCAAACATTTACTTCAAAAGAGATAAACAGGTTTAAAAAGGTCCATGGGGTGAACAATCTGCTCCTCAGAACAGCCATCTATCAGCGTCTATTTGAAAGTGTATCCAGGGAGACAACACGATTATAGCATAATCCCCCCTGCACTCTGTAATGGTACCTCCCACTCAAATCATGATGAAGCTACGTGGGTCGTTCCAAAGATCTATAAAAGGGGTCTCCACACTCCTAAAGCCACTGTAAACTCGTCCCAGGGGCAGAACACATTTAATCTTTCCCAGCTTTAATGCCCTCTGCCAAGTCCTCCGTAGCTGCTTGAGACAGGATTCCACAAGCCACTGTTGGTTTGGGAGTAAAAGTTTCAATTAGGGTGATATTTGTGCAGTGCTGTGGAGGGGCCGAGGGACACTTAGAACCTTGGTATTGTCTGTTTTCTTGTGCTATGCTGCAAGAGGTGGCTGAGCATAAAAGGATCAAAAGGTTTTAGGACAGCCAGCTGAGAGAAAAACGCACAGAGGAGATTCCACTATCCAACTCGCTGCACAGTACATAAAGGGACGGATGTTGAAAAAAAAACCAGCAGTTCAAACAATGTGGGAGGGATTTTTGAAGGGGAAAGCATATATGGAGAGAGAACAATTCGCAACCTTCACATATGCGTTTCAACAAGCTCATGAAGGAGGAGGACATCCATCTATGTCTCTTAACAGGAAACACCCTAAAGGGCCGTTCATACTGTAGGAATTAAGGGCGAACCAAACACATATGAATCTTCCAGGTGATTCGTTCAAACATAATGCCACACAAAACTCAACATTCCAGAACCGTAAAGATCCCGGCTCCAGCTATTCTACAAAACGACTTTATGGCCCTGCAAGCTTGAAAGAGATTAGCCTAAATAGAGGAGGAACTAGTCAACGTTGGATAGTTTGGTAAAGACTGATTGGTTCAGAGATGGCACGGCTCAGAACCCACCAAGATAATGGCAGAGGTTGTTTGATCCCAAGAGAGAGGATTGAAAACAGACCCCCTCCTCTGAATGAACCCGGTTGAAATCTCTTAAAACCACAGAGGCAGAGACTTTAAAATTACATAAAATCATCCCAAAACAATAATTGACGGACTTCTAATCAAACATTGTTCAACTACATAATCCTATATTGTATCTACAGCCTCTGTATGCGTCTATTATGCTTAGATCACATACAAGTCATGTAATTGTTATAACTATAAGATGTTTGAATGAAAGTGTGTCTTGTTTCCTATCAGTACGATCATATGTTCTTAATTCATAAGATGGCTTGATTGAAATCTGTGTAAAATGTTTTGTGTTCTTATAATAGGAATAATGTCTAAACTGTTCCCTCCAAACTCTCTGCTAGAGCAGAAGAGTAAGGAGACCAAAGATAACGCATGATTTACGATGAGAGGTGAAGAGAATGCCACCTCCCAAATAAAGACAGTGCCTAATTGGTCAGAACTCATCTAAGAGGCTGGACAAACAGCTGAGTTTAAAATCTTAGGACCCGAAAAGCCAAGAGTTTTGTTAGTAGAGATTTGGTTAAGTTGGGTTGAGGTTTAGTTTGTGAATTTGTTCGCTAGAGCAAATTTACAGAAGTCATGGAGAAGCCATGACTGGTAACCGGACAGACGACTGACCATGTAGACCAGCAGACAAAAGAACCCAAACAAGATCAGAAGAACATCCATGGGTTAAACAGCTTCATGCAAGCCATCTAGCCAATAACTACTCTCGTCTCACTTTTGTTTGTTTCTTAGCTTTATTTTTCTTTTACGTTGAGAGTCTCAATTCTAAGTTAAGTTTTGCTGCAAAGTTTCGTTTTAGCGATTCGACTGCAAAGCCCGCTTTCCAACTTCAAAGACTTTCATCCATCGCCAACGCACCACGTGATTGGCTGCCCATAGACATCTATTCAGGCACGAGGACCCGCCAGTCAACGAACCCGGGAAACACCCTTTTACACAGACAAAAGGAATCCCAAACAAACGCACAAACAAACGCAAGCATACCTCCAGATTCTTAGCTGAACTGGTGCATTGAGATAAAATTGAATAACCCGCCTAAGAAACGATAGAAGGGTTAAATTAATGATTGATGGTTCGTTCAGGTCATGTCTTATAAGTGCATATAGAAACTTGGGATTTCACTATCTCACTCTTGAACTCATTTTCTTTCCTCACTCTCTTTCTTTCTGCAACTCGTATGAATGTGTGTGTGCGTGGGGTTGTGTTAGATATTAGTTTTATGTTTTAGAATAATCAATAGTCTTGTTTATATTTTAAAGATAATTGTCTTGTGTTATGTGCTTACAGATTTAATGTCTTAAACTGCTGATCTAAGTTACCTTGCTAATAAAAAGTGTTTCACTATAGTTTGGATATTTATGTCCGTTTTAGAGCTGATAGTTATGGCCTGTTCAAATGAACGCTGGACGAGTCATTTGCGACCTGTTTATCCCTATAAATTAATTAATAATTCCTTTTGAGCTAAATTGACCTGTCTAACTCAGACACGTTACTTAATTACTCGTTATTTAAACAGTTATCTCCTTACAATACTGACAGTGACTTTCAACGACAGAAACGTTTTCCGTTTTCAATAGAGGCAGCAGAGGCTGGTGAGGATGCAACAAAGTTGAAGTTGCAGCATGATGCAATGACGTAGCAGACGTCGGTGAAGTGCATGTACAGCAAACATATAACCAAGAGTCAATGGAAGTATCCATATTTTCTGTTTTAGAGGTATTCCACAAGATCTCACACCCTTGGATTTTGTAAATGGGGGAATGACAATCACTTGGCTATATATGCCAGAAAAAATAAAAATAAAAATAAAATAATAATAATAATAATGATAATAATATGCCAGCCTAAACAAGATAAGCTATTTATCTAACTCAACAAAAGCATACACCTTGAGACAGACTGTGCTTATAGCCAACAGTCTTTTAGCATGTATCTACGGTTGAAAGAGCAGCAAACAGATTTCTCTGTGTAATTAGTCTGAGTCAGAGACCCGATTCAATCTTTGCCCAGTCTGTCTTTCAAAGACAAAGTAATTGACACGCTTGCGAGCATCTGAAACAAGTGTGAAGCCCTGAAGGAGACTACACCAATATACCTACTTCTACACACAGACGAGGATTGTCAATGGGAGGCTTGGCCCACACTGACGACAAACTGGCCTCCAGCGACATCTACTCCCTGTGTGACTATTCTCAGCTTCTGAACCTCTGTCAAACTGCTGGATTTTCCACTTCCACTTCTTAAGGCATAACACCAGAATTCAATTTAATTCAGCAGGATTAGCTAGTGGTATTGATGACCAGGCTAGAGAAGAAGGTAAAAGAGAGAGGGTAAAGAGAAATATTTGGAAGAAGTACAATGAAAGAGATTGAACGAGAGAGGAAATGAAGGATTGGGGAAATGTGGGCGTTGAGATATATATTTAAGGCAGGCCCTACAGGCATTCTGACTCTTACAGTTAGCATCAACATGTTCAAAGGAGGATAAGAACCACAAAATGTGAGTAATCCTAACTCTGCCATTTGCATCAGAGAGCTCAGATTTCATAGTATATGCATACAAAAGTAAAAACAAGGCAAAAGAGGGGTCTAATGGGGTGAAGATTATGCTAGTACCAGTAAATGTGTTACTGGGTCACTACCATTAGATCTTATCTGCAGGCTTACCAAGCAAGTTTTAGAACTGATGTGAATGCATGTCCATGAAGTGAGGCTTGGAATGGCCAATTAAAGAGGATTTAAATCTGTTAAATCTACTGAAAAGTGCTAAAAACTGATCCTGGGCTATTGTGTTTAGTAGTGCCTTTGTGACCAATGAGCATAAGCCATACAAATTGAGTGACATAATCCTCCAATCAGGAGTCATCTCACTGGAAAGTGTACATATTTAAAATGATCCTTTTATCCTAGTCCCGATAGCACTCAGGCCCTTATTTCACTACAGATGGTGGATTGCTGTTCCCACTTAGGTCAACCATAAATATTTCTTATGGAGACATCAACTGAATAGTATCCTATAATTTATTTAGCCTATAATTTACCTTCAAGAGAGACGGAGCACAAAGGTGAAGTCATTTAGCCTTTATGGAGGGCAATTAACCCCCTGGGGTCGGCTATTGCGCCGGCGCGATAGTCTCGCTTTTTTTCTTATCAGTGCAAAAGAAACTCAAATAACTCCCGTCGATTTTTGTCATACAGGCAAGTGTTATACATCATTAAAAACTCTTAAATGTTTTCTTTTTTTATGTACACTAATAATAAAAACAAAAAGTTGTGTTTTTCGTAAAATAAAGAAAAAAAACATGATGCACGTTCTGTCTTCTCTCTCAATGTGAAGTTCATTCTAAAACGCGACAGAAAATTATCTGTAACTCAGCCAATACTTGCCACCCACACATGAAGGTAATGTCTTTATAAAGCTTGAAGTCTCCTTTATTAAATGAAGTAAATCATATCAAAAACAAATATTCTCGGTTTAAGAAATCCGTATGAAAGGGACGACATGTGCAGTTTCTCTAGCCCGAGCTCATTAACTTTAATTTGACCACATCCCCAAGGGCGCGAGCTGTTCTCATTCAAATGATCCACGTGAAGGAACGCAGAGCTGTTAACGCCCTCGTCAGCTCGAAACAAAGAAGCAGCGACTCCAGTATTTCTCTAATTTTCATCAGTTTGGAAGACTGTTTGTGGATTTACCTTGGATTTACCTCAGATGATGACGTTTGGATTATGAGAACAATTTTTAAGGTAAGAGACATAATAGTAAGTGTTTTATTGTTGCATAAACTTTACATTGTAGCTACTAAACTGGTGCCAGCCTAAAATGTTATGAAATGAGATACAAGTATGCTAGTATGAGTGTTTATTCTAATATGGTGAATATTTTAATGTTTAGAGCTGTGTTTACTGTTAAATACTGTGTTTGTGGATATCTGCTCAAACGTAGATGTATAATGTAACAATTATGTTTCATAGTTTGGAGTGGCTCGATCGCTGCACGCGCTGAGTTTGGGTCTGAGTCACGCTGTGTGTTTGAAAAGCAAAACACGCCACACATTAGGCTTCACGCCAAACTCATCTAATTTCATAACGAATAGAAATATTTTAAGTAACATATGATAAACAATATATGTTTGTCTAGTGTAGTGTTACTGAAGTGTTCATTTTTTACGATTTATAGGCTGCCTTCTATCTAGACTATTGTTATTATTTTATGCAGCCCTACACATGCCTATATACAAGGCACAACAAACTAGGTGTTCGTATATATATTTACAAAATACATATACATATATACACTGCCGTTCAAAAGTTTGGGGTCGGTAAGATTTTTAATGTTTTTAAAAGAAGTCACTTATGCTCACAAAGGCTGTATTTATTTGATTAAAAATACAAAACAAACCCAGTAATATTGTGAAATATTATTTCAATGTAAAACAGCTGTTTTCTATGTGAATATATAGTAAAAAGCGTAATTTATTCCTGTGATCAAAGCTGAATATTCAGCATCATTACTCCAGTCTTCAGTGTCACATGGTCCTTCAAAAATCAGTATAATATGATGTGATGCTCAAGAAACATTTATGATTATTATCAATGTTGAAAACAGTTGTGTACCTTTTTTTTGAATTCTTTGATGAACAGAAAAGTTAAAAACAACAGCATTTATTTGAAATAGAATATTTAGTAACATTATAAATGTCTTTACTGTCACCTTTTATCAATGTAATTCCTCCTTGATGAATAAAAGTATTGATCCATTTTATTTCCCCCCAAAAAAAACCCACTGACCCCAAAGTTTTGAACGGTAGTGTTTAATGTTACAAAAGATTATTTTTCAGATAAATGCTGTTCTTTTGAACTTTCTATTAATCAAAGAATCCTGAAATAAAAATGTGAATAACTGTTTTCAACATTGATGATAATGAAAAATGAGCATCAAATCATTATATTATACTGATTTCTGAAGGATCATGTGACACTGAAGACTGGAGTAATGATGCTGTAAATTCAGCTTTGATCACAGGAATAAATTACACTTTACAATATGTTTACATAGAAAAAAGTTGATTAACATTGAAATATTATTTCACAATATTACTGGGTTTGTTTTGTATTTTTAATCAAAAAGATGCAGCCTTTGTGAGCATAAGTGACTTCTTTTAAAAACATTAAAAATCATACCGACCCCAAACTTTTGAACGGCAGTGTGTGTATATATATATATATATATATATATATATATATTGTGTGTATATGTGTGTGTGTGTGTGTGTGAAAAATCTAAAATCTATTCCCAGAATCGTGCAGCCCTATAGTTTGTCTTGATATCAACATGTTTTTTTCAGGTGTTTATTTATTTATTTTTATAAAGGGACCAGGGGCCCGTTTCAATAAGGAGGTTCAACCAACTCTGAGTTAAAACTTGAACTCTGAGTTGACTTAAACTGAGATGGGAAACTCTTGAGTTTTCGGTTTAAGAACAGCTGAAATGAGTAAGTTCAATCAACTCTAAGTTGACTGACTCGGAGTTAAGCGTGTGCACCACAACTAAAAAAAAACAATAATCAATGGAGCGCAGATATTATGAGTCACCATGGTAACAGCACCAGACAAAAAGAGGTCTGCATATTTCTTATCAGCAGTACGCAAATATTTTCTTTTTAAGCAACAGGGCAGCAGCGGCGATCGAGAGAGTTAGTTTGGGAGAAAATAGTTACTCGAGTCAATGCGTAAGTTTACATTTTAATTAGGCTACTGTTATACAGTGTTGGGTGTAATTACAAAGTAATCTAAATACTGTAATTTAATTAAAGGGATTACTCTTAATTCTTCTGTAATATAAAGTAAAATATGATGTCATTGCATTAAATACTGCATAGACTATTGAACAATTCTGTATAAAACAACAATGGATTTAACATAACATTTTTTAAAGGTATATTTTTAATGTAACCTTCTCTCTCTACACACTTTGGTCAATTCAAGAATAATTCATGCAATTGTATATTGTTAATTTGAAAGCATTAAAAGTGCAGTTTATTGTCTCTTTTTGTATTGTTCAAGTGGTTGAGGTTGATATGGGATTTATAAAGTAATTAGTAATAAGTAGACCAATACTTTCTAGAGATAGTAATTATTACATTAATCTAATTACACTGTTGAAGATGTCATTTGTAGTTAGTAATTAATAACTATTTAAGAGTAACTTAGCCAACTGTTATAATATCAGAGGTGAAACTGGAAGAACAGTATGTTATTCAATCTAATTTTAATTTTCATGTAGGTGCAATCCTGCAGGCATTAAAAGAAAATAGCAGCTGAAAAAATGAAATACATTTATTCATTTTAGCTGACGCTTTTATCCAAAGCGACTTACAATTGCTATATATTTCAGATGTCGCACGCCTCTGGAGCAATTAGGGGTTAAGTGTCTTGCTCAGGGACACATTGGTGTCTCACAGTGGATTTGAACCCGGGTCTCTCACACCAAAGGCATGTGTCTTATCCACTGCGCCATCACCACCCCCATATATAAAAACATAATTCAGTCAGGTAAGGCTTGAGAATATCATGGATGTAGGCTACTTGACTTTACCAACATTTGACATATTAAATAACTAAATAGCATCCAGTGTCTAGCAGTGCAGAAGCATTTTTGACATAGGTCTAATTAACACAATTAAATGTTCATTCTCATTTGACTTCTACGCAGCCAACAGAAAGAAGGAAGAGGCTCGCAAAGATGGAGATGAAGATGCAGAGGAGATGGAGATGCAGAGGAGACGGAGATGGAGATGCAGAGGAGATGGAGATACAGAGGAGATGCAGAGGAGACGGAGATGGAGATGCAGAGGAGATGGAGATGCAGAGGAGATGGAGATGCAGAGGAGATGGAGATGGAGATGCTGAGGAGATGGAGATGCAGAGGAGATGGAGATGGCCCTGAGCCTGAATGCTGGAAGGCCAATGGCTGAGGGAATTCCTGGAGGGACTTCATCAGAGCCAGTCACTCCCAAAGATTGAAGTGCTTTCATAAAATGTAAGAGGTGTATGTGATTCTGATAATAAAAATATGTGTTATTTTTTATTTAGGCTGTTTTCGATATTTCCATATATTTTACTTTGGGTTGGGTTTTTTGTTGCTCCCAACAGATTCTGATGGTAATATCTGTCTTTTGGAGCCTCCCTGTCCCAACAGAACCCCAGACAGTTGTAAGTAGCCTACTCAATACACCAGAAATTATGACAAATAGTATTATAAAATGTGCTCAACCAAATGCTCATCTTCACAGGACGATGGGGGATGAAGAAACAGTTTCTGCTGCCACAGAGAGGCCTACAGAGGAAATGTTAATAGTATGTGTCTACACATCAAACAATCTACACATTCACATTTCTTCACATTATTTATGTGGAGTAGCCTATAGAATCTAAGTTTATATCTAAGTATAAACGGATATTCTTATCTCTCCCCCGTCCCCAGAGTGTGGAAGAACAGTAGGAGGAAGGTCCATCAACTTCTGGTGCACAGATGAACACAGTTCAGTGAATGCCACAGTTTAATTCTGTAGAATTTGTTTAGAACTACATGATGTAACTCTAATCTACTGTATTTTCAGTTGCCAGTTAAGAAGTTATATAGACTTCATCTTATTAAAAAAATTGGGGAAAAAAACAGCAATGAATAAATGTACCGAAAGAATGAATGAGGTGTTTAAACACCGCTTCCTCTTTAAAAAAGGGGAGGAGACCGAAATAAACTCTGAGTTTACGGAAGTAAACCTGCTCCCAACCAGGTTAGGTTCACAGAGTAAGTTACCATGGTAACTGACTCTGAGTATAAGTTACCTCTCTTTCAGAAACGGCTTAACTTACCCTGCTTTCTCAGGTTTAACTTACCTCCCATTCTGAAACAGAAAACCCAGAGTTTCCCTCATTTCAGGGTTAACATACTCAGAGTTTTCACTTAACCTCCTTTCTGAAACAGGCCCCAGATGCCACTGGATGAGTCCTGCTGACTTCAACATTCACATGAGTCTCTGTACATTAACATGGTAAAATGAAAAGTCAAACATGACCTTGGACATTACAGGTATGTAGGCTACTATGTTTCAGGAATGGCACATAGGTGTGTGACTGTTTAAGTCTTTGTCTTTAGATCAGTGTGTTTACTAATGTGCTTTTTGTCCTTTGTTGTGTATCTTTGGATTATGTTGTTTTGTAAATAAATCCAGACAATCTAAAAGCCATTCTTTTTTTAATTTCTCCTCATTCTTTGTGCAAGGCTCCTCATAATGATCGGGCCTGATAGCACTTGATAGGGCCATTAGGGGAGGGTCTTTCTCTTTCTCAGGTGTAAAATGCATTCATATCAATGAGAGATTCACGCATCCTCGCATAAAGCTTTCTCACACAAAACACGTCATACAAATCTAAATGAGTATGCAGGATGATTTTCACATAGTTTGAGCAAATATTCTAGGCTATGTGATACAATTTTCAAAAGTCTTGTGAAGAAATAATCACTATGGGTTTTATGACCTTTTTTCAGTGACATTTGTTTTTTCACAAACCACGCATAAACATTATTATCTTAAAACTCCAAACTTTTACATGCATGCTGCTGACCTATTACTGTAGCAGAGTTTGAGCTGAACACAATGTAATAAGACTTTAGCCATGAATATGTCACAAGTAACAGAAATAAGCACAAATGTCAGAGCATGTCAGAACACCTCCAGGACCCAGAAAACCCCTCAGACCCCAGAGGGCTAATAATCCTGTTCTCAGATTTACATTGTATTTTTTTTTACATTGTATTTTCATTGTGGGATAAATGATTCCTTTAACACAAAATTTCATCCATTTCTGCCATTTATCTTCGAGCATCAAAATCAGTTGCGAGAAAATATTTAGGCCATATGGAGAGACATATCCTTCATGATGTCTGCTTCTCCTGTAAGAGATAAAACAGGATGTGGAGGAAATCTGACAGACATCACCGCACTTTCCCTGAGGTGAAAAGATGGCTGACCTGACATCAGAGAACAGTAAATCCTACCAAAGTCATCCTACATGAACAGTAAAAAACTTGCACTACAAATGCAGAGCACGTATCAGCTATGAGGTGTGAGCATTAAAAATATTATATCTTTCCTTGGGAAAAAAAGGCAATGATTTTCCATAATTCAGATGTGGGTGGGTAACTTCGAATTCACACGAGGTCCCAAGATAATCCTAATCCCGTGCGAATAGGGCTTAAGACTACTCAAGAACAGCAACTATTTGACATTAATTTAAGACAAGAATTCTGATTTTGTATTTGAATTATACTGTATTTCATGTTGTTTGCACTTGTAATTTTTCCAGTTAAGCATAAACTTAAAAGTCTGCCTGAAACCAACTATTTGCAAATGGACTACGAAAACAATTCAAGATATATTTTCTCAAAATATGTCTTAATATAAATGTATTTTGTTTCAAGGTTGTTTGACTATCCATACTGCAAAAAAAGGAGAAATACTGATTAACAGAAATGTTAGAAAAAAAGTGATACGAAATGCATCTGGGGAGATGAAAGAATAGCTTAAACGTGCAAATTATTTCCATTAGTTGTCTTTACAAGTTCCTTTTCTTGCTTGAGCATTTGACAGTTTGTGGTAGGGCAGCAGAGGCTTTCTCTCTCCTGATGAATAATTAGACACAAAGAACTGTGGTCCTGCATTCCCCCATCAGCTGTCAGGCATCACTCATTCTCCCTAGGCAATAAGCAAGCCACCGTAAACAGTCTTTAGCAGGAGAATGTGTCATTTGCGGTGAAGGCATGGAGCAACGTAAATGTGCTGTATGTGAATCCATGCAGCATGTGCCATGATTAAATATGGATGTATTCATGCACGCGTTCTTGAGTAACCATGAGCACAGGTACACACACTCTTAAAAAAAGATGCGCAGAGCAAAGTCTGAGTCTTAGTAATCTGGTGGCAGGAGTGTGCTAAATCCTGACATCAGCATATCTCAAAGGACTGCATGCTAGCGTACAGAACAGTGCAGGGGGGAGGGGGTGGAAGGACCCAGCGCAGAGAGTTAGCAGAGGTCAGCTGACATTGCAGTGAGCAGATGAGGTGGAGACGGCTTTGTTAACGTTCCAGGCTGCCGTGTGCACTTCATGCGGAACCATAACGGAACGTAAAGTAAAGTGTTGCCAGGCTAAAAAGCACACAGCATGGTTTGGTTAATGAGCAATCAGAGCATCTGCCAGAGACAGCTATAACTACAAAGCTGATTCCAAATGCAATTTAAAAAATAAAAACTTCACCAAGAGGGTTTATATTTTCAAAGTGCTGAATGGTGCTAGTTAACCGTGTAAAGCCTGACATATGAAATAATAGTAAGAGAAATCTTTTTAATGAATATGCCTTTTAACTTACTAAACATTTAGACAAAATAAATAAGAAAATAAATTATAAAGATTGATAAATGTACAAGTAAACGTCTCTCAAAAGCCTGTTGTGTCATGTTTGATACATACATTTCCACATGGTTTTTCTAAATGCAAGTTGCTTCAGTCCAGTAAATGTTCATCTTGAAATATTAATAAAGGTTATTCTTATGTTTCTTAAAGGTTTCGCAGCAAAAAGACAGTACCCTGACCACAAAGTGGACATTTTTTAAATGATACTAAAAGGCTCCTTTTTCTGACTAAAACATGAATGAAGTAGATTCTGTAGAGAACCATTTTTTCAGCAAAGTTTTGATCATGTTAGTAATAATTAGTAAAAAATCCATGCATCAAATATGTAGTAATATAATAGTAGTATACTAGCTTTATATGGATAAGCACTACTGCAAAAAATCTAAACAAAATCAATAAAACTAGTCCGAAGCGACATGATGCATCGACCAGTGAGACACATCCGTCGAGTCAATGTGCAACAAGAAATGTCCAACGCCCACAGAACAGGTAATGACTCACCATAGTGAGGTCATGGGAACCTCAATGTTGCATTAACACATCAAATGCATGCAGCCCCCTACAACCTCGGTGGACCATTACTGTTTCGACTTAGCCATGTAAACCTTGAGTCATCACCTGGGAGAAGCAACATTAGTGCAAGCGGAGTTGCTTTTAGTGTTTTTGCGTGCATGACATACAGCTGGTGTACTATGCAAACCCTTTGCCCAGCATGTGTATTTGCAAACTTAAACAAAAAACAGGTGATTGTCAGTATAGGCTGAATCTGATATCTGGTGAAATATGCTCCAGCACCAACAAACACAATTACACAAATAGTGACATTTCAAATACAGTTTTTCATTGTTAAGACAAATTAACAATGTTTAATTTCACATTTAATTTCATAAAACTGTTTTTTGTAACTTGATTATGATGCATTTTGGAAAACATTTTAGCATTTAAAATCCCCCCTGATTACGGTCAACCGCTGTCCTTGCAAATTCTAAAACTACAGCAGTGCCGTTTGAACGGGAAAGAAAACTACCATCAAGCATCGTAGCACCAAGTTGATGTCTGCAATATCTGGTGATCAATATTGAACAGTGTAGTCTGCTCTTGCATCACAAGGCTCTTCATTTCTCTCATGCCCTGCTGACAGCATCCCCTGGCATCCTTACACTTCCAGCACCAGGGCCAGTGCACACTCAAAATACAATGCTCTGCGCTTCATAAGCATCCATCATAATAAATAAAAGACTGATCCCATGAGTGTGGTTTATGCAAGAGGAGGAGGGAAAAGACAGGAAGCAGCAGCAGAACAACAGGCCAATGCTGATTGACCCTAACCTTAAGCCGTGATGTCAAATCAATCACACAGTTGATGAGCGCAGTGACCGCCAATCAAAAGCCATCACTATTATGTTGTTTATCAAACCGTGCTACGCGCAACATTCATGTTACTAAGGGGCACAGGGGCGGATGGTACACAGCCACATGATTCTGCAGAGGCTATGATGACAAATTACACTGCATTCACTGTATTTTGAAAAACGTTTTTTCAATAGCAAAAGGGCTTGTTTAAGTGCAATGTGATTCGGATGCATTTGCATGCAAGGTGTGCACTCATGAAATGGAAGTGATTTTGTTAAATGCTTGCATATGGGAAAGTCTGCGAAGAAAAAAACTAACATGCACACTATTTTTAATGCTCAAGATTAGCAAAATTGGATGCAACCTTAGAATATATTTAATCTTGGTACAAAATCATGCATGAAACAGCTCTCTTCCTCTACTCCTTTCTGATCTACATTTGTTTCCTCTAAAAGACAGCTGCATCCTCTGGGTCACAAGCTGTCCCATCATGTTACCATCTCGCTTGGCTTCAAGAGACAACTGCCTGTGTTCAGCAGTGTGCAGAGTCACCTTACAGACATAAAAAATGCGGGACGAAAAGCCATTATCCTCTGCAGCTGTAATAAATGAATTCACGGCAAATGAAAAATCTAGTTTTACATGCATGAGGGACTAAAATGAGACAAAGTGGGACTGAAATATTAGGAGCATTAGGAATAGAGTGCTATTGGTGTCCAAAGATTTTTTTTTTTTCCTTGAAGAAGAGGTATTCCAAAGGCTTGGAAAGGCCCTTCAGTCACTTTTATCACTTTTTCGTTTCCCACTGTAATTTCCTTCCCTTCTAGTTTGCGGACATGTCAATATGAATTACTACTTAGCAGAACATGACTGCTTTATCTGCTTCACTTTGCAAGGACCTTCCACACTCTGAGACTGAATGAAGTGAAACCCAAGGAATGGAGAGTGTTCTGATGAGAAATTGATTGTGGAGTGATAAGCAACACCCATGTCAAATGTCACGTCCAGTACTGACTACAGAGGATAAGAGTTTATATAACAATGCTGGTAAGAGTAGCATTCAGAATGAAATAGTGTAATTCAGTCGCTGTTTTACAACAAATGTGTAGTTTCTCAGTTGCCTTAAAATTGGTAATTTACCTCCAGCAACTACTAAAGATTAACTAAACCCTAAAACAACTTTTTTTAGTTAATGATGGCTTTATTAGTGCTGTTCATTGATTTAAGTAAATTTTTTGACATTTGGGTATAAAGTGTTTTAAAGGTGCATTGTGTAATATTTCTGAGGATCTATTGACAGAAATGCAATATAAGATCCATGACTATGTTTTCAGTGGTGTATAAAGACCTTGCATAATGAACCATTATGTTTTTATTACCTTAGAATGAGACATTTATATCTCCATAACCGCGGGCACCCTCTTCTATGGCGGTCAACATATTGTGTCGTCATGTTTCTACCGTACCCGAAAGCGAACAAACAGCGCTACAGAGCGCGTTTCATCACTAACTTGAAAAGTAAGTTTTCAGTGGTGTATAAAGACCTTACTTAATGAACCTTTATATTTGTATTACCTTAGAATGAGCAGTTTCTATCTACATACACCGCGGATCCCCTTACATTGAAATGCGCCGACGTGTTTCTGCAGTAGCCCTAAACGGACAAACGCGTTTCGTTACTATGTTGCTCTTCATGCAAGGACGCAAGCTTAGTTCAGCGAATAAAACACTGACACAGTGATGAACAAGTAACAATAATATTCGCAATAACATATAATTTTACTGAATAATTAAGTAAACAATTTCTTAATTTATCCTTGTAAAGAAAGCTCATTGCTGAACTGGCTACTCTCTGCTGTCTCAGACGATGGCTAATGCAGTTAAATTTTCCTTTTGGAAGTTCTGGTGCCCCTTGGCATAGGCCCAGCCCCTGGTATAAAAACATCTTGTTCCATCAAAACCACTGTAGCGAGTGAGGAGTTGGAATTGCGAGTATTGAAAACGATTAGGATAGCATTTAGCATAGCTATTTAGATTATCATAGTATTGCATCAGTTAGGATAGCTACAAGTTAACTTAGATTTTTAGCATTAGCTTTATCTGTATTTAGTACAGTGGTTAGGATGGGTCGTAGGTGTAGTGTTGCTGGTTGCAACAGCACAGCTCGCGCTGAAAAGCGACGCAGTGCCAAACGCTGCTCCTCCTGACTCCACCACCGCAGCGCCGCCTTGATGTGAGTGAGCATATATTTTTAATCACAATTTATGTTCCTTCCTATTAGGCTAAAGTTAACCCTCTGGTGTCAACAAACTCACTGGCACGTTTTGCTGGATTTTTTCACATAGCAGCAAAATAGACTTAAAATACTATTTAAACGCGGGTCTCAGGTGCATGCCCCTTTTGAGGGGAAATAAGATGAAAAACCCTAAAAGGTGTATATATGTAAATGCATACTTGTATTTTCAAATGTTTGGTTCAACAACTACCACTGATAAAAATAAACTCACTTTATTCAATTGTTTTTTTTCCCATTTCCTCAGGCAAGTGTGAAAATTTATCTCAGGCTGGAGGACTCAAAAATCACCCTTCATTTTGTCATGCTCTCCCCCAGTTTCTAAGATGCCACTTCCATAGTGTCAAAAATGAAAGCCCCTTGCATCTGGAGGAGACCCTTCAGATTTTGTGACAATACAGATAACGGCCACCATCAAATTCAAGTTCAACCCGTAATTAGGAGTACCCACGCAAGGATCTTTGTGTGCTTCCTTGCTCGGGCTGAAACATCACTATTTGATAACCTCAAAAGCTCAGGATGCTACTCTACCAAATCCGATGCGCTGCAGAGGTGCAGAGAAAATTGCGGCCTTGCTCGATATGAACTACGCATCGGGGAGCAGTGGAATGATTTGAGCCTCCTGTTGGGCCTTCGTTCTCCTTCGGTTTTCAATTGTCTCACAAGTCAGCATGGTAAAAAAAGTGGATTGAAAAGAAAGGATGGTGACAAGAGAATAGAGCAAAACACGAGTGATGGACAAGCAGCATCCTGATTCAATACACTTTGATGCAGAAATCAACAGTCTGCGTGAAAGACTAGTCCTTGTGTGGGAACAGGTCATGGATTCTCTTTTTGAACAAGAATAAATGAATTGACTCAAGGGAGCATGACTTCATAAGTATCAAGTTCCTTGGAGGCATGCAAATGCGCAATATTAAAGTAAAAAATCCTGTGAGATTTTAGAATATTAGCACAGATATTTGTATTTTCTGAGGTTAAATGAGCCACAATTTAAATTCTTCCCTTACAAATCAAATTAACGGATACGCTTGCGGAAATTCATCTAGCCTTCCAGATTCAGAAAAACATGCAAATTTGGTAACAGATTTCTCTTTTTTCCCATATCAATGGACTGACTGATCTCTGTCCAATTTGTTCTGGATGGAAGGAGAAAGCCATTTCTCTGCAAGCAATGACTTGTGTCTCCTCAGAACTATAGAACTCGGGACTACATACACAGTAGCAGTAGTAAAGGACAAAACGACAAACCCCTCTCATCTCAACATTCAGAAGTCCAGTACAAAATCAATAGCCGTTTGAACTGACAATTGAGTACAAAAGAGCTTCTACTTGCTGTTTGACACAGATGAAAGTAAAAGAGGAGTCTACCTTTGTGTGCCACTCCTCCCACCCACATACAGGGTCAGATGAGGGAAATTAAACTTCTACTGAGGAGTAAAACAGAGTTGCGTGTAGTTTTAGAGTAACAAGCTGATGTGGGGTCATGAAACTCCCTGTGAGCTTTCAACCCAAAGAGCAGGGATTCATTTAAAGGTGAAATGTGTCATTTTTTCAATGTTCAAATACTTCTATCCCAATGTAGAATGCACTGGGTTATCAAGTAAGGCTTCCTGAAGTCTAAAATTTTGGTTATTTTAAAACATTAAACTGTTTGCCTAAACGGTCAAACATGTCAACATCGGGCCCAAACAGTGACACAAATTAATTGTTAAGAAAAAATATAGGACGAGGACTGTTTGAATGGAGGCAGACCTGAAAGCTTGCTTGCAGTCGATTGTAAGAAACCGTAGGGTTTAGTCAGACTAAATGATTTAAGTCTAGCACACAACAACAACAGTAATTTCACCTGAAGATAAGAGTTTCATTAGAAATTATGATGTAAAAAAAAAACATGCACAGATTAATCTTTCCTAATAAGAAAACATGCATTTAGAAAATAGAGAACATTTAAATTTTTTCCCCCATTATTCTAGCTTTAAGACTAAGAGAACTTTTGCTCAAACCCTTTTCCGACAGGACAAATGATGGTTATTTATGCTTATTCATTGCTGATTTGTGCAATGGCCATCAATACTTCATTGCATTATCATCACTTTTATCATTTTTATTGCTATATCAATTTAAACACACAAGAACTCAGGTTGGGTTTATGTTTAATAAGACAGTAAAGAAGAATACAATCAGCCCATCACCTCCCTCTGCTTCTTCCTCTCTTGATGATTCGGTATTGAGATAAATAGCTTACCCTGGGGTGCAACACCTGATTGCAGCATCACACTCTGTCATTCTGTACACTCACAATCACAGCGAAGGGAACAACTCATTATCTCACCTGCACTGATAAATCAAATCGGTTATCTAATGCTGAAAAAGTGTGCCTAACAACATTTCATGCTAATCAAAGGTCATTGCAAAACATGCTCAAACACTGATAAGACTTCAGACTAATGCTAGAATGAATCAAAGGCTATTTCTTTAAAAATATTAATAAAAGGCCAGTCATGTGTACAAATCTATTTAAAAAACGGAATAAAATCCCTATCTTTGTAAAATTATTGTATATTGAAACAACTGACAACATGACAATCATTCACAACCTATTTACTTCTGTAATAGACCGAATTGAGTCAGACAAGAATTTTTTTTTAAAGGGTAATTTATTTATTGAGAGTTAAATGAATATATTCGTCAAATGTGCTTTTAAAAAAAAATCTAGTTGTGTTCTTGCTTAATGTTCTCACCCATGTTCTTCATTGGTGGTTACTGCCTATAATTAGGAAGGAAGAAATTTCACTATTAAGACCCAGCCTCTGTGTTGATCTATGTAGTGCAGTCTCTTCCTGTGGTGCTTTATAGTTTACAAGGTTCTTTGGTTTACTCCATGTCGCATGCTTTGCTGACACATCACGCCATTAATCTCCAACTATTGATCCTACATTGGGGAGGAACGCTGGGGTCCAATTAGTATCGGTTGATTGTGCCTTTGCATATTCCTCATGATGGCAACCTTTTCAAAGTACCCTATAATGATTTTAAGGGGGAGTGTGTTTTAAAGGGCGGTCATTGAAAAATTGACACTGGCTATTGATGTTAGATTATTTTGGTGTAACACCAAAGACTTGAAGACCAAGGCCTACTGGACGTCACATGCACACACACACACACACACACAAATCAAATGTCAATGTAAAACTTGACAATGTTAGGACAGTCCTAATCAGGAAACCGTGACCTCAACAGGTCAGATACCGAGCGCATGTTCCACAGCCTTGGGTTGAATCATGCTCCAGCAAATCACTGCTGAATGTGAAAGCATTGCAGTTTCTACGTTCTCAAGGTTACTTGGTCTCTTGCGTTTCTGGACACTGAGATAGTAGGAAAATGCTTTGAGAATAATCAGGGCTCAACAAATAGAATTTGTTCTGCTGTCACAGCTGTGCCAGTAGTTCAGATTTATACTTGCCCTGCCAATATTAGCACTGATTGAGCAAAAAAAAAAATTTGATAATAATAATGTTAAAACAATGGCCCGATGCGGCTAGCTGGCCCAAAACTCTCTCACATTGTCTCTTATTGTTGAGCCCTAAAAATGTTTGCAATGGTCTCTGTAAGTGAGACCGTTTCAAAAGCATCTTAAAGTTCTAGAGAGTCTGGAGTAGTTTTTCAACGTCTGAAAAAGTCCATATGAAACTCGCACAACATTTTCACCCGGAGCAAAAGGGATCTTACAACCCACACATCATATTATCTTTGTGAATTGAGACATGTTTGTACTTGCTAACACAAATGACATCTGAGCAGAACGGCAGTTCTAGAGGGGGGAGGGGGGGCAAACAAAAAGCAATTTCTTTTTTCCAAAAGCAATCATTCTAAAACTTGACTTGGCCATGTAATGTTTCCATCATGACCTGAGAGGCTATTACCCCCATACTGCTGACAGTGACAAACCTCTGGGAAACTTCTGCTTTTGGCAAAATACAATAAAGCAAAAAAAAAGTTTTGAAGGCACAGTAGGTGTATTCCTTTCTCCAAGTAACTAAAAATAAATAAGGGAGAAGTCATTATGACCCTATTCAAGCAGGTTTCCTGAACGCTCACTGCTCCTGCCATCGGTCGGAAAAAACAGTTCCGAACTCAAACGGTCAAGCTAATGTTACCATGTTGGGCTGGTCACTGTACTTAAAGAAAGAGAAATATAGCACCACAGAGTCAGTGTTACAAAGGCATTCAACCTATGATTATTGTTTTTACTAACAGTTGTCTCTACATATGAAGCTGGATAGGATAAATTATTTTAAAATCAAAACAAATGAAACAAATCACACTTAAAACAATTAGAAAAGTCTACATAACCTCAAAAACAGAGCTTAAAAGTTTCTGTCAAAGGTCTACCTGAATATAATACCAAAACATCAAAGGTCATGTGTTGACCAGCATACATCTAAATGCAGCAAGATGGGGCACTGAATCACCTCCTTTCAATTCTACTCTTATTTTTCCTTTCTAATTCTAGCCAAGTACAGAATAATGGAGACGCAGCAATAAGCACGAATGAATGCACAAATAGGATGCCTCCACTCCCCCCCACGCACTTATATAAAAATTCACAATCACCGATTTCAAGAGGTAAATATCATTCGGCTCCAGGTGCGGAACTAACATTAATCTGTTGTTCTAGAGGTTCAGCTGTTTCAAAACAGATCAGATTGCAAAACAAGTCTTTTTTTGAGAATGACTACAGGTCATTCCCCATTCATAAGTAAGTGGATAGGATACTGAGGTAATGTAACACGTCACCATGCTGTTTTGCTTTGTGTTTGTGTACAATCGTGTACAATGTTTTGTTTACTGACACTGCATCTTTTGTTAATGTTAAATGGCACAAATATGGCCATTCACTTCTCTCTCTTTCTTTCTATCAAAGACACAAACAATGGTTACTATATATATATACACACACTACAATATGTGCAAAAGCAGACAGGCAGTATTTAGAAAAAAACCTATGTTGAAAGCTTATAGGTCTCCCTAGGAATCAAAATTATCTCTAAAGTTCTCAATAAGTAGACGCATTTACAAAACTCTTGATACAGCAGCATAAAACCCTTGATAAATGTATTTATGTAAAATACAGAATCTCTGCAAAATGAGAAGCATAATCAATAAGTTGAGGGAGACACTGCAAGAAGATCTAACTTGTGATGCATCATTCAAATCTGCTTGTGCATCATATTTTAGGTACTTCTAACTATTATAAATTGAATATTCTCATTCAATCCCTCAGCAAGTCCTGAAATCATGGTTAAAAGATCTTATTAGCTCCGATGATGAATTGCATCTTTACGCAATGTTAAGATGGATGTTTTGCCTAGGTGCACACACACAAACACACCAGTACGCTCATGGGCCAGGCACTGAGCTAGATATTGTTAAATTTAATTACGAAAAAGAGTAATTAAAAACATAAACCTATTTATTCCAACAAGTGCAGTCCTGCAGTGCACAAGAAAAGCAGCATCTAAGAAACATACAAAGTGTTACCCTCCATGCCCTAGATCTCTCTACCCGTTCAATACAAAGACACAGAGGAGGAGGAGGTGGAGAAGGCTTGCAAGCCATAGCAATTCTGCACCGATCCAAGGACACAGCATCATCCACAGCTTTCCGCAATATCCCCGTTTTGTATGAGGGGGCTCATTCGGCCCCTGCTGGTTCCCCTCAAACCCAATTACATGCCACATTGCCAGGCAGCAGGGCACCAGATCACAAGCGCCAGCATGCTGAAGATGGCACTAATGTCATGCAAAATTTACTTTTACATGCAGATCTGCTGCGTTCAACAGCATTTTGCTAAAGTCTAAAAGTGAATTCACACCATATATCATCCATATACAGACTCACACTGGCAGTTACATGTGTATGTTTTGCAGTTTGACTGCAAGAGGCATACAATTACCTCATCTAATAAATAAGCCTGAACAGACTATAAAAAACGCATGTAAATGCTTTTACAGAGTCTGAAGTTTGCAAGGCTCGAGCACAAGTAACTCTGAGGTGACACAATGGAAAACTGTGATTCATCAGTCCTGAGTCATGATGACAATGGCCAAGCGGTCACATTCAACACCCGAGAGAGATGTTTGTCATCTAAGAAATGCACACAACCTCAAATAATTCTATCCACACAAGATTCTCCCAGATTCTCCAAGTCTCATGACCCAGAATTGTTATTAGTAAAGGAAAATATCATCAATCCAATCTCATATTTTTGTTAAGAGGTTAATACTTTTACATTGTGCATGATACATAATCAAAATATGGTCATATTCCGACCTAAATCAGAATATGCTTGTGTATGTAAACACTGACAACTGTACTGCTTTAAAGAACACAGCCCAACGATCTACCTTTGTAGATAGTCCAAAAACCAAGATAGCATCAATACTTGCAGTAAGTGATGCTCCATTCAGAGTCTGGAAAACAATCTTTTCACCGACAAACCACGTGCAACCATATTCCACTATCCTTTGAAACATGATCATTCAAACACGCTGCTTTAATCTGATTCATTATAAGCTCATGCTCGGTACTCAGCCTGTTTGCTATGGGCAAGTGCATTTGACTTATTCCCCTGACCATTCAGACCCGTCTCACTCGACATGCATGGCTGTGATGGATAAGATTTCATTAGGTTGGCAATAGTGAAATTCTGTCGCTGAATTCTAACTCAAAAATTACCTGTGGCATTGCCACCAATCGTCTCTACGACCAACTTAGCTCACGATGCTTTTGGGAAACGCAGCCCAGGGCGTGAGGAAATAGTCAGTATCGGTCGCTAACATTACACACCTTACGTTAAGTAACAAATGACCACCACAACAGCAACGCGCTGCATTTCAAACCCTGCGGCTATGGAGACTTTTAAAGCGAAAGGGTAAGCCCATATGACAGACTTAAAATGACTGCATTAGTAGGCTACAATCACACGATTTCATTGGTGTGTATTATGTAGGCGGTTTTCAAAATAGGAAATTAACTGTCACATAGCTACTGCATACACATGGTTATCAGCCAAGCCAAGTGGAAGCGACAGAAATGTCATGACTGTAGGCAACATTTTTAACACGGAGTACTATGAACACCAAACATACTATCTATACTATAAATATTGGCGGTGTATTGGTAACAACAGATGTCCAAATGCATTCTACCAAAATTAAGGAAGGAATAAAATAGGAAAGTAAACGTATACAACCTTTAAAATGTCGATTTATGCAAAGAAGCCGACCGAACAAGTGCATTACTACGAAATTCCTGGCGGCGGGCGCGGTATTATCTCTCAATCCAGTGATCACCAAGAAAAAGTTGATACAATGTAGCGCCGAACGTTCTAAACATTTCGCGCCAAACATCAAGAGTTACAGTGAAACAAACAAACAAACCTCGAGACCATAACAATAAACAGAACGCGCCCCTTGAACAACGCTCGTGCAAAACTATTAAAAGCGCTGTTTTTCATACCTCCTTCTTGGTCGGCTTGCAGGCAAGCGGGTATATTTTTCTTCCAACCCGGCATTTCGGTGGCGTCGTGTGCATTCAGGGGGTAAATCTCAGGCGCATTTCACTGACGGCACAGGCGTGCATTTCCCCGCGCCTCGTCCCTTCTATTCACTGGCAGCCGGTGTAATTGAACGCCGTGTCTTCCTCAGCCTCGTTGTGGAGCTGAGCCTGGGGGTGTGAGCAGAGAAACACGAACGTGAAGAGAAACACGAACGTGAAGGTACCCACTACAACCCTCTACAATAAAGACTTTTTTTCATTTCCTACCTTCCCCAGCCCTAGAATTGTCCCATTATTTTGTCACGTTAAAGCTTCACTGCACACTGCAGTTCTAATGGCTACAATCGTAAACGCCATACACACAACACCTTTCTGTTCATCTGTAGCCTAATTGAAGTGTGTACAGCGTTGCTGATTGTTCTATTCCCGTGTTTTACGTGTGTGTGTGTGTGTGTGGTCTTATTCATTAATATCTTAAATGGGGTTTGTTGTTGTTGTGGGAGTGAGGCAGTGTCAGAAAATAACTTTTGTTAACACACAATATGTTCATTTAGGTCAAATACTTCAATAGAATCATTTTAATGTAATACATTTTCGATCTGGAGCCTTTAGACTGTTAATTATCAAATCAAATCAACAGCAAATTACCATTTTAGTTTATAATTCAAAAATAATTAAAATAATCACTTCCATAAAATTTTAATTAAATTAAAAAAAACTTGCTATGTTTTTTTTTCTCATCATTTTCTGAATTAAGTCATTTTGTTAAAAGATAAACTGTCATCGGAATTTTTTTTTTCTTAAAAAATATTTTGTTTTTTAAAAGCAATTCTGTTTAATGTTTTACTATGGAAAAAAGATTGATTTTGTTTTATGAATTATTATTATTAATAATATTTAATTAGTAGGCCTATTATTAACTTTTGTCTGCATATATCACATGTTTTGACAGGTTGATTAACAACTATATTTGTGATATGCTAATATATATTTTACCTTTGGGGGAAAAAATTGTTTTTAATAATTGTGTAAACTTAAATGTATTCATGGAAACTATTTTAGTACAGTTTTACTCAATGGTTACTGTTCATTGCAAAGCATTGTGGGTATATGTTCTCACCCACTTGCAGAAGTGTGGTACCTTTAATTGAGCGCTTTTTGACGTGCTTGATTAGAAAAACATTGCTTTAGTTTACTTTATTATATACTTTCTGCCAGACAGGTGAATATACACTCACCAATGAAGCATATCATATATTCAGTAATGAACAAATATGATTGGTTATAGTGACCTTTTTTTATAGTGATTTTTTTCTGACCCTGTGTGAAGTAACAAAACTAGGAATGTGATTCATATCTCAGTGTGTCCAGTATTGATTTCTGATTTAGCTGCATTCATTTTCTACCTAATTGTTGTTCATTTGGTGCAAGCATCAGCCCACATTAAATGTGCGGCAGTTTACTGTTTCAACGTTTAACTATCTCTTGGTGAGTGGGTTTCAAGAGCCTAATGTTCTGAACTCAAGCTTTAATTAACTGTTTATTTCAGTAAGCTGATAATTTAATTATATCTGCTTATGTAACATTCGCACCCTCATGTAGCTTTTCCATAAATGTGAATGGATTAGGGGACAAATATATGCACAGTAAACAGACAAATAAATACTTCAGATTGATGATTAAAAAGCCATACTGTATAAATACGGGAAAATTATCACATCTGATCCCAAATACATATGCTGTTATTTTTTTTAGTTCTACAGCACTGGAGAAGCAAACAGAGGAGGGGGGAACACGTGAAATATATTTGTTATGGGATAAAATGTTTATTTTGACAGAAATAATTTTTAATAATTGTGATTTTTTTTTCTTCAGTTTTCTTTAGGGAGCACTGCTTGTAGTTAACCCTACTGCCCTAAACAGCTGGTTGTTGTCTAAGTTGGTGGTCTCCAATACCTCCGGAATAAAGCAATATGGCACTCCATGTTTCCACCAGCATGTACACATTCAACTCCTAGCCACTGGGGGGGAAAAAAACATCTAAATGTAGGTTAGGTGACGCTGCTTCTTAGTGGGCATTGTGACACATCATCATTGGCCTACTTTCCTCAGCCTCTGCTGTATTTTTTTTCTTCCTTATGTGTTCCCTCCCCCTCTCGCTCCCTGTCCATCCATCCACCGGGGTACCCTGGCGGCTTCACGTGCGCTGGAGCGTACACTACGGGGCAAGGCCAGGCTGTAATGAGTCAGGTTGGGCAGAGCTCATCCTCATTCTGAGGCCTTTCTTCCGTCCTTCCATTTTGCCATCCATCCATCCATTCATCCCTCGGGGTGAATACCGAGTAGCACATCACGGTCTGAGATGATACATTAGACAGGAAGTGGAGGGTGGAGGGGGGAAAGCTTAAATGCAATGCCCTTAGTTAGTGGCTCCAAAGGTCTAATCATTTTCACTGGTTGATGTAAAGATGAAGATGTTGAGAGGCAAGACAGAAGTGTGGATATTATGATATTACACTTTGGAGGGATTCTAATTGGTGCAGGTGTAGGCCCAGCTTGATATTCCTTATAGTTCCTTATGGTTCCTAGTTCCAAACAGTTGATGGGCACCATTGACCTCCAAAATACTAGGAAGTATATTTTCCAATAAAGCACTTGAACAAAGATAAGCTTTTTAGCCTACACTAAAGGTTATTGTTTGAACAAATGAGTTCCATGTGCAGCTAGCATGTCATTAACTGATGCTCTAAAAATGTTTAGAATAATTAGTCAATGTAAATCTGTTCTGTTAATGAAGCCTGACACTAAATGTCGCTTTTTTAAGTCTTCAAATGCTGGCTGTATAAAATGGCTGAGGCGTAGCAGTTATTTTACCCATCTTATCTCTCATTACAAACCAGATTTCTTTATTGTTTAGGGAAAACAAAACGCCCAAATTATTAACCAATAATATAACAAGATACAATTTATGCATTGAATCTTAAAGGGGTGGTAAAACACGATTTCAAGTTTCTAACTTTAGCTAGTGTGTAATGTTGCTGTTTGAGCATAAACAACATCAGCAAAGTTACAACGCTCAAATTTCAAGCAAACGGAGATATTTGCTTTTAAAGAAATCAATTTCTAAGGACTACAGCAAACGGCCGGTAGGGACTACACGACATTCCTTCAGGGTTGCTGACATCACTAACCCCTAAACCCCTCCTCCGAGAACACTAAATAAGGGCGAGGCCATTTTATATTGCTTTGGAGAAGAGTTGTTGTGGTATATTAGGCTGGAGTGTTGTTGCCGCAATGCCGTCGAAACGCTGTTATTTTCATCCGGATTGCAGGTCCACTTTGTTTCAGCCTTCCTAGGGTCGGAGGAGTTAGGGATCAATGGTTAAAATTTATTTTTGACTCGGCCCCTCATAATTATTACCCAAATCTCGCTCTCCGTGCTGCACATTTTACAGAGGAAAGCTTCCACAATCGACAAAAAAAAGAACAGAAGCTGTTGTTTACGGGCCACAACCTATAAGTCTGATTTAATTTCCGTCAATGTGTTTTCCTGTGATAGTTCGTATTGTTAATTGTATGTTGTAGCAAGGAAGTAAACAAATGACAACGCTGTTCAGCTCTGCAAACCAGTTTGTTAAATGCTCAATCATACTTAGCGTTATCCGACAAACACGTTTTTTTATCTCAACAGCGACCTTGGAATTAGTGTAAATGATTTTTGATTAGAGCCTTTATGTACTGTTTATCTACATGCTTGTTTATCGACAGGCATGCTAAACATGGTTCTGTGTTTGATTTGGCTACTGTAGTAAAGCCAATGTTTAGTGTTTGTTTTGGGTTAATAGTCCCGGCGACAGATATTTGGCTACAATCATTCTAAAAATACAAAAGTAACGGTGCCAAACAGTCCGTACGATCACTATAGATCTGCAGTCTTTACTCAAAAAAATCCCTTTGAGGACTGTAGTATAATTTGTTAGAACGATTATATGAAATTCTTGTTTATGAAGCTTATTTTTGTAATACTATAATAATTAGTACAATTAAATAGCATATCTAAAAGTAATAAGAGAACAACAAAAAACAAACCTTTCTGAAACGTCGTTTAACAGCCGTTCTTGAACAGGTTCTGCTCAACATCTTCACTAACATTCTCTGGGTCCGATTTGTTTTATTGAAGCCATTGTTTATAATACACCAAAGCACAAACTACCGGTAAAGTTAAAGGGCGTGACGTTTCCGAAAAACGTGCACTAGACGGTTATTGAATCACAACACACTGGGCCAGCTATCTGAGCCCTTTGCGTATTTTTGAGGGACTGGCTTCATAGAACCCAGAAACCACCAGACCGTTTTTAAGGAGGGACAGAGCAGTGTAGAATAAAGGTAAAATATATGAAAAATAATGCAATTTTTTAAAAAAGAAGCATGAACACATTACAGTGCACCCCACAAACACAATCAAGCCTTCAAAAAAATGTGTTTTACCACCCCTTTAAGTCTTTTAATTGCCATTTTATATTAGAACAATTATAATCAGAAAGTCATGACTGCAAAGGGAATAGCTGTACCCTTTAGAAATAGCTTAATAATTGAACAATGTTTCTCATTCTTCAGAACTACAGTGCTGATGACACTTCTTGAATAACGATTTCCAAAAAGTTGCAAATATTTCACAGTTTTTCCATCATGGTCCAAACATTCCAACATTAACCTTCCAGGCAATTGAACTTGTCATCTACCTTGTCCATTATACACTTTCATTTAACTGCAGAGGAAGACAACAACACAATTATTGTCGAATTTTGATGGATATTCATGTGAACAAGTTTCTAAAAGACTTTGATGTGATAAATCACTGAGCGATGTTGCAGAGTTCCTATTTCACCTGTGACAAAGGACAGAAAAAAGGAGCTGATGTTCTGCAAGTATGCATTTAAAACAAGCTTTCGCCATTCAACATGTCCACTGTGGTTCTATAATTGAACAAGTTTACTGATGATTAAAAAGCTCTGTAATTATCACACAGCAGTTGTTATGAAAAAACAATCAGCAGGCATTGATCTTGACATCTTGTCTAAGTGATGTCCTATGGCATGCTTGTATACCGCAGTGATGGAATGCCTCATTCGAAGACGTAATCAAAAGACATGAGAGTAGCCATTACTGCTCTTAACTGTCAATGCTAATAGCAGTCATTCACCCAACTGTGATTCATGAGATGACCTCTCAGGCAGGACACAGTTATACACAACTCTAAATACACACCCAACATGCCTTGAGGTGAATTCCCATTCAGTTTCAGCAGTGCTGGAGATAGCAGTTGGCAGCACCTGGGTGCAAGGCCAGTGAAGCTCTCTGTACTGTATGTCTGTAGAGTTGAGCAGATGGAGTCTAAAGAGAGGGAGTATACATAAAGAATACAGGAGAGATGGATGATATAGACTGGATGAGGAGGTACCCAAGGGTAGGGCTGGGGCGTTATGGATTTCTTCTAACCGCGGTTGAAAAGCAAGATTTTCCCGCGGTATGGCGGTAAAGCGCTTTAAATAGCCAGCCCCCAAATGAATGCCTGGAATTAAGAAATAAGAAGCAAATAGCAGACATATAATCAGGAGGACGTGGAAGCGCGGGTGCGATCTCTTGCGCGTGAACTGGAGCTCGTCTCATAAATGAACCGAAACTCGGCGAAGGCTGGGCCTAAATGTCTACTTTTAAACAAAATTCAAAACGAAATGATAACATTTTAGTCTACAGTAGCCTAGTCAGGTAAGGTCAGGTTTGCCGATGTGCGTTATAGGCTATTTACTTATTCATATTTATCCCTGGGCGCCGATCGGAGACGGAGTTCACTGCTGATATTCTGGGGATACAACATAGCCAATATACTGGGGACTTTAGCCTTTAAATATCTTTGCTGCATTTGATCAGTGTTCTTTCAAGAACAGCCAAGAGCTTTCTAGGCTCGCGACAGCAGCGCCTCGCATTGCTCATAGACCTTAAAACAGTCAGCGCCGCGGATGCGGTTTCGAAAATTGATCAAAAAAAGTTGGTGCGGATGGATGGCGGACAGATGATGAGTTTTGTGATGCGGTTGCGGATGAAATAATAATAGCCCATCCGCGCATCTCTAATACGAATGGAATGTTATCATGCGTCATGGAACATTGCGCTCCTCAACTCGCGAAAGGTCGGATTTGCTCCATCTTTTGATGATAAGTTTTGTTTAGAAAACCTTGAATCCATGTAAGCCACAATATCATTAGACATAAACAGGGCCGGACTGGGACACAATTTCAGGCCAGGAAATCCTACACCCATCCAGGCCATCCACCCAAAAAAAATTTAGAAACACGGTCAACTCTGTTTTTACATTTATTTCACAGTGTGACCATAACATAAAAACATAAACAACAAACCTAGAAGTAAAGCAGTCCTAATATCAAATGGGTCTGCACATAATGTTATACAAGCATTTGAAGATCAGCAGGTTGCGTAAGACTTTTTAATTAAATAAATGTATTTAATAAAATTATTAATAAAAATATTTTTTATTACCTTATTAAATGTATGCATCATCTTTCATGTCAAATTCTTACATTTGATTAATAAAGTCAGTTATAATAAGACATGTTACCCATCAAATTAAATAATTTGCACTGCAAAATTACAACTGCAATAAATGCTGTTATGAGATTGATGTTTTAAATAAATGTTTGAATATACAAATTAAAAAAATGCAATACTTAAACATTAAACTAAACCGCTAATAGTTGGCGGCAAGTGACCGTCTTAATTAGTGAGTCATTGAGTCAATGATACAAAAGATTTGTTCAAAACGCTGAATCATTCAGTAACAAAACACCGTGCAGCTGTTGCTTTCCTTTGGAACTATTTTCGTCGGTGAAATAGAACAAAAACAGTTAATATTTTTTTTGTATAAAATGTAAGTAACTTAATATGAAATATTAACTACGCTACTTGTTTATTGAACAATAAATTCAATGTAACATTTCCAATCGTGATAATATTCAGCAAAACACCTCCCTTAGTTGTGTTATGTTAAATTAAATCATATGCTATAAATAAAATAAAATAAACAATTCGAATTTTTACCTCAGTAGCCTACATTTCTTCTGTGAGTTTTCTGTGTGCTGTTTCACTCATTTGTTTTGATTTCTCCACGAATGTAGACGAGTTAACAAAGAAAAAAGTAAGCTACAGTATTTACAGATGAAACTGACCTGCACTTGAAGGCCTGAACAGGCAGTAATTTTACAACATTTTGTTGCTTCTTTTTGGAGTGCTTTCTCTTTCTTTCCCTCTCTGCTCCACCTGGCCGTTTTCTCTCCATCATCGGGCGCTGCTCGCATTTTTTGTTTAACCGTTTGGCTGAGGCGTAAAGTCGAATTGTAAGTTAGCCTTGCCAGTCAAGACTAACAAATTCGTGATTGTATTTATTATTAATAATAATAATAATAATAATAATAATAATAATAATTTTACTGAATGACGAATTCGAAAATGATCACTGCTAAAGGTAGTAATATAAAATAATAATAAAAAATAAATATAAAAAACGCTGGCTGGCAGCAGGCCAAATTAGCCGCTAGGCCACCGGGAATTCTCCCGGTGCTCCCGATGGCCAGTCCGGGCCTGGACATAATCCATGTCATTAGAATCAATGAATCCATGTCATTAGACACAACGTGCACCAATGTGCAGGCCAAGGCACTTTTTTTTTTTTTTTTTTTGCGGTGATGACGGTGACGAGCTCAGACCCGCGGTTTTGCGGTAATCGTCCCAGGCTCCAGCCCTACCCAAGGGTCAAGGCAGCTAAAAATCGCAAATTCGCGTGCAGTTCTTAAAGACAACAACTCCCACTGTTGCTGAGAAAGGCCAGGCTTCGCACACCACGTCGCCTGTGCACAATGTGATTCACAGCCCTGTGGCAGCGCTTCAAGTCTCACAGGGCAATCAAAGGCAATATGATTTCTGCTTCATTCAGAGTGCTTTAATGCCCATTACACTTCTTGTATGCACAGCCAAATAGAAATCCAGTGGCAGTGTACTTCCTCTTAGCAGCCAATAAGCTGCTGTGGCACAGATATTGAAAAGCCAAGATGAAGCCAAGAGAAAGTGAAAACAACAAAAGGGATATGTGCACAATTATTTAGGGAGAAATGAAGGACATAATGTTTAAAAGAATGTCAGGATCACCATGACTAGACAAGGCTATTTTCTTATTGTGACGGTCCTTGGAGTGTTTTATTGACAGTGTTACAGCTCCTTGAAGACATCCCTGCCTTGTGTGGCACTTCTATCTTAGTTGAAACAAAAGCAAAGACGCTCAAGGACGTTCTCTGCCCTAACAAACAGAGGAATTCATGTGCTTTCTGAAGCTCTTTCCATCAAGCTTTATTTAATGTGGGTTTTATAACATAGACCCTTTCAAAAATCACTGAAAATCTATAAAGCTTCTAAGCAGAAGTTAATCATTACTTGACAATATTTTAGAAAGGCATTTAAATACTATCAGATTTAGAAATGAAAGTAGTTCTGTCAATACATGTTCACAAGGACATCCGTACTATTTTCACTCTTGTGTGGCACAGCTGGAGTTCAGAGAACAGTCTCGATGAGACCCAGGTCTCCAGACAGTGTAGTCACGATTCCTTAGAGATGGCCGGCAAAAATGTTGTATTTATTTGGTTTCTGTGTATAAGGCTTGTCAAGTATCCTGGTGATCAATGAATCAAAATGACAACTAGCAGCAACTGTGAAACTTGGAGGCACAGCAGGGCTTTGTGCCGTGTTCTGCTGTAAGGTCTAGCAAAATCCACTGCAGAGTCAGCCACTAATCCAAATGCATCATGACATCTCATGACATCATTGTGTCCTTTTGTACCTTGCAACCTTTAAAAGTTTTAAATGTGCTGTCTGTGATGACTCAAAGCAATTTCCCAAATGCCTTAAATCCATTAATGAATGTTCCATTATGAATCCTGTTTGTTAGGATGAAATCACCTGAAAATAAAATTCTGTCATCATTTACTCACCCTTGTTTAATTTTAAGACTGTATGACTTGACTTATTTTGTGGGGCAAGACTCATGCACAAGTCTTATGATAGTTTTTTGTGAAGAACAGACCAAACACAGAGTCATTGAGTTGAGCATAAGAAGTGGATCAGTTAAACAAATCTATGAACAAATCAGCCAGACAAATTTTGCAAAAATCTCATTTGAAAGAACAATTCATAATACGCAGGGGAGGAGCGCTAGACTGGCTGTCAAGATTTTCAGTTAATAAGGACTGAAATTTAGGTCTGTTTGTCACACAAACCTATTGTATGACTTAATATACTGCATAAGCGAGACTTTATTGATAGTTTAGTCATTTTGGAGCTTAAAAGCCCTGGTCCACATACACAATCATTATTTTTTAGGATGTTAAATAACTCAACATAAGTAATCATAAGAATGTCAGATACAGGGCTCCTTGCAATGTTTGCTTCTGTGCTGAAATTGACAATGAAGTAAAGAGCACAAAGGCCCCAAGCATTTGAATTGCTAAACTAGGAGATCAATAAATGTACCAGTACAACCTCTGAAAGAGAGGAATCAAAGACCTGATGTTACGCAAGAACAGTGCAGCATTTTGTTCACTAAATGAGCAATTGTTGAAGAAAAAAGTAATTGTTAAAAAAGTAGAAAAATATTATGCACTTAGACTGTCTTAGTAACTGAATGTCACGCCAGGGAAGGTCTTTCATTCATGGATTATTCCATTCACTTTTGCACACTCGTCCAACAAACAACCTTAGATGGCCGAACTCTGAAGTTGCTATTTTGGATTGGGACTATTACCACTCTAGAGAGCTTCCAGACATGACGGAGGGAACATGGAGGGAGGCCATTAGAGATGCGCCGTTGGCGGTTCTAGCCGTGGACTCCGCGGAATCGGGCGGAAGACGTGACGAAAAAAATATTTTTTTATTAAATTCGGGCGGGTGGCGGGCGGTTTCTAGTCTCTCGGCTGTCATCAGCAGCGCCTTGTATCAGCGGATTGCGGGCAGGAAAATTGGTCAAAAACGTTGGTGCGGATGGATGGCGGACGGATGATGAGTTTTGTGATGCGGTTGCGGATGAAATAATAGCCCATCCGCGCATCTCTAGAGGCCATCCTACGCTGTCTGGGGAGATCCTAGCCTAATTCCACACCAGCGTCCACGTCATCGAACCCAGAGCCCAGCCAAGCATCACACCAAGGCACGGAGATGACGCCAGAGCCCACAACAGACAGGGAGCTCCACCTGCCGAGATGAAGGAGCCTGTGAAGATGACTGCACCAAACATCGCCCTGGAGCTCAAGAACCACAGTGAGTCTGACCAGGTGTGTGAGCCGGCTACATCGTCTATCGCATGGGAGTTTTAGTTTAGATCGAGGAAATGGATTGGAGACCCGCCCACACTCCCACCGATCTGAGTGATTTTCTGGTGGACTCAATGGAAAATTGCTTTGAATTTGGAGAGGATAATTCCCTGACCCCTCTGATCCCACTTGACTTAGATTCTTCGTCTTCAGGGACCATCAGGCTTAGAGCTCCACCGGGATCTCTCGTTCCACCGGCTCCACCTTGGTCGGACGTTGCCCATCCTGCACCATGGAACTACGAGCCGTGTGCTGCCGCATCAATGAAATCCCCGCCATGGCTCCTCTCTCCTTCAAAGCCGCCATGGGTTTTCATCCTGGCTGGACTCTGGGATTCCTCCTGGCTTCCTCTGCTCCGGGCTTCTCCCTGGCTCCTCCCACCTTCCACACCACCCTGGTTTCTTCAGTTGTCATCTCTCCTGGGTTCCTGTGCTCCACCCGAGCCTCCTTCATCTGTCTTGAGAGGAAGCTTGTGCCTTTTTCAGAGAGGGGGAGTACTGTCACTGTTCTGTTATGTTTGGACTTTTCCCCCCTGAGTTTGTCTCCATGGCTACTGATTTGATTTCATCATTCTGTTCATCTGTTCGCTATTAATTACCTTGGTTGATCTGTGTATATAAGTTCCTGTGTTTTCAGTTCTCTTTTGTCCGGTCTTGTCTATTTTATGGTTGTTTGCTTGCCTGCCTTTGTTTGAATTTACCTGTGGATAGTATTAAAAGACTGTCATGGATCTTTATCTTCCTCGTCATTTGTGTTACTACAGCCAGTTTGTGACACTGACCTCAGAAAAACTAATTTTGCCAATTTAAAAAAAGCCTAGTTCAGCAAATAAAGTCTAATCAAGCAAGTTCACATTTCTTGTTCAATTATCAATGCATTTATGATCTCACTCTCTAATACATGATTTTAAATTACTCTTTATATTAAGAACACGGAAAAAATTATCTTTTGATCTTTGTAGCTTCAGATCTTTTAAATAAACTCTACCACACTTATAAGTACCTATTAGCCCTCATTTGAGAAATTACTGCTCGCACAAAATCAGTTCTCTCTGATATTCTTTTAAGATGAATCCTTTGTGGATCCTTTACATACTATGTGTGAATGTGTGAGTATGTGCCTGTTTTAGCAAACAAGGGAGGCAGAAAGAGCACTTTTTAATAAGACACGGCTGTTATACAAGCACTACAAACATCAATTCTCAGAAGACCACATGAATACAAAATGCATGTTTGTGTGCCTGTGACAAAAAAATCCTTCTTTATATTTTAATGATAAGTTTGTTCTTTGAAGTAAGTAAAATTAAAAACAACAGTACAGTTGTATATTGCGTTGATTCTTAGATTTGTTATTATGATTTTGTCTGCATTTTTGAGCTTGTTCATCTAAGTCTTTCTTCCTCACATGCAGAATACATTTCCACTGCATTTACTTTGAACTTAAACATATATTTCCAACTCAAATAGCTGTAAGCCAACAGAGATATTGCTATCAGTTTTGGAAACACTAAAGACCAAATTATGAAATAAAATAGGATCACACATGGCCTGTGGTCCTTAAATTTCAAACCCAATTAAATCATTAGCTTTGGAAAACAGCTTTCTCCGAGGTCTTGCCATCAACATTGAGGCTTCACTGGGTGCTTGGTTAATCAAATGTGAGTTAGATTAAGTTCTTTAATTAGCTAAATGTGTTGAGAACAAGAGTGGGTTGGCCAAGAGTAAGTCTAATTAGGCAAGGCCAAAATTTGCTGGAAAGGACATGACAACATCGAGTGATGAATTACAAAGAACATGATTTTCTACCACCTCTGTTTATTGCGTAACACTAAATTCGTGGAGGTATCTTAAATCAGGAAACATAAATTATTAAAAGAGATGTTTTGTTCGTTTCATTACGCTTGGTGTTCTCTATTTTCTAGCCACAGGCTTTTCCTACCAGTTACTTTGTAATAGGGTATTTTAGACAAGAAATTATTACTTTTACATGTATTTCCCTTAATATAAAGCTTTTTTGAAAAATGAGTATTGGGTAAAAGTGCTACACAAATACAATAAATGTGACTTGACACATTAGAGATCCGTTGCAGCGTTTTGATGGAACAGACAAGTTCTTAACAAATATCAAAACAGATATTGCTTTTAAATGATAAAGCAATTTCATATGAGCAAGAGGACGTATATCAACACGACTGTGATTCTTCCAAGAGTGATATTCTATGGATCTGCTATTGATAGTAAAAAGCTGTAACCAAGCTTGGAACATTACATTTTAGACACAACATATTGGGAGTTTTTTTTTATGCTTCCAACAAAAATAGTCCCAAACAAAGACCAGAATGAATAGCTTGACTTAATGATTCAATGTCTCACTTTTAAAAACTGTCACTTCCTGCCACCTACTGGCATAACAATGTAACTTGCAGAAAGAGTCACTGATAAACGCAACAAATAAGCCAAAGTCCCTTTAAGGCAAGTCTTTTCACTCGGCGGCCATCTTTGAAACGCCTCTCGGGGAGCTATTTAATGTAAGTAGAGCTCCTATCTCTGTGAATTGGGAAAATAGATAGACTCAGTCTAGTCTATTAGATAGACTCAACACTCTCGGAAATATTTCCGCCATATTGCACATTGCGCTTTCTCGCATTCATAATAGCTAATATGAGTGCGCTGTCTTTGTATATCTAAAGTCTCTTAGTTAGCAAAAAGTGACAGGTGAAAAAAAGATACAAAAAGTCCCTGTGCCTTTGGACTGTTATACCGCCACTCTAGGAATACTATTTGACAAATCAGATTCGAGAACCAGAAACAACTGTTGCATGCCTGTTTTTATACAAAATTACAAATTCAGGAAGGCCAAGAAATCTCTGCCTTACTAATATAAATTTTTAGCCTTATTTTTTATAGCATTAGAGGAATGAAAGTAAGTATTGGAGAGAGAAAGAGGAAAAAGGATACATTGAATAGAGAATAGTAACTGTTTCTTGCACACAAACACCACAGCTGGAGATTTTGAATGTGGGGAACCAAATATAATTATTTAAAAATGGACCCTTAAAAACCCCAAATATTGGGATGAACATATCTGGTTTCGTTCCATTTCTATGGTGGTTTTACTACAGTCATATAACTGATACATCATATGGTAAACTTAGTGTATATTTAGGTATCTAACCTCTTTTCATGGCTTTTACTTGTTGGAATCTGTTAATCAGTGACATGTATATGTTCTCCATCAACCTGAGGTCTCCGAGCAGGTGGTGAGGTCAAAGAGGTTGCGCTGGAAGGTGCTTTATACCTTGCGTTACATTCCCTTTGGGAGCCTTTGGGCTACTCTGCTGTAGGCCTAATCTGTGTTTATGGCATTGATTAATCAGAGAGCATGCCAGCAATGAGGCCACATCACACTCATACACCTATACACTTGCACTCGCTCCTTTCGGGCAACCTTCCTTGAGGGCTCTGAGTTTCTCACTGAGAATCAGGAGGCAGAGAGACAGAAGCCCTATAGAGAGCACTAGTGATAAAGAGCTAGATCGGACATTGTGATAGACAGATTCAAGGAGGATGATGGGGGAGTGCAGAGACACTGTGTCTAAGAATACATGACCTTGTATACATGCCCTAAGCATTTCATTTAGCTGCTGTTGACCAATCAGAAATTGAGAGGCTTGACAAGTATGTGGTGATGGGTCAAACACTGAGCTAACGCCACGCCAACGTCTGAATTGGCCTAGTACATGCTGTCGGAATGAGCATTTTAGGTTAGTGCCGTATATCAGTTTGATTAATGCTGCTGAAACATTGACTCCAATCATGGTAGTAATTCCAATGTTGAAATAAAATACGTTGACTAATCAGCTGTCGGAAGCAACATGGTGTCCATATTAAAAAGCAGAGTTTGAGGCTGGGTGTAATTTTACTTGAAACTGTGGAAGAAATTATGAAGACAAATACTTCTGATGAGTCCATATCATCGTCCATATTGTCTCTCTCTCCTGCTGTCTCTCTTTATGTCTATCTGTCTGAAGCCAGCCTCAGTAAACAGTCTGACACAGGTAAAGTGGGCAATATTTTGGATGTTATACGTTATCTCTTTATCCCAATTTAAAGGAACTGTTCAACAAAAAATGACGAAAAAAAACCACTTAAATTTCAGTTTTTTCCTCAGTGTGAAATTACACCCTTTAAATTTTATAAAATATAGTAAGGGATGATGAAATGAGCCATGTTGCTATTTCACACAGTTTGAAATAGTGAAGATGAAACAGAAGATAATGTATGTATAGGAGCCTGTAGCAATGAAGTGCTCTCCAGAGACTTCTCCTTAAGCAAATTACATCTTTGCTATTGCCATGTATTCACGACTGACATCCAATTTGGCCCATGAATTTTTGAGTTTTTTTTTCCAGGTTAATGAATATTTTACTTGAGCCAGCCTTTTATTTTGAGTGTTGGACCACAAAATAAAAAAAATAAAAAAATATTTTTAAGTGCAACAAGTGGTGGCCCTTGCTTGAGTAGAACACAATTACTTCAATTCAATAACTCATTAATGGTCCATACATAGCTCCAGATTGTAAGTATAGCAGAAAATTGGGAGAGAGTATATGGGGAGAGAGTATATGGTGTAGAACAATATACTGGCTGACTTTTTAATATTGAAAATCAGAAGAAAGGACAATTACAGCTTGATAATTGATTACGGCTCCCCTGGGTTCACTGTAAACAGAAGGTGCATCATTAAACTCCATTTATGCCTATTTGCCTTTGTTGCCATTCAATTCCATAGGGCCTTTGCTGTCTGTGTAATTAAATGATTTTTGACCCTCAAATTGGAAATAACCCAATTTCAGGGGAAATTTGATCTAAGCTTCATTTTTATTCAAAACCACACGCAATTAAAATTGGAGTTTTTGTGGCTTTTAATTATGTTAGCTTTGATGATATATTTGAAAATGCATAACTAGCAAATACATAAATTTCTATCATGACAACTCTGAATATTTTAGCACGGTAATGGATATGACAATGTTAATGTATTTGGTCTTGGCTGAAAAGATCTGCTACACTGCTGCTAAATTGCTGCTACTCTTGATTTGTTGCTGTTGTTGTAGATTATTGTTGCTGCTGCAGCAAAGCAAGTTCAGGAACTTAATACTGCCAATGCATACACCGATACGCTGCTGTGAGTATGTCAGGCATACTGCTGTTGCACAAATGGCCAATATCAATTACCCATAGCAGATCTATACAGGTGGAACTGGGGAACTTTAGTGTATGGTAACCAGCCATTTAAATGTTGAGCAACAAGCTCATTGCCTGCAGATGCAAAATGAACCAATCAGCTTGCGCAGTGTAGTTAGCGCTGTAAATATCATCAGCTGTGTTAAGGACCCATCAGCCTGCGCCATCTAGAATTTCATGGCAGATCTAGGCATTAAAAATGTACAGTTTATAATTTTCTGAGAATTCAGGTGAAAATTACTGATGACTCCACTAGTCTCATACTAGCAATGTAGTGAATATAAGGGTGGCTGTGTGTAACTTCAATAGAGAGCTGTCTTGCCACCTATGGCTTGTTTCAAACGAGCGGTACGGTATAGTACAGTACGGTACGCAATTATTTCCGCTTAGATTTTCAGAAGTTGTGGATGGTATCAAAATACCGAACCACTATTTTGGGACTCTTCCGTTGGAGAGTAAGGGTAGTGCGGTACCTAAAGGGTGGAGCTAGACTCACTGCAGAACGTTGATTGCTTGACAGAGAATCATCACTTGCATGTGCTACAAGGGGGGCCAACAACAATGACGTCGATCGCTGCTTTCCGGAATACACCATGCCTTTCAAGTTAGGGTACAGTTGGCGGTGGAAACGCAAGCTAGATCAGGGTTTGACGTCCCGAATCGTTCTGTACTATACTTTACTGTATTGAACCCCTTGGTGGAAACGAGCCACTAGTGCCAAAGCGTCTCTCTTCACAAAAAGCATCAACAGAGTGGATATTCCCAGTCTCAACTTTCTGTTTCAATAGAAAATATGTCAACACAGAACTCTGTGCTTGTCAAAGGATTTTATTTGGTCTTTAGCATGAATGAAAAAGTAACATTTTCATCAACCTATTTGCTTTATGTAATCCATGTTATGCCACGTTAGAAACTTACACAGGCTTGGAAATGAGGCCACAACGGTCTTTTCTTCCGCTTGCCCCTGTTTTGCTTGGAGCATCTGAGCGTTAATGCCTATAGAAGGATGCATGCCATTATGGGACAGCTACGGGCAAGCTTTTCTGTTTCCATCACACATCAGTGCCTCCATGAGGTAACATTATTGGAACATCATTTTCTGAAAAAGCCTGGGTTAATCCTGAGCATCAGGATTTTTGTCAGTGGAAATAGATGTTTCTCCGCAATGACAAGAGGTCTCTCTCTATCATTTCAGTTCGATTTCTTTCCAAAACACATGATCATACTCCCACTCTCATGACACCTACTGGAGCCTTGTCCCACTGCAACAGAGATCAATCAAATGTCAGTTTGAATTCTGAATATGCTCCAAAAATCGTATCATTCTTGAAAAAAACTAACATCAAATTTGAAAACTGACATCTCAGTTTTCTGCATAGTAATTATGTATCACTGGCATGTTTAAAATCTCAATCTATTGTGCCATTTAAACTAAATGAAAAATAAATCCACCCACTCAATAAGTATTGAATGAAATAGCTTTATTTCACCTCTCATCTTTGCTTTTGCATGCAGACACACACTTGCTATCTTTTTATTTCCTTTCTATGGCTTTGCCACCTGGTGTCCATCCAAGAGCCATTTTCCACACAGCTGTTGCGGGTATTCTGAGAAATCATAACTGATATCATGGTGAATTGATTTGGAGTTGTGCTTCAAAATAAAATTACAGATTGACAAGCATGAAATCAAAGGCAGATATTTATAAAATTATCTTTATTCAGTGGAAACCTATTTTAAGTTTTATTTACATCATTACATTTACATTACACACAATGGCTTTTTCTATTGTTTTTTATCTTCAGTTAATCTGTGATGCATATGTGCATATGGAGGCGCAAGGATGTACTTCACTGCATAACCACACTCTGCACCGCCAACAGTGCAATGATTGTAATCCTAATTATATTTGACCTCCTGTGTCCTACTGAGTCAAAAACAACGTGCAGTGGATCTAACCATTCCATATTCTATCTCAAAGACAAATTAGAAAAGACAATGCAATATGGCATGCATATTTTAAGACTGTGAGAGTGGGCCAGACAATGCTGGAAGGCAGTCTTCTGCAAAAATGTCATGCTAATACACAAAACACATCACAGAAAATATCTATGTATGACATTCAGCCCCTTATCCACTCTATGTATAATAAAATATGAATGTATATGCTATAAATAAAGTGGAAAGAAAAACACAGCATGGGGATAGGACTAAATGATGATCTATTCAATCTAATTGTAGTTCATAATCTAAATGATCTATACAGTTATGATTTGTAATGCGTTCTGACATGCTTTTATTTCTTTTGGGTGATTCCCTTTAAAGATGTCTTGCTAAGAGCATTTCAGAAGAGAAGATGAGGGAAAGGTGTTGAATTCCTCTCTGGGAACAGGGTAGGCGTTGAACAGAGACTTTGAATGAGGACACGCTGAAGGACAGGATGAATGTAATAGGGCTCACCACCTAACAGTTGGCCCAGAACTCAAACTAGTCTTAGGGGGTACTCTGTATAGAGTAATTGCTAGTTCTTCTTTTCTCTCTCTCTCTCACACACACTTTCATGCACCAGGTCATTTCAGTGATTTAAATTAAATAATAGACACCCATTTATTTGAGTTCCAGACAATATATGGGGGTGGTGATGGCACAGTGGATAAGACACATGCCTTTGGTGTGAGAGAACCGGGTTCGAATCCACTGTGAGACACCAATGTGTCCCTGTGCAAGACACTTAACCCCTAGTTGCTCCAGAGGCGTGCGACCTCTGAAATATATAGCAATTGTAAGTCGCTTTGGATAAAAGCGTCAGCTAAATGAATAAATGTAAATATATAATTTGCTAGCTTTTTGGAGTTTATCAAGCGACCTTAGTGATCCAAATAGTCAGGATGGATCTGATCTAAGTTGTTTTGAACTATTGAATGTAAAAAAATTTTTTTTTAAAAAACCCATACTTTTAATGGAAAAAAAGATTGTTTAATAGAAATTACCTTACCACAAATGGTAAAACGATTAACAGGTTATCTACTGTAAAATACTGTAAAGAAAATATTTATATAATATATATAGGGTGATATCATGTAAAATGGGCCATTTAAGGTTTGGGGGTCCCAGCCCCTCTGGAATTTAGAGCCATTGACTGCAAAAGATGTCAAACTGTTGTCATAACTGTGCTTGACAAGTAACAGGTGATTTGATTAGTTTATGGTAGCTATGGTGGGCGGGGGAATCATTCAAATCGAGACTACACCAGAAAGCTGCATGGTAGCCTGGCATACCAAATCTAACTAAACTATTATAAGGATGATAAATCTATAAAAAATGCACATAAAAAACTATGCATAATATCTCTCTTGATGGCATCAATCAGAAATAATGTTGTTAGTTTGGTATATGAACATATTTTTTGAAAAAGTTATGTTTTTCTTGGCGGCCCAATTTACCTTAACCCACTGAGGTAAAATGGGCCATCATCTGTCACACACACACACACACACACACACACACACACACACACACACACACACACACACACACACACACACACACACACACACACACACACACACACACACACACACTGTCAGTTCACTGATCTATGTTGTTCCAAAATTGACTTTTTTAATTGCACATTTGAATATGTGGGTTACAAAATGTTTTTTGTAATGGCAATATGTATGTTAGTTTAATGCAGTTTAAATGTCATGTGGCTGTATAAGCAATTGTCTTTTAAAATTAAAATTGAGAATAAATTACTATTTCCCTTTGCAGTTTGACTGGGCCATTTTACCTGAAACAAATGGCCCATTTTACCTGAAACTGCTCATGCAAAAAAAGTTGGCACAGCTGATGTTTCAAGAAATGTAGGGCCTAAATAATTATATTTTATTACATAATTTCAAAACAAAATTATCAAAAACAGTCATTAATCATTAAAACGCATGCAAAAGGCATATTTGGTATTGTATTATTGTCCCAAACGATTTACCAAAAAGTGGCCCAATTTAGCTGATATCACCCTATATACTGTGCAAAATATATATAATATAATTTATTATATATAATAATAATATATATACATACATAGGCCTACATACATACATAGCCCACATATATATATTGTCCAAAACATGCAAATGTGAAATATTAATTAAATCTAAAAAGATGTAACCCTTAAAATGTAACCCTTCACAATCAAAGTAAAAATTTGGCCAACAAGTTATACTAATAACTTAACTTATAGAGATTTTTTAAATATGTGCATTTGCCTACTAACCTAGACAGTTCGGGGACAGATAACAGCACATGAGTGAATCATACAATTCTTACAATACAATAAAGGATCATGTTAAGTTATTTGAGTATTATGAGAATATTTTTACCTGTCATCACCAAAAAAAAAAAAAAAAAAAAAGATGTCCAAAAGATGGAGTACTCATGCTATCCAAGTAGGCAGCTCACTAGGTTTCGAAACACGGCCCCACTCTTTCTAGGTCTTCTCATAGACAGTAGTGTATGTCTCGTCGGAGCTCCTCCCTCCTGCAGAAGCGAGCAGCACCTCCATTCAAACCCATCCAAACTCAAGGCATGAGCGTCTGCTCTTCCCCGCACAGCTGCTGCTGATCACCTACCTGCACAACAAACTCTGGATATTCGTCTTGTACTTTACACACCTTTAAACCTTCAAAAAAGAGGCGAACTAAATCATTCTGGCCCTAAACACACACACAAGTGGTTTTCCTGACTGCAAACATGGCGAGTGCCTCGTACCACATCTCTAATCTTTTGGAGAAAATGACATCCAGCGACAAGGATTTCAGGTCAGTCGTAATGCACATGTGTAGATCGAGTGTTGAAGATCATGCACGTTTATTTGCAGGGCTTGTGATGGCGTTTGAATGTTTTAATAAATAATGAAGCGATCGCAGAAAGTTTTAGGCCTCGTATCGCGCCCCTGTTGTTGTTTAGATTGACATGCTAGGCTAACAAGCTAACTCATACTGTACGGGGATTTATTTGGATTTTTTACCGTTTAAAATTGTGCATAGGCCATGCATTCACGGCTATAACTTGTTAATTTGCCCTCTCATGTTGGAATATAAGCTGTCAAATGTGTGTTTTAGTGTGGATGTTAGCAAGCTAGTGTTAGCCTATTAGCCTTAGCATTTATTTTTGGTGGCACTGCTCTCGAACTGTCATATCATTTGTACAATTATTTATTCCAAACAATAGACAAAATTAGCAGAGTTGTTGAGTCATTGCAGCATTTGATGTCATTTTGTGTAATTTACTTTCCTCGTCTTCGTATAAGTTGGCTAATATTAGCATAAGTGAGCGTCCATTAAATGTGCATAGAATCTAACTTACATGAGCTGTTTGGAGAAGTTGGTATTGTGTAGAATTGACATTGAATTCAAGGTTTTTCTTTGATTAGGATCTCTGCATTCAGTGTTTCAGAGAAAATTGTATCGTTTATATATTTAAGTTAAAACAGGTTTGACATGCCATTCTTTTACCATTTACTTATTATATTCAGTCGTTAATCTTGTATTTGTTATCTTGTGCAGACTAACACTTAAGGCAGAAGTTGACTTGTCCTTTGTAAGTTACAGTCTCTGCGGAATGTTTTAATATGATGGGAACATTTGAAAAGAGTTTTTTTTTAATATATATATAGCCTATTAAATTATGATGATGTATATTTCCCTCAATGTTATACCTGTAATTCTGCAAAGGTCCTCATTGACTTTGTTCTGAGAATACTTGTCGGGTTTGAAATGCTGTCAAGGCCAGAAGCACGTGTAAATATGTTGATAACTGTTTAAAAGGATAATGATTATCATGAAATTGTAGTTCCTAATCTAAATGGTCTATACAGTTACAATTTGTAATGTGTTCTGACATGCTTTTCTTTCTTTTGGGCGATTCCGTTAAAGATGTCAGTATATTCAACAGCAGCCAACAGGAGGTTAATGGTTTGTGAGTTTTATACATATCTGACAGGAGTTTTCAAATGAATAGTACTAATGCAGCCTTCGGATCATATTTCCAGAGTCTACCCTGCTTGTCATTCACGTCAAACCACTTGCTGTTCTCATTCCACCTCTTTCTGAATTTCACAAGATTTTACCCCTGGGAACATTTTGCTTACACACCATTCTAGGTCTCTTCTGTTGGTGTGTGCTGGCGTTCTCTCTCTCCGCCCTACTGTAGGAGCGTGCGTCTCATGCATTATTCATTCTTACTTAGGCTCTCTGGAATAAGAGATTCCATGCCTTCAAATATATGCCAAAGCAGACGGTTTTAGAACTTAGTGTGTGTGTGTGTGTGTGTGTGTGTGTGAGAGAGAGAGAGAGAGAGAGAGAGAGAGAGAGAGAGATGGCACGTATTAGGGTATGCAGAGGGTTTTCGCTCACATCACATATAAGGTTTTGTGCTGAGGCTTTGATGTTTGCACCCAAAGACAAGATTTCATTTTAATCCACTCCAGTTTTAGCTCAGAAGTGGATTATGAATTTAGCAAACCATGACAAGTGAGATGAAAAGGTGAAAATGCTTCAGTCAGTCCATCTGCTTTGACATAATGCCAGCAGCCCCTGCCATTCTTTTTCTAGTCCTCTTTATAGTAGCCATCCAGTGCTGAAGTTACGTGAAAAGTTACAAAATGCTGATGCTTGATTTTTATTCATCGGAAAATGGTTGGACAATGAAACATTTCTTTATATGACAGGTGGTTGGAGGGTAGGGATTGCTCACAAGGTTTACATTTTGGTGGGAGAAACTCTTTCTTCAAAAAAAAAAAAAAAGTAAACTGATAAATGATTCATAACAAGTCCTTGTTTATTCCCTCAGATTCATGGCCACCAATGATTTGATGTCCGAGTTGCAGAAGGATTCCATAAAGCTGGATGATGATAGTGAACGGAAGGTGGTCAAAATGATTTTAAAGCTCCTGGAGGACAAGAACGGAGAAGTTCAGAATCTGGCTGTAAAATGGTAAGCTTTTTGCCATTGTTCAATTGTTTCAGTCCTTCTGTGCTTGGATGAACTTGAAAGCTTCTCTTACTTGGGGGTTTTCAGTATGTCCTTCATGAATTTGCTTCAGTTTGTTCTCTGAAATTGTTTTAATGTGAAATTGATTCATGCCACAGTGATTTAGTGAGAGGTATTGCTGTTTTTTTTACTTTGATTTATCTCGGTTGTTAGCCTTTGAGATTAACCTCTATTTTTTCCCCCTAGATAGTTTTGAAGGGATTGAATGAATAAGTCACAGTAATCTTTTATCATTTAATTTGGTCTTTGTGCTGAAATACAAGTAAACAACAACTCTTTTTAAACCTTATGGCAGTTAAAGCCATCTTGCGAATGGATTAACACTGACTTGTATGCTAAACAGAAAAAAATTGTAATGTACCATTTTGCAGTGCAGACATTTTTGCAAGCAAACCAAATCCAAATGTATACATTGCATAGTAATAGACAAATCTGAAGTATTTCACAGGTTGAACTAAAAGTCCCTATTTCTTGCAGTTTGGGCCCACTTGTCAGCAAAGTGAAGGAGTACCAGGTCGAAACCATTGTTGATACATTGTGTACAAACATGTTATCAGATAAGGAGCAGCTTCGAGATATTTCTAGTATCGGCCTCAAAACGGTGATTGGAGAGCTCCCGCCAGCGTCCAGCGGTAAAACAAGCTTTCCCTGTGTAATACTATTAATGCAGTTGTATTCCCCAACTGTGTTTTTATCCTCTATATTGTGATTTAAAGTGCAAAGAATTCATTCACATGCTTATGGCTATATTTAGTTATTTTCATGTGCCATCTTGCCTGCTAAGTCCATTTCTGTTTGCTTTAGGCTCTGCCCTTGCTGCTAGCGTTTGCAAAAAGATTACAGGCCGCCTCACAAGTGCCATTGCCAAGCAGGAGGATGTCTCAGTTCAGTTGGAAGCATTGGACATCATGGCAGACATGCTGTGCAGGTATGTCAGACAAGCCATGTGATGACTGCTGCTCTTGTTTAGACCAATTGTGCTTTTGAGTGCACATGGGCTCCTGCCAGGTAATTTCTTGATGTGTTTGTGCACACGCATCTCCCCTCTGTGACCGTTCTCAGTTGTCTTTTTCCTCAGTTCACCAAGCTGAGTATACTATAAAGGTCTTTTAGTTTAGATGCTGACGCTCGGCTCTGTTGTGTGGTTACTAATGGCAGTTTTATTCTCATATATTTATATTTTTATTTTTTATTCTTATAATTTGTAGTATTATGTTTCATGTTGTATTTGTATTTGTATATGTCCACTGGAAGCCTCAGTACCAAAACAAATTCCTTGTGTGTGCAAGCACACTTGGCAATAAAGCTCATTCTGATTCTGAGACTTGGGTGAATCCATTTTGCAGTTATACTTGCACACTTTCATTAGGCAGATGCTTTTATCCAAAGCGACTTTGAGATTTTTTGCCAGTTTCTGTGCCATGGGAATTGAATCCACAACCAAACCATTACTAAGGTCATGCTTCACCAATTGACACAGAATACACAGAATAATTTAAACATGAAGCATTTATTTTCCCATGTTTAGGATTTGAAGCTTGTTCACCCTAAGAATGAAAACTATAACAACTGTATTCACATCCACACCAATGGATGATAACATTGTTTATTCTAAATTTATAGTTGTAGTTTTTGGAGGGAAATTAGCTATACATGCAGTATACTGCAGAAATAGTAGGAGTGTTAGTATGTTATAATCTAATAAAAAAGATAAACCAACCAAATTAGTGGTCATTATGTGGTCTTTGCAACAATCTCTTCTTTTGAATATCTAACATGATTGTTTGTGTTTAATCATCCAGACAAGGAGGCCTCTTAGTGAATTTCCACCCTTCCATTCTGAGCTGTCTGCTGCCTCAACTGACAAGCCCTCGCCTGGCAGTAAGGAAGAGGACCATCATAGCCCTGGGACACCTGGTCATGAGCTGCGGAAACTTGGTTTTCGTAGACCTCATCGAGCACTTACTATCCGAGCTCTCACGCAATGACTCCATGTCAACCACGCGCACTTACATCCAGTGTATTGCTGCCATCAGCAGACAAGCTGGCCACAGAATCGGTGAGGCTCCCCCGTTCTTACAGACCTCAGATAACTTAATGTCTTCAGGGTTCAAGACCTCATCTCAGTTACTCTTTAAGTGCTGAAAGCAATTTTAGGGTGCACTTATTGAAGCCATCATCTGTGATCTTCTCATACAGCTATTAGTTTCACCACTGATGCTGTAATTTAGCCTTTGCTGGAATGAGCTAAAGCAAATCAAAGCCATCCTCAAAGATCTTTAATGAAAATGATCCAATTATTACAATAGCTGTTTTTTTGCTTAAAGCATAGTCTAAATACATTTGTGTAATGATATCCTCCCCTCCTAGGTATTGCCTTTTTACCATGGCTTGATCTTGAAGTCTGGAGTCCTTTCTTATGATAGAAAATGTTTCACTCAAGATTGAGGTCACCAGTGTTGACATCGAATCTTGATTACATTTCACTTTATGATTGCTCAGGTTGATGAGCAGTAGACGTTATTCAAGCCGTGGTGTGCCATCTCTCTTCCCATCAGTTTTTCTTTGGCAAGAAGTATTTTGACGTCATTCAAAGACAATTCGTTGATTTCTCTTTTCCAAAGTTTTTAATAATTGATACAATAATAAAACACTTTGAAGTTATTCGTAATTATTCACAACTTTTACCGTTTTCTACATTTCCACGGTTCCACCCCCACAGCATGATTATATATAGGGGGTATAAGCTTGAAGTCAACTCTCTTTGGAATTTGACCGAACAAATTGCCAGAATGTAATTGTGTGACAGGAGATAGAACAATCTCCAGTACGGTTGTTATTACCCGTCACCTTGTCATCAACGTTGTTCCATTGCAGCGCTGCTAAGGCAGGCCATTTGGCACAAATGAAATGAAGTGAAAAGTCATTTAGGTTTGCTGCTGTGGTGCGCCGGTACCCATCAGCCAATTACCGCCTACGTTTGATGAAACAAAGACAGCTGCGATTAAGATGCTCAAGATTACTTCAGTGGAATGCACTCAGTTGTTTTGTAGCTATCTCTTGGCGCTACAGTTTTAATTAAGTCTTTTTGTCATCTTAAGATTTTTTTCTTTGATTGTGCTGAAAACAGCAAGGCCTTTATCTTGCAGTCCTCCAAACTCATTTTTATTTCACAATGAATTATTACAGTTTGATGTTAAGCTTTGCAACTTTCTGATGTGTGTGTAACGATGGTAATGTCTACATGCTGATTTTATCCTGCAGGTGAGTATTTGGAGAAGATCATCCCATTGGTGGTGAAATTCTGCAATGTTGATGATGATGAACTGAGGGAATACTGCATACAAGCTTTTGAGTCTTTCGTAAGAAGGTTAGTCTACATTTACTGTCATCTACGTCTACATTTGTGATACCAGAAAATTATATTTTCTATGAAAATGTAAGTTTGTTTCTCATGATATTATAATTAGGGCTGGGTATTGTGACAAAATCTTCGATACCGATACCTTGACTTCGATACCGGTTCCTGAACGATACTTTTTTCGAAACCAATTTTATGAAACCAGTTTTAACAATATAACATTACCTAAAAAAACTTTTATTATTTCAGTTTGTTGACTTTTTTTACACTCATATTTTGAGTCTGTAAAAGTGCACCAATGTTTTCTATGTTTTCTAGTTTTCTATGTTTCCTAATCATTTAACAACATGTATTCTTTACTTCAATGAGCTCATTGTCTCAGCCTTAACTTAATGTATTGTTTAACAATTAAACTGAATGAAAATTAATTGAAATGCATTACACACAGTCACCTCTGATAACAGATCACTCTAAATTGTAATTTAGACACATGCATTTGCTGTAAAGCTGTTTTGAAACAATATGTATTGTAAAAAATGCTATACCCTACAAATAAATGGGAATTGAATTAAATATAGGCTACTGGGGGACGCGATGCCTCACGCTCAGTGCACATGAAGCTTGCCGCAAAGCACTGGCAAAAGTAGCCTAATGATTATGGATGTGTTGGGAAACAATAGCAAAGAGATATTTTAATTGTTTATTAATGAACAAGTGTTTACCAAGTGTGTTGGCTGCAAAGATGAAAATGGCGGTGCTTACTCGTCATTCCTGCAGTAGTGAACGCGCGCACGCCTATATGGATTAGGTAATCAAACTATTTATCTCTAATTGTTTCGTTTAAAATTGGACATTTTGACCGTCTATAGGACTATTTCTCATGTCTGTGACGTGAGGCAAGTATCCTATATGCTGAGTTTCGGTTCATTTGTGACACGCTCCAGTTCTTGCAGTCGAAGACGGATAAACTTTGAAAAGTGTATTCTGTGCACTTTTAAGTGCCTTATCAGATTTATCGTGTTGCCGGTCTTGGCAGCAATTATCTTGTCGATAATAGTGCATCGCGTGCTTCTGGCATCGAGTCTGGTACCGAGTCTGGTACATGGGTACACTTTTGATCATTTCCACATATTTTCTATCTATCTGGGTTGGGACGCTTACACTCTCTCTTACACACACACACACACACACACTACAGCCTCACGTGCGACGAGCCACGTCTCTGGGCAGCCGTAATAACTAGTGTTTCTCCGCCACAGCCAATCATGCTTCATGCTTATTGTTTCACTGACGTTAACGAGATTAACCACTTAGGTACCGAAAAACAAGACATGTTTCAGTACTCGGTAGTATCGAGGCAATTCGGTCGGTACCTAAAAAGTACCGAACTCGGTACCCAGCCCTAATTATAATAGATGAGTTGGACCAGAGAGTGAAAGGGAAAAAAAAGAAAAGAAAAAATTTGGTTATTAAAAAGTTATTCTGCTGTTTAGTAGTAGTAGTATAGATAATAAGAATATTGGTGATGGCGCAGTGGATAAGATGCATGCTTTTGGTGTGACAGACCTGGGTTCGAATCCACTGTGAGACACCAATGTGTCCCTGAGCAAGACACTTAACCCCTAGTTGCTCCAGAGGTGTGCGACCTCTGAAATATAGCAATTGTAAGTCGCTTTGGATAAAAGCGTCAGCTAAATGAATACATTAAATGAAATATTAACAACAAATACGTAGCCATTGAAAAGCTGTAATCTTGAAGTTTCCCTGTTACCTGACTGTACACAAATAAAACATATATATCATGTGTTATATGTTAATTAAAAAAAACTTTTGATTCCCAGGTGTCCAAAAGAAGTCTACCCACATGTCCCAACAGTCATTAGCATCTGTCTTAAGTATCTGACCTATGACCCCAACTACAACTATGACGACGAGGATGAAGATGAGAATGCAATGGATGCCGATGGTGTAGACGAAGATTATCAAGGTACGAGGCGGGGCTCATTTCTCCTCTCTGTCTGAGGGAAGAAGGATTTATTCTCTCTCCCAAACCAAAAGAGTCTGTTTAGCTGTAAGTTACCACCTCAGTTTGTTAGTTCTGGTGTGTGTTAGCCTCTGCTTGTTGCATAACAGTAATAACAATGAAAGCACCATATTGGTAATACAGCAGTCAGAGAAGACAGTCTGTCCATGTTTGAAGACAAAAAAAAGTTGGACCTCTGCAAAGACCATCAGAATTCAGCTTCTTGTTGGAAGGAATGGACGGTGGTAACTAGTCTGTTCTAGCAGCTTTAAATAATGGCTACGCTTTCACAGCTGATAAAATTGGCTCTGAGATTGGTTTGGGGGTACTGATTGTCCTGTAATGACTAGACAGGCTTAAACATTTGCCACCATTCCTCTGGCACCTTAGAGATTGTCAAGCCGGCACCTTTTCACCCTCCTTAATGCATGTTTTGAGCATGTCGTGCCACTTTCTTTGACAGAGGTTGTGCATTCTCTGAGTGAAAATGCTTTATTTAACCATTAGTGCTCTGAAGCACAACTGAGTGTGGATGTGTTCAGCGTTGCATGTTAAAGGTGTTGGAATGAAGTTTTCCATGTGGAAGCATGGTTCAAGAAATATGGGTTGCTGCACCCCCAGAATTTGACAGGAGCAGACTATAATGACAAGCCCCTGTCCTAAAGCTTGAGTTAGATATTCAATACATTCATGACTGCCTTTGTTCTACTTGATCTTTTTTGGCATCAAGGATTTTTAAATTCTCCCCTATTAGAGTGTCATTTTCATCCATGAATCATATTCGTACCTATTTGCTGTTTTCTTTTCAATTGTGCTGACTAGGGCTGCTCGATTATGGAAAAAATCATAATCACGATTATTTTGGTCAGTATTGAAATCACGATTATGTTACACGATTATTTTACATGACTTTGGGAACGTGTTGCATTTATTAAAAGACACCTTTCAACAACTCTTAAAAAAAATCTAAATGTGAACATTTATTGTATTTTTTTAACTATTAAACAGACCTGCAAACTCACAAGTGGTGAAAAAGGTGACATGTTTACAAATTAATTTGTTGTAGGGGGTCACCAGGGCGTTTTTTGCCTTTATAAAGGACAATTTATTAAACAGATGATCAGGTCATGTGCGCTCGCGCTGCCGTTCGCTTTAACTGAGGCGCTACAGTGATCGAGCAGAGATCTGCGACAGTTCGAGATACGTCTATGGTCTCACTCCAGTCTATATTAAATTAGCCAATTGTTATTGTGAAGTTTATTGTGCTTGCAGTTTATGACTGTATAGGCTGAGAGAGTTTATGGCTTCAGGAGAGGCGGATGTGCGTGTGTGCGAGTCATTCAGAACACAGGACAAAATAATCGTTTTTTAATCGATTGTACTATTTTGGAGATCGTTGGGAGCCAAAATCGAAATTGAAATCGAAATTCGATTAATTGCACAGCCCTAGTGCTAACTGCACTAGTTTGTAAGCGCCTTAGGAGTCTTGTACAGTTTGGCAGCAGATTTGAGGGTATGTTTGTTTTTGTCTTAAAAGTCCACACTTCAGAAGTCCATGCTTTTTTGTTTTGTGGTTCAGGGGACAAACTTGTAGCCCTATATGTTCCACACTCTCTGAGTGTTTTACAATGAAATAATTTTTGTGGCTGCTTGATTAGCTTGAGATGTGTCTTGGTACCCAGTAGGGCTGCACAATTTGGGGAAAATGTCGTATTGCGATTATTTATGTCAATATTGTGATTGCGATATAATAAATAGGGGTGGGCGATATAGCCTCAAAATTATATCACGATATTTCAAGAATATTTGCGATAATGATATTTATGACGATATAGACATTTTTTTTGTTGTTGTTGAAATTTTTCTTATTATGTTTATCTCGCCTAAATGTTTGCTCACTCATTGCGTTTTTACGTGGTAATTTTGTTGTTAAAGAGTTTACACAACACAAGGAAGCTTGATTTCAATCTTTGAATTAAATGTTAAATGTGTGTTGGTCTAACACCAGTATTCAGAAATACTACACAAACATAATAAAGTAATCAAATGTAAAATAACACAGTATTTTAGTTCTGTTTCCTGATTAAATTAAATACATAGGCTAATAATTCTCATTCATTACAATTAAAGCTATCTTTTGTTGTTTTGACGACAACATTAATGATAGACGCATAGCCTATGGCTGCTGTCACTTTTACAGCTAGTGCACGGATCCATTGCTGTTTTCATTATACTGTCTGTCACACTGTCACATGCGTTTTATACATAACCGACTGTGTTTATGAGTATACTCACCAAGACCGGAAGTTTTACACAATTTTGCGTTTTCCCCCCCATTAAAGCGATATAATCCGCGAAAAATAACTTTAGTTTCTCGCGAGCTGTACTCTATGTATGCACGCAGTGCAACTCTCTCAGAGGGTGCGCGAGTAGCTTACTGGATGAAAACACTGGATGGTTTAAAACCACTTGAATGTTTAAACTGATAAGAATCAAGAAGACTTGAAAATTATAAACTTTAGTTACGATGCACTGATGGCCCGATTGTGCAAGAGCACATTCAGTCATGTCCCGACTCCTAAACGCACGCGAGAGAAGACGCGCGTCGGCAGCCCCGCTGAACACTCAAGCTGTTCGTGAAATTGCTAAATCGTCATCGGAGGCTGACAGGCTGCTCTCCCGCTCAGACAGGTGTTGTTGTTGTGCGTGCTAGGGAACGTAAATGCGCCATACGTCATTGCGTCGCTATATCATTGATATCGCGATATGACACTTTTTTTATCATGTAAAAATGTATACCGGTATTATCGTGGACGGTATGATATGGCACACCCCTAATAATAAACAAATGGTTTCATGAGTCAACTTGCTTGGTCCTCAAGGAAAATGCGCACAGATTAGTAGTGATAATGCTGAAATCTGTATTTCTCAACTCAAACTAGCAACAACAACTAAATAATCGATAACGCCTATAATTATCAATAAGCCATTTATGTCTGGATAAAAATGCCCCCCCTTCCCCACACACACAATTTTAAACATTAATTAAAGCCATCCAACATTACAGTGATTCCGTCATTACAATTGAAAGCTATCAATTTTTTTTAAACATTTATTAGGCTTCCAAAAATATAACAACTTTTAATTTAAGTGAGCTTTCAACAATTCTCACATAAACCCCCCAAAAAAAAAGAAACCCTCACATAATTTTTATGTGCCTGTCCCCTTCCTGTCTAATAGATAGGACATATACAGAAATTGAATAAAGTTCTCAAACAGAAATTATATATAGACTAATCCTTATTAAAGTTAGTCAAGAGCAGTGAGTGTTTTTCTCTGGTCCCTTTGTTTAACTTTAACGACAGAGATAATTAGTGGCTACTGTGTACTGTCCTTTTAAGACCAGACGTGGATCTCACACGCGCCTCATTCTCTCACGAGTCACAACTCTTTACGTTCATCACAAGACATTCACATGCAGCGCGTTTTTTTTCTTTTTTTTTTTTTCTTTCTTGTCACGCATGAATGGTTTAAAAGCATTTGCATGAATTAGAGCGGGATCATGTAACAATAGCCAAAGGATGACAAAAATTAACAGATGCTGCGTTAATTGCGCTAACTGCCATAATTTGTTTAGTTCATATAAAATCGCAGCATTTTGCGTCATATAATGGACCAACACCTCACGCCATAAGAACTGTTTCTTCCCTTCTGCTACTGGCCTCTTTAAACTTAGAACTATAAACTCTTAACCATGCCATATTTACACTGATTATAAACATTGCCATAGTTGCACAGACTTTAAACTATAAACTCTTAGTTTATACACTCTTGTGTATTTTTGTGTTCTTATCCTGTACCCTGTATGTTATATGTATGAACCTTCCTGCCAAAGTAAATTCCTTGTCTGTACAAACATTCAGGGCGAATAAACCCCCTTTCTGATTCTGATAATCGCGTAGGCTTGACATCGCGATTGCGATATGATTAATCGAGCAGCACTAGTACCCAGACGCATCTACATACATAATATGCCGACTGTTTTGGCCGAAATGGAATAAAATATGAACAATATGAATTGTAGCAGTTGCAACAGATGGAGTTATTCAAATTAGTGGCTTTGATTATAATATAATCTAACTCCAAACAGGAAGTGATGATGAGTACAGTGATGATGACGACATGAGTTGGAAAGTGAGGAGAGCAGGAGCAAAGTGCTTGGACGCTGTGGTGAGCACACGACATGAGATGTTACCCGAGTTCTACCGCACTGTTTCACCGGCGCTCATTGCCCGCTTCAAAGAGCGGGAAGAAAACGTGAAGGCGGATGTGTTCCATGCCTACTTGTCCCTACTCAAGCAGACACGCCCTGCCCAGAGCTGGCTCTGTGACCCAGATGCCATGGAACAGGGAGAGACTCCTCTCACAATGCTTCAAATTCAGGTAGAGAAAAATTTACTTTCTCTTTTACCTAGGACTGCTAGTTCATACATATACACAGATTCTTTCCTGGTTGTTTGTGTTTTTGATGTACATTTTGCACATGAATGACTTGTTGCTAAACTTGTCAAAATTATGTAACGTTTTTTGCAATATATTATTATATATGTATAATATAGGTCTTCATTGTAATATACTTTGAAGACTATTTGGAGACAAAAACTACTACTCCAGACATTTGGGATTCCTAATTATTAAAGTTCATTCATGAGTGTGATGTTTTGTATGCCTTTGCAGGTTTCCATGATAGTGAAAGCATTGCACAAACAGATGAAGGAAAAAAGTGTTAAGACCCGGCAGTGCTGCTTCAACATGCTGACAGAATTAGTAAATGTGCTGCCAGGGGCCCTGACACAGCACATTCCTGTTCTCATCCCAGGTATGTGCCGCAGGCAAGCTACTACATGTTAAAGCATGTAGTCATTCATTGCATGATCATTTGCTTAATTCTTGCCAAGTGTGATCAGCATTTTACCTGTGACATTTATAAAAGCACCATGGGGTAAACCTGGAAATGTTTGGTCTTTTTTTGTTGGAAGTCTTTCATAGCCATTATGTTAAGTTTCTCAATATTTGAAAATATTTTAGCATTTGGAGTGACATTTGTGAATTTTATTCCACCTAGGAATCATATTTTCCCTCAACGATAAGTCGAGCTCTTCAAACCTGAAGATAGATGCCCTGTCTTGCTTGTATGTGATCCTGTGCAACCATCAACCTCAAGTCTTCCACCCCCATGTTCAGGCTATAGTGCCTCCTGTAGTTGCTTGTGTGGGTGATCCCTTTTATAAGATCACCTCTGAAGCACTGCTGGTCACCCAGCAGTTGGTCAAAGTCATAAGGCCCCTGGATCAAACAGATGCTTTTGATGCCTCACCCTACATCACTGACCTTTTTGCTTGCACCATTAAAAGGCTGAAGGCAGCAGATATCGACCAGGAAGTCAAGGAGCGAGCTATTTCTTGTATGGGGCAAATTATTTGCAACCTCGGTGATAGCCTTGGTGCAGACCTACCGGGCACTCTCCTCATCTTCCTAGAGCGACTGAAGAATGAGATAACAAGGCTGACCACTGTCAAAGCTCTCACCCTCATCGCAGGTTCGCCGCTGAAGATCAACCTAAGGCCCATCTTGGGTGAGGCTGTTCCCATTCTTGCCTCCTTTCTGCGTAAGAACCAACGAGCATTAAAACTAAGCACACTGGCTGCACTGGACATTCTGGTCAAGAACTACAGCGATAGTGTAACACCGGCCATGATCGACGCTGTACTGGCTGAGCTGCCGCCTCTTATCAATGAAAGTGATATGCATGTCTCCCAGATGGCTATCAGCTTCCTCACCACGCTTGCACGAGTCCACCCTGACTCACTGTCTAAAATAAGTGGCTCTATTTTGGCTGAACTCATAGCTTTGGTTCGTTCACCGTTGCTGCAAGGTGGCGCTCTTAGTGCCATGCTGGAATTCTTCCAGGCTCTTGTAGCCACGGGAACTGCCAGCTTGGGCTACATGGACCTGCTACGTATGCTAACAGGTCCTGTGTATGCCCAGAGTGCAGCGCTCACACATAAGCAATCCTACTACTCCATTGCAAAGTGTGTGGCCGCTCTCACCCGTGCTTGTCCTAAAGAGGGCCCTGCAGTGGTGGGACAGTTCATTCAAGATGTGAAGAACTCGCGCTCCACCGACTCTATCAGATTGCTGGCTCTGCTTTCCCTGGGAGAGGTCGGTCATCATGTTGATCTGAGTGGCCAGCCTGAGCTGAAAACGGTCATCCTGGATGCCTTCTCTTCAGCCAGCGAAGAGGTCAAGTCGGCAGCTTCATATGCGTTAGGCAGCATAAGCGTGGGGAACCTCCCGGAGTACCTGCCCTTTGTCCTGCAAGAGATCTCTGGCCAGCCCAAGCGACAGTACCTGCTGTTGCACTCTCTCAAGGAAATAATCAGCTCTGCCTCGGTTGCAGGGCTCAAACCCTATGTAGAAAATGTGTGGGCGCTGTTGCTCAAACACTGCGAGTGTACAGAAGAAGGCACAAGGAACGTGGTAGCTGAATGTCTGGGAAAGTTAACACTTATCGACCCAGAGACTCTTCTGCCCAGGCTAAAAGGCTATCTCTTATCAGGTGATCGTCAAACTCTGCTTGTTAAATCTGTATCAAAACACTGATAATTCAAAGTTCTTAATATAAAAAAAAAATATATATATATGTTATATATATAAGTTTTGATAGAGGTGTTCTCTTTCTCTCCCCAGGATCATCTTATGCCAGGAGCTCAGTAGTTACAGCTGTTAAATTCACAATTTCTGATCACCCACAGACAATTGACCCTCTTCTTAAAAACTGCATAGGCAAGTACTAATTTGCACTTTTGAATTCTGTCAAACACTTTTAGAACTGATTTTTATGGTAATAATATTGAAATACTTCTAGGTGATTTCTTGAAAACATTGGAAGATCCAGACCTCAATGTACGAAGAGTGGCTCTAGTTACCTTCAACTCTGCAGCTCATAACAAACCTTCACTTATTCGAGACCTGTTGGATACAGTTCTCCCTCATTTGTACAATGAGACCAAAGTGCGCAAAGAATTAATCAGAGAGGTAATCTGACCTTTGTCCAAAGCCTAATGCTTTACTGTCTTTTTCAAGCCTCAAAGCTCAGTGTAATTGCCTCTTTCTAGGTTGAGATGGGTCCTTTCAAACACACAGTTGACGATGGTCTGGATATCCGGAAGGCTGCATTTGAATGCATGTACACTCTTTTAGACAGCTGCCTTGACAGACTTGACATCTTTGAATTCTTAAACCATGTTGAAGATGGACTTAAGGACCATTACGATATCAAGGTAAGCTGTCAGAGTAATCCATGAATCTTTCATGAGACAGGCCTTTTGCCATGCATATCATTTAGCGACCACATAAGATGAAAGAGTGAATTGATTAACAAAATTCAGTGTGTGGTCATCAAAGGCATAAATGCATAATGCATTGACAACAAACGTGATCCTACTTTATTTTAAATGTACTTATTACCAGGTGTGCTTTCATGATAATGAAATAGATGTGCTTTGTACTAGAAAATGTAGTATTTTAGGTTTAAATTGTTTACCTACCCACTTTAAACAGGATTTATCAAGTTATGCATTTACCTAGCAAGCCATGTGTGTTTGATAGTTTCTACGGACTTCAAAGATATAGTAGGACTAAAATATGTGCATAGGCTCATGAATCACAATGAAGGTTTATAATTCATAATGTTCTTTTTGCTCTATAAATGTCTTTACAGATGTTGACGTTCCTTATGCTGGCCAGATTATCTAGTTTGTGTCCCAGTGCAGTGTTACAGAGGTTGGACAGACTTGTGGAGCCGCTCAGGGCAACATGCACCACAAAGGTTTGCCAGATATTTATCAAACAATAAAATCAGACATAAAGCATTTTTGTGTATATTGAAAATAGAGGAAATCTGAGACATCTGTGGGTTTTCTTATGGAAGTGAAAGTTTGAATATGATTTGCAATATTTACAGATCCTGTTCCCCCTTCCCATCTATTCCCCTCTTTCTCCCTGTTTCTCAGTAATCACAAACAACTGGAAAGGTCATGAAACAGTCATGGCAATTAATTGCTCAAAAAGTGTTGAGCCCTTTGATTTCTAATTATGAAGTTGGCTCATAACACCTTTTCTTTCCCAGGTAAAAGCCAACTCTGTAAAGCAGGAGTTTGAGAAGCAGGATGAGCTCAAACGATCTGCCATGCGGGCTGTAGTGGCCTTGCTAACCATCCCAGAGGCAGAGAAGAGCCCACTAATGAGCGAGTTCCAGTCTCAAATCAGCTCCAACCCTGAGCTGGCCGCCATCTTTGACAGCATCCAGAGGGACTCCACCAGCGCTAATATGGAATCCATGGACACCAGTTAAATGACCACAACAATGTGCCCACTTCAAAAATCCACAAAGAAAACCAACCCTGTGGGACCCTTGTATTGTTCCATGCATTGCACTGAATCAAAAATAGGAGGAAAAGAAAATTCTAAAATTAAGAAAAGAAAAAAAAAAACTAATGAAAGGACAGACATTCATCATACTAAGCTTCAAAGCTTATTTCCACAATCTTTTGTTTTTCTATAAACAACAGGAAATTGCCTCAATCGGTCATTGTACTCCATTCCTCCCCCACCATTTTTTTATAAAAATTTTTTTCTCGTCGTTTTCATAGTTTCTGAGACATAATTTCTGACCACAGTATTTGTTACCATGGGAGATTCGTTCTTTACATTCTAGGCTGCCGACGACCCAATCGGGATCTACAGGGGTAAACTATAGCACTCGGTGAATTTGAATCGTTTAAGAACCATGATTTTTTTTCCCATGTCATGTTTCTTATCAGACAAATTTTATTAGGTTTTTGTACGATTTGAATGTCATCTCTCTTCTTTTTACTGTTGACAGCTTGAGTACAGAAGGAGATAAGTCTTAGAAATATTATCCAGAAGATGTGTGGCATATTTAGGGTGTTAATTGGATGAGTGGCTGCTTATTCTTCTTTCATTGCATTTCATTACATTCCCACTGTCTGCAGAATTGCGAGTCATAAGCATGTCACACATCCAGAGAATGAGAATTCAGCTACGCACGATTTGCATATTTTTCTTTTTCTATTTGATGACAATTTTGTTTGGCTCCAGCATATAGAGGTAAAATATGACATTGAACATTGTTATGGGAAGATATTGCCGTGTATGGAACGCACATATTGTGAATAAAATGAGTGGAGAATATTTTATCAGGTGCTCAACTGTATTCTGAAACCATAAGGGTGTTGCTCTCGCTGTTTAGATCCACTATTAAGATGCTGCCTTGTTTGAACTCTTCACCTGTAAAATTTGTTGGGAATTTTTTTTTTTTTTTAAATAGAGCTAGTTTAATTTACTGCAATACTCTTGAGTACTGTTTAATGTGCAGGTCTCTCTTTGAGGATATCTGTAAGCTGGGCAAATAAACACCATCATACATCTCACCATATAGCTGATCAACGGGTGACTGAAGTTTGAATCCCATACCCTGGAAATCACAGTGTGTATAATGCACAATCTAGGTTTATTTGTGTAGTCATGCATGCACAGCATTTAAATTCATTGAAGTGCGACAGTACGGCAATGTTCCTCCGAAAAAAATCAATAAAAGGCTCATTGCTGCCTGCATCCAAATTTCATTTTATGGAAAGTTAATAATAAAAAAATAATTGCTGATACATATTGCTCACAAACATGACAAGAGCTGGCTGTAATTTCCAGTTCCAATCTGCTTGGCTGACTTAATTCTACTTCTGGAAATTAAGGCACACAGATTTTTTTATTTGTTTTTTTTATTAGCACTTTTGAGGAAGAACTACTATGGATTTGATTAAAAGGTTAGTAGCAACACATTTATGTTTTTAGGCTCATAGTAGCTGATCTCTGTTTAACTCAAGTCTGAATCATACTTAAAGACAAATATAAAGTCCATACATGTTTTCCATTATTTTTCGTTTTTATATACAGCTGTTCATAGAAACTGCTGCACTATTTGAATTCCTTGGCCAGAATAATCTGCAGTATGGAGCAGATATTCCGCTGCAAGTTAAAAGTTTGCCTGTGCAACACCGCAACACTTTGTCACATTGAGCTCATCTTTCTGAGCACAGATTACCAAGATTTCATTATGATGTATCAAATGGTTTAGAATTTTCCCTTTGATTTCTTGAGCGAGTAATTGTAAAGTTAACGTGAAATCAAAATTTACTCTTATTTGGTTTAATTTCTGTTCCTGGCAGTATTGTGGTTATCCGTTCCGATTAGGTTAACTTTGCTTTCATCATTCAAAGTATAACTTGGAAGCATGCTGCAAGCCTGCAATTATTTTATGATTAACGATAATGTGAAGACCTGGTCAGCTCTGACGTCTGTCCTCAGTCAGTCTGTGTTGATCATTAGAAAAACAAAGCAACACTGTAAAGGTCATCGACTCTACCCATGCACGGTGAACAAATGGCAATTCATTTTTATAAGCTAACAAAAACGTAAAAGTATCATATCAACATGCCACAGAGGACACAAACAGGCTAATATGAGGGCATAAGAGTTCTAAACATGGTTTTGATCTGCTTCTGGACTGCTGGAAGCATGAAAGTACATTAACAGTTTGTCATCGCTTAAATTAATCCACTTCCAATTTGCATGCTAATGAGTCACGCAAATGCTATTAAAGCCCAATTTACAGTGGCCTGATTTGCATTAGAGGTGTGAGGGCTAATGCACAGACGTGATCGTTCGCTCATCAGGACAGATGTAGGCCGGCAATGTTGCCTTGTTCACACTAATTTTAGACATTTTACAGCTGTCAAAGCAGATAGATGTCACAGAAAGTTATCAACATTTCAAACAAGGTTTTGTCTAAAAAGCTTTCTCACTTACAAAAGACAACAGGAAGCCTACGGCACAGACCTCCCTTCCAAACTGTGTAAATACAGGTGCTGGTCATATAATTAGAATATCATCAAAAAGTTGATTTATTTCAGTAATTCCATTCTAAAAGTGAAATTTTGATAATATATTCATTCATTACACACAGACTCATATACTTCAAATGTTTATTTCATTTAATTGTGATGATTAAAACTGACAAATAATGAACATCCCAAATTCAGTATCTCCGAAAATTTAAATATTATTTAAGACCAATACCAAAAAAGGAATTTTAGAAATGTTGGCCAACTGAAAAGTATGAACATGAAAAGTATGAGCGTGTAGAGCACTTAATACTTAGTTGGTGCTCCTTTTGCCTGAATTACTGCAGCAATGCGGCGTGGCATGGAGTCGATCAGTCTGTGGCACTGACAAAACTGACAAAAAGTCATTGCTAAAGAGGCTGGCTGTTCACAGAGCTCTGTGTCCAAGCACATTAATAGAGAGGCGAAGGGAAGGAAAAGATGTGGTAGAAAAAAGTGTACAAGCAATAGGGATAACCGCACCCTGGAGAGGGTTGTGAAACAAAACCCTTTCAAAAATGTGGGGGAGATTCACAAAGAGTGGACTGCAGCTGGAGTCAGTGCTTCAAGAACCACCACACACAGACGTATGCAAGACATGGGTTTCAGCTGTTGCATTCCTTGTGTCAAGCCACTCTCGAACAAGACACAGCGTCGGAAGTGTATAAAGACAAAAAGGACTGGAATGCTGCTGAATGGTCCAAAGTTATGTTCTCTGATGAAAGTACATTTTGCATTTCCTTTGGAAATCAAGGTCCCAGAGTCTGGAGGAGGAGAGGAGAGGCACAGTATCCACGTTGATTGAAGTCCAGTGTAAAGTTTTCACAGTCAGTGATGGTTCGGGGTACCATGTCATCTGCTGGTGTTGGTCCACTGTGTTTTCTCAGGTCCAAGGTCAACGTAGCCGTCTACCAGGAAGTTTTAGAGCACTTCATGCTTCCTGCTGCTGACCAAATTTATGGAGATGCAGATTTAATTTTCCAACAGGACTTGGCACCTGCACACGGTGCCAAAGCTACCAGTACCTGGTTTAAGGACCATGGTATCCCTGTTCTTAATTGGCCAGCAAACTCGCCTGACCTTAACCTAATAGAAAAACTATGGGGTACTGTAAAGAGGAAGATGCGATACGCCAGACCCAACAATGCAGAAGAGCTGAAGGCCACTATCAGAGCAACCTTGGCTCTCATAACACCTGTGTGTGGTGGTTCTTGAAGCCCCGACTCCAGGTGCAGTCCACTATTTGTGAATCTCCCCCACATTTTTGAATGGGTTTTGTTTCACAATCCTCTCCAGGGTGCGGTTATCCCTATTGCTTGTACACTTTTTTCTACCACATCTTTTCCTTCCCTACGCCTCTCTATTAATGAGCTTGGACACAGAGCTCTGTGAAGAGCCAGCCTCTTTAGCAATTACTTTTTGTCAGTTTTGTCAGTGCCACAGACTGATCGACTCCATGCCACGCCGCATTGCTGCAGTAATTCAGGCAAAAGAACCCCAACTAAGTATTGAGTGCTGTACATGCTCTTACTTTTCATGTTCATACTTTTCAGTTGGCCAACATTTCTAAAATTCCTTTTTTTGTATTGGTCTTAAGTAATATTCTAATTTTCGGAGATACTGAATTTGGGATTTTCATTAGTTGTCAGTTTTAATCATCACAATTAAATGAAATAAACATTTGAAATATATGACTCTGTGTGTAATGAATGAATATAATATCCAAATTTCACTTTTTGAATGGAATTACTGAAATAAATCAACTTTTTGATGATATTCTAATTATATGACCAGCACCTGTATATACACAGTTTGGAAGGGAGGTCTGTGCCGTAGGCTTCCTTTTGTCTTTTGTAAGTGAGAATGCTTTTTAGACAAAACCTTGTTTGAAATGTTGATAACTTTCCATATTTCACTTTTTGAATGGAATTACTGAAATAAATCAACTTTTTCATGATATTCTAATTATATGACCAGGACCTGATGTGATCATATTATTGTGAGCAAGCCAAAAAATGGGCTAATCATCATTACAGATGAAATGTGTTTTATAATGATGACGAAGTGTTTGCCTACACTGCCCTATGGGAGAACGCAGCAGGAGGCTGTAAAAAGCACACTGCAGATTAATGATTCCCTACTGCTGACAGATCCTCCATGGCCCGCTGAGCAGCTGCTTGTAGCTGCTTTAAAGCCTGAAGCTTAATGTTTCACCTCTAAGCCGGATTTAAACAATGCAAGGAGACCTCACCCCCTACAGGGGAATATAACTCATATCATCTCACTAATGACACTTACACTAGCTACGTGCCAGAGTAAAGTCTATGCACTGACAAATGTCTGTATTTAGTTTCTCTGAACTGGAACGCGATCATGAACTATATTGTTGGTATAGATTGGATGAAATGATGTGAGCTCATTTTGTGGCCAGGTAACCAACTTCAAAAGATAAGTTAGGGCGGCTCTTTTACTGTATTATATAATTTTGTGCAAATAACATAAATTATCTATATTATTTTGAGTCATCCTTCTTTGTTTAATTCTTTTCTGATATAAATGACCCTTTACAAATCATTTCAGAGAAAGAGGTTGTACTCAACTCTGTGTGGGGTTCTGGGACACAGCCACCCAATCAACAGCGGATAATTTGTTGTCTTGGATTTTGACTGGTCTGTTAAGGTGGTCATGGTAATGTCCTGACTTGCAGTTCTTTGGATTGTCCTCAGTTTGAGGCGCTGGCCAGACTTTCCACAGAGCGGTCTTTATTGATATCCTGCATTCCCATGGTAAGTTTTATCATTATCTGATGTTTTCCCAAACATTACTGATGCCATATTTGTCAGCCTAAAGTACTATTGTTGCACTTCAAGAAGTTATATTCAATGAAATGTGTTGTTATCAGAACTGAAAGGTGAATATGCCAATGTTTCATAGCTGTGCTAAACAGTGCACATTTTATTACATTATTATTTTGTTTTATTTGTTGTTACCTGCAATGTCAGAATACACTAATCTACATTCAATACATGGATTTAGTTTCCATGCTTAATCTTTAATCTGGCACTGAAAAATTTCAAATGAAGAAAAAGGAAATATGAGGTTAATGCGGAGGGAAATGGGCTGGCAACATGCTTTATATTTCATGGTAGATTTTGTGTTTGATTAATGTCTTAAAGCATGAGATTGATTTAAAACAATCCTGATGTATCAGTATGAATTATCTCCACTGTGGCTAAAATATATTTTCAGTCCACATGCATTGAATTTATGCAATGAAACACCTATTTATATGTTAATGGACTTCTTGAAGACTAATGGAATTCTTGAAATCCTGTTGGTAAAGATAAAACCTGAATCATTGCTCAAGAATATCTCTAATTAAACAATTATTTATAGAAGGGAGAGGTTTTGGTAATATTAATTAAAGTTAATTTTGTATGTGAATATCTTTGTGCTTGTGTTCTAACAACTTGTTTTTTTTTTAAGGTAAATAAGAATCAAGATGGGCTTTTCAGACAAAGGCCTTCCCGTGGATGGGAAGGGAGACTGGTAATATATATATATATATATACACTCACACATACACACTTTAACACACGTATATGACTATAAATGGCAAGAACAAACAAATGGACAAAAAACATTTACAGCTTTAAACATGCATGTTTGGGGTTAATCTTCAAGAGTAACTCTTGTAAAACTTTTAAAACTTACTATTACTTTTAGTGTAAATGTATTAGTCTTATTTGTATCTCTTTTTATGCATTTATATATCCAAATCACTTTCTGTGTCAACAGGCCCTCCAACAAAATTAGGAAGCACAGAAGCCAGTCCCCTTTTCGTGATGTTTCACCTGTACCATCACATTTCTCAGAACCGGTCTCATTCCTGCAACATGGGGTAAACACTGCAGAATTATTAAGACCACTGACCATTAACCTGTATATTTGACAATTGTGTCTGGTAGCCAATCTCCTACATTAGTAACTCATATCACTCCTCACTCTGTTTTCTCCTATAAAAAAGCAATTTCAACTTAAATCCATTTATTTTGAAAGTAGGAGCGTAACAAGTTGGATAATATACAGTTGCAAAATACACCTCTGGATACAACATGATCCTAATCAACCTGTTTATTTTGCAATAATGACTGGCTAATTGTACATTATCACACATTATATGGCAGCTAGAACCTCCCATGTATGTATGCACCAACCCTACTTGTTTTACACAGGATGTAACTGCCAACCTTCCCCGTCTCCCTGGTGTAAGGGGGCCACTCAGGGATGAAGATGACGACGATGATGTTCGGAGTCACAAGAGCTTGCCAGCGGTGATGACTACATTAACCCTCCAACCCAGACACAAGAGGTCATACAGACATCCTGAGAGTCACATCAGTTTACCCCCTCTCATAAGCACCAGGTACTGAATACAGATCATTCCAGGGCTGTGTTTTGGTCCACTTTTTTATGCCCGTCCCTCCGTCTCGTTCTCTTGGATCATGTACGTCCTTGCTTACACTGCAAGAGTGCCCACTACTGGCAGAACCCTTTCAATAGGTTTAAATAGAACACCCTAAGCCAGGGGTGTCCAATCCTGCTCCTGGAGGGCCTCTGTCCTACAGAGTTTAGCTCCAACTCGTTTAACACACCTGAACCAGCTAATCAAGGTCTTATTGGTATACTAGAAACTTCCAGGCAGGTGTGTTGAGGCAAGTTGGAGCTAAACTCTGAAGAACAGTGGCCCTCCAGGACCGAGTTTGGACACCCCTAAGCCCTTGATCACTTGTGGGTAAATTAAGTGCAACCTCTGCTAGTTGCTGTTACGACGTTACAATCGTGTTGCTTTGTGTTCTATTGATCTGCCTGAAGTGCACATACGAGTAGACTCCTTCTGTCAAAATCAAGGGGTCAAGAGCCTGTCCAATTAATCTTCCCTCGTCCACTTGACGAATTTGAATGCATTTTAAAAAGATGGCGGGGATTAACCCGAGGGGAAGTGCTTAGGAAAAGTTGCCAGAGCCATAAGAGATATAAGTGGTTCACTTTGTAAGCAACATGTTTTAAAGGAATAATTCACATAGCAATGAAAATGTTGTAATTTAATCACCCTCAAATCTGAACTATTCCTTTAATACAGACTACGTACACATGGTTTACCAATGGCCAATTGTTATTCAGTGGCATAATATGTTCTTTGCTGAAACGTATGATTTACCAGGTGCAGTTTGATTGTGAAAGGCACTGGATTCAAAACTGTCTCCAAACTCCCACCAATCACCAAATCCAGAAATAATTGGAAGGAAACAGACCCCCCGAGACCTCCTTGTAGGTCTGGATGCAGGTATTGCCTCCCTTTTTCCATTAACAACCACTTTTTGCGAGTATATTTAATGTACATTGTATCTTGCTTCATAAAATAAAGTCATGCCACTGTTAACTTAAAACCATCAGCTCAAATATCAAATCAACCACTTATTGACTGGCCATCTAAAATCTGACAATAAGAACAGGACTTTCAAGCATAATTCAATGCCCTTCGCTTTTAGGCTAGAGGAAAGTAAAATTATTTCATACTTGTCAGTTTAGGCAGGAGGCATGGCTTGACTTCGTTCTGCATTTGGAGCGCTGTTGAATTCACAGAACAAAAATGAAAAGGCACAGTCAATATCTCGCCCTACAGATATATGCAGAGTCATTTTCAGCTTATTAATGATTTAAAGCCTGGTTAGTCTCTGCATCACATGGGCAAGTATTTTTCTGCTTCCCTCATTTATTTGAGACTGTGAGGTGTGAGGGAGAGAGAGCGGAGATCAACGTTGAGAACAAAGAGGCAGGGAGAGGGCATGTATTGTTTCTATCCAATTACTATCAGCCCTCACAGCTGGGCTAATAAACTGAAATTAAAGTGTCCCAATAAAGTGGAATTACACAGTGCAAACAGCTACACAGTCAGGTCTGGTTGTAGTGCAGAGAGTATGTTTAAATGCCTCTCTCTGATAGACATGGCACTTATGTGAATTAAGAGCAAGGAGTTCCAGATATGTCTCCGCTTGCCAGGACCATCACTGATGAATGCGATTAGTAACAGAAATGGTAATTGAATCTTACTGTGATTGAAAACCTGATAACCTTTCCTGTAGTGGAACTTTTTGCGGTGTACCCATAGTCAACTAAACAGATAGACTTTGGAATAAATAGTGACATCTTTTCAGAAAAAAAGAAAGCTTTAACTAAATAAATATGTGGTAAACAATTTTGGACAATTTTAATTGAATTCTCTTGAGGTTGTAAGCTTGATCTAATTTCTGTCGCTTGCACCTGACCCATGTTTCTTTCATTCTTATACTGAAAGGCAAACTCTGCTGCTAAACCTTTCTCTGTTTAAACACTACATTTCTATGGGTTTGTATTGCATTGCTACAAGGTTGCTTAAGTGTTCTGGGTAGTTGTTAGAGTGTTTTAAGTAGTTACTAGAGGGGTCTGAGTCATTGTTAGGTGGTTGCCACCTAAGTCTGTAAGATATTCTGGTCACTAGATATAATTTGGTCCCTCCTCCAATGCAAGTTTTTTCCTGTTTTATTGTCCACCAGGCAAAAAAAAATCTTAAATCTGTTTGCTTTGAAAAGTAATAGCACAACTTAACTTAACTCAATTTAAGGTATCATTCATGTTTGTAGCACAACATAATGAACACATGCAACATTTAAGTTATGCAACAAAGTTAACAAACCACTAACCCTAGCCTAAGCAAGCATCTGGTTCACCAAAGTGTGCATGCTTATTAGTTTTATGCATATAACTAGTACATATATATAGTATTTCAACATCTAATTATTCTCATTCTCTTATGTAAAAGGCCGGACAAAATGGAATTCCTTACAGCTAAACCTGCTCATGCATTGATGCATCCAAAGATTGTACCTGTCGGGCAGACGTCTCTGTCTGTCAAGGTGCACACTGTTCAAGGAAATGGGCCCTGCTTGCTTCCTGCCAAAGCCTCTGGAGTGTCCCCGAGATCTCGACTTACTTTCCAAAGTCCTGTAGTGCAGGCAGTGTACCCTATCAGTCCTGACACCATGCAACATATGAGGCAGACTGACAGAGCGTGCCAGCCCCTGAGGTCTGTGCTGAAAAAAGCACCAAACAGAGGAGTGTTTGACTGCCCACTGGCAGCCCACCTGCTGGAGCCATTTTCTGAGTTCCAGGAGCATCTGTGCCGCCAAATCCTACACTCTCCGCTGCCTTATCGTGCAGCTCTGCCACAGGTCCACATTTCTTGTCACCAGGACCAGGTACATCTGTTGCCTGCAAATAGGGGCCCATACAGTCCCCTGATGGATTGCACCGTGGAGCTCTGCAACTCCCAAGGACAGAAGCTTCCCAAAATCACCATGACCTGCCCGACACCTTCTCCAAAACGCCTGTGTCGCACAGAGATGAGGCATGCGGCTTGAAAGGCAAACCAAGATGGCTGCAGTGTGAACTAACAAGCTAAACAAGGGAACTCAATAGCTAATATTGCTCTGCTCACAAAGGATCACAGAAAGTTCACCAAGATCACAAATTCATTTTGTTCAAGTTAAGAGACAATAAAGCCAAAACAGAGACATCTGTCCAATCTCTTGGCACTTTTTCTGATTTTCAGTGATTATTTGACTCATGGTCATAACCCTCTCCTGTGCAAAGCTCAAGTTATTGCTGTATCACCAATCATCTTTCTTTCTTTTTTTTCCATGGAAGCCCTAAGGATCATTTAAACATATCAGAACTGAACCCTAAGGGTTGCAGTGGTGCACAGGTACAGGAAGTGTCTCCAAGGAGCTTTATAAAGTCATTCCTGGGTGATAAGATCGCTGGACTGGTATGAATCATAAGTTTGTCTTACTGAGGATGAATGTAATCATTTTTTTCTCCCCACCTTTCATGGCCTTTCTTTTCTTTTTAAAATCAATACAATTTCCTCAGTTGAGCTGAATCTACGGTGAGATATGGGGCAGGGGGCAATTTTTTAATTTTCCATCACAGCCGACTACAGATGTATTTGCCATCTTTTTGTATAAGAATGTGTGTTCATGTGTATTTGTTATAAAAGACCTATGAGAAAGATTAGGCTGTAATAAATAACTTATTAAAAGAAGTCACCCTCATTACGTCACCTATTGTAGCAGTGGTTGGGACTAATTATACACTTAACATCCTTAATAACATCTTTCAGTACTGGTATCAAATTCATATGGTAATCTGAATTTGTGTTTAAAGCAAAAGTGTTGCATATATTATAATATGAAGTTAAATTCGGATAGGCAGGAAGTTTATACTTTGATGAAATAATGTTCATTTTAAATTGATCTTTCAATGCAGTATTTTTTTCGTTAAAATAAATAGTGTTACCATTGCCCCCAGCCTCGTTGTCATGAGGAAATATTGTATAGTGACTATAAAAAGAGAGAAAGAAATCAGTTTTTCTTGAAAATTTCTCAGGCAGGGAATCGATTGCATGTCGATGCACTGCTTTAGCCTACAAATGAATATATTGTGTGTTACAATTGCCCTCAGCCCAACCCTCTGATTATATACACATAAAGCTGCAATGTCATTTAAAAGTCTGTTCTAACCAGAATGCTATCATGATTCAAAAATTTTACTTTTATCTTGGTACTGTTAAAGAGCAAGTTATTGCTAATGATTATCTTTCAGTGACAACTTCTAAATTTTGAGGATAAATTAATTTCATAATGATTAAAGGGACATGGGAACCTATCTTGTTCACATTTATTACTAAATTCAAAACAATCGTCCCAAGACCAGCATTGGTTTTTGACCCTGCACTGTGCTATCTTGCAGAAATATAAACATTCAAATTAAAGTGTTTTTTTTTTATATTACTGTCATTGTCCTTGTTGTTCATGCCAATGACAATAATGATAATGTTGAAGTAATAGATATATAAATTCAATATAAATCACATCACACATTATCGAAATATTTTTTTAACGTGGATATTTGCAGATTTACACTGCCTACACAGCCAAAACTCATGTCAATAACAACGTCAATAAAAGTGTCAATAAAAAAAGCTCATTAATTATATTCCCAACTAATCATTGCTGTTAAAAGTCATTTGAAGGACACTTAATTAAAAGTGTACGTGGTAGTATTGTGGTTAATCATTGATTTGCCTACGCTTACAGCAGGCATGGCTCGAACATGTACAGCGAATTACAAATTCCCAGAAGGACTGGCCACCAGGGGTCTGATGATAGTGTTACAAGTACAGTTGTGAATAATGAATGTTACTGATGTTACTGAATGTAAAGTTTAGCAGTTTAGATCACTTTAACATTTGGCATTTCCTAAAGGTTCCAAACATCTAAGACACAAACACACACAATTCAAAAAATGCAAAGCATGCGTCTGATCACCACTGCTGTTTCGCATTCTTCATTCTTCATTCTTCAGTCATATCACATGAAATAGAGTGGCTCTGAGGTTTCACAAGGAATGGGGTACTTTTTGATATTGAAGATGACAGAAGTGCTTTGCAACTTTGCTTTAGAGTGCTTAAGGCTTGGACATGTGTAACAATCTCTTTTTCCAGCAGTAAGCAAACATGTCACAATATGTGTCTTCAGTGGCCCAGGCTAGGCTTAGCCTAATTGCTGTGCGTGCGTGTGAGTGTGTGTGTGTGCGCGCGCGCATGTGGTCTGTTTCTCAGGTCCTGTTCCCCCTTCTGTGCTTGTGTATGGGTGTAACAGCTCCCTGGTTTCACGCTTCGATTATCTGGTCAGGCATTACCCATGGTTGCATTCCCCCCACAGCCTTGTCCCAGCACTGCCTGACCTTTTTCTCTCCAACTGACAGACATTCCTCTCATTCCTACAGGGAACAACAGCAGGATGGGCCCCATGTTGAACGCACTGACCGAACTACCAAATTGCCATTACAAAAGTTGTCAGAATATTGTAAATTGGTATAATAGTAAAACTTTCTCAGGAAATATAAGCAAATATAGTAAGTCTACTCCTGTTTGAAAGTATCACCAGGGGAAAAACGTGTCTCCAAATAAACCTGTTAGCCAACATGTACTAGAATGTATTTTCCACTAGAGGGCATAACAAGCCCTTTCATTGCAAACCACAAGGGATGTATTGTGATTAAAAAAATCAGAAGTGCATGTCACTGCCACAACTGCATTATGGAAAGAGGGCTCTCTGTTGTGCCTGAGACATATCCATGTTTTTCAGTTGAGGCGTTTATGTCTTACTTTTTACACATGTTAACTAGTCTCCGATTTCATATGTTAAGGACCATGTTACTGGACCTTCAGAGAAACTACTCAAGATTGTTTCTAAATGGTCTATATTGCAGGTTAGTTTCTATGGTAATTGGTAACACTTTACAGTAAGGTAAAGTATCATGAATATTTGAACAATGAGCATTATTACAGCATTTCTTAATCTAGTTTAATTTATATATTGTTCACTGTTAATTTATAATATATTAATGTTAATTCATACAACTTGTATTGGTATGTCTAGAAATTAGTAGTATTTAGAAGTATTGTCCATTATAGTTCATGATACCTAATGCATAAAGTTAATGAATTGATCCTTATTGTAAAGTACATCAAAGAGTAACTTAAATACGTTTAGTAGTTTTAAGCTCTGCAATATTGACTATTAACAGTTACTTTAGGTAAAAGTAAATTCTGATAACAGACATTGAATAAACCTGTTCTTATTTTTTTTTCTCAATTCTTTCATAAGCAAATTCATTTACTAATATCTTCTGATAATTTTAAGAGATGTTCAGCTGTCAGAAAAACTGCCTCTGCACCCTTATAAGCACTACACAACCTTGAATAAGCCCTTATTTGGGACACAATCCAAGAGACGATTATCCATGCTTGTTACTTCTGACGCAAACAACAGCTTGCCTCAATAATTTGATAAGCTACCTGAAAGTTCACTTAAAACAAACAGAAAGGGCAAAGAACAGACCTCAGGTCAAGTTAAAAGTTTATGTAGAGATAATGCCCATAAGGAAACAAAAAGAAATGTTTAGTTCCTCTAAAGTGTTCAGTGGGAAGAACATTAAATATTTTGTAACAGATAACCTATTTCTTTCGGTCATAAAAACACTTAAGAGAAAGGTAAAACCAAAACAAATTGTCTGATGTGTATTTCGTAGCTTATTTTATAAAAAACAGACCAAAATACTTAGCCACAAACTCTCTACATTACTTTGTGAAATGTTTATTATGTGGTACATTTTATTATATTGCTATTTCATTTGATAAATCCAACAAGCCACTCAGGGTAATGTGTTAAAGTGATTTTTAGGCACAGTGCACAGCAGAGTAAAACCTGTTTACCCATGGTAAAATCAATGTAACGAAGGCCTAGTGCCTTATTTCTCTATTAAACAAACATTGTGAGCATCTGATGAAACAATACAATTCCTCTGGTTTGAATGTGACCGTAAGAAAGAAACATACATGTATTAACAGCTGCAGTACATTTACAGACAGCTCTCCTATGCCGAGGTCATTCATCTGCCTATCAGATTTCTAGTGAAATGTTAGGCTTACGGCCACAGTTGCTACTTCAGTATCAGACCTGCCTTTAAAACTGGAAGGCCAACATTATGGTCACTCAGGCACACGCTCCAAATCACTTACAATGAGGTGTCAATCCTGTGCATATGCTCAATGTCATATGATCTCTACCAAAGCATGCGTGCATGTTTATACACCTACTCCTACAGATTATTGCCTATCTAAGGCCATCATGAAGCTTTCACCACTGGTCTGTTTTCGCTCTGCTGTTTGTAATCTATAGTTTGAGCTCCTCCTCTAATCCATCCTAAAGTGACATGCACCCACGTGCTGGAACAACACCTGTTCACAGAATACTGCATCATGCAATCTTTATCTCTCAGAGGGACCAGCACCTTTTTTTGTGCATAGTGAGATTTTGCACTGTGCCAATGTGTCCATGTAACTTTCTATATTTGACCGCAAGCACAGCAGTGCCACAAATTACCACCTCAGCAGTCTGTATCAATTCTTGGAGATTACGACAGTGTCAAAACTGTAACTAGAAGACCTCTCATCAGCAATAACCAGTAAAAGGTTTGCATATGTTTCTAAAAGTAGCTGTTCCTCTTTCAATTAAAATTTCTTAAGATTTTCTTTTTAAATGAGAGCAACCAAAAGTGGATGAAACTCTCAACTGCTCATCAAAAATACTTGAGTATCTGCATCCAACTGGATAAGAGCTAGAAGTGAACAAGAACTAAAAAAGGCTGTTTCTGGTTTAGTTGCATTTCATACTACATAAAACAACCAGTAAGAATTTACATTAATGTTACAGCTTCAGGTATGAATTATGGACAGTAATGTGGATGCATTTGTAGTTATTTAGAAAACGTTTGATTTGAGTTACCTAGAGTAAAACCATATAAGTCCATGCTCATCAAATCTTGGCAGTGGGAAAAGTTATTCCCATTAAAAAGAAAAGTGTTGTCTATCAGTAAGTATAATCATTGCTGATAAGGTTTGTTTGCATCATAAATTGAGGTCATAAATGTAGATGGTTGGTTCGCCGTTCATGTTTGACACGCACAGGATCACTTTGGAATCTCAGAGAGTGCAGGTCTGGGTGAATGGGTTCATCTGGATCGCGCAGTGCATGGGACCTGTTTTTGGAACCGCATCATTCAATAAGTTTCATAAAAGCCTTTGCCAAGACTGCCACTGCAGATCCCCCATGTCCGTCAGCACATGCTAGGCGCTTGTCTTTAAACGGCTGCGTCCTCAATGACTTCCGCAGGGGCCTGATGCGCCGTGGGCCAGAGATAGCTGACCAAGCCATTTATTTAAGGGCTCTGTTTAAACTCATCTCCAAGTGTGCATGGTAGTTAATTTCCACAATATGAATTTAACTTAGCGCAGATCCAAAATACTCTGGGTATTTTGGACTAGATTGAGTTGTTTTATCAGTGGCAGTGTGAGGTGAGAAATAACATGGACTTGGCAAGACAAACAGCAATAATTTACAGCAGATGTCCTTTACAACCTCTTAAACAGAGGACATGATTTTATGTACATTACTGACTATAAAAGATCTATTGACTATAGTATGCTACATACTAATAAAGACATTATCGAATGTGATGCCTGGAGTCTTAAGATTTGAGAAAACTGTTTGAAAACAGTCATTATTTTTGCAATTCCATTTGGTGACGCAAGTGGTGCAGAAATGCAGCTTTATTAAGAATGTGGCTTTCAGTTTACACAATATCTGCATATTGCTCAAATTTCCAACAAAATGTGTTCAAAAAATCATAAGATGTGTTGGATCTATCTGCAGATCTTCATTTGAATGCAACAGATTTTGCTACGAGTCTATAACAGTAAATTAGACAGTATTGAGAACACAGCTAAACATCTGTCAAGGACTCAAGGATGCCTGTGACGTCATCAGCTCACGTATGAAGTCATTGCACTGCAGTCTCAAAGCCCCTTGAGAGTCAGCGTAGGTAATGAAATTATTCTCTAAGCCTCAGGATAAACAAACATTAAAGAACAGTGATAGAAAGAGTGGGAAAGTGAGTGGAATACAGATTAGCCTCCAACTGGGTAAAGCCTGCTGTTTAAAATGAGACACAAGAGGTCTTGTCACCACTCCATGAACATCATGTTTAAAAACGTGATGTAACTAACAGCCTGATAGTTACATCAGATAATCAGTGTTGTAATGACATTATCACTACAGACTCAGAGTGATTGGTCTAAAAAATTCTGCGGTTCAATTTCAGTTTCTGCCCTAAATCAGCCGAGAAAACGCCATTGAGATAAATGGGAACCCTGAACACTCTCTGATAGACAAGCAGAGAGTGTTTCTGTATAGCTTTCTATATAACTAGACAAAAAGGAATGCCCATTCCCCTGGCTTTTTTTCTGTTTACAAAACCAGTGTCATCAAAAAGAAACCTATTTCAGGGATGTCTGTTAGGGGGTAAATTAAAGTGTGTATTTCAATTAAAAGGTTTCTTAGAGCACCTTGAAATAATTTCATGATGGGAAACATGCATGCTAATTTAAGTCCAACTGAAACACTTGGCAACTTTAAACCTGCCTTACTTTGTGGGTCAGTCAGTTCTTTGAGCAATTCAAAGAGTCGTAAACGACCACAGGGTTGTTGCTTCAACAACATAAGGTGTTTGCCCCGAAGGGCTATTTTAGGGTCCGTTGTATTCAGAGAATGGCTGCACTGTTGATTCACCTGCATCTACTGTGAGTCAGCTTTATGAAGGCCAGTGAGGAGCCCTGTACAGCCTGTCAACCTGTCACTCTCCTTGAGTGTGTGTATATGTGTGTGTGTGTGTGTGTGAAAGAGATCACTCCTGCAGAGGTAAACTAATCCTGCCCTAAAGAAAGCCTTGCACCCAGAGTAAAGAGCAGAAGGGACAGCTGGATGGGGTTAGTGGGTGTCTCGCCGTGCCATGAAATAGCTGCCAAAAATAAAATGATTTGTTTCTGGAGGTTACGTTAGCTTGCTTGCTCCTTTAGGGCTGTTAATAGACATAGAAGGATAGTCTGTGGGTCAAAAAGGCAAGTGAAAAATGGTCTTCTTTTTTAAATTCTCCCTCTATCTTTCTGAAGCAGCTCAGGGGGACAAATGTAAAGGATTTCTGGGAATTGCATGGTATTTGTAGGGCGGCATGCATGGGGCAGGGCATGGAAGGGGACGCTACAATGTAGCCGGCAGGCATTGGAGGTATTTCTCAGCTGATCTGTACTGTCCGGGAAACAGGTCACAGGTACAACCTCTGACCTCACAAGGGGGGGGACACCCAACCTCTCAATCAAATTGGCAACACCACACCCCTGACTCCTAAACAAATAACTTAAAAGCGTTAAGAGGGCAGATCATATGCTATGATGTAACTAAGCAACAAAACAGTGAGTGCTCATGGGAAAACATGTCGCACAGGAGAATGGTTTGGTGAAAATCTGTTACGTAATCTTTAAATGTGAGTCACTTCTCATTTGAATACATAGTACAGTTTGTGATCAGTGTAATGAGTGTAACTGTATAATTGCTCTGTGTGACTCAGTTATATTAAGGCTAGGGACACACCTGAGGTTACTGTGACAGCTCGTATGTCAGTAAGTGTACTTCATGATACTGTGAGGTTAACACGTGGTCAGGGCAAAGTGAGTGTCTTGAAGGTGGATTAGTTTGAAGCTGAATTACTGGACTCCTCGCTGTGCAGGGCATACACTTGGGTCCATGGGGAAAACTTTAGCCTTAGGATCACGATGGGGATCCATCTGTGCTGTGAGTATGACGTGGTACTATATACGCACTGTTGTACAGACACCATGCCCCCATAATCGCACTGTGCCATCAAGCTAGAGGCTATCAGCCTTTGTGATTTCATAGTAATGACAGCACAGATGGTCGCAGATGGCAGGGTGGCATGGAAAGATGCAGACCCAACAAACTTTCTGACTATTTTAGCATTGGACCTCACACAGTTCATATTTGCACATATTCTCTTGGTTACCTTTTGTAGTTTTGAGTTTTGTTGTAAAGGAGAATAATTTTGAATGTAAGACAAATTGGAGATTATTTCAGTAGCCAGTATTGTTTTTTAGAGGTGCTTGTTATGGCCCTAAACTGCGCTATGGATATCAATGAAAGCTTACATTTTGAGGCTTGTTTTTGGGAGGTGAAAATCTCAAAGACTGAATTGAACAAAAGATTATATAGGTACCAAAAAATCAGAGAGACTTGGTAGTTTGCTCTTTTGCCGGTAAGTATCCGCCCACAACACCATTGCAGCATTGTGTTTTTTAATGTTCATAGAATTATTTCAATGGGGTCCAAAGTTGTTTAGATCCCAAATATCTTCAAATGATCTTTGTTTGTTTGGAACGACAATTGGGTAAAGATCACTTGGTAATTATTTATAGGCAGTTTGTGCACTTCTATGAACATGGGATTGAACACACAATGCTCTTATATGAGCAACCCTCTAGCATTTAATAACGTAACTTGAGAAGCAGAGAGCAGCTCGGGTGGCATGCATGAAAACCCTCCATTTCTCTCATAGGATTTCTGTAGTCAATAAATTTGCTCTTGTGAATAAAGTGTCCACGGTGTGGAAGTGATTAGTTTTCCAGATTTATAGATTTATCCGTTTAGTGTGAAGGAGCATCAGTACCACACTCAACATGGCTATGGGGAGCTTTCATAATTTAGGTAAATCACATTTACCCCAAACACTTTATGTTTTTTTGGCTCTCACGTCGAAAGTGCCAGAGAAACTCAATAAGATCTTAAAGCTCTGCTTATTTTCATTTGTGCTCAAAGTTGCTCCATGATTAGCCAGTATAGGCCCAGGATGACCCCACCCCCCCAAAAAAAATAAAAAAAATAAAAAAAAACTCCCATGCATGAATACGACTCTGGTCTATCCGACAATTCAGCGGTCTATTTGGTATAGACTGAAAAGAATGAAAATAAAATAAACTACAAAGACATTATTAGAGGCGGTAGAACACCCTGAACTTTCCATTAGGTTATGTCATTTTAAACTGATCAAATGTTTGTTTTATGGGTGAGTAGAATATTAAATTATACAGTTACAAAAGTTATTTGGGTTTCATTTTTGTCACTGACTGCAATACCATTTTAACTGTATCTGTTTATATAAGCTAGTGTGAACTTCTTCCTGGGGAAATGTGATGTGTATAAGTCTGATAACTAATTTGGTCTTCATAATTAATGAAGTGATCAAGAATAAGACAACAGTCTACATAAGCTGAAAATCATCACGGCAAGGCAGTATTTGTTGGAATTATGGAGTGACTTGGTTTTAGTGACTGAAATGGTGATCAGTGGCTGGTGTTTGAGGTGGTGTAGTGGAGTATAATAATTTTCCTGACTTCAACCCTGTATGATAATGCTAACATAAATTCCATAGGCTAACATAGGTGTCCCAGATTACACAAGTTCTCACAATATGATAATAATGGAAAAGACCATTCTATGTATAGCTTAGTTTTTTTCAACAGAAGCTTTGCTGTAATTTATAAGTAAACAGATACGATTCTCTTGACTGAATGAGTGCTGATGGAGAGACCGCTAATCCTGTTGTTTAACCAGAGTGATACAGAGTAGGTCTCTTCGTGCATTGTGAAAATATAGCTGTAGAGTTGAGTAGTAGAAGATCAAACACAGAAAAGGGTGGTTCGTACAGCGGATCAATTACAGAGTGACAGTACTCATTACTTTGGAAGGAGGAGTCAAACTGAGCGTCTTTCTCTTTCTCGCACACACACACACACACACACACACACACACACACACACACACACACACACACACACACACACACACACACACACACACACACACACACACACACACACACACACACAATTTCGTTTTCAACCCCATCAATTATTAAGCAGTGTAATTTTACTTTGCCACACATCTACTCTATACTCATGCCCTGGCCTAGCTTTGCTAACAGAAGGCTTGGGTGATCATACTTGAGTTAACAAGTCTCAAGCGCCTCATAATTACAGAGATCTAAAAGCCAATGGTGTCCAAACCGCATCAGCTGCTGCAAATGCATTTTTTATTGACTTCTCTTCCACGTAAATACACATTTTATTCAACGGAAGTGAAGTATGAACAGGAAACTGGTTGGATTGTTAGCGGAATGGAGACAGCCGATGTCTATCAGTGAAGAACGTGCTGGGCTGTGTTTAAAGCTTTCACTTACAATATTGCATCGGAGGCAAATCTTTTAAGGTAAGCAAAGGACAGTTTTAAACAGAAGTAGAGCATAACAGAGGTGGTTTTAATAAATAGACTTGGTGTCAATTGGTGAATTTCAAATTAAGCAGCACTGAAAAAAAATCAATATTACTCTCTTGGGAAAAAGCAAGAGCAGAAGATTAGAAATGTGGATTTATTACAACCACTAAGATTAACCATTAAGATTGAGAGCTCTGTCACATTGGAACTCAAAAAGGCAGAAACCTTCTGGCAATGAGAGAGACACAAAGTTTCTGTGATAAAGATAAAAATATTCAAAAGTTGTATTACTTACTCATGTGATGAGCTCTACTACACAACCTAGTGAGCTTTCTTGCTGCCCACATAGCATTCTGGAGCAGCATCTTAACCTATTTGGGACAATCTACATAGGCAACAACTACAGGCATCATTCAAAAAAGGCTTTGGGAGATTCCGAGAACCGTGTGATAATCTAATAAACAAATGTGGATTTAAAAGTCAGTTTTTATCATTTGAAACAAATTTAGTTACATTTCAGTATTGAATGAATTTAATTGATTATTTTTCTTCCTTAATTCTCTATCTTGGATTTATTTTTTTCAGTTTGTTGCTGTGCATAACGTGATGCTTCCTTAGAATGTAGTGCATAATTGTTGCATAAGACTTGCTGGGCCAGCATTCGTATTGTGAGCAAAGCTACTGTTTGATGCTTGCAAAAGCTATAAGTAGGCATCTTGGTTTTGGTGAGTGAGCCTCTAGTCATTGTATTTATAAAAAATGTATTTAGTTTCGATGTCACTCTCTAAACATGAGGTTAAATATTAGGTAACATTCTCGTTTGCTAAAAAAATTGCATCAGATAAGACTCATGTCCACCCCTCAGACTGAAAGAAAAAAAATGAGCCACACCTCATGCTTATCTCCGCTTGATTATACTGTGATGACCAAAACTGCACATTACACTCCATCATGTTTACTCTGGTGGAGTGAATGAGAGTGTAAACACAGCTGCAGGAAATTCAAAGCTGTTTTTATCCCAGCAGGAATGGCTGTGGTACTTTATATCCTTGCAGCGTCAATTCATTTGCTTCATTGAAACATTTCAGTGGCTTCCCACCTGACACTGAAGTACCAAGTTCATAGTCAGCTGGGTTGTTCTTTTGCTTTGGTGCTGAGGGAAGTTTGTTTGATGGATGCCACTTTCTGCTCTCCCTCAGTCTAAAGGAATTTTGTTTTTTTTTACTTTTTATGAATGAATGGATTCATAAAAAGCTCTGTGTAGTTCATGCTGTTTTCGGTGTGTACCTAGATAGAATACAGCTCCTGCCTATCTGGTGTATATACTGCCCGGCCCGCCAAAAAAGTCACTGTTTAGATTTAATAGGCAAATGCTTAAGAGTCAATGACTGGATCATTATTGCAGTGATTATTATGTCTCTAGCATGTTATATGGTTTCTTAAACTACCATGTAGGATTTGTTGGAGTAGACTTTACAGAGTGCTTGACTTTTACACTGTCAATACAATATTTTGACCAAAAATTGATGCACCTCTTGACCTCTTGAGTAAATAAATGTTGTGATGTTATTTCAATCAAGAGGTGCATACATTGTTGGTCACGATCTTCACTGTAAAAATGAATGCGAATGAATATGCTAAATCTAATCAATAAAATTGAGGCAACAGATTACAAGCAATATTATTAATTAAATTTAACAAATTAGAATTGAGTAATAATTAACCAAATTAATTCCTTAAAAATTAACCATTTAAAATGAGTAAAATTTACCCATTTTCTTAAACAAAAATATCGGAATAACAGACTGACGTCAAAGATGAATTAAGAACACTTTTTTTTATTGCCAACATTGAAGACACCTGATGTTAACAAGCCGAATCACTGAAGGAGAAAACCGTAATTGGCATGTTACCATTATGGTGATCAGTGTTTGCTTACGTTGGGCTCTTGACTCTTAAATCATTGACTTTAGATTTTGTTTGGCTGTTGTACTTCAGTTATAACAGCCAGATGAACAACTAGAAAAGGTGATCTGATGGTGTTTGTTATGTTTTAACATAATCATTATTTCACTATCATTTGACCTGAATCACTGAACTCATATTTCTCAGTTAAGTTTACTTTATATTTAAAAGTAAATAATTATAGGAGCCCTGTTATTGTACAGCTTCATATTTTTAGCGTTTTCAATGAGACCAAATCAATAATAAGACAATTTTTAAAGGTACTTTATGTTGGCACACACAGACATCAAGAATTAGCGTATAAATCTCAACAATGGTGACAAACAGATCAACTCTGAACACAAGCTCATTATTTATTCATGCAGCAATGCATGATGGGAGCCATGAATGAGTTTTGATTGGTGGCACGCAGAATGCACTGCAACATGCTTTATAATTGTCACCATTGTTGAGATTCACAGGCTGATTCTTGATGTCTGTGTGTCTAAAAACAAACAAAAAAAATAATAATTGTATTTGAGATATGTTTAAAAAATTCTTAGGATTACATTGTAAAGGTTACAAATACTATACTGTACAAGGACAGTGCTGCTATAATTAATAAAGTAAACCTAAATTGGGCTCTATATGAGTTCCATGATTCAGGTCAAATGATTGTGAAATAATGATTATGTTAAAACACAACCAACACCATCAGATCACCTTTTCTATTTGTTCATCTGACTGTTATAACTGAAGTACAACAACCAAACAAATTCTAAAGCCAATGATTTAAGAGTCAAGAGCCCAACTAAAGCAAACATTAATCTCCATAATGGTAACATACCAATTATGGTTTTCTCCTTCAGTGATTCGGCTTGTTAACATCAGGTGTCTTCAATGTTGGCAATAAAAAAAAGTGTTCTTAATTCATATTTTTGTTTAAAAAAATGTGTAAATTTTACTCATTTTAAATGGTTAACTTTTAAGGAATTAATATGGTTAATTATTACTCAATTCTAATTTGTTAAATTTAATTAATAATATTGCTTGTAATCTGTTGCCTCAATTTTATTGATTAGATTTAGCATATTCATTCGTATTCATTTTTACAGTGTTGTATTGACAGTGTAAAGGTCAAGCACTCTGTAAAGTCTACTCCAGCACATCCCAAAGACTTTCAATAAATTTAAGGTCTGGACTCAGAGGTGCCAATTCATGTGTGAAAATTATTCTTCATGCTCCCTCCCAACCATTCTTTCACAATCTGAGCCTGATGAACCTTGGTATTGTCATCCTGGAATATGGCCATAATGTGTCCTCCTACATGGTTGTTTCAGAAATGAAAAGCAACACACTCCATTAATTAGGGTTTGAAGAACTGTTGGCAAACATATAATGCTAGAAACATAATAATCACTGAAATAATGATCCAATCATTGACTCTTAAACATTTGCCTATTTAAATCCAGACAACGATTTTTTTCTTTCTTTTTTTGGCCGGGTTGAGTATATTTAAAATTCTTCATCGATTTGTCTAAAACACACTTTAATTCACTTTACTTTGAAAATGGTTCAAATGGTTTTGTTGAGAATTTTTTTTGGACTTTTTGTTAATCTATTCCCAATAGCCACTGTACAGTAAACATCAGTAAAGAGTGACAGTTAAACAGCAGTGGGGGATATTTAAAAAGTGATGCTCCGTCTCAGGTTGGGGGTCTGGTGTCTTTTTTTATTTGTGCAGATGGAACTCTCATGCTAGTTCCACCCCCGCAGTGAGAGATCAAGGGATTGGATGTTGTATTCATCGCTCTTCTAATGAGCTCATTGGTCCACAGGTCTGTAGCTAACCTTGTTTGTAAGAACTACACTTTGGGTAATTGAGCCTTCAGCATCATCAATCAAATGGATGTGCCAAGAACCATTTCAGCTTGAGCTTCTTTTTGTGTTAGCTATGCCAAAGATGGTGGCATGTTACCAGCAAATGGCATGACAACAATAGCCATGAATTTAAATATCAAAAACAAATTGTAACTTGAACTACACCTGTTCCTGCCTTGTAAACTCTGGCTTTTGTTGGATGCAAACAAGGCCTCTGATATTCAGGTTGATAATCGAGATTCATTGTTGCCAGGCAACACATTATTTGCACAGTCCTGAACTGGTCTCTGTAGTTTGGTTAAGGGCTACTCAGTGTACACAAGATTACAGACGGGCTCAATGATGGCTCTTTAAACAAGCACAATGTTATCGTGTGCCAGAGAACATATGTGCAGCGTGTTGTGCTGAAATCTATCGTTCTGTACAAAGTCACTGAAAGTGGCTCAAACTGGATTACTGCAACAGAGCAGGACAAATGTGTGCTTTGTTAGTTAGCTCCCTCTGTAATTAATCCGTTTGGACACTTTCTACAGGCCAGATGTTGCTCCAGCAGCCATGGAGACAATGCTTAGTATGCTAGAGGCAACGTTTGACTGAATTTAAGATGAGAGAAGACTTTGAATACAACCAGGGTTTCCTTGTTTGTGGCAACAAGTACAAAAATGAACACCCCCTTCTTCAGCACTGTGCTTTTAATAGCCTTGCATCTGCATGCAAAACCATGCCCCTGGACAGAAGGGTATCCCAAAGGCAGGAAATAATGGGAATAATTACTGGAAAGGACAGATCCTTTTCCCTTTAGCACAAGGCACTGAACCATTCAAGTGTGGCTAATTTTGCCTGTGTGCTTTGATCCAATGCACAAATGAAGATGCATCAAACCCCTCACTGAGCAGTGACAAATCATAACCCATTCATGCAAAACACAATGAAATTTATAAAAAGCCTCATATTTAAAAGCTATAATGTCTTATTAAAGTGCAGAGAAAGAATTTTGATTCTGGGCATTAATACATTCATGCAAAACTCTGACATATAGTAAATGATGAGAAAACAGTGTGAGGTAGCATGTGAAAATCAGTCATTTATAGCACAATAACATTTTGTAGCAAAAGTCTGTTTGAGTCACTGCCTCTCATCTTATATATGTATCATATTTGATTCACTGCTGCCGTGAATAGCCAAAGCTGATGATTTTCAGAGGCGTTTCTGAGCTTTTCTTTAAGAATCCACCAGATGGCTGTAAAAATAAACCCTGCTAAATATGTGCAGTGTGTGTGGGTGACTATGTGACAGAGGAGCTGACAAAAATATGCTCCATTGCCTCAGGCAACTTTCTTTGGGAGACGGATCTGTAATGTACACAGAGAGAGAAAGGAACACAATGTGGACGAGTACAGAATGTGAGCGTGCTTTTGTACATGTCAGTGTTGAAATTTTATCCTGTAAACTACAATTATATGGTAACGAGGTGACAGGTATATTTTTCATATTTCAGCTACTGACATTTTTTCTCTTTATTTTTACTTGCATTTCATTTTCATTTACACTCTTCATGGCATTACAAATAGCTTACTTTTTGAACAAGAATAATAGTGAAAGCATTATATTTAATGTTAATTCATGTGTATAGGGAAGTGGGTTGAGGTAATTCCATACAAACAGTACTGGAGTCTCTGTCGAAGACTAATCTCAAAGGTACATCCTGTCTTTTCATGTGAACACATGTTAATATTTGCTCAGTCTGCATGGGCTGGGAGTCTGCATGCTAATATAGTCTAACGTGTGAACATGACTCATTTATTATGTAACTATCCACCATTTTTTGAGTCTCTCATCAGTCAGGCTGTGTGTCAGGAGTGTTGATTTGCAAGACAGCTCTCCAGTCCCAGTACCTATTGATTTTTTCCATTGATGTGAGGGGATGACAACAGATCGAATCACTAAACATCACACAGGCTCATTTCATATATCTGACTGTATTATTAACCAGATGGCAATGGTACCTCAGCCATCTGTGCTTTTGTTCTGGCCCAAAATCCCAATTGGCCAAAAGGAGTTTGTAGGCGCTGAGATACCTGCCACCTGTTTTGAGCTTTATGCAAATAGAGTGAATATAAACTGGTACCTGACTGAAATGGGTTTGATGTTTGTGGGTAATTTATTATATAGTAAGATGGAGTACTCTAATGTGTTTGGGGTTTAATTAATTGATGTACATCTGATGAGTCTTTTAATAACTGATGAGAGTTATTATTATGTCTGTTGTTAATACAAGGATACTGTAGCTCTGTTCCAAAATCTAGTGTGATCTCTTGCTGTCTTAAAGACAGCTGCCTTGTAAACCGTTTATAAATGCTTTATAGAGGCACCAACCACATGTGTCACACTACTTAACTCTTGACAATTGATTTAAATAGAGTTTGATTTTAGAATGTTGCTAAGCTAATGGCACGATACCCTAATAAGAGTAATAATAAGCACATAAAAATACTGTTCATAGATAATCTAGTTTAAAATATACTTTATTTTAATGGTGATATCAATCAACTTTTCTTTTGCCTCGTCCACTGTCTTGTATTATTTTGTCTCAATGCATTCACTTGGTTTTGGAACAAAGCAAGAGTGTACAGAAAAGAGGATGTGCTTTTTATCTTTTGTTCAGTGACAGAACATGATGGAATCCGTAAAAACTCTCAGGTGTGTGTGGGTGCTTTTAAAAAGCTCTCATGTGTATACTATCTGTCGGTCTGGATATTATTATGAGGTGTTTTGTCTGTAGAGTTCATTACTGTTACAGCAGAGCAGGTGAGGTTATACATGCTTTAATTAGTCACCAGGGGGAACATATACTTGTATCTTTGGTTCATTCGGGCTTTTAGCACACAGCTTTTGTGTTTCTTTTTTTCTTTTCATTTTATCGTGATGACTAGTACAGAAAAGTGCTTATATGGTGAACCTGGGTATTTTGTGGTATGTCTATAAGGCATAAACTTATAGCAGCATGTACTGTTCTCCGATTTTAGGTTGACAGAGAGACTTACTGTATGTGCAATGCAAATCAACCCTGACATAAATTAAACTCGACTTATATGTATAAAAGCAAGCTGATTAAAACAAACTACAATCTAAAATTAAACTGATAATGTGAGAACCATCGATCCATGTTTGCTGGATTTTTATCCACATATTTAGAAGGTTTTTACTGCATCCATGTTCCTCAGTGCCAAGCGGAGAAAGCTGAGTCTGGAATCACCACACATTCCCAGAGCACCATTCTAATGCCTGGATGCTCCAGTAGTTATAAAAGCAAAACAAGCTAAATATAGACCAAGGCTTGCATCCTCCCCCTAAGCTGATGGCGTAAGTACGACAAGACATCATGGTACTGAGCAAGGTACTACCATTTTATCAATCCATTATCATATCTGTAGTCTGTGATTCAGACGGCCTGCCCACAATCTGTTTGCTAACTATCTGCTGCATATTGCTCACAAAACAAGGAAGTACTTTGTCAGCCTGGACAGTTCTGATCTGATTGGCTGGCTTTACAAAGCTTCCGGGAGCAAGGGGGCACAGTATTTTTAGTCTACCTGAAACAAAGTAATGTTTACAAGGTACTGGACTGATACAAGGAGAGCTTTTAAGGATGAAATAATCACTGGATTTGCCAACCGTTTGCCAGGTTAGTGACATCAAATAATTGAAAAATGTTGAGAGTTTTCTGTGTGGCACTTAGTAACTTAACTAGATATCCATGAGCAGAACTACTTTTTTACTGACTTATGTCTGTGAAATAGGATTTTTTTTTTTAAAGATGATACATATTTTCCAAAAAAAATCTGTTTCTGGATTGCTGTACCTTTATTTATTCCATTAATTATTTATTCATTTGTATTTGTATTTTCTTGGATGTCTGTTGGTATATTTCAGATAAACTCGCCCCTGACACCTAAAAACATAAGGAATTTTAGTTGGTCATTTTGCATGTCAGTCAGACAGTGTCTAAAAGAACTCAACTGCAAATAACACCTTCAATTGCTATCACACTTCTGCAGGTCCTTTCACAGCTTTTAGTCTTGAGTGCTATGCCTCTGTGATTGGGTTCTTTGTCTCAGCAAATGGGTTCTGTCAGCCCTTTGATTTCTCACTATCAGAAACTACAAGGCAATGATGTGAGAGTTAACAAAACCCCAAGATCAACCCTTCTTACGCTCCCCACATAGAATGACCCAATGCTGTTATCAATGGCCCAATTCCTTACATAGTGCTTATTGATGTTTCCCAGTAACTGCAGTGACAAATGCCATGATAGCCATCCCAGCATACCCTGCTGACCACAGCCTGACATGTGACACTACATTAGCTTGCTTCCTGGGGGGATGGACAAGGGAGATGATTGTGGCTTGTGTTTACTTTGTATTTTACTTTTTTACCGAGTATACTAACAGTATGCTGCTCCTTGCTTTCTTGTTTGTTTTAGAGACTGGAAGTTAACTCAGATTTGATAGTAAATTATCTAAAATAACTGCCTTAAAATCAGTGCTGTAAAATAAATTTTTTTTTCTGTTAGGCCAATGATGAAACTGAGATGATATTATCATTTTATGTTAAAATACTGAGCCTGAAACTGACGGTATCTCCAAACATTCAGAGTTAGGGGTGCATAATCATAATCAAAATCATATATTTTGGGATATCAGATACCACTATCTAAAGACTGGATTATCTACATTGTGTTGAAACTCCAAAAACAGGTCAATCAGAGGAATAAGATCAATTATTCTCATTGTGCTTTATTGATGCATAACTTGTTAAAGACTCTTCAGATAATGCAGATTCAATCACATCACACATAACCTAATCATTGTAGAATGTGCTTTGATATGTAGGCCGCATATGAACGGGTTTATATTTTTTATCTGTAGTCATTTAATGATCACCCGCAGCATTAGTGGACACACTTTTTGAGTACAACTTAATTTAATGTTTAGTAATAATCTAATGTTTGCTGTTTGGGAACTAAATGTACAGTACAAATGGAGGCTGTAATGTTTCTGCACTCACTCCACCCTCTAGTGGACAGTAATTTAAATTGTCATGCCAAAATAAAACATGCTGTTAGTGTAAAAAGAAATTAATAATTAAAAATGTTATATGCATTTATATACGGACATAAAACATTCTCTAATGTCAATAGGAAAGGCAGAAAATAAAAAAAACTAAACTAAACCAATTAGGTATAAGTGTAAGTTTTATTCCTACTAAAAACATTTGTAAGAGGAGGTAAAATAGTCAGTGGGTCAATAAAACCAAATAAAAAGATACAGAAAGATATAAGGCAACATAATTTAATATTATTTAAGGCAATTTATGAGTGATACTTTTTATAGAGATTTAACATTTTATCATCATTCATAGGGGCAAACAAGAATTAAACAGCTCTGTTCATGTGATTAATTACTACACCCATGTAAAAATGTTTACAAGAAAGTCTGCATGCACTTTCCTTTATTGACGACTCTCTGTAAAATACCTACTCTTTTTTAGACCCTTCAAACTCAAAAGTAAATTGAAATTGTTTGCTTTTACTGTGTATAAAGTGACCAGGATTGAAAGCATAAAAAAAAAAAAAAAAAAACGATCTCATGAAATATACTAGCATACAGTATAAACAAATGTGGCATCAAGTGAGTTGGTGCGGTGGACTCTGGGAGTATGGCAAGCCATTTCAGCATGTAGGCCTATTTTTCTGTTTTTTATTTAGTAGTAGACTTACCAATTTTGTAACTTTTTTTAACAAATAACAGAAATATTATAAAAGATTTGAGTAATTACAACTAACTAAAAAAAAGTAGTATTTAATGGATAAGATTAATAGAATGGATAAGTAATAATAGAATAGTGAATAGATCGGCGTATAACAATTGGAGTACGTATTAGTACCACATTAATGGTTACTGGTGACTTTGTAATCAAGGGCCTGGTTTCCAATAAGCAAAACTAGCAGGTAAAAGCGGTTGTGCACAAATGGCGCGCAAATCACAGTACTGTGTGATAAGATTTGTTCGAGCCACTCCCATCACTTTGCCGATGAGAAAATGTGTGACCCGTTTGAATAATTAACTTTTTTAAATGCCATGGCAAAAAGGCAAATATCTAAAGCTGTCACATACAAAGACCCGATGAAAAAAAGGAGAAAACATTTACTAGAATGTATCATGCTTTATTGTAGTTACAGTTAGCCTACTGTGGTAAATTGTGTTTGGTAAAACTTGTACAATTAATAATGAATAATCTGTAAAGGGAATAGATTTTTCCCTATACAACGGTATGTTATGTTATAAATGTGTTGCTGTTTTTCATAACACATGCTATATAGTGGTATATAATGGTATTATGTAATGCTATATACAATTCAAACCGTTATAGACATTAGCCACTGTTGAAAGATATACTATTCATATATATATATATATATATATATATATATATATATATATATATATATATATATATATCCTATTAATGTAAATGCGGCTTGCCGCACGGGGGGGAAGAAAAGAGGGTGGAGGCGAACGAGGGTGATAGATAAGTCCAGACAACACCCTAAACCGGTTTAAAGTATATTCCTAGTTACTGTGTGTGAGAGAATGCCACGGGCCGCGCAGAATTTCCGAGGCCCAAAAGTGCGGAGCTGTACAGAGCCATGCGAGCGTCTTTGTTTGTTTTGCACGTTTCCAAGCGATGATAACGCGAATTCGGTTAGCGTTTGAGGAAGCAGCCCCTAGAGTTGGCTTGCTCAGGTCTGGATGTATCTGATTGGAGTAGCAGCAGTCAGAGTGGGTGATCACAGGGAGGAGGGGAGAGACTCTGAAGTGGCTTTTCTGCGTGTGTGTGTGTGATTCTCCAGCGGCCATGTTAACCAAGAAACCCTGCGCTGCCGCTGCTGCTACTGCTGTCTACCCGACTGGTAAGGAACCCAATTCCTGGATCTAAGAGGGCGACGCCGGGCTCGTTAATTCTCCGGATTGGATTTTGGAGATGGATTATTTATCCGATTTAAATGTTCCATAACGCGTGTAAGGCTCGCAGCGTTTCGTTTTATTGCTCGTGGTGACTATAGGGCTGAGTACAGTAGCTATAATCCCTGGTAACACCATTAAAAAAACGGCTGTTTTCGTATTCAGTAAATTGTTCCTGTTGCTATAGTGACTAACGCTAACGTTATATTTAAAAATTCAAGCGCTTTGGATTAATGGCTCTTAGATTTATTGGGGGTTGTATAGCTATTGTGTCTGTAGCCTATAACGTTACAAGGTTTTCATTGTGCTAATGTTGGTTTTCGTTTGTTAAAATTGTGTAAATAAAATCTGGTTCACTTTAAATTTCTTAATTGATTTATACAGCTGATGAATCCATAGGCTACATGTAACGGGGCTAGTTTTCCTTTTCTGGACGAACTAGCCTTTTGTTTTAATATCTTTTTTGCCTTTTAAAAATACTGACAGGTTAAAGCAATTGTGTAAACAGTTTTCCGAATACGTTTGCTAATTTCCACAGGCAAAGGGGGTGAGATTTGCCAGCTACAGTCTTCCCCCGGACTGGGCATCGGGGGTCCCCGGGCTGTAGCAGGGACTGAAGCCACATCACCCGTCACACTACCACCACTCAGGAACAGCAACTCTCTCACGGTAAAATTAACCTTCTTGCTTGCACTTTCCACAATTCATGCCTCCTGAGTCCTCCTTTGTTCTCATAATCTGAGTTTTGCTACAATGTTAGCATATATTTTGTTATGTATGTATGTGTGTGTGTGTGTATATATATATATAAACACATGATATTTCCCTTCCTAAAGTAAAAGCTGCTATTTATTTTTATGTAGAAAGATACTGTCTGACACAACATTATAATATTTTCAAAGTTAAGTAAATAATTGGTGTTTATATTGTAAAATGTACTAAGTATTAAAATATTTACATTGTATTAGTTTACTGTGTGTATTTTCCTACACTTTTAGATTAATATTAGAGGTAAATGTACCTGAAGAAACCATTTTCAGTCTAATTTCAATTGATTTGGTGCTCTTCACAATAAATGTTTACAATTTTCACAATAAACGTTTCACTAGTTTTACAAAGAATAGTTCCTTACAAATTACACTGAGCGATATAAAGGTTACAGTTAACCCATTAGCTTTGACAGCCCTAAAAAAATAAATGTATTAAAATCTTTTTTTCTCTCTTTCTTTAAAATTTTCTGCAGACCCCTCTAGGGTGCTCTCTTGCGGCCTTCTGAGGGCCTCTCAAACCCCAGTTTGAAAAACCCTTTTTTATAGCATGTGTTATTAAGGGCCCTTAAGCAAGGGTCCATGATTCATACAGAATGCAAACCTGTTACTGTATTTTGAGTATTTTGTATGCACATCATTGCTTATACAGTAAGTGACTTCGTGAATGCAGCTAGTGGAGTACAAAATAATCAGATTGTATGTCAATTTTGTGAGTTGTTACATTATCAATGCATGACAAAAAGGGTCTTCTCTGAGTCTTATATGGATACAGAATTACAATGTAATGATTAGACCGTGCACTGTACTTGGAAGGTATGCATTTTTAAGAGACAGTAGCAAGAAGACTGACAGTAGTTTAAAGATGTTGAAAACCAAAATGCATGTTTTTGATAAATTAATTTGATATTAATTCCGAAGAAAGGCATGGAATATAAGTTTAAACGGTGTAAAAATATTCAGATATGAGCAGTAGTAATGATCAGTGGCTCTCTTAGAGTCATTGGTTGATGTATTGTGTGGAGATCTTGCCATTGGTGGGGGATGGGAAATTCTCAGGCCATCAGTGTGAAGCCAACAGGCACAGCTGAAATCTGTCATCAAGTGAATTTCCTTATGTAAAGCCATACATCCAAAATCTTAATCCATTCACTGCATGTTGTAGGACTAAAAAACATGATATTTTAGGGAAAAATTTGTAAGTTTGCTAAAACACATGCAATGCACGACAATGAAATGCTGCGCAATAATTAGTTTATTAATAATGTTTAAAGAATTGCAGTTTATGTAAATGTATTTGACTCATCACTGAATTAAATCAAATAATTGGATCAATGCCATTTATGACTAAGTAGCTGTGAGTTCTTTATTTAGCTGCCATTCTATTAGGGGTAAATATAGACACAGACTCGCATGGTAGGCACATTTGTACGTGTGCATAGTCTTACAAAACAGAATTCCTGCCACATGTAATGAATCAAATTACATCTCAGCATTGTATTTGTAAATCTAGCTCGTCAATCAACATTTATGTTTTACGAAATTTAATTGCTAAGCTAAGATGGAAATTTATGAATTTCCATATGTCTTATTTCAGTGAATAAAAAATAAATAAAATAAAAATATGCTTAATGATTGAATGAGAACTTTTTCAGGTTTCTGCAGATGCAATTATAACAAAATAAGCTTATTGGGAATTATAACTTCCATCTTGCTCTCGGTTATTACTTAAATGGTGATTAGGTGTCATGATGAGCTATGATTTGATGATGCTTATTGCTTAAGTTAACAGTAATGATTTCGAAGGGCAGTACGTCGGGCTCATTCCTACTTAGTCATGTAACAGATTACATCAACAAATTAGAGCTGATTGTGTATACATATAAGATCTTAAAAATCATTTCTGATGTGTTTTTCAAATGTCAAATTCACAGTCAAGTTATTGTATGGGAATTAGCAGGACATTAAGGGACACACTATGTGTTGATTTTGAAGTTTAGAAGGTTACTTCCAATTATATATATGTCGAAAGTTTTAGATCAGCCAGCCACTCATGTAAGAAGACATTCTAGTCTTCAAGTTTTATAGTAATTACAAGGACAGCAATACTTCTGTCTTTATTGTTCTGTATGTTAAAATATCTGTCTAGTTAGTTTTGAGTCTCATACCTTTTAGGTAAATTAACATCATTGAGGGCAGTTGAGTCACAGCCTTTTAGCACTCTTTTCAAGCTGTATATGTATTTTGCAGAGTAGTGAGCATTAGAATGATTGCCATGTTCACTACATTTCCTAGACAAAATGTGTATTTTGTTCGACTCCAGTTGTGTCCTCTACAGCTGCCAGCAAGCATGCATTTTCTACGACCCCACCACCTGTTCAGATCCTGTTTGAATTATCCAGCAGGGCGACCAATTTCAAAAGGTTGAAATTGAAGCTTTATTCAGATTCATTTTTAGTTGCAGAGGCTAATTTAAATCTCATTAATCTATTGTGTATGATGCATGAGCTCAATAGTCTGTCAGTGTGATACATTTTTACTGTAGATAACTATATAGCTACTCTTTATGATGGCTGGTAAATGATCAAGAATGTCCTGCCTTAGCTAATACTTAAATCTATGCTTAATATCATGAGCTTATTTAAAACAGTGTGTGATTTATTTTGTGACACTAAATATTGGTTTACTGATTTAAGATTAGATATTGGTTATATTTATATTTGAATGATACAAATGATTTTCTAGAAGCCTGTCATTAAACAGGACATCATTGACTACGTTTACATGCAGCCAATAACCCGTTCAAAACCGGGATATTAGCAATAACCCGGTCACGCACGGCCATGTAAACGCCGGCAAAAACCCGAATATGCTCATATCCCGGATTTTAAAAACCCGGATATGATACCTGGGGTACCCCTTTTCTAACCCGAATTTTTGGTCATGTAAATGCGTATCGGCATATCCCCATAATGATTTGTGTTCTGCGCATGTTCTATTCGCAAGGAATCTTGGGGTGTATTCACACCAGGAAAGTCTGATAGTTCACTTGCTTTGGTCCGGACCAAATAAATGTTTGTTTGTTTTTTGGTACGGTTCGCTTTCACACTCTTTTTGCAAGTGAACCAAAATTTGTAAACAAAACCACACGTGTGTCGTGCCGACGCGGTGTCATTGGTTGTTGCGTTAAATCTTACCCAGATACAATAGTGCTATTTTCTGATTGGCTAACAACACCAGAGGAGACGCGCTTGATTCCTGCCGGTTCCACAGTGAGAGCGGCGCGGCCAGAGTTTTGGCATATTAAATATATTACAAATAGTTTTTTCAGCGTGAGAAATGCAATGTGTGGCGGGAGAGCGTGACAAAAGACCGAAATAAGTGACTGTTACGCTCAATGCGTGACACTTGAGAGCCCTGTCACTCATTCATTCATTCATTCCATTCCAATGATGCACACACGACGCGCAGAAAGATGCGCAACAGTATCGTGTGGCCAGACAGTGCGCCGGAATGGAATGTAGTAGGCTACAACAGATCACTTTCCCATAACGCAACTCCGAATACGGAAGCCTGTTAACTCAAAGGCGCAGTGCTTTCTTGCAATTGGGTCGGTTCATGTTGACACCGTAAACGAACCGTACCAGAGTTCGTTTGGAACCGTACCGAGACCACCTCTTCAGGTGGGTCTCGGTTCGGTTGTTTGGTCCGCACCCGAGTTCGATTGCTGTATTCACACCTGCCCACAAGGTCCACACCAAGGGGGTAAACGAACTAGAGTTCGATTCAATCTAACCAAACAAGGCAGGTGTGAATACACCCTCAGTCTTTTGAGTAGAAGAACTTCTCGGCGCATACAAAAACCTGCGTGCAGTGTACCGGAAGTAAACATGGCGAGACGCAGCACAGCATACTTTTGGAGCGAGGTCAGTACCAGCACCAAAGCGCAAACAAAGGCGATCGCTATCTGCCCCGAACTATTCATTATCCGTGTGCTGCTGCTGTTGTTGTTGTCTTTGGATACAGGAAGAAAAATCGTAAATGACGCATATTGCGTCTTAAGGTTGTCCGTACTCCGTCCACAAGCTAACCGTGCATCGCCGTTTACATCGGGATATTCCAATTCCATGTATACAGGAGAAACTCTCTGCTCACGCATGTAAACGGGTTATTCCTAATGTTTCAGAAACCCGAATAGTGACCTTAACCCGACCATAACCCAAATATTGGCTGCATGTAAACGTAGTCATTGTCACCATTTTAGTTTTGCGTGAAACAGGGCCAAAGCAAAAAATATGCCTGTATTTTGAGTGATTTTAGAGCAGATCGTGTCAGAGCCTTTGGATTTAGAGTTCAAGCTGGGCATTTATTTTTATCTTCAGTCAGAGGTGTAAAAACATCAGTACTTGCCATCTGGGTATTGGAGATAGGTAGAGATAAAAAAGGATCTGTAAAAATCAGAAGTCTTGCAATGACCAGATATGCTTTTACACTTGGAGATTATCACTCTCTCTGCATGTGAATACGGAAAGGCTGAGATTAGACGATAAAGCACAGTTAAGTGGATCATGAATATTATCATCCAAAACACAAAAATAAATGCTAATCCGTTAAAAGTACTTGGCTGAAATAACAGGACAACAGTCATGTCAAGGGGAGTCATGTTCAAATGTGTAAGAGTTAACGGTCTCTATAAAATGAGAAGGATGCTGCAAACATCTAACTGAAGCAACAGGATGTCCTTGTAAAAACAAGATTCAGAGGTAATCACATTATCAAGGAAGTAAGCGTCTTGCAGGGCAGGAGATTCAGGAAAGCAGGAAAATCATGTTAATGAACTTAAATAAACAACAACAAAAAAACTTCCAAGTCTCCCATAGCTGAATTCCACATGCTAAAAACTAGGTATTGTCTAACATCAAATAGCATTTAAATGGAAAGGTTGAGAATCACACTACACGCATTGGACACCAAATCTCTTCGATCAGTTATTTAACATACTGAAGCAAATTATACAAACCAGCAGGACCCGTCATGTGTCGGAAGTCTATGCATAACAAGGGATACACAGAAGTGCCCAGTATGTTTTTATTCTGCAATTTTTGTCAATCAAGCTGTTCTTTTCCCTCTATGGACTATTTCCTGATCTCTGGTCTTTAGGATAGGAAGCTTCATTTCTATTGATCCACCAACAATAGACAAGGAGGATTTTGTTGTACATTGGGTTGTACTTTGTCCAAACTTTGCTAAGCACAAGAATCAAGTTAATAATGCATGCAAATAGCCTGTTGTAGAGAATCATGGAAAAACTTCTGCCGGGATTGACAGGGTTGGAATGCCTTGAATATTTAAGCCATTATATGGCTGGCTCTTTTATGTCAAATCTAAATGTGTATATTATCAGCAGTGTGTCCTTAATTTATTTAGGAAACAATCCTGAAATGATGCCTCTTGCATTTGTTTTACCTTATCCAGGCTGGAGGCAATAAGCACACAATGAATGACCATCTGCACGTCGGGAATCACCAGCAGATCCACGTCCAACAGCTGTTTGAGGAGAACAGCAACAAACGGACAGTGTTGACTGCACAACCCAACGGGTTGACACCTGTTGGTAGAGCAGGTCTGGCCATGCCGGAGAAGCAGCAAGAAAGCAGCCAGTGTCGACAAGGCAGCTCAACTTCCATCAAATCAACTGAAAGCAAACCTAAGCCAGCGCCTTTGACTCCTGAGCAGGGCATGAAACAGTACATGTCAAAGCTTTCAGTGTTTGAACACCAAGAAATCTTCAGCTACCCTGAGGTCTATTTTATAGGTCCAAATGCGAAGAAAAGACAAGGTGTAGTTGGAGGGTCTAACAATGGAGGTTATGACGATGATCAGGGCTCCTATATTCATGTGCCCCATGACCATATATCATATAGGTATGAGGTACTAAAGGTTATTGGTAAAGGCAGTTTTGGCCAGGTGGTGAAGGCCTATGACCACAAGAACCACCAGCAGGTGGCCCTGAAAATGGTGCGAAACGAAAAGCGATTCCATCGCCAAGCAGCAGAGGAAATTCGCATTCTGGAACATTTGCGCAAGCAGGATAAGGACTCCACCATGAATGTCATCCACATGCTGGAGAACTTTACATTCCGCAACCATATCTGCATGACGTTTGAGTTGCTCAGCATGAACCTCTATGAGCTCATCAAGAAAAACAAGTTTCAGGGCTTTAGTTTGCCACTAGTGCGCAAGTTTGCACACTCCATCTTACAGTGTCTGGACTCCCTGCACAAAAACAGAATTATTCACTGCGACCTCAAACCTGAGAATATCCTTCTGAAGCAGCAGGGGCGCAGTGGGATAAAAGTGATCGACTTCGGCTCTAGCTGTTATGAGCATCAACGGGTCTACACTTACATACAGTCACGCTTCTACAGGGCCCCAGAGGTCATTCTGGGTGCTCGATATGGGATGCCAATTGATATGTGGAGCTTAGGTTGTATCTTAGCGGAATTACTTACAGGGTACCCTCTCTTGCCTGGAGAAGATGAAGGTGACCAACTAGCATGTGTCATAGAGCTGTTGGGTATGCCCTCCCAGAAGCTACTGGATTCATCAAAGAGAGCAAAAAATTTTATCAGTTCGAAGGGATGTCCCCGTTATTGCACAGTCACAACCTTACCTGATGGATCAGTGGGGTTGAATGGGGGAAGGTCACGTAGGGGCAAACTCAGAGGTCCACCAGGCAGCAGGGACTGGGTGACAGCACTCAAAGGCTGTGATGACCCACTCTTCTTGGACTTTCTAAAACAGTGTCTAGAGTGGGACCCGTCCCTGCGTATGACCCCTAGTCAGGCCCTCCGCCACCCATGGCTCAGAAGACGCTTGCCAAAACCTCCCACTGGGGAGAAAACCACCGTAAAGCGGATCACTGAGGGTACTGGTGCTATAACTTCAATCTCCAAATTACCTCCCCCTTCTGGCTCAGCCACAAAGTTAAGGACTAACATGGCACAAATGACTGATGCCAATGGGAATATACAACAAAGGACAGTGTTGCCAAAATTAGTCAGCTGAACACTACTTTTTTTTTCTTTTAAATGATGATATTGGAAATTGTTATTGATTTTGAAAAGCTGAGCATTCAGAAGCATGTTTTTTTAGGAATGAGAGTCATTAATGCATATACACCATTAATGAACTGCTTTGTAGCAGATTTAGTTGGATTTTTTCTAGGAAAGCTCAAATGGCCAAGAAAGGGGGAACAACACTTTAAAGTTTTTATCTCAGGACTTTGCTGAATGTTGCTTTGAAGGAGCAGTCTGGTTCTACAATCTGGTCTATAATAACAGAAAGTCCCACTTTGGTTTAATACCTACATATTGTAGCATAACAAAGTAAATGGCCTTGCCACTATGAAGTAATGGTACATTGTTTTGTGTGCTTCTGAGAATTTAATCACCACCCTCAGATCCTGTCAGATAAATAGTGTGTTAAAGGTTAAAAATGCATTTACTAAAAGCTATTCGATCTGAGACCTGTTGCATTGCAGCCTAATGTTGTCAATATCAAGGCAAGATAATTTTATAAAGCACTCTAAGAGACTATGTAAGGGAAACAGGTAAAATGGAGAGTGGATGTTGCAGACTGTAATGAGGTAGCAAAGGGAATCAATGTTTACATGATAGACTTGGTATGTGCCTATAAATCTCTTGACATTCCTTAAAGACATTAAATGAGGAAAAAAGAGTGTCTAGATTGATGGCAAGTTTAAAGGAATTTATGCGACTAAATGGGAGACGATACTCAGGAGTACTTGACACTCATGTAATTATAAGCTATTCGCTGGAAGAATTGCTTTTGACAGTGTACTGTCCTGGAAGGGGAAAAAAACTTTGGTGCTTTACCTTTTTTATGTATGATGTTTTTTATATCTTGAAACGTAACGCTTATGGAACAAAACGGTGTTGTGTAATCAGTTGAGTGAAGACTTAGTTTGCAGATTAGGTCAAGTTCAAAAATTTACTTTTTTTGGTCTTGTCTCTAAAATGAATGCTTTTTTTGCTGTGATTAGGACTAAGAATTTAAGAATAGGAAAGCAGAACATTGCATTTACTTTAATGCAAGCAAGTAATCATGCATGATAAACATTTGAGATGGACAAGGTTATATCAGAGTATGTCACGATTGAAGTCTTGAAACAAATTTATAACCACAAAGACAAGATGGCAACATTGCATATCATCATATTGTTTCATAATCATTGTGTGGACTTGCTAATATGAGGCCAGAGTTAAAATTCTTAAAGGTTGTTCCCTTTTTAAAAAATAATGTTACAAATAAGTTATTGATAACACTTTTCCCCCAAATCCAAACCAGTTGGATTTGAAAAAGAATATTTCTCTTTAGAACACAAAGACTGGCCATTTTTGTAGCATTTGTGATATGGAAAGAATAATTTGACTGACATGGGTGTAAAAGCTTAGTAAGTTTAACTTATTTACTTCATTTTATTGTGTCAATGAAGAGCTAATATAGGTGGAACCAGTGGAGGTGGCTTGTGTATCAATGGATTGATTTACGGTGCAATGCACAAAAAATATATCTGCCACTACTTTGAAATCCTACTCTAGCAGGGGGTAGTCCTGCTTAATTTCACCCAGTCATGGATTGGGGGTGTGGAAGGGGTCAAACTATGGGCTGTCAGGGAGACCAGCAAAGCTGTAATGCTCATGTTGATCCCTCCTCCCCCACTAGAGGCTGGCACAGTGCCCACCAGGCCTACTGCACACTGCACAGGGCCTAAGGCCCTTTTGGACACCCATAGTGCTTTACAAATGCAGACATTACCTGCCAACATCAGCAGGCATTTCACAATGTACTTTACACTGTTTTTATTGTTCTGTGAATTGACAGCAGTGTGGAGTAATTGTGCCCTTAGGTTTCATACAATGTGCCTTTGGTAATCAATGCCATTCATTTTATTTCAAACAACATCTCTCCTTTCCGTTTACTTTGAAAGACTCATGGTGATTCTCTTGCACATGTTTGAGCGTTGCCCAAAGATTGGCTACTTCCCAAACCTTGTTAAATGGGACTTGGGAACAACTGGCCGCACAGTAGAGGTTGTATGCAGTTCAGACACACACTTTTTTCTACTATGATTTGAGAGTAAACAAATAACTTTAGGCCCTTTTTCCACCAGGGTTGTCTTAGTAAGAGACAACAATCACTGACATAGAACAAGTGTCTTCACCACTGCATGCATGTTATCTTAACATCACAAGTATTCAAGGTGATACATTTGGTTGATTTTATTTCAATAGAAATGAGAACACATTTTAATATTTTACCTCAGACTGTTGTGATATTCTTGTACTTTACGAATCCAGGGCATTTGGTACATACCAAAGTGCATTCCTTTCTGTGTTAGTGGTTATGTGGGAAAAGAAGCCAGATTTTCTCTTTTTACCTGCTCTGTGGAGAGGGAAGGATGCTTGAGCTCTATTAGACAGTCACATCACCTGTTAAAATGTCTGACAGATGTAGCATACCTCCAAATCTCCTGTTATTTGACATGGCTGGATGTATCTTTTGAGCAGTAAAAACTGCCACCCCATGAAATACAGTTAGTAAGTTGTCATCCTTGTGTGCAATACTGTGGTAGCATTGTTGGGGAAAATCAAACCACATGTCTGAAAGTTACATTTTAAAAGGATATGCTTTTTACAGTTTTTAAATGTATGCCCCAACTCTTGAATCTAGCTACCCACTGTCAGCTTCATTTTTTTAAATCAGATCTTTAACAGAGGAAAAAAGTTGGCAATGTTTATATTCAGCCACAGAAATGTACTGTACATATGTGAATTTGTTGAGAATTCGATGTGGATGTGTACATATGTATAATGTTTTCAATTCGTGAAATGCTGCTGAAAACACTACATATATTGCTGTAGTGGGGGTTTAATGTTGGCGGCCAGTTTAATGATACTGTATGTATTGTACAGCTGATGGAAGAAGAGTTTTTTTCTAGTGATCATTTGTTAAATTTTACTGTGTGGCTGAAATATATTAATAAAAGTTTTAATGTCAATCTTTACAAAATGCGGTTTGTGGTGACATCTCTAAGCAATATGAATAAACTAAAAGCTAAGCTAACTATGTTTATACAACACCGTTTTCAACTAAAAATTGAAAAGTTTTGGCCATTCATTTACACAACAACGGTGTTTTGAAGGCCTAAAAAAATGATTTTTTTTGAAAATGCTAACGTTATTATTTTCTGTGTAAACTACAAAAAACGCTAATTTGTGAAAGCAGTGACGTCATCCACATGCGTATTACAAGTTCAGTCTATAGGTGCATAGTTTTTCTTTACGAAGTGACATCGCCAAGATGGAGTCAGTTAGTCCAATCAAGTCACCTGCTTTGCCATAGAAAAAGATACACAAATGTTGCCAATTTAGCGACTTTTCAGACCCCTTTAGATACTAGCAACAAATCTAGTGACTTTTTGGACTGCTGGTTAACATGTAGTCGGTCATTATATAACACTCTTTCTGTTGTCTTGACGGAAAATATGTAAATGAGAACAGCTTTATTGGATATTTGGCAATGTTTTTTAATATTTTAAAATAAAGTATGTGAGTACAAATTAGGAGAGAATACGTGTAAAGTACTGACGAGTTGCTCATTATGTCGTTAGTTGGCAACACCGCACATAATTTTGGCCTGTTGTCAAAAGAAGATCTGTTGAAAGGGCTGTAAAAGGATCTGGGCAGCCAGTAGTACATAGTTTACAAATTAAGGGAATTAATGTTCCTCCTTGGAACCTCAGATTGACAGTTGATTTCCAGGCAACATTTGAGTTTGATAGTTCAATATAATAACATTCATCCATTTTTGATTAATATTAGCAATGGCTAATAAGACTGGGGGAGAAGAACTTCTGCGCATGTCAGCATTATTGATAAATCTACAGTAATACAGAAATCCAGGACTGTGTAGTGAGCCTTTGCTATCTTTATCGTGTTTTATTAATACCGAATACTGTGTGTGTGCACGACCTAGTGTTTTCCTTAAGGGAACTTACTTCAGGGGCAGAGAGAGATGTCGTCCATGCAACAACCATGCAAACACTCCATGTGTGTGCTATTAATAAATGGTTCAAATATTGAGGATCTATAATCAAAGTTGTTTTACCGGTAACAAGCAACACAAAATCACTAATGAGCAGTAGCATGTTCTACGTTTTAGAGATTTGGACATTGTGTGCATGGGTGCATTTATTATTTACAGGAAGTTCAGGAACTCTCACCTATAAGTGGTAAGACCAACTATTGACTATGCATTTCCGCTAATGTCCTATTCTGAAGCAATAAACAAAATTGATGCCAGCAGTATTCTAGATAGTGCAAATGAATGGTCCATTGCAAGTGGAGAGAACTGAAAGGTGCTTCTTTATCCTATTCTATGTTCACATCAGCTATAGTATGATGTCCCAATATGTTAAATGTGCTTTTGATGGAAAGTCCTTTTGGTTAATACCAGCAACCAGTCATTAATTCTGCATTGTGGTAGTTTTCTGAAGCAGAGAAATCCTGTCTTCACTCTCTAACTTTAATAAAGTTGGAGGATGTCTTGGCATCTCTAAATGTCTTGTCTGTAGTGCTAATGAATTCAGTGTTGATTCTCTAAAAAAATTCTCAGAGAGCACTGAGAATTTGATGTGTGCTGGGTCTTTTATAAGACATTAGCAGGAAGTTGTGTTGCTGTCTTTGCCAATTATGAAAAAAATAATTAAGACTATTAATAGACTTTACAAATACTTTACATTGCTGATAGATTGAGCTGTTAGTGGATTGATCAGTTCCAACCACATGATACCTTTTCTTCTTCTACGTCACAATAACAATCATGCATACTTTTGAGTCTGTGCATGATCTCAGGAATTTAAAATAGTCTTGCCTTAACTTCTAAGCCATTCATCTACAGCTTTGAAGCCCATACAATTCATCTAATAGCCTTTCAGGTTATTTAAGGTTAATATTACTTTGCCTTATACTGCCAACAATCAACTACTTCATAGTTTGAATAGAAAAAATATCTACATAGCTTGAATATATTCCTTGTAGAGTGCATAAAACACTAAAATTAAGGGTTTAGGTTCAACAATAAATTTGTTGCTGTGTAGAACTCTTATGGTACTTTAAAGACTCAAAAAGTTCTTAAAGGGGAACTTGGCAACTATTTCAACTTATTAAAACCGTTTAGAAATCATTTGGATGGGTAAACCTGTTCCAGTGAAAATGGTGACTTTCCCCGCTCCCCCTAGCGTTCCCAGGCGGAAAACCAACGTTGCTACATGGGGACTAACGTCCCGGTAAGTTGGAAATAGGAAGTCTCGTGTGAAGCGAGAACGAGCGAGAAACACAAATGCTTTGCGGCAATTCGACATAAACCCCCCCTCAATGTGTATGATGTATTACCCACCTCGGTAGATTTAGCTCCACACAATGAAGTTGGCCGGCTCTGATAATAAAAAATGCACATGAGCAGCGGTAGAAAGGGGGAGGAGGGTGCCGCAAGTGAGTTTTTTTTTATTGTGAAATATACGACCCACAGTTGTTGGGAGAGCTCGTTGAGAAAACATGTGACCACAAAAGTGAAAATCAGTGAGGAAATGGCTAGAGTTGCCAAGTTCCCCTTTATTGTAGCATTATAGGTTCTTCCGATCAGTGTTTTAAAAAATACTGTTTTGTATTACCGTTTCCTTGATTTGAAAACTTTTCTCTATATGGCCATTTCATGCTGTCCAGGAATGGGTTAAAGCTAGCAACCTTGCTTTCAGAATATGAGCACAACTGAACAAGAGAAAACCACAACATGACTGTGAACAAAAGCAAACCTTCCAGTTTATTTCAGGCCAGCTAAACGACTCATGAAATAAAACCGAGTCAAATACATCAGCATAACAGGAGGCAGAAGGGATTTTCTGTCTCCATGCAGTTTTCTGTGGTTTTGGCTTATTGGCCTTCCTTTCGTTTTTGCTGGGCAAGCGAGTGTGGGAAGAATGCCCATGTGATAGACCTCTGTAAACAAACAGATCTGGTGATGTCATGCCACTGGAATGCAGAGGAATGCATTTTACAGACTGAGGGTACCGGGAGTATTTCCCCAGAGAGAAGGAAAATGATCCATCACTTGCCTCCTCCATTTGATCATATCCCATAAAATTTCTTAAAAGTAAATAAGTTTTAAGTGTATAAAATGTTGTTAGAATTTTTTTAAACATATATATTGAAGAAACATTTTTGGATGTACGCAAGTCGACTTACGCCAAAAGAGTAACACTTGACGGTGTATGACGTAGGAGTAGCGGAAGCTTTGATGCCTCTCGCAGTTCAAACAAAAAGGTCTGGGCAACAAACTCAAGCTCCTCCGACATTTCTCTTTAAAATTTCTCGTTTTGGACTTCTAATTCGTGACTGGTGTATTGTTTTGCTCTATCCTCTGTGCTTCTGTGTTTGTCATTACGTTGTGCGTCAGGTCAAAGTGTACTCTTTCGCCGTAAATCGATGCGTATGGCCGGTTATTTTATTCGATAAAGTTTTAAATATGGATATTTTTCAATTCACTTCAGAAGGCCTTTATTAACCCCCCCTTTGGAGCACTTTTATCATGGATGGATGCACTTTGATGGACTTCAAAAAATATAAAGCCATTCACTGCCATTATAAAGCTCTGAAGAGCCAGGGATTGTTTTTATGTAACACTGATTGTATTGGTCTGAAAGAAGAATGTCATTTACACCTAGGATGACTTGAGGGTTAGTAAATCATTGGCTAATTTTCAATTTTGGGGGAACTATCCCTTGAAGAAACCAAGTTTAACTTTTCAGTGTTTCGTATTTAGTTCCACGAGGCACAGCATATGACTTATTACAGTATTTACATATTTATGTTCTATTTCCTAGCCTTGTCTGGATTGCGCACTTATCCATGGACATTCACGCATAAGTAACTGTAACGAGGTTCAGTTGTTCTGGGAAGAAGGAGGAGGGAACCGCCGAACATTCAAAGACTTTCTTTTTCAAAATAAAAACAAATACAAAAGGAACCGCCAGCAGCCCCTCGCGGATGACTGCTGGGTACCCAAAAACAGAAATAAAACACATAATAAAATTAGGCCTGTTGCTCTCTCGATCTTCAACGTCGTCGCTCCTCCTTTTATGCTTCCACTCCTCCGTGAGAGATGCGAGACCAGTGCGTCTCACAGATGTCATTCATTAACACTCACACCACCGGCCTCGCACCGTTCTCCAGCATCCCTCGGCCTCGTCCTGCTCGCCACAGTAACTATTATGCTGTTCATGCTGCCAGCCAAATGGTTCTTTGCCCTATTGGGCCACAAGGAGCAGGTTTTCTTAGAAGCGGAGTAAATAAGGCTTCTGTGGGAGGGTCTCACAGAACTTTGAGCTGGAAGGAGTGCAGCTCCTCTCCATTGAAGTTAGTCTATCTGCATGATTATGAACACCCTTAGAAGCCTTTCGTCAGACAGCACCTGATACCACCCTTGCTTGATTCTCTGCCATAAACCTCTAGAGTGCCATTCAAAACACCACCCGCATACGGCACTTCTTAAGCCTTGTTTATACTGGCGCAATGTATTGCTAAAACACATTACAAAGACTGTGAACTGTGAAGTACTGAATTGTGGAGTTAGACCGTTAAACAGTTTTTCACCATTGATATTTTACGGATTTTTTGGGCGGGGCTAAAAGGGTACTCGATGACGCACTGGAGTGCCTGAGCTCCTGGCCCCGCCCCTAGCTGATGACGCACTGGAGCCCCTGAGGCTGGCCGCTCCTCTAACAATATAAATAGAGCACATTCGCATCAGTTTGCCGCTCAATCGTGAGTTACTGTCAGTATTATTAGTTACTACAGCTTACAGTTTGCTAGTTAGCTATGTCTTCGTCACGGAAATGCGTACTATCTGGATGCGATCACGTACAAAACAGATCGGTGTCCTTATTTAAATTTCCAAAATACGATCACATCAAGAAGAGGTGGATTAATTTTGTGAAGAGCCACCTTGATGGAGAGCTGAGGATCACCACCAAAACCCGCCTCTGTAGTGATCATTTTACACGGGATAGTTTTATAGACTTTCGTCGGAGACAACTGGGATTCACTGATTATCCGCTGTTGTGTTTCTGGTGAATGGGCCCGAACGACTATCTCCCGCCTCGGCCTTCATTCTCCCATCGCGCCGACAACTGGTGACATCATCGGCAGTGCGTGCCCACCAATGAGTGTTAGTTGCCTTGTGCGCTTATGTTATAATTAACCTAATAAGCTGCTAAGAGCCTCCATTCCGGCTGTAGCGGGTGACAGTCGATTGTGGCGACTGCAGCTTTCCCACGAGTGGGTGTGGTTTCACCGCACCCAGCGGACACGCCCCCAGCGTTTGAAAGCAGAGACTACTGCTCATTTTTTCAAGATTCTTGATAGCTTATTTTATGTACTTGCCGGCTTTTTTATCATTCAAATTTGGCTGGGTGTCTAATAACACCTTTTTCTGTGATATGACAAACTCAGAACACATACTTAATTTTGACTTTACAGGGACTTTAAGATGAGAAAAAAATGTATTACAAGTTTTCTGTAATTTAATGTTTAAATATGCAAATGAGACATTATCTAATTAAATATGCGCTAATTTGCATATATTTAAAAAAACGAAATCTGAGTATTGGATAAAGCCAGGTTCAAAATTATTTTTTCATTGTGTTCACATATTAGATGGGAACAAAATTACAGAGGGATTTATGGATATCTACTTTTGTTATCCTGTAAATCAGAATATACTGCCAAAAGCCTTAAAAAAATGATTTTCGATATGTTTTTTGGAATAAAATGTTATATAAATCAGATTAGGAATAATATATTTACAAATCCCTCTGTAAATGTCTTCATAAAATAACTAGGTACAAGACTGGACAGTTTGGTGTATATAGGTGCTACTGAAGTGGAGATTTCGGACTTGGAGTATGAAAGAGAAAAGTCATTTTGAGAAAACGGGCTTTAAATATTTAGCATCAGCCAATGAGATTGCGCATTTAGAGTAAAATCCCCCCTTTTACTTTCGCGATTGGTTGCTGATAAAAAGGAAATGACCATATTTGGATCCGGCAATATTGTTCAGGAGAGAGAGAGCTTTCTAACGGTGTGTGTGATGACAGGGTGAAGATCGCGGAGCAGAGGGATGATTTATAACGACAACTTTTGATGAATTTATGAGAAATCTACAGACGCAAACAGACAACATGTAGTAAAATAAAGACCAAAATGTGTATTTCAGACTTTTTTTCACCAAAAGTCTGAAAGAAGACATGTTACTGAAGACAAATATCCCAAAATCTCAAAATTGACCAGTGGAAAAAAAAACAATGTTTTTGCCTGCCGTGTCTAGCCTTAATTGAGAGTGAGGAGTCACGTGCCGATTTGGGCGGGGTCTGAGCCAGTCGGCCATGATGGTAGGAAGGCTATCGGTTGCTAGGGGTAACGCCTTCAAAACTTCACAGAGGCGCGACTAAACATTCCAGAGCTCTTTAATGTTCGCGCATTTATTATTTTCGGGCATTTATTATTTCGGCGGGACACAGACGGATCTACGAATACGAGAAAGAAAAGGAAGAAAGTAAAGCAATGCAAAAAGATAAGGCGAAAGAAAACGGACCTTACAGGAACAAGCTCATACCAAGCGCAAAACAGTGGTATTTGGAGAAGCAGCATCAAGATATTTGTTCTTTTGCACTAATAACAGTATTATTATTACTTATGTTGTCCAAATATATATATATATATATATATATATATATATATATATATATATATATTCAGTTCTCAATAAATATTAAGCCATATCAAGTTGTTTCAAGCATTTATTTCAAAGAAATAAAAAAGTAATGAACAAGGCACTCAAACAACAATTTTGCACATGTTCGTTAAAGCACAGCAAACATAGCCTGGCAAGCCAGACCTACATCAAGATGTAGGTCTGGGAACTCACAATTGGCATACCTCAATCCGAGGGGCGGGATAAACAGTTGTCTTTCAAATTCCCTCTGCACGCAATAGGACAGCATCAGCGCTACAACCAACCACAGCAACGAACGGCTGTGGCTGAGTGAGTCCCATGCGTTTTTCCACCAGCGGAGCTAGTTGATATATTAAACTTTTGCCGTATCCGGTTGTCAAAACTCCGTTCACATCTTCCTTTTTAAGAATGACTTAAGTGACGTTCTCTTAACTCCAAGTCATCCAGAGTCGCGGCCAAAGCCGATTCGAAAGACCGCTGTTCGCCAGCATCTTCTATGTTTTCAAGTAGCAGGGAACTCGCCTATAGAAATCAAGCGGAACCGTCACAACTCTGCTGCCGTCATTATGTTAAGCCCGCCCACCAACTCTATACACGATGTGATTGGCCTGACCAGAGTTTGGTTTTTCCAGCTCGAATGCCAACGGAGAGTTGCTAGACCACACTTTGCTGCAAAATAATTTTTGCTGCCGATAGGGTGCGTCTAGATTTATAGGCTACAGCAAACAGTGACAATCTTATCAAAGGCATCAGCCAACCAAGCAATCCAGCGTCTCCTCGTCAGGTCAGAGACTTGCTCTCCCTGATGCTGTGTCCATTTCGGAAACCTAAAAAACTGTATTCCATTGTTCCTATGTTTTCCATATGTATCGTCTGAGTTACTGGAGCAGTTTTTGTGACTTCCAGGCATGGTAAAACAGTGCGGAATTGCAAGAACCTCCTCTACTACCGAGTTAACAACACACGTAAACAATCATGTTTTGCCGCCGGGATCCTTCCAACATGGCGGAGAGGGGAGGGGATCTGTACCATGACGACAACTCCTCACTCTCAATAGTAGTTTATTAATTGCTGAAATTCATATAAAAATGAGTAATAAATGCAATAGGTTTATTGTACAACTCACTTTATGTAAACTAGTTAAACAACTGAAGCCTTATTGAAGAGTGTTTAAACCTTAACTTCATCAGCAGGTCTTACTTCTGCTATTTTAGGCTTATTTTGTAAATGTAAGCAGTTACTTTAGACAAGTGCAAACTGGGTGGTTAATACAAATGTGTTCCTATTCACAAAACGATGTTAGCGATGTTACAAAAAGTGCCGTGCACACCGCCAGGCGAAATGGGGTCTTGCGCACCCAAGGCGCACGACCGCCCACACCGCAATGACGCCATTTTTGCCGTGCATGCGCACCTTCGCGCTCCTGCGGACGCGTCGAGTATAAACAAGGATTTATGTGTTTTCATGCACCGCACAGTGCTTTTCTTGCACCAAGAAATAAGATGGACACAAAAATCTACCATAAAAGAAGTTATATTATGTTTTCAATCCAGGTCTTCCATACCACATGAGTTTAATTTCTGCAAGCCCTATTTCTGTTTTGAGTTTTACTGTCTCTAATGTGTGTGTTTTTTTAAATCTGCTGAACGTCCAGTTTAATTTCTGGCATTGGATCAGTATATGCAGCTAATCTTCATCAGCAGGCACTGTCATCAGCAATGATGACAGCTGATTTGAGGGTCGGGGAGGTTTCTCTTTTGCTCTGTGTTTATGTAAATGTTAATTATTAAGCTCTGTTTTCCCCCATGTACTAAAATCTGAATTGTGAAAATCTGAAAATCTGAATTGAAACTGGTAATGAAGATTTTTGGAAATACAGCATTGCAGTTTCATTCTGGGTGATATATAAGATATTTATAAGTTATTGTTTTTGCCATGTTTAATAAAACTGCCTGAAAAACCTTCTTTTTGAGATATGAAATTCAAACACTTAAATTAACTGAATATGAATCTTAACAAATGTAAATGTGTTTTTCAGAATTGTGTTGATGCCATCAATACAAATAACTACTCTTAAGTGGTGACAGGATAATTAACTCTTGATAGTAATGGAGAAGCAGCCTCTACCATCTTCATCACCATATTAGGAATGTGAGAGACTGAGACTGCCATGATAAGTCAGTTTAGTTAAAGCCATGCTATTTTCAGCCATCAGAATCCCAGAGAGAGAAGACGAGCAGCTTTGAATCAGGGGATCAGTGTGCCTGCATACAAGTGCATACATCTTGACTTGTGATTGGGCATGCTGGGATAGCTATGTTTCTTTGAGCAGTCTCTCTATTGTTCTAGACTGCAAAAAAAAAAGAAAAAAAAAAAGCAATAGTTATAATCAAAAACATTATGGCAAAACAATGCTAAAGCATTTGGATATTTGTTAAAACACTGCTTTAACTATAATTATTAGATGCAAACTACCATGATCTCCACTTGCTCTATTACTTGCTCTATTTCATTTTAATACTATGTAAAATATCTCACTGTATTGACAAAACGGTTTCTTCATGGCTTAGCACTGCAGTCGATTGAAAGGTTAGAAGAAGGGGGAGCTTTTTGCGATTGACCATATCATAACAGAGGAGATGAAAGGTTTATAAATGTGTGGATGAGCACTTTCCAGCATCATTGGAAGTCTATCAAATCCTTTATGGATAGAGATGTGCTGTATCAGCTGGCTGAAGATGATGTTCAAGCAGTTAAGATTCACATTTTTCATCGAATGCAAACTGTAAGTTGTATATTGTTTTCCTATCAGCACGGTAATTATATGTCCCAAACGAGATTTGGCTTTGGCTCTTATATGCTGCACTAACAAGTAATATCACAGTCACCATGTTTTTAGTTGAAGTCCCTGCAGTTTGACATCATCTTTATGTAGGTACCGTTAAACTTATGTTAAACTTGTTTTGTTCAGCTTATCTGACAGATTCAGTTTTATTTAATCATGTAATGATTTAGTTGTATTCTTTTTTTATATATATAATTTATTTATAAACCTTTTCAAAGTATTAACAGAAAGCTTCATACAATTAAAGTTAGAATCCCCCCCCCCCCATTATAACCCTTACCGCCGAAATAATTAACCATACATTACATACAAGATAAGACAACAATAGTAGTAATAATCACAATTAAAAAAAAAAAATATATATATATATATATATATATATATACCAGTATATATATATATATATATATATATACATACATACTAATAATCACAATTAAATATATATATATACATACATAGCCAATAATTAAATGTCTGACATATTCGTGGTCTGTACATAATTATATGCCCCCCCCACAAGAATGATAGTATGGGTTTATTTACGAAACAGAAAAATGTTTTTGGGAGAAAAACTGGAAGTGACTGAAATAAGTATACGAATCTAGGTAAGATATTCATTTTTATACCATTTACTCTGCCTGCTAGAGACAAATGTAATGCATCCCATCTCTGAAGATCAGACTTAACAATTATGAGTGGTAAAAAAATGTTTGCATATAAACTTGAGAAAGTACGAGTAATATGAGCAAGAGGGTTAATCAGGAAACATTCACTTTTAGAAAGGTTAAGTTTGTATCCTGAAAAACTGCCAAAAACAGATAGCTTCTGCACTACTTTTGAAATGTATGACAAAAGGTCATCCACATATAAAGAAACCCTGTGTTCCATCCCCATTCGATCAATGCCCTGTGTAGATTGCAAGGATTTAAGCATAATAGAAAGTGACTCTATCGCTAATGCAAAAAGAAGAGGGCTTAAAGGGCAACCCTGTCTTGTGCCCCTTAATATTGGAAAAAAAATTGTGAACGTATTTTGTTTGTTATAACAGATACTTTAGGGTTAGAATACAGCAATTGGACCCAGGATATAAATTTTGGGCCAAAACCAAATTTTTCCAATACTGCGAATAGATATCTCCACTCCACTCTATCAAATGCCTTCTCTGCATCCAGGGATACCACCACTTCCGGGGCCTCCATGGATGCAGGAGAATACAAAATACCAAGAAGCCTCCTTAAGTTGGTAAATGAGTGTCGACCCCTAATAAAGCCTGTCTGATCTGGGGATCTTATTTCTGGTATAACAGTATCTATTCTAGAGGCCAACAATTTGGCAAGAATTTTAACATCAACATTTAGCAAAGAGATTGGCCTGTAGGAGTTGCACTCTAGTGGATCTTTTCCAGGCTTCAGAATAAGTGTAAGAAATGCTTCTGTGAGAGACTTTGGCAATTCCATATTGTTTAAAGAATTCTCAAACATTTTCAGGAGAAGCGGGGCTAATTTGGGAGCAAAAGCTTTATAAAATTTGACAGGATAACCGTCGGGGCCAGGGGTTTTGCCATTTTGCATTGCATTAATAGAATCTAAAATCTCTTGCAGCTCAATTGGCTGTTCTAATCTTTCTTTATGATCTGGATTAATTGTCTGGATATTCAGGTCATTCAAAAAGGTTGACATACCTGATATATCCCCACGAAATTCTGAAGTATATCAATTTGAGTACAATTTTTTTTTAAGTTTCATTAATTTCTTTAGGATCCACTGTCAATTGTTGCGATGTGTTGCGAATCTGTGGAATTAACCTGGAAGCTGATTGACACTTTATCTGATGTGATAATAAACAGCCCGCTTTTTCCCCATGTTCATAAAAATTCCCTTTAGACCAAAGCAGATTTTGTTGAGTTTTTTCAATTGATATCTGAACATATTGTGCTTTAATTTCCACTCTCTTTTTAAGCAGTTCTTCAGAAGGGGATAGAGAAAGATGTTGATCTAATTTTTCTATTGAATCAATTAATTGTTGTAGGTTTGCATTTTTCTTTTTATGTACTTTCTTATGAATTAGAATCGCTGTTCCTCTTGCTTTACTCTTGAAGTGGGAATGAAAGATTTGACCAAATTCAGGGTTTTTTGAGTCTCATATGGTCTGCTACCTGTAAATACATTTCTTGCAGAAATGCTATTTCAGAATTTAATTTTTTAAGATGAGCAAAGATACAAGCCTTTTTATTTGGCCCATTCATTCCTGTAACGTTCCAGCTAGTGAACCGAATGGTAGACCCTCCTATACTATTTGAATCACACATTAATCAATCGATAGGTTATAAAATAATAATGAATAAGATGACCACGTCTCCAATGCATGACCAGCAAGTAAAGAGAAAGGCAAAAAACAAAAACAAAAACCAACAACAACAACAACAAAAAACATTAGGCGGTTACCCTCCCAACCCTGAAGAAACTGAACTTTTCCTATATTTGCCTCAAGAACAGAGACAAATTGCAGGCCTTCATTATCAAACCCCCAGTAATCCCTCAACTGACTTAAAAACCATTCCAACCTCTAGGGAGCAACCCAACCTTTAACATTATTAAACATTCTCAGTGTGTTAAAACGCTTTTGTGAGTAAAGTCTTAACTAAGTGGGTTAGTATCAGTCTATGTCACAGAACCATCAGCTTGTTTGAGTTAAGTTTAGAACAACAAACTATTTGCAAAACCACAACAATTTTATATATATATTGTAGCAATGTTCAGGGAAGAAGGAGGCGGAACCGGCGAACATTCAAATAAAATTTATTAAAATAAAACAAACCCAACTAAAATACCGCCAGCAGTCCCTCGCGGATCTCTCACGGAGGCTGTTATGTTTATTTTGGATAAGCCAGCAGCCCCTCGCAGACGACAGCTGGCTAAAATAAAACACAAATACAATAAAACAAAACTCAACTAAAATACAGGCCTGTTCCTCTCTCGATCATCAACGTCGTCACTCCTCCTTTATGCTTCCACTCCTCCGTGAGAGATGCGAGACCGGTCTGCTCACAGGTGTTGCTCATTATCAATCGCACAACTGGCCTCGCGCCGTTCTCTCACGTCCCTCGGCCGTCCTGTTCGCCATATATATATATATATATATATATATATAAAACCACACACACACATACTGTATATATAATAATAATAACAATAAATCAGATAAATAAAAGAACTGGTCTGAAAGTGTTTATACCTTTTTCAAATTATCCGTCTCAAGAAAAAAAACTCAAAAGGAAGACCTTGAGCTTAAAAAATTAAATACATAATCCAGGAAATCCTAAACATTGATATGTTGATCGTAGAACTGTTTCGCCTCCTCCGATGTGTTCAATATGAAAGTTTCATCATTAAGAGTCACTCTCAGACGGGCCGGGTAGAGCAATTGGAATCGAATGTTTTTCTGGTAGAGTGATTGCTTGATGCCATTGTAAGACGCGCGTTTCCTTGAAAGAATAGCGCTGAGATCTGGGTAAATTCTGACTGGATTCCCCTTCTATTTAGCCTCATGCCGCCTTGCCCATCGCAGTAATTGCTCCTTTTCTTGGAACCTGTGAAAGCACACCACAAATGGACATGGTTTACGGTCGTCAGCTTGCTTTTGACAGGGTGATCGATGCGCTCTCTCATGTCCCGGCCGGCTTGTCGAAAACCTCCGTGCCCGTCATCTCTAGCCACCTCTCGGCAATGAACGTAGCGGGATCATGACCGTTTTCACTCCCTTCCGGAACGTTCACAATCCTCAAGTTAGCCCTTCACGATCTATTCTCCAAATCCTCAATGCGGTCAAGGAGAGATGTGTTCTGCATTTGCAAAGTTTTTATAATATTTTCGGCCACTGTCAGCTTTTCAAAATTCTCCCCAACAAGGGATTCTGTCGCGGCCAAACGGCTTTGAAAGCCATCCACAGTCTCTCTCAGTGCATTTACAGAGCTTTGTAAAAGACCGATAGATTCCCGAATCAAGTCAGAAATGTCTTCCCTGATACTAATGCGCTGTTTAGTTAATTCAGAAATCAACTGGTCCGTGACAGATTCAAAAGTTTCTGTCATTGCCTGTTTTTCGAGATTGGAGGTGGCGGCAATGGCTGTCAGCTTACCAGCAATGCTAGCAGTAGCTCTCGTGGTTGGTGGGACTGAGGGGTGTGGCTGCTTCTGCTTAGAATGACTCAAAATTCACCCAGCGATGTTCTAAAAGCGTATATCAACAATGACTGACGCTATATGGCGTGTAACAAGTTTAGTTTGACAATGTAGGTCGGGAGCTCTTCTTCCTTCGACCTCACACCTTCATGGCTATACCGGAAATATTGTCGTATTCTTAATCATGCATGCTTTATTGGCTTAAACCAGTTTTGAGTAGCACCGAAAGGTTATATGCAAATAAGATGCATTGAAGTTTGTTTTGTAATCCAGGAACATTTTTCAATCAATGTACAGTCCAACAAAAAGAATCAGAGCTTCCTTGGAAAAGCCTTTTAGTCTGTAGTTGGTTATTTTAAAAGCTCCTCATTTAGTCTTTGGTTGTCTTTTCCTTTGTTGTAGTTGCAAAGCAACAGTTTAGTCAGCGGATAAATCCCTAATGCAATCAGCATTAATTAATGTGGGCAGGTGTCACAGCGTAAGCCATCCATTGGCTTTAGGGCTTGTATGAAGCATTGAATGCGGGAGACACCAGCCTGCAAGTAGCTCAGCATGATGTGACTACTATGTGTTCACTTTATAAAATATCTGTTGTGTGTATGAATGAGTTGTGCAATTCTTATCAGGGGTGGCTGTATATAAAGCACACAAAGATGAAGAATATAAGTAGATAGTCTTTTAATTCAATACTCCAAAGGATACAGAGCAGGAACACATCCACTTAACAAGACGAGACCAGACAAAGAACTGAACAAAACAGGTAGTATGAGTATGAGTATAACACAGACTAATTGAGGTAATGAATGAACCACAGGTGAACGGAATGATTAATCAAACACACTAGGAAACCTGGTCAAATTACAGGGCACACAGGCAAACAAGAACAGAACTGAAAACACAAAGCCAAAACAGAACACATGTGACAGTTCTCTTAACAGGTCTGTGGGGCTAGACTTGGCGGGTGCTGTGAGCGAGGTTTAGATTCTTCACCGGCAGGCATCACAGGATTCAGATTCTTCTACACATGGCCTGCCAATGTGAATGATTCTGTCCCCCTCAGTCATTTGAAATTAAATTAGTGCTTACCTGTTCTTCAAACACAAACAGCAAGCAGCTGTTTCTGTACAAAGGTCCTGCACTGCATGACCCCTTTATATTTAGCCTCAGCCCTGCTATCTGTATGCCATTTTGATCAGGTACATCGGTTCCCTAGCAAGGTTATATGTTTGGCAAGGTTAATGGGACCCTAGGCTGTAAATCAGGTTTAACTGTCAAGAAATATATGATTCTTTGAGATCAATGATTTTAAATTTGACAAACATTCTGATGTAACAATCTGTTTTAATAAAATAACAAATTTATGTATAGTGTCAATATTTTTAGGAAAGATTAACTCTGCTAAAAGCATTGTTTTACTCAGAAACTATAAGCATCTGTCATGCTTGGTAAGCAGAAAATGATGTCTTACTTTCAGGTGAGAACACCCATTCCTCTGATGGAAGCTTCAACTGCAGACAGCTGTTAAAGGGTTAAGCCTAGTTCACACTACATGTTTTTAAAACGTCGGGCTGAACTGTGGGGTTCACACTACATGACTTGCTCTCTGTGAAATCAGGAGTTTTCAAGTGGTTGAGCTGTTCACACCACACGACAAAACGTGATTGATCCGCAACAGGAGGTAACGCACTACACGAGTTTACAACAACTCTGTCACCCAACGATTCTATCTTGTCTACAAACCACGTTTTGACACGAAAAATCACGCAATAAAACGAACCGGAAATGAGGCGAACCCGCACGCGCGCCGAAGAACACAAACACGGCTGCGAATATGGACGTCAGACAGAAACTAGTGCTGCAAACTGTTCGCGTGATGATTTGCTCTGAGAAAAAAAACGCAAAAAAAGAAAAAATAAGAGAGTATGGGCGAGTGGATCCGCATACGTGAACAGCAGGGATTGTCTGTGCTACAGAGAGAGTTGGAGGTGAGTACAGCATGTTTATATCGGAGATGTAGCTGCATGTTTATGTTTGGCTGACGGCAAAAATCGTGTATTTACCCGATGACCTCAACCCATGCCTTGCTCTGATTGGCTGTTGCTCATGACATCAGTGAGGTTGAGTCGTGCGACAGCTCTGGATATCTAGCATGCTAGATATTTTTCTAGGCTCGGCGACGCGTCTGCGAGGCGTCTGAGAGCGTCTTTGATGCGTTGTTGGCTCTTTCATACTAACAGATTGGCGAGCGTTCATCGCCTGCTAATCCCTCGCGATTTGCACGCGATAACACCCTGACCTGTCGGCGAGCTCAACGATTTGCAAATCGGGCTTAAATCGGGCTTAAAATCATGTAGTGTGAACTAGGCTTTAGTAATTACTGACGGAATTTTCATTTTCGGATGAACTATCCCTTTAATGACTTAGCAGAGAAACTCCACAGCCATTTATTAGAGCATTGTAATGCACTCACTATCCCAAAGTAAGTGTTTGCAGAGCGTTTTTGAAGTGGATTTTGAAGTGGATGCTGAAACTAGAGAATGTCTAATGAATGATTTAACTATTTGAAGATGTTTCCGCAGCAGAGACAAGCCAGGCACAGGATCCAGCAAACACATTAGCTAGCCATAATGTCTTACAACTCCTTACCATTTCTCTGTGCTTTTCCAGGTCAGGTTGTGATTATCCTTAGTAGATAAATATATTTCATGCCAATATTTGTTGTCATTCAAAAGAGAGATTACTGTGTTTACTGTTGTTGGGTCCGCCAATACACTAAAAATTAGGACAAAACCACAAATCCCACCTTGCTTTTGCATGAGCATGTTATCCCAAGGATCTCAGCCAGTAAACCACACATGTGTGAGGGCCCTTTTGTTAGAGCTACATGGCACAGGGCCTTCTTTTCATGCCAGTTCCACTCTCTTGTTCTTTCATAATGGATAATGTGTGGACAGCAATGCTGCCAACATGACTCAAACAATAGGTAGACAAAATGGATAGGTGGTCATTTTAGCTGTGTATTTGAATGTTTGTGTGCGTGGATGTACAAAGTACTGGTTGGATAAACCAGTCAAAGATGAGGACACCAATGGGTCATCTGTGCTGTTCTTCCTATAGTTGTTCTCATTCTGTTTTTTCCTTTTTCACCTTGCTTGGTCTGTCATTCAGCCCTGTTTGTTTATTTCACCTCTACATCAACCTCCATTTGCACCTGCCTATCTCTCCCTCTCTCTCTTTCTCTCTCTGCCTGGCCAGCCTCAGCTCCCAAAGCTTCCCATTCTGTTGGCTCAATTTACCCTTCGCAGGGAGTTGATTGACAGGCATTCTGACCAATCATAATCCGCCATCCGCCGAATACGTTATTTTTGTCAGACAAAGCAGTCAGGAGAGTTAGTAGACGGTGTGTACTGACGTCTTTCCATGGTTAAAACAACATTCCTTCTTATGTTCATTCATGTTTATTTGATGCTATACATTAAGTAGAAGGAAGAGATGATCGGTTCACGAGAAACTTTAACTGAGGCTCTACAGCGATCTGTCAGACACATTAAAGAGCCACAAAACGGTATTGTTTAAATTTCATTAATAAATGACCAAATTTGAAAGTTGAGACTTTTTTCATATCAAAAGTAACCTGGTCTGTCCTGTCTGTCAGCGCGTTGTCAGTGTCCTCTCTTCTCCGCGATGTATTTTTCACTGCGTGAGAACATGGTGGGGCGTGAGAGCGGCGTGGCTTGTCGGACATAGCAACTCTAACTAAAGTGACCGTTCGCACTTCTAATACAGACATTTATCAGTACTATTTAATGGTAATGTGTTGCCATTCTCTATCTTACTATGCTCACAGGGTGTTTGAGAGATTAGATTTTCTGCTAGACTTCACTAGCCACACAGCTTCCCACCAAGAGGCCGATGAGGCCCAGGTGTCAGTGTTAATTAACAGCTTTTGAAATAGCCCTTTGGTTCCTGGGCCTGGCTATCAGCGTCTATATAGGGGAGTGAACTTTATGATATATTTGCAGATGGCACGCACCATGGCGCCTTTGGTTCAAGTTTCTTCGGCCGTAGCTCATGGGTCCTATTTAGGCCACTGGCAGAGTTTGAAATTTGAATTTCGTCACCCATAAATCTTTGCTCGGGCCATAGCATGGGCAGGTTATTCAACTGGTTCTCTCATCGTTGTTTGTCTTTGCCCAGGTCCCTCAGGGAACATAGTTGGACTGGAGGGGCCTGAGGTCTCATAACAGGCAGCTGTCAAACAGAGATGAAAGCTTTTCCTGTCAAACCATGAGCTTGCCAAGAAAGGTCCTCCTCTGTGAGCTGACATACTCATTCTAGACTGCCACGTCCTGAGCCAATCCCACATCATGACTGCGTCCGAACACAAAACAACCTATCTTCATCAAGTAATTGATATAGAAAACTATCTTGCTCTAGTCACTATATAACTTTTCTTTCGGTTTTTATTTGTATTTATTTATTGTCTTTTTATTATAGGCAGGAAAGTATGAGTGAATGGTCATCCAGACATGACCCAGGTTGAATTCAAACCTGGGTCTCCATGAGCAAACAGCTCTTAAAAGCATATGAATAATCCACTGCACCATAGCTCTGATAGATCATTGCTTTGACCTGTTGTCAATTTCCTGCTGGCTGAAATCAAAAGTAAGCCATTTGATTTTATCAGTGGCATCAGATTTGCATCATTTTGGCATTTCATTTAGCACTAGTGTACCTGTAGTTTTGTTTTGTGAGATGTATTTCTGCTAATAGATCAGGACACTTAAGCCCTATTGAGGATGCACAGGTCAAGTGTACTTAGAGAGGCACACATACTTTTCACCCATACAATATATATCTTTCATTGCTGCTTGTCTTTCAGAGGGTGTGGATATTATTGGCATCGTTTTACTAGCCCGTCGTTCTCTGGAGAAATGTGACTCCATTACACAATTAGAACCAGGGCAGTAAATTGTATGTTTGTGTCAAAGCGTATAAGGCCAAGATACAGTGACAGAATGAAGACTTGTCATACTAACACAGAAAGGTCATGTATATTGACGCAGAGTATCAACGTGGGAAAGTTCAAAGGGCATTTGATTTGTCAGAGCGATTTGACCATCTGTGAAGTATATTCAACCTTAATAAAGTGTTTTTTTTTTTCAAATTATTCTTTTCAATGAATCAGTTGATTCAGTTCACAAAACTGTCTGAATGATTAGTTCACAAATCAAACTGTTCCAGTTCTCACTGACTCAATGATCAGGTCAGAGGGATTAACAGCTCACTGGAGCTGAAGATTATCAGTGAAAACAACTTAAATTTGGGTCTGTTTCTCACACAAATCTGTTGTATGAAAGCAGAAGGAATATAGGGGATTTGTGAACTGGATCAACCATTTCATTAAAAAGATTTGATGCAAAATAATGATTTGTTCATCACTAATTCGCTCATGAATGAGCGGGTGAGTAAATAATGGTAACTTTAATAATGCTAATAAACACTAGCCCTATTCACAGCAAGCTATTTCTCTATATCAACTAAACTTCCAAGTATTGGAGTGTTGGATTAAATAAGCACGTCTGTCTCTAGATGACTAAAGATGTCCCTTTAAGTCATGTCCTCATCCTCTGTGATTTTTAGCAGTGTAATTGCAGAAACAAAGTGAGGTATTGCGTCTTGAGCTAATCTGATTAGCTAGCCTATAAGCAGGTACAGGATAACACTGTCCTGGGATCCCAGGAGACTTTGGAAATGACGTGTCATGGAAACATGCATCATTTGAAACACTACAAACAAAAATATGCAGCATATTGGTTAAGTAAGAGGTAATGTGAAATGATGATGCCTACATTGTACCTGTGGCATGTAATTGTTAATATGCTATTTAATATGTCATTTATAATATGATATTTATTAAAGATGTTGTAGTTTTCATATGATAAATGCAAAAAAAAAGCATTGTGCTTCTAAAGATTGTAAAGGTAGTTGGCCGATCAATATCATTGCAGTTTCTGTCGAGTCAGTGTATGTATTTCATCAAAGCAACAGAAATGATGACCTCACCATTTGTACATGTCTGGTAGTTGAAAAGCACAAGGCAGTTAGAGAGATCTGAATTCTTTGGAACTGTATGCCATGGGATTGCTATCTATTATCCCTGTTTGCCATACATTAAAAACTTGATGCCTCAGGTTTCTAGGCTTTTTCTTGCCTTTCCATGAACACTGAGCTACATTAGGGTGTTATCATTATTCTGTTGATGGATGTAAGTTTTGCACGTGATCCATGTAGCATCTGTCCCGGATCACCTTACAAGTCCTATCTAGGAGAATAAATGTGTTGGGGTAGGGGTAAGAAGGGATCGGCTTACTGCTCAGTAGTGCGGCTGTTCTTGCTAGCTCAACTTGACATTTGTCATATTGCCCAGAGGCAATAAAGAGCAAATAAATTGTTTGGAAAAAAAGGTTGTCACTTATACTTCATATTGTGGTAAAGAATGTATCCTTTGTAGTCATTTATATAAAACAAAACCAGTTTGACCAAGTGATCTAATTTGTCCTGAGTTCCCGGTCAAGAGTCTTGCTTGTCTTCATGTTAACATTCTAAAGGTGATTTTTTCCTTTGAGGTCTGATGTTAAACAAACAACTCAATTGCCAGAAAGGGGGACACCAAAGCTGACATCTACTTGCTATCAATCTGCGCATGAGCTTGGCTCTTGCATGTAATTAGACAAATATCTTATCTTTGCAGTGCTATGCAGACTTTATATATTAAGAGCGGGGTAAAAATTGAGGTCAATTTGACATGTAACTGTCAGAAATGCAATAGTTATTGGCCATCCTCCAGTTTTGTCATTACTTGGCCTTAAATGTGAATTGCTTTCATTAGAATATTTTGCATACTTGGAACTTTCAATTTACAACAGGGGGTCATCTGTCTTGGTCTGATCAGATGGCACAGCACTGGGTGATAATGTGGATGCCTTCAAAACCTGAATGCAAAGGAAACTGGGTTTTGTTTTGATTTTTGTAAGTCATTGCACATTTTATTTTTTAACATATCAGATAATAGGTTTTCCCATTTTTACTATTGTTCTTCTGTCATCAAAGCCTCAGGAATAAATGTTAAATGATAAAATAAAGAGATGTGCAAATGATTTAAAAACTTTTGTTCAATAAACAGTAACCAGTGGCATCATAAATATTAGAAAAAACTGTAGTACTCCACAAGCCACCATGACCAGGGATAGGTAAATGAGACTAGATGATGGTCTAAACTTGGGTCGCTTTGAATGCCTAGAACTTTTGTATTTAATATTTGATTATCTCAGATAATATAATATACTGTAAACTCATATCTCAGTGTCCATCCTGTATTAACCATGCCTGGTTCATGCCAGAACATGTATTGCATACATCATTTTGTTCGTTATGTTAAACATCAACTAGCCCTAGTCCACTTAAATAAATGATGGTCTCTTTTTGGATGAGCAGGCACCATGCTGACCTTGGGTATCTCTTTGTCATGAGGGATGATGAGGGGGTGCTTAGAACATGTGTATAGTGATGCATGTCATGTCTATGCACAGGTATAGCTATACATTTTTAGGAACCAACACGCAAGTAAAGTGCTACTTACTGAATAATCAGACTACACACTACAAGCAAAACCTCCCCAGTTCCTTCCTAATTTACTGCATTACATTCTTGCTCTACAGTGCAAGGAGGTGAGTACTTAACTGCAATGCAGGTGAAATTGCCATTGAAGGATATATCTGCAATGACCTCGCTCCACATGGGTCAGCCTTGCACACCAAGACCTCTACTGTCAATCCTTGACATGGCATCAGGTTTCAACACAGGGATTACTAGAAAAAGATCTGTCCTCCCAGGATAGCACAGAGAGGTTATATTTAGCAGGCTTGATGAGTAGCCAGAATAATGCCATGTCTGCTGTCCACTGACAGCCCCTTGCCACCTTATGCTCCCCAGTGAGAGTCTCACCAAGTGAGGGCCACACAGCAAAGTGTTTGAAAAGCAGGGAACTCCCATAAAATGCAGTCTACTCATTGAGTTTTCAATTTCTTCCTGTCATCTTATAAGACATTGTTCTTGTCTTTTTACATAATAGAATCTGTTGCACTGTAAAGCCTATTAGTCATTGTTGATCAAGCAGAATGTCCCAAGAGTGTGTGACTTTACACAGATTATTCAACCCGTCTGCTTCGGTGACAATATTAAAATAGCCCCTTAAACTGAAGATATAACTAGTTGCTATATTTTTAATAAGTTAGGGGCATTTTACAGTTTTTATTTTATTTTATATATTTTTCCGATAGGTATAGGTATTCTGCATAGGTATCTGCTGTTACAATAAAAGTGGTAGCAGGTATGGAAATCATTTTAGTCTACCTTTTTTTCAGGTATGCAGCTGAGGCTTCTGAAGTTCTCTTATACAACTTCACCTTTAATCTATTGTGTTTTCTTGACCCAGACATATAGGTGACACAAATGGGTGGCACACTGATACTAGGTAGTACTCCAACTCGGGCACATTTGTGACCCCTCTCTCATCTTATTTGTTTTCCTCTGCTTTTTTTCCATTGAACATTCTTATCTTGCAAGTACTCTCCATGACACATAAACAGCTTTAAGTTTACCCTCTTGTAAACCAGTTGAGCCAGCATTTGAACTTACAGTCATGCATAGAGCCTTATCGCTTTGAGTCTTTCATGTCGGAATGGAGTGACAGGCTGGACCTTTTGTCTTTTTTCAGGTGGTTATTCATGGCAGTTTTCTAATGATTTTTACTTAAACATATGATCCATTAGTTAAAAAAAAGCTGCATCAATAAATCCAAGCATTTGGATAGGAAATTAGCATATTAGATTAGATGTTATTTGTAATTTAAAAATGAAGAATGTATTATGAAAAAGCACAGAAGCCAGATATTTTTTCACACATTCCAGATGCGAAATTTTCATAAGATTTTTGAAAGAATTACTGAGACATTGATAAAAACAAGGAATGAAGAAAACAGTTACAAGTAAATTACATTATAAAGGGGCTATATGTAAGAATTTTCATGTATTAATCACAATTTTTGCCAATGTGTGAACAGCTTGTAACAAAACGTAAAAACTGAGACCTTCTCCGACTTCCTAGGTTGTCTATGAAAGCCTGTAGACTAATTTTTATGAGAAGGATCAAAATTATGTGATGTTTATGCATGCTCCAGAGAGCATATTTTCCATTCAATGGCACATGAAATGAATGCTTATACAATGTTCAGGATAATGTCCGAAAAGCCATTCTGTAATGTCAATGTGTCATGCAAAGAAAAGGTTTTAATTCAAACTATAGTCTGAGATTGCTAGACCTATCCTATATAGTCTTGAATATACTTTATAATCAAATTATCATAACACTGTAATTTTAATTACTTTTAATTATTGTTGACATGATGCCAGTGAATGCTTGATATACAAACATATTAACATACTTAGGATCATTTACATATTAATCTAAATGCCACTCTCAGCAGTGTGGACAGCGTCAGATGTTCGTTGACAGTATCGCTGCAAAGGTATTTAAAACGTTTTACTTCTAAGTGAAGAACGAAATGTACTTTACCGCGATTGGGGCCTTGAATCACATTCAGTCTTGTACGTTACGTGTGCAAAAGTGCAAGTACAAGCAATAAGTTTCTAGCTGCAGTTCACTTAATAACCACCAGTGTCTCTAATAACAAGGGTTTCTGAATTCTACTTATAGCCTTTTTTAAGTCAATGTTCAGACTTCAGGCAAATTGGATTTTTCTCAAATCAGATCTTTTCAGCAGACTTTCCACACTATTATTTTCCAAGTGGTCAAATAAGATTTGTGTGTCCAGACCAGGGTTTCCGTTGTCCGGTAATTACCGGATATTGGCCGGGAAAAAATTAAATGTCCGACAAAATTAAATCTCTCCGGTCAAATTGTCGATAAAAATTGCCTAATAATCCCGCCCCCCTAACACAATCTGAATTTGAGAATAAGCCTAAAATGTATAAATCAAAAATACACCGACCTTTTGCTATGTTATAAAGGAACAGGCTCTACCGTTTGAAAGTTATTAAACAACATAGCACACGCCTAAAACGGCTGTAATATAGACCTAAGCAACGAACGATTGAGTGAGACGCTTCAAATATGGCCAGGCCCAGGCAGACTAGCCTTAAAAGCTTTTTTCAGAGGCCAGACGCGACAGATGATGGTGAATCAGGAGCGCCTGAAGCCTCGGATGTCCAGAGCCAGACAGATCCACCACCACCATGTTCATGTTTTTTTCTGTCTATTTGAAAGTTAGGCTAGTGGCGGCTCGTCAATAGAGGGCGCTGGGGCACTGCCGTCCCTGGTCGCTACGTCCCTGGCGAATCAGAATTTGATAGATGTTATTTTAGCCAATCTGATTGGTTCTCGTCACCTGTCATTCAACTTTACGCTCTTGGGCCACTACTGCGAGTGCGCAGGCGATTTCGACAAAACCTTGCTAGGCTGATCACTTTCGTAGAGATAATGGCAGCAGTTAAACCAAATTTAACCCGTCATTGATTTACCAAAATAAACTTTCACAAGGCGTTCGCTGAAAAAAAAAAGAAAAAAGGATAAAGGATCTCGGACCGGACCAACCCGATTTACAAATCCGGCAGCAGCCAGTGAAAGAGGACGAGCTTCACCCGGAGCTTCACCCACGCTTGTCATAAGAAACGTGTCGGCACTGAAGATTTGTGGACAATAACGGGGGTAAAAGATCTCAAACAGCTATCTGAAATTTATTTGTATTTATTTTCACCTCACCCCCCCCAAAAAATAATTATCACCAGCCGCCACTGCTGTTGCATTCTATACGACCTGATTATGTCATTTTTTAAGTTACATACCCTGCCTCAGTAACGCAGAAGACATTTGCTGCATTTACACTGCAAGTTGTTAAACAAAATGCACAGATCTGATCTTTTGACCATATATGATTTTTTGTCTGATTTTTTTTGGATACCAGACATAAGTAGGGGTAGGGGACAAAGTAGGGGACAAAGTAAGGGTGGCACGATCCGCCTTTTTTGCCTCCGATACCGATTCCGATACCTGTGACTCAGTATTGGCCGATACCGAGTACCGATCCGATCCAATACTAAAATAATAATTAAAAAAACAGTGCCAAATTACCTAATAAACTGTATCTGTATGCCACACTGTGGGGAAGAGACTGTGATTATTCTTTTGTTAAAGGTATCAAGCTTGACTTAAACATTATTTTCCTTACTTTGTAAAACAATAAAAAGAGAAAATATATACTATATAATTAAAAGACATTTATTTTAAAATATAAAGCGCAACTATTTAATGAAGCAGCAACATATGATAGATTGGACAGAACAACTAAGGCTATCAATAAACTGCCATTGGGCAAAAGTATTGTAATATGAAAGGCTCCAATTCAGAGCAGTACGAACACTTATGCACATCCCGTGCGCAGAATGATGTGTTTGAAGCAACATGGAGTCACAGTGCGCAGCACTTCGCATTGAAAAGTTCAAAGCACAAAAGTAAGATATATATATATATATATATATATATATATATATATATATATATATATATATATATATATATATATATATATATATTCTTTATTTATTCATTAGTTTGAGCCTTTTAACAGTTTTAAATTTCAGTTAATGTGTGCGTGAAAAACAATTATATCACTCTCTACTCCAGTGTTGTGATCTAACCGGATCTAACAGACACCTGGTAGAAAGTAACATGTGAAACTCCAGCAAGTTAAAGTCTTTTTATGCAAACCATAGACCTTTATCTACAGATCTACAGTATAATAATAGGAATATTGACTCATGTTGGAGAGAGTTTCATGGTGTCGACTGTCGTACCCGAGCGCGACGCGCTGTTTGAGTGCCGAATGTAGAATGACTGACAGCAGCGGAGGGAAGCACTTATAGGTGAACTTGAGTTTAACGACTTAAATCTGTACCTCACATTAAACTATATGTAATGGCTTCAGAAAACTTGAAATATAGTACACGAAAACATTATGGTGCTTAATATTGTTTTTGTGCCTTTTGTGTTGTATAACAATAACATACGTAGGCTACAATATCGGAATCGGATTTGGATGGTCTCGTCTGGTCGATACCCGATCCAGCAAATATTGGTAGTATCGGAGCAATACCGATACGGAGTATCGGATCGGCGCACCCCTAATCTAAAAAGAATGTAAATGTAAGTCTGATTTTTTTTTTTGGATAACTGACATGTCTGAAGTGAATGTAAACTGCCTGTTTACATTCACTTTAGACATGTCTGGTATCACAAAAAAATCAGAAATCTGTGTTTACATTAATCCCTGACAAAAAATTATTTTGTTGGTGATTGCTTTATATGCAACAAGGTTGACCCTCAGGTTTTGAATGGCCGTACAAAAGTTATTTTTATAACTCACGTCAGACGGCACCATGATTATTTGCAAGCATGGTTAAGTTAAAAGCTGTTATACTGTAGATGAATGCAGCGCAAAATCTGGCTGAACAGATATAAACCATAAAATAACGGCAATGTTCATGTTATTTTATCTACAACTAGAACTCTGAAGCGAAATAAAGTAGAGTGGTAGGATTACATTTATAAATTTGAATGATTTAACGAGCGAGAGAGAGAGTGTGTGAATTATCTGCATGGGTCTGTAAAGCATCTCTATATGTAACAGTGACGCTTGTAAGTTTAATAGCAAAAAACGCAAAGTTATCACCTCGTTGCTGACAAATATATTGTAGCTTTCAGTAGCGAAGTTGTTTTGTTAAAAAATTCACAAGGCAATTTCTATGCTCCTGAGTTCTGAATGTTTCTGTGTCTGCAATTTTTACCTATATATAAAGTTTCCACCTCAAAAGCTGAGTTTTAGTGCATACAAGCTGGTCTGCTTCATAATACAAAATTAAGAAGCTATCTTTAGCTTGGAATTCCAAGGGGAATCAGATATACTTGTTTGACGTAGGTCAGATGTTCAGATATTTGATATGTATCTGATTTAAAACCACATTTGGTAGTGGCTCAGAACGGATGGGGAAAAATCAGATCTCGTGCGGATATTTGTGTTTGCACGTGTGCAACAAATTCTGAACTGTGTCAGATTCGGATTCAATTTCAGCAGCCAGAGCATCCAGACTGAGACACATCTAAAGAAATATGATTGGAATTGCATTTTAAACCACCTCCATATGTGGTGTGAATCAAATGTGAAAAATCTGATTGTATGTGTTTTCTGTTTGTTTTGCTGTCCAGACTTTCTAAAACCCATCTGGATAAAATATGGATGCAAAATATCAGATTTTTGTTGGCAGTCTAAAGATGACCTATGATGAAAATGGATTCATTTTAAACTAATGTGACTATTCTGGGCCCAACAACGACACCGCAAACTGTAAGTAATGTATTTCATCTTAAAACTACTTTTTATGCATAAGCCCTGACGTTAGCCAATCATAACAGCGGGCATTAACACTGAACTCTTGAAGGGGAAACAACCCCAAAACAGACTGTTTGAATCAGAGGACGAGAAACAGGCTTGGAAAAGGTCATAAATCACTACATTTTAAAAGTGTTAGGTCCAAAAAATTATAGTAATACTATAATTCCACCTAAGGGAACATAATAAAACGAAAAACAAAAACCATGTCATGACGCCTTTAAATACTGTATTGACAAAAGTCCAATCTCTAAAAAAAATACAGTGCTCTAAAGACCAAAGACCAAGAATATCAGAGCCCTTCATTAGCTACGAAGATCAGGGTCAGTCTGTCCACTATCTTAATTTTATCCACAGCTGGCTCATGTCTATGTCTGTGAAAAGGGTTCAACAGGTTCATCCAACTGACCAGGGGCAGGACATTCACCCATTCAATGGAACAGTAATATGATACTACTGATCTGTCTGAGGGATTTGAGTATAACTCAGAATCCCAACAAAGCAAATCCCAGCTTCACACAGTCACACAGGTGTCACTGTTCCCAACTGACTGTTACTAGCCAGGGATGAGTGATTTTTTTTCTTTCTTTTTTCAAAAGGGTTGGGTCCCTTGTGCTTGCAGAATCAATAAGCACATCTTTAGACCTGGGCTATTTCTGACTACACGATGGGGCCTGGCCACATTCCTGCTTCACAAACTCTGCCCGCTATATCATAGGGGTGTAATTTGAAAAACAGAGGGATGTGTTGTCTGTTGAAGACATTGTTTATTCACTGGCTATCACACTGAGTATGCTATAAGGCACAATCATACATTGGCTGTTCTTAAATGTAAAGTTCATACAAAATTTGTGTGGTCATTTACTCACCCCAACGTTGCTCCAAACCTGTATGACTTACTTATGCAGAGTATGGAATTTTGAAGAATGTTGTGCAAAAACCCCCACAAATATCTTATTTTATATTCCACAGAAAAAAAGAGATGCATATTGGTTTGGAATGACATGAGGGTGAGTAAATGTTACAAAATTTACAACAAAAGTCAAAATGTAATTAAATTAAATTAAATTAAATTCACGCATATGTAAGAAGTAAAGATTTATTTACATAGCACCTTTTAAAAACAGTGGTTACAAATGTGCTTTACAGAAGAGAAATACATGTGTGCATTCACAGAAAAGAAAAACATACATAGACATAATAGAAATAAGATAATATCAAAATACAACAATTAAAAATAAATCAAGGAAAGGCCCTAGTGATTAAATGAGAATGGTCATGTAGCTATGTGAAAACATTTCTAAATAGGTTCTATCCTGATTGTTGATATAGAGCTCATAAGTCATTATGCAGGTGGTCAGTGTGGGCCAACACACAAAAGTGGACCTTGGTCTGATATGAGCGACCCTGTGGCCTAGATTTGGCAGGTTGGTTAAGTGAGAGCTCTTAAATTTCAAGTGACCCAATTGGCTGCATAAAATATTGTCCCCTGCTGGCAGTAACTGATTGTCGTCTGGCCTCACGAGCATGTGTAATTTTATCTTTTTATTTCTATCACTTTAGTTTATTCTCTGATAATTTTTTGAATGAAAAATATTGAGCTCTTCAGTTTCAGGATTTGTGTCTTAGGCCTCTCATTGTCATGTTTTGTATGTGTTTAGTTATGTTCTGTGATCTTGTTTTCCCCCTGTCTTTGTGATTTTGGTTCAGTCCTGTTAGTTTTCCCACTCCTCGTTTGTGTTCAGTTTCTTCACCTGTGTTCAGTTAATTATCCTATTAGTCCCAGTTCTTTTAAGCCCTGTGTTTTCCCTCAGTGTTTGTTGGTCGTCGTCCTTGTATGGTTGCGTTTTCCCTGAAGTTCCTGGAGTTTGTTATTTCATTCCTGTATGTTTATAGAAGTTTATTTTGTAAATAATCAGCTATTTTTGGAAGTCCTCTTGTCCTCGCGTTCAGCTACCTGCACAAAACCTGACACTCATGTGCTACGCTCACTTATTTCATCCCATCCAAATACTCTCTGGTTGCACCAGACCAGTTTTTATGACTGTGGAGTAATAATAATGATGGCTTTTAAATAAAACAAATATTTAAATGCACAAATTTGTATTTGAAAATAATATAGAAATACGATATTCCATGACCTCTTTGATTCACATTTGCTTTATTTTTCTCTCTCCATTGCTAGTGACTACCATAGCTATACACATGGACCATCAACTTCTAACTGTCCGCTTGCTATTGTTAGTAACCTTGTGAAACTTTTAACCCCCTTTTAACATTTTTCACACATATGTCAGTAGGAAGATTCCATGATACTGGTTCTCTAAATATAAAGCCAGTACCCTGTTCCTAATCAGGAATAGACATGTTTCCATCAAAGGTTGGCCTCTGGTGCACGACTGGAACATATGCAGCTTGTTCTTGCTCTGCATTACTCAAGCTCTTTTAGGGTCTCGGAGTGTCCCTATAGGTTTCAATTACAATCGTCTATCGGCCCTTTGTTGGACTGCCGGCTCACTTGAACGTAACAAACTAAAACCCAACTGCAGATCTGAGTCACTGTTGTACTTCATGTAGTAGGGGAGAGCCGGGACGATTGAAACGACGGATGAAACATTGAGATTTCCTTGAAAACCACTCAAGAAATGTAAGAAAATGAATTGTAAACTGATTTGTCTGTCTTCATCAAAATAGCCTATGAGATTATGCAAAATGCGCATAGGCTTATTATCGCCTATTGTCTATTGGGCGACAGAACAAAAATGGTTAATATGAACTTTTAAATTTAAATAAATTGCAAAATATGTTTGTAACAATATGTACATAAGTTACTTGTCAGGTATTGTTCATAAAAAAAAGCATTTGATGAATAGTTGCCGTTTAAACTGTTATGTTCTGTTCAAAGTCAATTTTTACTTAAATCATTCTATATTTGTACCGAATAACACATGATACTAAGAGAACAAATGTGAGTTGTTGATCACAAAAAGAAAAAAATCTATCTGTAACCTTATCTTAGAAAACTATGTTTATCTGAAAAGTATTTTAACTGTCCCAGCTCTCCCCAACTTTAACTTAGGGCTAGGCCATAATAGGGTATCGGTATTTATCGACGGTACACCATTGTCGGTAATGATATAAAAAATGTTTGATATTGCGCTCGATATTTTCATTAAAATGCACGCGTATCACCCGTAGATCTTAGACCGTTCACATATCACATCTAAAGACACGAGGAAAGCGCGGCTGTGGTGCTGTCTCCTTCTTTCCAAATTGCTTGTGCTCCCGTGGCGTCTGTCGATGCTATGCAACCATGCGCACTCCACATGATGTTGACTGAAGGTGCGTTTCATATGGAGTGAAAACAGTCTCAAAACCTTTCACAAATGCACGCGAGAGATCCACATGCGCACACCAATCCACAAATGCATGCGAGAGATCCGCATGGGCGCGCACCAATCCACAAATGCACGCGAGAGATCCACACACGCAAATCAATCAACAGATGCACGCGACAGATCCACACATGTAAATCAATCCACAAATGCACGCGAGAGATCCACACACTAGGGCTGTAGTACTCGAGTCCGGTCTTGGACTCGAGTCCGGACTCAAGACCGTTTTTCTATGATCTCGGACTTGTCTCGGACTCGCTGGTATTCGGACTTGGACTTGTCTCTGTCTCGGCCACTGGTCTTGCCAAATATGGCTTTTGGTCTCTACCGAGTCCAGGGGCCTCATTTATAAACGTTGCGCACGCACAAAAGAAGGCGTACGCCGCTCTCTACGCAATAATTGGTATTTATAAAAAGCAAACTTGACGGTAAAATGTGCGGTCCTTCAAGCAAGCTCTGACCCAGGCATACGCACAAAAACGGGTGAAATGAGAAATAGCGACACCGTCGGCAGATGGAAGAAACACGTAAAAGTGTGTGAAACTGTAGACCGTTGTGTAAAATAAATGGCAATACTGCCTCTCATAAATAAAACGAAGCTTCACAAAGCAAGTCTTACAATTAACAGCCTACACGAACACCCGTTTAATCGATCTGCAACAGAAATGCAAATTAACACATAGGGCCTATTTGCAAAAAGAAAAGTGAAATATGTTCTGCAATAATATTGGCATGTTATACAATTCATCCTCATTTCCAAGTAGATTATAACCGCAATTTTAATCTATTAAAATTAAATGGATGCAATTAAATGGATGGAAATAAAATGCCCCATCACAATGCGTAATGACGCACAATGGCTGATCTTGCGCTCTTAGAAGATGTGGAAAATGGAAGGATTCGGAGTGAACGCATCTTCAGACAGCAAAAGACGTGCTGGCAAATGAGGCAAATGTCCGACCATTTCTTTTTTATTTCGGTCACAGTCCGATGTTCTGAGGCTACAGCATTTACGGCGTCTGCAACCATTTGCCACTCAAGTGCCTTTTTGGCATTAGTAATGCCCACACTGTGCCCTCCAAACAACATTTTTCTCCTCTTTTCCACTTCGCCACGATAACTTCTAATTCACATTGAGTGAAGTTACGTTTTTTTGATTTCCTCTCTGTGTTCACCATGCTTTCGCAATCGATGAATATTAACTTGTGGGCGTTTCACGGACTATTTATGGGCAACTATGGGCGTGACATGAAGCCGTAAAAGCTGCGCTATATTTAGAATTGGTTGTGATTTATTAAGGGAAAAATGCGTAGGATGTGCGTGCGCACGGTTTTATAAATCCGAATATTTCTGTGCGTACGCACGTCCTATGTTTCATTCGTACGCCACTTCTGACGCAAATCCTACGCAAAGTTTTATAAATGAGGCCCAAGGTGTCTTTATTGTGTTCACAGTAAGCACACATAAAAGCCATTTATATGCGCGCCGTTTATTTGCTCTGGTGTGAGCCGCGATTGCGCCAGAACCAACCAGTCACCGAGATAATTCAGCACGCGCACTCCCCGGAGTCTTAAGGCCGTTGATACACTGGCTGCGTGGCGTAAGCGTCTCAGCTGCGTGGCGTGTCCGCTTTTATTTCGGCTCCCATGTTAACAGGTTAGAGCTCAAGCCGCGCGGAAAACGCGTGCATGCTAGAAATAGAACCGACGCCTGCGGTTAATAAGTCTCATTATTTAGTTGGTTGAAATTATATACTCCCCCCCCCCCCCCCACTTTTACTATTTAATTCTTAATAAACTTAGAAATATTTTGCCAAAGCTTTTTAGTAAATGGACAGATCAAAAAAGATGACCAACTGTTTAATCTGATTCACCACAAAAGGAGCAACTGAGGCAAATCTCAAACTTTTGCACGTAATGGTTTGCTTGAGAATTGTTTACTTGAGGGTAATATTTGTGAATTCTTTTGAAAGAAATCTTTTACTTTGTTGGTTAAATTGTGGAAGCATTCATCCTTTCTTTAAAAATAAGGAAAGCAAAGCATATAGGTAATTGCTGAAAATATATTATTTTCCATTTAATATGTGTGGGGGGAGGGGTTATTACACTACCACAAAGTACATTCAGAATTACAATAATACAAAAGAAAACATACAGCCTAATAGTTGGCTAACAGTTACAGAAATAATTTGAAGACTTTAAAGCTTCCCTGTTATCCGAATGGTTTTCTTAATAGGCTATATATTCTGATTATACGTTGAAGAATAAAAAAAGAGGTTTGCTTTTACTCTATATTTGCATTTATGTATATGATATTTAGTGAAAATGTTTAGACTTCAGTTGTCTCGCAACTCAGAAAACGAAACGAATCCAGCCCTTTGAAAGATTCAGCTCGAGTGCCGGTTAGCGCCCTCTGGAGGGAGTCACCCTCCAAATTTTGATTTTGATGGCTGCAACACACCCCAAAAAAGTTGGGACAGAGAACTGTTTACCCCTGTGTCACTTCACCTTTCCTTTTAATTACACTTTTTAATCATTTGGGAGTTGAGGATACTAATTGTTGGAGTTTTGCTAGTGGAATATTTGCCCAATCTTGTCTGATACAAGACAGCCGCTCAACAGTCTGTGGTCATCGTTGCCTGATTCTCCTTTTCATGATGGGTTAAACATTTTCCATAAGAGACATATCTGGACTGGAGTAAACAGGCAGGCACATCCCTTCTATGGTGCAGAGTTTCTAGAAACTACTCAGTTTTAGCATGTGCAGAATGAGGCCTGGCATTGTCTTGCTTCCCAGGAAAGATATCATCTTGATGGCAGTTTACATCTCTGTACAATCCAAATATATGCCTCCATGTCAATGTTACCTTCACGATAATGCAAGTTACCCATACCGTTTGCAATGATGCACCTCAATACCAGCACAGATGTTTGCTTTTGCACCTGTCGCTGGTGAAAGTCTGGTTGGTCCCTTTCGTCTTTGGGACTGAGAACTCGATGTCCATTTTCTCCCAAAACAAGCTGAAACATGGACTCATCTGACCCCAGCACACATTCCCACTGTCTTCTAGACCATCTGAGATGAGCTCAGGCCCAGAGAACTCGCCGGCATCTCCACATAGAACTGATGTGAATATTTCTCCTTGCGTAACAGAGATTCAAGTGGCATTTCTTGATGCAGAGTCAGACTGTGTTCAGTGAAAATGGTTTTCCAAATTACTCCTGAGCACATGTGGCTGTATTTAACGGATTAGCATGATGGTATCTTGTGCAATGCCATCTGCGGGCTCAAAGGTCACGCACATTCAACAGAGGTCTACTGCCTTACCCAACACAGACTGAGATTTCTCTGGATTCCCTGAATCTTGTGACAATATTATGTATGGAAGATGATGAAAGGCATACATTCTTTGCAATCTTGCATTGAGAAATGTGATTTTTTAATTGTTTGACAATTCTCTCAAGATATTTGGCACAAAGTGATGAGCCAAGACCCATCTTTGCTTAAAAAGACTGAGAAGCACTTTTACACCAAAACACGATACCCTCAACTATTACCAATTCACCTGGTCATTTTGGACTTTTTCAAGAGTTGGATAATCTAATTTGGATGATCTTTTCACTTTTATTTGGTCTCCCTCCCAACTTTTTTGGGGTGTGTTGCAGCCATCAAAATCAAAATTTGTTCATATTTACAAAATACAATTATGTTGATCAGTGAAAACATTGGAAAACGTTTCTTTGTACTTTTGTCAGTTAATAAAAGGTTAAACAGAACGAACAAATCACAGATTCTTGATTTTATTGCATTTTACAAAATGTCCCAACTTTTTCTGATTTGGGGTTGTACTTGTCTTTTAAAAAAAGGTTATAAAAAAGTCAATAATTATCGATACCGAACGATATGAAACATTATATTGTGATCACTTTTTTTTTAGCTATATCGCACAACCCTATTTCAACTGGTCCCGCAAGCACTCACTATGGCCTTCTCATTACCTTGTGGGTTGAACATTTATATTTTAATGATTCATTAAATGCAAAGGATTTCATATTAGTGTTAATGCAAATCTATTATTTTTGGTTAACTGAGCAATCCAGATCAATTGAATAGATACATTTGTAAATATGAAACATTTGCTGCTAGAACGTTCAGCTGTGTTGTGATCATTTTTTGATCTTTATAGAACAATTTGTAATATAAAGGATTTTCAATGGGTTCCAGTTGAGCATTGCTACATGAATTGTAGCCCTAATACAGTTCAGAGATTCATATTGGTATTTTTAATAGCCCAGGCAGATGTAGATTAGTATCTGTAACTATATACACTTATATACCTTATTTCAGCTAATCTATCAATGTCTATCAGGTATAGACCCCGAAGCCGCCGCCAGGCGCCGCCATTTGCGCCATTTAGAATTTCAGCCGCCGCCAGCCAATAATTTCGTAAGCCAAATTGAGCCGCCATCTGATAAAGTTTGGCTGAGCTGGCTAGAATTATTTGCATCAAATAATAATTCTATCACATATAGACATACACACACGACACGAATATATAAACAATACACGAGATCTATTTTCCCACTGGATTCATAACAGCACAGTCTTGTGCTCGTTGCTACGATACACAGACTCACAGTGAATTGACGACCAATTAAAATTGCTCGTTTTCCGTACAGAAGAAGCGATCCATTTTTTTCTCGCACTGAGGTGAAATGGCGGAAAGAAGCAAGCAAGGTAATTTTGATCTCACTTCTCACATACTTTGCTAATTCCTACTTACTTTTTTTTTTAACTTAGGCCTAGCCAGACTTTTGTTAAATCTTCAGGGCACGGTTGCACAAACACCTGAATCAAAGATATGATGTTATGAACCAAATATTCTGGAACGGAGAGATTTATAGCACTGAACGTGATATTACTGCAGTAACAAACCACCGTTTCCACATTGCTAATTCACGACGCATGCTTCAGTGTACATTGAAGTGAAATGTGCAAAACTTTGTCCAAAATAATACTGATAACAGTGTGTGTTTATATTAAGGCGAGACACGGCAGGCAAAAACATCGTTTTTTTTTTTACTGGTCAATTTTGAGATTTTTGGATATTTGTCTTCCATGTCTTCTTACAGACTTGTGGTGAAAAAAAGTCCGAAATACACATTTAGGTCTTTATTTTACTACACTTCGTCTGTTTGCGTCTGTAGATTTCTCATAAATTCAACAAAAGTTTGCGTTCTTAATCAACATAACGTACTTCTCCGCGATCAGACTACAAAATAAATATGTACATACGTTGTGAAAGTAAAATCTGGTGTTTTCTTTATTACATTGTATTGCATTTTGTAGAAATATAGTGTAAGCCATGCATTGCTTGGAAATATTGAGATCTAGTAAATCAGTATAACATAGACATCTGTAGACATGAAGTGGCAGCTTCAGCCATTTGCAGCTATGAAAAGTTTGGCGGCTGCAGCAGCCATTTAGGTTTTGGCTGAGCCGGCTAGCCAGCCAATAACTTCATCAGCCAGCCATTATTCTCAAAACAAATGGCTTCGGGCTCTAATCAGGTAGGTTTAAAGAATGCCCCTTTACAGTGGAGTACCCTATTATTCTCTTAAAAAACATTCAGTTATCTTTTTAGGAGCAACAATGTCATTTATATTTCTTCCAACAGTAAGCTGAGGACACTGGAACCAATGACCCATTTAATCTGTGAAATAGCAGGAATATACAGTAGTAACAGCTTTGTCCACAATAACATACTTTTATTTCATAGTTTATCAGCTGCATTTTCTGACTTCATACACACTTCTAAAGATGACATCAAACGTATAGCTGGAAAACCTTTCACAAAACATTCAAGCACTAGCATGTCTTACAAATTACAAATGTATAATATCTTAATGAAATGTCCAGCTTATTTATGTCATGTTGGAAATATATTTTTTCTTCTTCTCAGAATTCTGAGCAGATATACTGTGATATGACTAAAGATTCACACTTTTGGACATTATGTCTGTCCATTTTCTTAAACTCTCTTAAATATTATAAATAATTTTAAGGAAATAAAGTTATGAATGCCATTGAAGGATTGTTGGTAGAGGGTGGTGCAAAAGTCTGATAGATCACTGGTCCAATAATGACTGAAGGCTATATGTTCATATGAACTCTACAGAGTTATTTGCAAAAGTTAATATGGCCAAAGATATTAGTTTAGAATTTCTACTTGAAACTCTTGTATCATTCTCAGGATGGATCAGGTACCCAGAGGAATGCATTTGAAACAGATGATCACACTCGGAATAGAGTGGAAGCCAAGGAGATTCAAAACAGAGTGCTTGTGAAAGCTGACCGAATCAGAATGCAGGGCTACCATGACACTGAGCAGGACGCATCATCTGGTTTCATCACAGATCATTTCATCCTCCAGCTATCCCCTTTTACCATGGTGTTCTATCAGTGCCAAACAACAGACTGATCTGAGTAGCTGGTGAGCGCTTTTCGCATGAGTGGCGCTCCAGTAATGGCTACTATTCTAGCCTGTGGTTGAAGCTAGATCTGGGAAACCGCAGGCCCTGTCACTGACAGCCTCAGTAAACAGCATCTTTCCATGGGATATTATTTCAGCATGCCGTTTTTAAAAGGCAAGTTCGACAGTGGTCCTCACATGGTTGTGGTTGTAGAGGCTCAGCTTTTGGCTCTAAGCAGGTCACCTCATGGAGGGTATACCCCAGCTAAACACATGGTCCAACCCCCTTTCTCTCCCAACTTAAGATTCGATGATTGCATGGGCTGGCAGATGTCAGAGACTTAGAGTGGAACTGTACATCAATAAACAGACTTTGCCTCTGCCAAAGCTCATTAAGGCTCATGTTCTCCACTTATCTACATGGCAGACAGACCTGCATGCCCTTCTTCCTATAGGCTCATTAAATGTAACATGTGATGTGGCATTTCTAGTCCACACTCAAAAAGAATTATTTATGCTGCTTGTAAAATTTACTTAATTAAAATGAGCTGAAGCAATACAATTTTGTTTCATTGTCATTTTCACTTCATTTCATTATGCTCAATATAACCTAAATTTGTACAATAAAAGATAACAATCTTTTTGTGTTGGGAAACACAAATAATTTTTGTTGCGCTAACTGAAACTAGGCAGTGTCACGGGTGGTGTATGGCAGGAAGCACGAGGAGACGAGGAATTCAAATAAACAATAAACTTTACTATAAATCAAAACAACAAACAGGTACAGGCAGACAGAGCGGATGCAAACACCAGTTAACATAGACGAGAACCGACCAAGACAGACTGAACAGAAGAAACTAAATACAGAGACAAATGAACCATAATGATGTGAAGACAGGTGACACAGATGATGATAACGAGGAACAGGCTGGTAAGTGAGGGAGTGAGTTCAGGTGTGGAGACAAGGAGGATTCTGGGTAGTGTAGTGCAGACTAGGACAGACAGGTGCAGACGAGGACTGTGACAGGCAGGTTTGTAGTTGTACAATTTCATTTGTAGTTCCGGATTTGTAGTTCTGGGATTTGTAGATCCGGGATTTGTAGTTACATTATATCTTAAAACAAGATGATTTGATAACAGTGCTGCTTTTTCCCCATACAGAGATTATGCCACCTGTGTACGGCAACTGGCCCCGGCCCCATCAGACAAAAAATACAGAGATTCTGTATAAATGTTATGTTCAATATTGCATTAAGAATAAACAATAAGAAACCACACATATATTTCCCTACAACTGTGAAGTGTCGACGAGGGGTACATTTTGAAGTACTATTGCATTTCACTGAAATAGAGTGCCGAAGTTATGACGTCACTTTGTAGGACAACTCGGAAGTTAGCGGTGCATGGGTTCCCTCGATCGAAAAGCTATGCATTTCCCCCATAGACTTTTGGAAAATCCCCAAAAAAAAAGATTTGTGTTCAACAAAGAGTTGTGACCCTTACACGTTTTGTCTATCAAGATAATCTTTACAAGTTAATCCAAAATGTATACATTTTGAAGCCTATATAAAGTTTTAAAAACCAGAAGCAGACACAATAAAGTTTAAAAAAACACAAGCAGGTTATAACTGGTGTGTTTTATGTCGTAGATCAAAACGTGAAAATGTTTAGAGGCTTTGTTAACCACAGACCTTATTTCAGGCAATTTAGCAAAAACCCATTCAAAAAAACCCATAGACTTTAGGGCGAGGGAACCGGAAGTGCTAAAATGCTCACTCACTTCCGCGTTTTGGCCTACAAAGTGACGTCATAACTTCGGTACTCTATTATGCATTAAAAGAATCCCTCTGGGGTTTAGATATTACAGTATGTTTTTTTTAATCATTCTTCTGACTATTTTCGTCTTTAATTTGTTTACTATGTTTGACTATAGATAACTGGTAGCAAGGCACTTAACAACGCTAAAGGCATGGGCTTGATTCCAACGAAACAATGTATATTTATAAAATGTATATCTTGAAAGTATCATAATATACTGTAATATTATTTTTTTAGCTCATCTTTTATTTATTCTTGCCCACAAACAAAACTTTATGTTAATGTACACACAAACAAACAAACACATTCATACATACATACATGCATACAATCTCTCCCATGCTGTGAGGCACTGCTTGATGTCTCTGTTGCTGACATCTAGTGACCAGCATGAAGAGGAACAGAAGCTCTGTCTGAATAATTCATGTCTCATATGTGCTGCCCACAGCTTATTGACTGGCCTAAGGCAGACAACTATGCATGTGAAAACAGCTAGCCAGGAAAATAGGTTCTCAGCTTCTCACTTACACAAAAAAAGAATCAGTGCCAACATGATTGATTGTAACAACTACCACAAGACATTTATAAAAGCAGAGATTTTTCTTTATGTAGCTGGTGAAAATAGCTGAGACTTTTTGTGTACTGCAACAAACCTCTTTGGAGTATTTGGAGCTTTAGAGTACCATATTTTGTAGTATGAATCTGAAGAACATGTGATACTGCACACTATCTGTGCTTTACATGTTTGCCTTATCCATGCTTAAAATGATACTTGAGTTTCTTGCTTGGTTTAGATTCACTCTGCAAATTTGCAGATGCAAAGCTTTGTGGTTACTAAAAGCTGAAATTGAAGCCATGTCTATTTGAAAGAGATGTATATTTTAAAGGGGCACTTCACCCATTTGCATTAAGCTTTGTATCGATATAAACCTAGGGCTGGGTATTGTTCAAAATCTTTCGATCCGGTGCCAATTTCGATACCCAAGTTTCGATACCGGTTCCTAACGATACTTTTTTCGATACCAATTTTATGAAATCCATTTTAACAAGATTACCTAACACATTACCTCAGAAAAACTTTGGTTTTATTTTTTCAGTTTGACTCATGCTCCTAGCCACTGCAAAAAGGAACAAAAAAAGCACAAAGGAACAAACATTTTTTTATAAAGAGCTCATGCTCACCAAATGTTTTAAATAAAAAATACAGTAAAACTTGTAATATTGTGAAATAGTATTACAATTTAAAATCTTATTTGAATATATTTCAAAATGTAATTTATTGAAATGAATTAAATTCAAAGCTGAATTTTCAAAATCATTAATTCAGTGTCACATGACCCTTCAGAAATATGAAAACAGTTTTCTGCTTAATATTTTGGAAACTATAATACATTTTTTCATGATTCTTTGATGAATAAAAAATTCAAAAGAACAGCATTTATTTAAAAACGAAATATTTTTACACATGTTTTAATGTCACTTTGATAACTTTAATGCATCCTATTCCTTACTGAAAAAAAATTCTGACTAACCAACACATTTTTGAACGGCAGTGTACATTCAGTAGGTTATTATTTATTGCAATATAAAATGTCTGTCAGAGTGATCAACAAGGTATCTCTTCATTTACCAGTCGAAGACGGAGCAACTTTTATGTTTACTTTTATGACGTGCACTGTCAAGGTCTTCATCATATTTGTCGTGGTATACCGGTCTTTGCAGCAATTATTTTACCGCAAATACTGGATCGCGCGCTGTTGGCATCGAGCCTGGAGAAATGTACCCACACTTTTGATCGACTTTTCCACATCTTTAAGGTATTAAAGTGTGCTCGCGTCTCATATGATATGAATATGTGCGTGGAGAGTTTGTGTGTGTGTGCTCGCGTGTCATTGAGTATGTGCGCGAGTTTGTGTGTGCTCGCGTCTCATATAAGTATGCACGTCGTGTGGACGTGGAGAGTTTGTGCATGCACGCGCACGACTCATATGAGTATGTGGGCGGAGAGTTCCGCGCGTCTTGTGTGTGTAGAGTTTGCGTTAGGGCTGAACGATTATGGAAAATAATCTAATTGCGATTTTTTTAACCAATATTGCGATTGTGATTTAATATGCGATTACTTTAAGTTCTTTACCTTCTGTATTAGTCGACAAAGACAAGCAATAAATCATTGTACAGTAGGGATGGGAATCTTTAGGCAGATCATGATCCGATCTAATTTTTTTCTTATTAATTAATCTTAATAATACTTAAAATATGTATTTAATTACATGTGTAAATATACATACATTAAATATATATATATATATATATATATATATATATATATATATATATATATATATTAATTAAACCAATTACATGTTAAGAATTTTAAATGGACTATAAACTAATATAGCTTCAACATATAAAAGCTAGTAAATAAAGAGGAACAAAAAAAAAACATTACAAGCAATAAACAAAGAGTGCTTTCAGTATTTAAAAGTAGGCTGTCTGAACGTTTTCCATTCAAGAGCTGGAGTGATTTTCCCCCTATACGATAAATTGCATTCACACTAATGCACATATCTCTTTTGAAATTGTAAATGTAGTTTGTCCTATTGGTTTAAGATATAACTGACCGTGTTTACATTAATTTCGCGTCAAAAGCATTTTTACCCCTTTTCCACCAAGGCAGAGCTGGTGCTGGTTCGGAGCCAGAGCCTAGTTTCAATTCGGTTCTTTGGTTTTACACACGCAAAGCACCAGCTCCGAACCAGGAAAAGTGGTTCTTAAGTAGCACCAAATCATTGCTGGTCTAGAATACCCCTTTTCCACCAAGGCAGAGCTGGTGCTGGTTCGGAGCCAGAGCCTAGTTTCAATTCGGTTCTTTGGTTTTCCACACGCAAAGCACCAGCTCCGAACCAGGAAAAGTGGTTCTTAAGTAGCACCAAATCATTGCTGGTCTAGAACAGAGCCAAGTAAGAACCACTTGCGTCAGGGGCTGGGGGCGGGGTTACCGTGACCAACAAGACGAATAGAAACTTGTGACCGCCATTTTTAAATAGCAGCTAGTCGAGCTAATAGCAGCTCGATTATAAATATCCGTCTATGTAAGTTACGGCGAGCTGCACAAACGCGTTGGACTCCGATGTATTTTGTAAACCCATGAGCATCCATAGTATTGCAACGTCCGTTATTGTTGATGGCTTGTTCGAGATGCATCGGAGCGGCGCGGACCGATCGGAGCTGCGGGAGTGTTTGGAGAACATACGACTCCTTGTGCTTTTAGATCGCTATCGCAGTGCTTTGATGTCATGCGGAGATCGATCTGCGAGAAGCCGATGCATCTCGAACAAGCCTGGCGTACTGTTTGGCGCTACCGCACTAGCGTTGCTGGGCAACATGAGACGTATACAGTGACGTAAGATCTGGCTCTGTTGTGGCTCTCTAGCCGGTGGAAAGGCAAATCGGTTCTTATTAAGCTCGTCAGTCGAACCCACTCTGAACCAGCTTTGGCTCTGGCTCTGAACCAGCACCCGGTTCTTGTTGGTGGAAAAGGGGTATTTGAGATGCAAGTACATTTACCCAATGAGTCGCTCACAGCCGCATGCACGAGCACTCTTCACAAAGCGCGCGTAAGTATTTTAAAATGAAAGTAGCTTTCTCAGTGATTTTCATAATTTTAATATATAAGCCAACTGCATTCCAAAAGAAATAATGCCTTTGTGGAGCATTTGTAAGGAAAATTCCGGCGGCCAAGACCGCGCACTGCAAGAGTAACATCAGAGCGGCAAAACCTGTGCAATGAAGCCCGCGACTGTCCTTGTAATTCGCTTAAACCCCGAACTTTATGAAAGCTTATTTTTCGGAAGGTTCGAGCGGTGTCGTGTGTGTGTGTGTGTGTGTGTGTGTGTGTGTGTGTGAGAGAGAGAGAGAGAGAGAGAGAGCGAGAGAGAGAAATTAGAAGCAAGCAGAATACGGTTGTTTCTAAAGCACGCGCAGCGTCATCACGCATGTGTGTTTAAAAACTAAGCTCAGATTCGAGAAATTCTCTGAATCAATCCAGAATTGTTGGAGAGAGAATAAATAACACAATATCACATACATAAAAAATAAACTGATCTTTCCTGTATGCCAGACCTATGCGTAGTGTGCCAAGTTGATGCTTGATTTGCAGACTGCTTTTCTCTCGCGTGTCACATGACCAGTGTAATTGCAGCTTTTGCGGTTAAAAAATCGCATTTCATCATATCGCGAAATTATCGCCAATGCAATTAATCGTTCAGCCCTAGTTTGCATGTACGTGCATTTCATATTTCTTTGTTTGAGCACTGACGTTGACGAGTTAACTCCGTAGGTATCGAAATCTGGTACCGAAAAACATGTCATTTTTCGATACTCGATAGTATCGAGGCAATTCGGTCGGTACATAAAAAGTATCGAACTCGGTACCCTGCCCTATATAAACCCAGTCATATTTTTGAATGGTCATGCATTATTCCCTCATTTTCCCCTGAGATGGGAGAAATAAGGATTTAAGTGTTGCAGTTCCTGCTTATAATCACGCAAAAATCGTAATTTTGTGTCAATATAAGCAGGAAGTCCCATTTCTTTGTATATGGGTTGAGACTACAAACACTAGTCCCTCATTTTTCCAGGGGGTGGGACCCACTCATGCTACAGGCCTATTAGAGATCAGTGGGTGGGACTTCACTTGCAGAAACTGAAAGCAATATCCGACAAAAATGTGTTGTTTTTGAAATCAAGCCGAGTGCTCGTTGCCGCGTCTATCAGTTGCATGGATACAGTGTTCTCTTGCGGCTCGCGCAGTCTTCACTCGGACGCGCGGTTCAATCTATTGCAATTGCGGAGACTCTCTATTAATTTTGGTGAAATCACAAAATAAAATGCACACAAACATGTCCCTGCTTGATATAGACTGTAACCACTGATGAACATATTAATTTTTGATGAGAGATAAAAAGATTAGATTAGAACCCGTAACCTCTGACACGCTTGGCAAAAGCTCTACCACTAGACCATTTAAGATGCATTTGGATAGATGCATTTGTTTACGGGTTGAGCAGAGAGGCTGCACAGTTTGACCAGCGGGCAGTGGCCGCACACCAGGCCGCCGGATGGTGTTGCTAAGAACTTGCAATGTATAACTATTATCAAACCGGGCCTCGAAACACTACCGGCCCACCGGGAACAGTCCCAATTCTACCGTTTGTCACTCTTATTTTTTTTCTGTGAAATGAATTTCAAATTCTGGCGGTAGCTAGCTTTGTAAACAGAAGGGTGCTTTTTCTGAATCTGATAGGCAGATACCTCATAGGCGCTGGTCTGGATTAGTGGGAGTGGCTTGCGGAGCTGTGCAATGTGGTGCATTGTGGGAGTTGTGGTTTTCAATACAAATGTGCCCTAAAGTTACTTTCTGTCTTTACTCGGTGAAGAAGGCACCAAAATTCGAAATTTTTGTTACATTTCAACTATATACTGTATATGACCCACTTTCAATAAAGATGAAAGTTCCCATGGGTGAAATGCCCCTTTAAACTTGTACTTTGTTGCAAATGGAATATTAGTCCTTGATCTTGTGGAGCTTCCAAAACAGATGTAAAAAGGAAATATAATCAATTATTTAGATGACTCTGTGGTGTCATTATATTTTATAAGATGTAAGATTATTTAATAATATTTTTTTAAAAATAAGATAAATTACCTTAGATTATTTTCTTCTGCATATACACAATCCAGTTTCCGAAACAGATCCATGGCAATTTAGCAAGACAACACAGGAGGAACATCCTTTGTAACTTATAAAATGTCATTGTGGAGTGAGGAAGCCAACGAGACACTTGTTTGTTTGTACTTGTGCCCTGCAACTGTCACCAGATGACAAGTTTGTCTTTTTGTTGTCTTTGTCACCGTCCAGGGTCTCACCTAGGAATAGACTTAATTACTGACCTACCTCCATCCAACAAAAGTAGCTGTTGACCGGTTCTCTAAAGCCTTCAAACTAATCCCATTCAAAGATCTACCCACTGCCATGGAAACAGCTGAGGGCCTTTTTAATCACGTCTTCCATAACTTTGGATAACCAGAAGATATTGTATCAGATAGAGACTCACAATTCACCTCTCATGTCTGGAAAGCCTTATTTTGTCTTCTCTAAGTATCAGTGAGCTTGTCTTCAGGCTATCACCCCCAGATCAAAGGCCAAACCGAATGCAAGATTAAAAAAATTGGATGTTACCTGCGGTCATACTGCCACCATCATCAACATAGCTGAAACCGCCTCCTACCGTGGACCGAGTATGCAAAGAATTCTCTTTGTCAGAACACCACAGGACTCACCCCTTTCCAGTGCATACTCGGCTACCAACCACCCCTGTTTCCTTGGTAAGGTAAGCCATCCGAGGTTACAGCTGTCAACCATTGGTTTTGAGCGGGTGTGACACTCAGCTCATGTTCATCTACAAGGAGCAGTCCTGAGGCACAAGAGCCAGGCCGACACCGGAAGAGTTGCTACACCCACCTACCATCCAGGACAGAAGGTCTGGCTCTCCACCAGGGACATTCACCTCCGACTGCCCTGTCGTAAGCTGAGTCCCAGACTCATCATTGACTGCCAAATCAATGATGTGATATACTGCCTCATCCTATCTCCACAGTCCAGAATATCACCCAGTTTTCACGTCACTGTTAAAACCTTATCATGCCTCTCTTCTCCCTTAATCCACAGGACCTGGTGCTGCCAACGTACCTCCTTCTCCTCCTTCTGTCGAAGCAGAAGATAACCAGGTCCACACTGTTCATTCCATCCTCAACTACCGGCAATGAGGCAACCTCATTGAATAGCTTGTGGACTGGTAGGGGGATGGACCCGAGGAGAAATCATGGGCTCCATGTAACGACATCCTAGATCCTACTCTACTCACCGATATCCATAACGCCCATCCAGAACGTCCAGCAACCCAAGGCAGAGGTCGTCCTCATCCACGCATCCGGTTCTCTGGAGCTGCCCGTGGGGTGGGGGGTGAGGACTGTCACGGAATCAGCCAATACACCCTGAGCACCAGGTCCTTCAGCACCACCCACTCGTTCCCAGTAACCTGAATACTAACCTGTCACACCCTTATCAAGCACCACATTTAAGCACCCAGTTCACACACACTGTCTGGTCTCGTCAGTCTCTACACGAATACACTTACCTGACAACTCACCTTCATCATCCTCTTCCAGAGAATCGTTGCCTTGGACCCACTACCTTCTTCGTGATTGTCTTCAACCTTGCAAGCAGAAATACACCATCAGTTAAGTGTGACTGTCATTTAAACTGCTTATGCTCATCTCTCACATGTCTGCTGATCTTCCAGATCACCACAAACCCTTTAATAAAGAACTTTATTTATTTTGTTACTTTAACCTCCGTCTCTCCTCTCCTGTTTCGTGACAGATAGGCATTGTATTCCTATAGGCAGAGGTTGATAAGCTGAGAGTCAGCTGATGTAAGCTTGACTAACGTTACCTGCCAAGTCTAATGCTACGCTTGATTTTCATTATTTTAGAAATACAAATGCCAAAGGTTATTCCAAACCTGTGTGTCTCACTGCCTGAAACTGGTTTGTGTCAATGTGGAATTGGTTGATTATGTTCCCAGCAGCTAAGCAAAAAGGCGAGGAAACTTTCAGGACAATTAAAGTATAAGTTCAAACAAACTGCATTAATGAAGACCTGGTAGGTGAATCAGTATCAGATGAACAGCATGCTGTAGTTTAATAGCAGAAAAGTACACTATTGCTGCTCTACTGTGATTATGATCTTAGCAGATCCTTTGGTCTAAAGCTAATTTTAGGCAAGTACACGTTAAATTGACGAATACTTTAACAAGTAGGTGAAGACTCGGGCCACATCCACACGAAGACAGAGCTTTCCCTATCTAATCTTTTTTTTTTGTTCTAACATGTTTTTAGGCATCATCTCAAGGAATATATGCGTACACACGAAAGCACTGAAACCGACTGAAACCGAAGTGGTACACATGCCAGACCAGTATGTGGCGCTGTAATTCCGCCACAGAGATACGCTAAACACGGAGAAGAAGACTTGGAGCATGCGCATAAACTTGCGCGCTCTATACGAACCCAACACGACAGCAAGGTGAAGACGAAGATGGCGAATGCAACAACATCAAGAGCAAGATTGGAGTCGTTTGTATCGCCTGACGACGAAGTCGAACTTCTACTCAGAGTTACACTCGACTACAAGTCCATTAAACTCCAAGAAAACGTTGACTGGGAATCGTGTCATTTACATGTGTTGCTTTAGTGCATTATTCACAACATAGATTTGGTCATAACTTGTTTTGGGTAATAATAATGTGATTTTGCTCTGCAATATTCAAGGCAGAGTTGAACAGCCACAGAGGGGACAGGCGGAAGAGGAAGGTTCAGACCGATCAGGCAGAGGAGGACCTAAAAATAAAGAGGAGGATGTTGGAGTTGATGGAGGACTCCGCTAGAAGCAACTCCGACAATATGCTGCAGATCAATCCAAACATTGCTAACATAACCAGCACCACTCAGGGGGGGGTTTCCTTCATGAAGGAATTGTTGTTCCAACGCCAATCCATCCCACAGCAGCAGTGGACCCTTTTTTTTGGACCTCCGATTAATTTTTTCCCAAATTCCGTTTTTTCCGTTTTCATTTTTGCAAATTCCTTTTTTCCGTTTAAATTTTTGGGAATTCAGTTTTTTTTTACCCTTTACTGTTATTTTAGTCGTAAAAAGAGATTGCTTTTAATGTTAATGATTAAAATGTACACAAATAAAACAGGAATGACCTCAAATTTCAAATTCAAAGGAGAGAGGCAGCTGAAATGACGGGAGGGGTTGTGTCGCCCAGATTTGCTTCCCCCTGTTATGTTCGACTAGGAATCAAACCCGGGAAAGCACTACCTCGGTGCCCCAATGTAGTGTATTCGACTAAGAATGCAGAGGCAGAGACAATAACTAAGTTCAAGGGCTTTACTTGAAAAGCAGGGCAAAAGTATCCAACAAGGAACAAGCAAAAACAAAAAGTACAATCCAGGCAAAGGTCAGAGTCCACTATCTCAGTCAGAACCATCAATAATCCAAAAAAGGCATGTACAGATTGGTAACAAACAACAATCCTAGGGGAAAAAATACTCTGAATAATAACTCACGGACAGGTTTAGTCAAACAAGACTGCACCAGTGTCAACTCAAGACTGAGCAAAGAATTCAAGACAACTGAGTTTTAAATAGGCAGCTTAACAAAGTTCAGGTGAAACTAATAAATCAATAATGAGAACATGTGGCAGGCATAAAACAACAAAAGAAAACACCGAGGACCTCTCATGACAGGAGGCGGTTAACTGTGTAAACTGGCTCACCTTCAATGACTCTAGGGGGCGGTGGAGGTCTTGTTGCTGGCGCAAAGTGGGCTGGTGGTAACTGTCCGAAGACGGGAGACGTAGGTAGGGTTAATCCGCATGGCCCGGGGAAGTTGAAGACGGTAGGAGACCGGATTAATTTTCCTCAAGACCTTGAAGGGCCCCACGAACCAAGGCGCCAGCTTGCGGGATGCCACCCGCAGGGGAAGGTCTCATGTTGACAGCCAGACTGTTTGCCCAGGGCGTAATGGTGGAGCCGGTCTGCGGTGGCGGTTGGACTTAAGCTGGTATCGTCGTGCAGACCTTTGAAGAGCTGACCGGACCCTACGCCAGACCCGTCTGCACCGTCGGACAAGGATCTGGGCGGAAGGGACCCCAACATCTGCCTCTTGGTCTGGAAACAGCGGGGGCTGAAACCCAAACTGGCACTTAAAGGGCGAGAGACCTATGGAACAGCAACACAGGGTGTTATGAGCGTATTCTGCCCAGATGACATACCTGTTTCAGGATGAAGGGTTGGTGGAGCCCAGGAATCGGAGAGTGGTCTCGAGATCTTGGTTGAGCCTCTCCGTTTGACCATTAGACTCTGGATGAAAGCCAGAAGAGAGACTGACAGTGGCCCCAATCAGTTTACAAAAGGCCCTCCAGAAGCGTGAAGTGAATTGGGGCCCACGATCCGAGACTATGTCTAGAGGGAGACCGAATGTTCTGAAAACCTGCTGGCACATAAGCGGCAGTCTCTTGAGTGGAGGGGGGTTTGGGTAAGGGAATAAAATGGCAGGCTTTGGAAAAACGGTCCACAATAACCATAATGACCGTGTGTCCCTGGGAGGGGGGGGAAGTCGCACAATTAAGTCCATAGAGATGTGGGACCAGGGCCGTTTGGGTATGGGCAGGGGGTGAAGCAGGCCATGATTTATGCCATAAATAGGCAGCTTAACAAGGTTCAGGTGAAACTAATAAATCAATAATGAGAACATGTGGCAGGCATAAAACAACAAAAGAAAACACTGAGGACCTCACATGGCCAAAAAAGGAACAACAGCCACATAATTCATGACACCCCCGTTCTGCATTTTCCCCAGACATACGTTCTTCTCCCAAACAAAAATAGAATTTCATTCTAAATATGTAAAATTCCGCGAAATTCCGAATTAACAGTAGATTCTGCGTTAATTTGCCAATTCCGCGATTCCGTGCGCATCGCGGAAATCATTGGGCCCTACACCCACCATCATTCATGCACACAACACCGCATCCAACTACATCAGCCTTACTGCACACACCTCAGCCCAATGAACCAGAAAACCAATCTGGACAATACCGCCCTGAACGCTACACACCTAGACTATCATGTGTCAGCCCACATCAGCAAACGTCATTTTCATACGTTTTCAGACGTGCACTGCTGTAAGATGACAGAGTGACTGCACTGTTGCACTATATAATTTTATCTGTTGTATATGGTTCTTGTGTTTTTCTGTAAGGCTGTAAGTCTTTATCACCTTGCATCGTTCCCAACACAGAGTGTTCAGCCACAGTCTCCTTACAGTCCTCACAAAAGTTGTGGAGAACAAAGCTGGCGTAAATGAAATGGGGCAGGTCATGCAAGTTGATGTCCATAGGCCTTTTCAGTGCAGCAAATCTGGCTTTGAGGCCACCAAAAGCACAATCAATGACCATCCGTGCCCTACACAAACATAGCCCAAAGTACTGTTCTTGAGGTGTGGACCCACCGTTTTCATATTCCTTCATCAAGTAAGGCAGCAGAGAGTAGGCTGGGTCACCAAGAATAAAAATGGGTATGGCCTCCTTGTTGTCCGCAATCAGTTTTTTCAGAGCAGGGATCTTGCTAGTCTTAAAGTACAAGTTGAGCTTTGAATTAGCAAAAAACTTGTGCATCGTGTTCACTCCCAGGCCACTTTATCAAAACATCAATAAATGTCATCATGTAATAAAAGACGAGAAGCAAATGCAAGTAAACAGTAGATTTAATTAAGATGATGATGATGATGATGCAGTACAGGCAGATGTAGAACGGGTGACACAGGGACTTCGGTGGTCAGGATCCGGTGGTGAAGAGACGATGGTGCGGTGACGGTGAAACAGCAGACGAAACCCAAAGACGAAGACGGAGAACAGGAACTGGAACACAAGGCAGGAACTGGACACTGGAACACCAACACGAACGACATCAAACAACGATCTGACAAGGATGATAGAACAGCGGTAAGTATAAGTAGAGTGGTGAGATTGACTGCAGCTGGTGAAGTGAATGAGGATCAGCTGAAGTGGATCAGGTGATGTCATACATTCACGCCCACTACACACGTGCATTCAAACCACAACATAAACACGAGACGAGAAGGAACAGAGAATGTGTCTACCGTGACAATAAATCTGTACATATAATCACAGACTTTGTACATTAAAGGGACACCAGGCAAGCCTGAGTGTTTTTTTTTTTCTACGAAGCTACCCCTAGCTCCCCCTGGTGTCTGGTTGTAAATGCTTTCAAACACACTGTCGTAAAAACGAACTGTTGTTCCTCCCCCCTCGCCATGAGCAACCCAGCTGATCAGCTGTCAACCCTGCTGAGCATGAACCGGCTATTTCAAAACCAGTTATGTCTACCGAGGTAAGTAAAGCAATATTTTCTTTCCAACTGATGGCGATTTTTTTTTTTTTTATTGTGTTGTCATGCATACTAGTATTTTTACAGGGAACAGAAGATATGAACAAGGCGAAATATTGCTTTAGTGTTTTTTTTTTTTTTTTTGTCTGGGGGAGAGTGGGCATGAGCATAATATATATATATATATATATATATATATATATATATTAGTGCTGTCAAACGATTAAAATATTTAATCGCGATTAATCGCATTAATGCCATAGTTAACTCGCGATTAATCGCACATTTTTATCTATTCTAAATGTCCCTTGATTTCTATTTGTCTCGTTATTTTTTCTAATTTTAATGCTCTTATCAACATGGAAAAGTGGATCAGCAGTACGTTTGTTCTTAGCTGTGGTATCCATGTGTTTCTGTCTGAAGTCATCCATTGTAGAGCTTAGATCGGGCCCAAAAAATCAAGCCCGACCCGAGCCCGTGCGCATTGTGTCCGAGCCCGGCCCGGCCCGACACATAAACTGTAATTATGAGCCCGAGCCCGATTTAAACCCGTCCATTTTTTTAATATGTGGGTGGGTCGTTATAACTGACGTTCTCAACTACTTTCTATGTTACTTTCTCCCGCCCGCAACATTTTTGTCCCGCTCCCGCCCGCAAATAGACTCTTTTTTTGTAGGCTACCTCCAAATACTTTCGCCTACGTGTCGCCACCATACACATCAGCATAAATGCTCCTGATAAATTATTTGTTATTAAAGCATTAACACACAAACCACTGTTATAACATAAAAGCAAGCAGGCTACTGAGTGCATGGTTTGGCATGACTGAATGCGAGCAAAGTGCGCTCCCTTTATAATTCCTAAAAAGCTGACATCAGTTCATCGCAATCTCACACATCTGTTATTATCAATGAATCTGACTGCACAATGCATCTTCCATAATATATACACTTTGTTTGTTATAATTTGAGGATTTGCCAGCATACAGAATTCAGCACTGAACAAAAAGTCTGCTTTGAGCGGTGAGGGGAGTCTATTTTAAATGCTTCTGATTGGCCATTGCGTTCAAGAAATCAACACATATGTCTGTGATTGGCTACATCCCTCAACGCTGCAAACATGTTATAAAAAGAAACTCTGGCCTGTAAATCGTTTCTATTTTGTTTTAGTTGTTCTTGTTGCTTTTCTGCAACATATGAATAAAAATGTATTAGTTTTTATGTTTTATTCATAGATATTTCTAGTTTGCGGGAGTCCCGCGAATCGTTTTATGCTCCCGTATCCGCACACAGAGTGAGTGCATTACCGCTCGAGCCCACCCTCGCACTCGGCCATCAAATCTAGTCCCGCGCCGCACTCTATTGCGTTGAGCGTGCACGTCTTTAGATCGGCGTCTCGCGCTCGCGCCATCCACTCAAAACGTAACGTTAGCCTACTACTCTTTGGCCGGCGCGCAAGCCCAAACAAGTACGTGCGGCGTGCCTGTTGTTTTGTTTCCGGTCTAGCTATCCGGTGTGATGTTGTAGTTTTTCTAACGTTACTAGTTGTTGCAACAGAATGTGAAAAAAATACAAGTTTGCTAGGGCAAAAAGAGCGTTAATCTCGCGATAAAAAAATTGACGTCGTTAAAATGTGTTTGCGTTAACGCCGTTAATAACGCGTTTAACGCACAGCACTAATATATATATATATATATATGTACTGTATATATATATATATATATATATATATATATATATATATATATATATCTGAGGCTAATTTGTCCAAAGTTATATTAGCAAGGTCTATAAGTTCATCTGGTAAAATGACGGTTTAAGAAGAAGAAGAAGTTTTATTTATATAGCGCCTTTCCAGAAGCTCAAGGTCGCTTTACATTATACATACAATACATTTAGACACCCATATATTACAGTCACATAGGATACATAATCACATTATCCAAAATGCATGTTAAAAAGATATGTTTTTAACTGGGTCTTGAAAGTAACCACAGAAGAGGCATTGCGTAGTGTAAGAGGTAGCGAATTCCATAATTGAGGAGCATTAGTATTGAAAGACCTTCCTCCTACAGTAGACAACCGGCAATGAGGGACGGAAAGTAAACCAAGTTCAGCTGATCTGAGAGACCGTGTAGGACGGTAAGGCTGGAGTAGGTCAGACAAATATTGTGGAGCAAGACCATTCAATGCTTTGAACGTTAGAAGCAGTACCTTAAAGTGGATACGTGATGCCACAGGTAGCCAGTGAAGTTCATAAAGCAGAGGAGTAATGTGTGCAGAACGCCTAGTAGAGGTGAGGACTCTCGCTGCAGAGTTTTGAACGTACTGTAATCTTGCAATACGTTTTTTGGGAAGACCAAGAAATAAGGCATTGCAATAGTCGAGGCGTGATGTGATTAATGCATGAATTAAGGTGTCAGCATCAGCTAAGGTAAGAGAAGATCGTAAGCGAGCAATACTGCGAAGATGGAAAAAAGAGTTTTTCACAAGAGAAGAAATATGAGAGCCAAAGGATAGAGTTTGATCAAATAAGACACCAAGGTTACGAATCGATGACGAGGGCTTAATGTGAGTTCCATCAATATCTAAGGACTGGTCCATCCTTTTGACTGAGGCAGCAGAGCCAATCACTAATATCTCGGTTTTCTTATCATTTAGTTTGAGGAAATTCAGTGACATCCAATGCTTGATGTCTCTGATACATGCAGTGAGTGAGTCAGGCAGAGATGGCCTATCAGAGCTGGTGTAGAGATATATTTGAATATCATCAGCATAGCAGTGGAATTTAAGTCCATGCCTGCGTATGATGTCACCGAGTGGATAGATGTATATAATGAACAATAGTGGGCCAAGAACCGAACCTTGAGGAACACCCTGTGTAAGTGAGGCAGTGGCAGATCTAAACCCTTGTATAGTGATATAATACTTTCTGTCACTGATGTATGAAATGAGCCAGGAAAGAGCAGAGCCAGTGATGCAAATATCAGAAAGCCTAGAGATCAATATTTCATGGCAAACTGTATCAAAAGCAGCGCTTAGATCAAGGAGCATCAAAATGTTTATCAGCCCTGAATCCATGTACAAAAGAATATCGTTGACCACCCGAAGAAGGGCAGTTTCAGTGCTATGTGATGGGCGAAATCCAGATTGAAAAGGTTCAAAAAGACCATTAGCATCCAAATGTGTTCGTAAATGTGAAGCAACCACCCTTTCAAGGACTTTGCTCATGAATGTTAAATTGGATATAGGTTGGTAGTTATCCATATTTAGGGGGTCAAGGCCTAGTTTTTTAAGAATCGGGGTCACCGCAGCCATTTTTAATTAGGCTGGAACAACGCCAGACGCTAAACTACAGTTTATCATATGTGTTATGAAGGGAGCAACCTCGGGCACACACAACTTAAGCAAAACAGTAGGGATAGGATCAAGCCGGCAGGATGTGGAATTTGATTTCACAATTAGATCACTTATGGCAGCAGGAGTAGTTAGAGTGAAAGCAGAAAGGAAGTTTGTCAAGTGAGCGGAACCAGCTAACCTTAAATGAACATTTGAGTCACTTGTATGAGGAGTGTTTTTGGTAATGGATGTAGTGATTGACTACAATTTATCAGAGAAAAATTGAAAAAAGTTATTTACAAGCCCCACAGAGCCCGAAATGACATGTTCTGGTGGATTTGTGAGTTTGTTAATCATTGCAAATAGTGATCTGGGCCTGCATTTGGAATTTTTAATGGTAGAGGTGAAATAAGAAGATCTTGCATCATTAAGGGCTGTACGGTACCTAAGCAAGTGTTCTTTGAAAGCCACAGAGTGCACGGTAAGTCCAGTTCTCCTGTATAGTCTTTCCAGGCGACGACCCTCAGTTTTTATCGTTCATAGTTCAGGAGTGAACCAATGTGAAGCACAAGTAGATGGAACCAGTCTAGTTTTAACAGGAGCATGCATATCAAGTATTTGAGACAAAGCATTGTTGTATATACAGCAGATCTCTGATGGACAGTTAGATCGTAGACATTCAGACAAGGTAGAATCCCTTATTGAAGCAGAAAAAGAAGATGGATTCACAGAGTTGATTTTACGATAAGTCAGTGTTTTCTTCAGTGGTGATATAGCTACTGGAAAACTACAACTGAAGCTTATGAGTTTATGATCAGAGAAAGCAAAGTCTGAACCATTGACACAGATGTTATTTAATCCAGATGTACATATGAGATCCAGTATATGACCCCTTGAGTGGGTAGCAAAAGTTACATGTTGAGTTAGGTTGAAAAAGTCCAGTACAGACATCAATTCATTGCATTGTGCAGTGTTTTCATGTATATTAAAGTCACCAAGCAGAATAACAGATGGATAGCTACCACAGACAAGAGTAAGTAATGCACTAATCTCAGAAAAAAAGTCAGAGTGGCATTTAGGAGGTCGGTAAATTAAGATTACAGCCAGTGGTGTTTGGCCAGTCATTTTCAGCGCTAGGTATTCAAATGCTGAAACATCGTGAAACTCGATCCTGGAAGTTTTAATAGTCTCACGGCAAACTACAGCCAGCCCTCCACCTCTACGATGACGACGCGGTTGAGAGAAGTAGATGTACCCAGGCGGAGTTAAGAGGTTCAGGTTGAAAAGGTCATTAGGAACCTGCCAGGTTTCAGTCAACAGTAGCATGTCCAGGTTTGTGTCAGTGATTATGTCATTCAACACTGATGCTTTATCAGTTAGAGAGCATGTGTTCAACAACGCACATCGCAGAGCTGAAGATGCGCATCTGCAGGCTCCGTATTCAGGTTCGAAACGCAATGATATCAGATTTCCAAAGTTAATGGATCGATTTCCCAGCTGTGTTATATCCGACGCACGGGGGTTTGTACAGACAACCGGAATGTTATTAAAAGACGAGCAGTGATAGTTCCGAAGTTTCTTCCGCAACCGGTGTAGACAGCGCGGTCGGCGTAACACTCCAAGTTGTTCACACCATTTATAGATGTCCGAAGCCAACCGTAACGATCCTTTGTATGTTCTGAGATGGGCTGCAGAAAATTTTAACGCCATCTCGGGGGAACAAGTTTGATTGCCGTCATTCAAAGATAGCACTAACCAAAAAAGACCAAAAAACAAAACCTGCAATCGGATACGTGATGACATGACCAGTAATGTCCAGCGCGACGACAGTATCAGATGTCGCGAGGGATAGGGATGCGAAGTGGAGAGGGCTCGTAGCCGATCAGTGTGACAGGATCATGAAACTTCTGAGCGTTTAAATAGTCCAGTGAATAATCCAAGTGTTGATTGTGTAAGAAGGTTCAGTGAATAATCCAAGAAGATCGATTCCAAGAAAAAACAAATCCAAAAAACAGACGCAGAACAGCAGACAAACAGATACCAGCGTGAAGCGGCAGCACAAGCGCGCCTAGCGTTCTCACACCGGAAGTGACAAAACTCCACATATAGTGGAGTCCAAAGGTTTAACTTTGCTTGTCTAAGAAAACATCAGAAGGTTTTTTCTAGCTCGCTCATGATATGTGCAACATGTTTATTGCCTATTATCAGACTCGTTGACTTAGGCCATAGTAATTCAACTCATATCTGTAAAGTAGGTCAGGGTCGGACATCAGGTGGACATCAGGGTGGACATCAGGCCAAAGGAAGGGGTGAGGGGATAAATTGTGTGTGTGATTGTGTGTGTATGTGTGTGTTGTTTGGAGGGCGGGAGGGGGTTGGGGTGTCACTAACGGTAACTTGATAAGCCCACGTAACTTCTATATTTGCAAACAAGACGGTCACGGAAAATATTTTGAGTGTGGGCTTCGTTGTAGTTGAGAGGATTTGTAACATATTATGAATCAGTACAATACAGAATGCGATCTGTGAGCCATCGGCTTCTACACTATGTAGTGCACTGCAAAAAAAAACACCGGCGCCAAATAAAAGCAAAGTAACACCTGGATGCAACGTGCAAGCTAAATTAGACACATAAAGGGCAGCATCCATCTAGCTAGATCAAGCCAAAATCTCCGTTAGCCATTTAGATGCGGATAGGATACACCAGTGTCTTGATTTGAAGAATTTGATATCTATTCATTTGCGAACTAAGTTACACAAATAAAACCGACAGAGGAACGGCCAAACAACTACAGAAATCAACGTGTTTGCTAATGATAATATGCTAACATCAAAGTTATAGTATCTAGCGTCTGAGGTCACAATTACTTGATATTTAAATATTAAACAGTTTATTCCAAAGATACTTACAAGTGCAACAGCAAGCCAGGTCAGCATCCGTTTTGCAGGCTTCTGTTTCTCTCAGTTCTCGCCATTCTGAAAAAGCCGGTCCGATATTTACTCTTATAGCTAGCCGGTGCTTGAATGGGGGCGTGCGTGTGTGCAGTGCCGTCAAGCAATTCGTTACATCGCGAGACCTGATATCACGCGATACTTCCTGACGGCGAGGCCGGCAGCCCGCAGGCCCAAAGTTGCAAGTGAGTTTTTTACGCTTTTTACGAGTTTTTTAAACGGCAGGCACCACAACCACCAAAGCCTGCGGGCCCAGCTCGCCCTCCCCCTGTGAGAGCTCTTCGGCCTCTGCCACAGCGCCAGGGCCCACACCCCCCTCCATCTGCTCGAGGTGAACCAAAAACAACTGATACCAGCTCTCAGTGATAGGTGTTGGGTCCCCGCTATGATAACAATAACTTTTTCAAATGTTTACAGAACAAGCGGGAACCCAGTGTGCCTGTATCTTTCGCTATTGCTGTTCGATTACATGATAGAAAGTCTAAGGCCTTCAAAAGCCGTACAGCAAACGCATCTAATCTGGTGCCTATTACACGACAAACTAAGATAGCCGTGGGGAGAAAAAGTAAGACTGTTAAGTTAGCACTTTTAAACATCCGCTCACTTAAAAATAAATCACTTCTAGTCAACGACTTAATAACCACATACAACCTGGATTTTATGTTGCTAAATGAAACTTGGCTTGAAGACAGCTGCAGTGCAACAGTCCTCAATCAAACAGCCCCTCCTAACTTTACTTTTCTGAATGTCTGCAGAGCTGTCAGAAGAGGTGGGGGTTTAGCTGCTCTTTTTAAAGATGTCTACCAATGTAAGCAAATATCATTTGGGAATTACCCGTCTTTCGAATATCTGGGTATTGTGTTAAAAGGTGCTCCACGCATTTTACTTATCATTGTTTACAGGCCTCCAAAATACTCTCCAGCCATTGCTGATGACTTTACAGAACTGTTATCAACAATTTCCTCAGAGTTTGACTGTTTTATCATTGCTGGAGACTTTAACATTCACATAGATAATGCAGAAACCAATTTGGCAAAAGAAATTAAAACTGTTTTAAAAACTTTTGATCTGACTCAGCATGTACATGGACCCACACATAATCATGGACACACTCTAGATTTACTAGATCAGTAAGGATCTAAACATTTCATCGATTGTTATTAAGGATGTAGCACTGTCTGATCATTTTTGTATTTACTTTGATATATTGATCTCTCCTGCCATTGAAGCTAGATCTGTGTCTGTCAAGAAGAGATGCTTAAATGAGAAAACTAGTGTACTGTTTATGAAGGCTATATCTTTAACACCAAGCATATCTGCTGACTCTGTTGATTTTCTCCTTGATTCTTTTAACTCAAAAGTTAAGAGTGTAATTGATGATATTGCTCCTGTGAAAGTCAGGAAGAAGAATGGCAGACAAAAAGCACCTTGGAGAAACTCAACAGCAGTGCAAAATATGAAAAGACAATGCAGAAAAGCAGAGCGCATGTGGCGGAAGACAAAACTTGTAGTCCATTATAACATCTACAAAGACAGCATCCATGCTTTCAATAAGGAACTAGGCAAAGCTAGACAGACTTTCTTCTCGAATATTATAAACAGCAATATAAACAACACACGCACTCTTTTTGCAACTGTAGAGAGACTGACAAACCCCCCAAGCCAGATTCCCAGTGAAATGCTCCCAGAGAGCAAGTGCAGTGAGCTTGCTTCTTTCTTCTCTGAGACAATCAATAATATCAGAAAGGTGACCAGCTCATCCTTGAGTTGCGCTGGGGTCAGGCAGATCAAAAAAATCCTGAAAGATCCTCCTGAAAAAGAGCAATCTGGATAAGACCATATTAAACAACTATAGACCGATCTAAAATCTTCCTTTCATAGGCAAGATCATTGAAAAAGTTGTCTTCAATCAGCTGAACAAATTCTTAAGCTCAAATGGACACTTTGACAATTTTCAATCTGGTTTCCGACCGCACCACAGCACAGAGACAGCGCTCATAAAGATAATAAACGATATTCGCTTAAATACTGATACAAGCAAATTATCAGTGCTGGTACTACTCGACCTCAGTGCTGCATTTGACACTGTCGATCACAACATACTTCTTGACTGGCTGGAAAACTGGGTTGGGTTTTCTGGGATAGTCCTAAAATGGTTCAGGTCATACTTGGTAGGGAGAGGTTATTATGTGAGTATAGGAGACCATAAGTCTGAGTGGACATCCATGACATGCGGAGTCCCTCAAGGCTAAATTCTTGCGCCACTCCTATTCAACCTGTACATGCTCCCAATGAGCCAAATAATGAGAAATAACCAAATCGCTTACCACAGCTATGCAGACGATACACAGCTCTACTTAGCCCTATCGCCTAACGATTACAGCCCCATTAACTCTCTTTTCCAATGCATTGATGAAGTAAGCAATTGGATGTGCCAAAACTTTCTTCAGTTAAACAAAGACAAAACTGAAGTCATTGCGTTTGGAAACAAAGATGAAGTTCTCAAGGTGAACGCATACCTTCAATCTAGGGGTCAAACAACTAAAAATCAAGTCAGGAATCTTGGTGTGTCTCTGAAGTCAGACCTTAGTTTCAGTAGTCATGTCAAAGCAATAACTAAATCAGCATACTATCACCTGAAAAATATTGCAAGAATTATATGTTTTGTTTCCAGTCAAGACTTAGAGAAACTTGTGCATGCTTTCATCACCAGCAGGGTGGATTATTGTAATGGACTCCTCACTGGCCTGCCCAAAAAGACCATAAGACAGTTGCAGCTCATACAGAACGCTGCCGCCAGGATTCTGAGCAGAACCAGAAAATATGAACACATCACACCAGTCCTCAGGGCTTTACACTGGCTGCCAGTTACATTTAGGATTGATTTTAAAGTATTATTACTGGTATATAAATCATTCAATGGCCTAGGACCTCAATACATTTCAGATATGCTCAATGAATATAAACTCAACAGATCACTCAGATCATTAGGATCACATCAGCTAGAAATACCAAGGGTTCACTCTAAGCATGGCGAGTCCGCTTTTAGCTACTATGCCAGCCGCAGCTGGAACCAGCTTCCAGAAGAGATCAGATGTGCTCCCACAGTAGTCACATTCAAATCCAGACTCAAAACACATCTGTTTAACTGTGCATTTAATGAATGAGCACTGTGCCACTGTTCGTCCGACTGTTTGTACTGTATTCTATTTTATGTTTTTAATTATTCTGATTTCTTTTGATTATTTCTGTATTTTATCTTTTACTCTAAACTGTTTTACTTATTCTGATTTCTTTTGATTATTTTAATTTCTTCTATGTAAAGCACTTTGAATTACCATTGTGTATGAAATGTGTTATATAAATAAACTTGCCTTGCCTTGCCTTGCCTTGCTCTCAGGCACCAGGGGGGTGCGATTCCACTGACTCTGAAGCTGTTCAGTTAAGGTAAAAAAGTTGGCTGGTGTCCCTTTAAGAGAATGTGTTCCTTTCCTGCTTGATATCGATGTGTGTGCCGTCAACCGCTCCCAAACACTGTGGCATGCCATGAGCACGATGGAAACCCAAAACCAAATCCTCGGTCTCGGACTCCGTAAAAGGCAACTTGATGAATTTTGGACCCAGGTGGATAGCGATCGCTTTGCATGTTTGCCTGACAACAACGGACACAGCCTGTAGCCTGAATGTAGCCTACGGATTGGCCGTACACATGAAAACGCAAGGGTGTCATTTTCAGATTTATCCACGCTGGGAGCCGGTTTCAAAAAATAGCGGTTTCAGGCTCCCAAAACGCCGGATCCGTCTGGACGAAACGCCAATACAATACAAAATTTGTACATATAGAGCTAAACACGTCTCCGTGTGGACAGCGCCTCACACTGGTTAAAATAAAAAGCTTACAATTGAATAAGAAACCAGTGCCAATACAGTTAACCCAGTTAACCTGTTCCAGTCTCTAGGTTGTGTCCATACTGAGACACCCTTCTTTTGTAAACACTGATGTTTACATAAGAATCATACAGTTTCTGAAAGCTAGGACAAGTTTTCCAACCAAGATGAGGTTATAGGTACACAAAGAAAGTCCTGATGTCCTGTAGAAGAGTTAAACAAAGGCTGTATCAGATGACAGGTATCACTTGTTAGGGTGTAGTTTACTTTTGTGTGCACAGCAACAGTTAGGACATGTTAAAGTATAATCTAAAAGTCTTTATTTTGTTCAATAATTAAGTATATATATATATATATATATATATATATATATATATATATATATATATATATATATATATATGTATGTATGTATATTTATTTATTTATTTATAAAATTGTATTCACAAATAATGGATTTTATTTATTTAAACTTCGGCCATTGCATCAAATTTATGATTTGGCTTGATCTGAAGTCAAGTAAATTTTTTTGAGAAAATTTAAAGCAATGTAATAAAAACTAGTCTTAAAGAGCTCAAGATCCATGTGTATACAACAGAAACTCAACAGAGACTTCACTAGTTCACACTTACAAATAAGTTAGATAGAATAAATGGTATGCATATTTGGCGTGCTGTCCAGGGAGAGGGCTCCGAGCTTGGAATATTTAGCCCGAACCCAGAGTACTCCCCCCCGTATTGCTGGTTAAGAAGTAACCAGGCAAGTGTGAGGAGACGGGGTGGTGGAGGGATGCTGAAAAACTGTCGAGGAACATTGGTGAGTCAAATGACTGTATATATAGGTCTCCAACTCAAGCTGATTGGATAGACATGTTGATTACTGATTGTCGACAGCTGGTTGGAATGATGTGATAATTGTATCAATTATTTCAACGTGCTCCTCCCGAACTTTGTTAATAAAACATAATTTCACTAGTTCACACTTACAAATAAGTTAGATAGAATAAATGGTATGCATATTTGGTGTGCTGTCCGGGGAGAGGGCTCCGAGCTCAGATATTTGGCCCGCACCCAGAGTACTCCCCCAAAAGTTGCAAAAAATGAGGGACAGCCACCAGAAATGATGTTGATGACCCCCCCAAAAACTTGCGGAGTGCAAGCTTATGGTGCCAATCATAGGGAGGGAATTTTAGTCGCTGGATGGGGAGGGCTTCAAAAGTGAGTGAATTGTCGTGGCATCAGATGGGTGGCCTCGCAAGTGGTTGGCTGTGGATGGTCGTACGGGGTGAGCTTCTGCGGAAACGGAAGAGGATAGCATAACTGCTGCAGTGAAAGCAAGTTGATGGAGAAACTAGCTCCTGCTGGAGGAGACCAAGGTGTTTTGTGTTTTTTGTGTGTTTTTTTTCTCTTCTCAACTTGCTTTCACACTATCCGATGGCAAATTGGATGGAGAATTGAATAGTCGTGGGAACAGTGAAGGCGAGTTGGATGAAGAAACTGAGCTCCAGTGGACCAAACTTGTTTCCTGAACTCAACTGTCCAAAAAGTAAGTTGGACTTAGAACTGGGCTCCAGCGGGAGCAGAAAAGATAACGCTGCTGCAGCAGTGGTGCAAGTTTGGACGGAGTAACAGAGCTCCTGCGGAAGCGGAGTAGACTACACTGCTGCGGCAGTGGACCAAACTTGCTTTCTATTTGCTTTCCAACTATCCTTTGGACAGAGAACTGAGCTCCTGCGGGAGTGGAAGAGAATGCTGCTGCGGCAGTGGAGCAAGTTTGGACGGAGAAACTGAGCTCCTGCGGGAGTGGAGTAGATGACGCTGCTGCGGCAGTGGACCAAACTTGTTTCCTTAACTCAACTGTCCAAAGTAAGTTGGACTAAGAACTGGGCTCCTGCGGGAGAAGAAAAGTTAAAGCTGCTGCGGCAGTGGTGCAAGTTTGGACAGAGTAACGGAGCTCCTGCGGAAGCGGGGTAAGATGACACTGCTGCGACAGTGGACAACTTGCTTCCGACTTGCTTCCAAGTATCCTATGGTGATTTGAATGGAGAATTGAGCACCTGCTGGATCGGAAGCGATAATGGTTCCGCAGGAATGGAGCGAGTTGGAGGAAGAAATGGAACTCCTGCGGGTGTGGAGATGATGACACTGCTGCGGCAGTGGGTCAAACTTGCTTTCTGAACTCAACTGTCCAAAAGGTAAGTTGGACATAGAACTGGGCTCCTGCGGGAGCAGAAAAGATAATGCTGCTGCGGTGGAGGATCAAGTTTGGATGGAGAAATGGAGCTTCTGCAGGAGCAGAGTAGGTTATGCTGTAGTGGAAAGACTTGGTTCTAACTTTCTTTCGAATTATCCGATGAGCCATTTGGCTGGAGAACGAGCTCCAGATGGGAAGGAAGAGATGATGCTGCTGTGGTGTTGGAACCAAACTTGCTTTCCAAGCTATCTGAAAGGCGAGTTGGACAGAGAGCTAAGCTCCTGCGGGAGTGGAAGAGATGGTACTGCTGTGGCAGTGGAGCTAGTTGGAATTGGGAAACGTAGCTCCATGACATTGCAACGGAAGTGGAACCCAAACTTGCTTTCCAGCGACCTAAGGGCGGATTGGAGGAAAAAACTGAGCTCCTGCGGGAGCGTGAGAGAACATCACTGTTGCAGCAGTGGGGGAAATTTCCAGAGAAACTGAGCTCCTGCGGGAGCGAGAGAGAACATCACTGCTGCGGCAGTGGGGGAAATTTCCAGAGAAAATTTAATAGCCTCTACTTTAGTGTTTTGAATATTTTTGTATATATTCTGGGTGCCGCCGTAGTAGTTGCAGACGTGCAGGTAACGGCAACGTTGTCTTGAGCATCCGCAGGAATTAAAATTATGGCAGACTTGGTCACGAGATTTGGAGGTGGGTTTAAAATCTTTGGATGGTGAGTCGAAATGTACTGGTCATGGGACGTAACTGGTAGCTTTTCCCTGGGATGCAACTGGGCAAGGGTTAACCAGAGGACAGCTTATGGTGGAGTGAGCGTGTGATCTGCATACTGCACAAGAGATGTTGCGGCAGTCCGGGAACACTCTGTTGTGGAGGTCTGTGTCCAGTGCACCCCTTAACTGGTTCCATTGAGCAACGTGGATGGGGCATTTAGCTAAGAATAGTTTATGGTACATAAAGAAATGAGACCCTCCGTAAGATAACGCGAGCCCAGCAATTCTCGCGAGAATTATTTTTTTATTTTATTTTTTTGTAACTGAAAAATCGCCTACTTCTGTTTGGCGATCTGAAGCGAATTAAGGAAGTAAAGATAGCAGGGAAGATAAATCAATGTCTGCACCTGAGAGGATCTGTGTTCTGATGTTTGCTACTGGGGTTGGTTCCGAGGCTGTAGCGTTTGGAGGGAGACTCGCTGGGAGACCCATGCTCGCTGGACGGGAGAGAGTAGAGATAAGTACACAGTACGTCCGCTGGGAGACCAATGCTCACTGGACGGGAGAGAGTTAGAGATAATTACATAGTACGTTCGCTGTGAGACCAAATGCTTGCTGGACAAAAAGAGAAAACAGGAAAGAGGAACATGATTACTCGACCAGGAGATTTTCACTGCATCCGCTGTGAGACCAAATGCTCGCTGGACGGAAAGAGAGAGACCCCCGTTGGACGACCCAGGGGGTTTTAATCAATGAGGGTTTGGTGGGCTTTTTTAATGTGGAACCGGTTGGTCCTGATATAGCTTTGGAAAGCATCTGAGGACCATCTCCCAAGAGCTTGGATCTGCTGTTGGGAGAGGCCTTTTGGGGTGCTGAAGTTGCTGCCCCGATACGGAAGGAGTGACTTGAGAAATTCTTTGCTGGAATTCCTGACTGTTGTAGAACAGATTTGAGGTGTTTCTGGAACCAAAAGCAAGTCACGGGTTTATTGGATTCGTCTATGAACAGGGGTTCCAGAGGAGATTTAGCCAGAGAACTTCACCGTTGCAGATATGCCAGAATGGACTGGTATGGTTGGATTGGTGATGAGAGGTTAAAAATGTAGATGAAATTACCTTTTTTGGTTTGGTCAGTCTTACTTTGCTTAATCAAATATAAGACTGTTTCACCATCTAGTACTGACAAGTCTGAGATGGTGGGGTGTATTTTGGGGTTGAATTTGGAAGTGATGGCGAGTTCTGAGCATCTAAGAAAACCAAAAAGGCTAGGATAAACATAGCGTAGAGTGTGCGGGCGGTATTGAGGGGCTGGTAGCCTGTGCGGAGGACGTGAATACATTTGGTGAGAATGTCTAGCGTTATGGGTTGTCTGGCGTCGGGACGGGTGGGCTGGGATCTTTGAATCCCTTTGATCAGGAGAGAGGTTTGTGAATTGTTTATCTCAGAGGAGGGAGCGCCATACATCAATTTAAAAACTGAACGCCACTCAAGTAACCTTTGATGGACCCGACTTGTAGGCCCTTAACGCTATTAAGGTAGGAAATAAATGAGGTGATAGAAAATCGGGGAACGGCATGTTATAAGAGACATGGAATGCTTTAAAACATCTCCAAGCGGTCAGGTAGGATTGGAGGGTCCTGGGAGAAACTGCTTGGAGGATGGTGTCGAGTGATGCGTCGAGGAGGGGTTGTAATGGGTGGGTTATGGGAATATCAGTTCTGAATAGCGAGGAACAGGAGTTGGGAATTGGTCCGCCTCTGGAGCCAGCGTCCTGGATTTCTGAGAGGATCTGAGCACGGATGCTTTGAGATGCTGGTGGTGGTTCCATGGCGACGGCGTTGGACGGAACGAGCATCGGTGTTGCTGTGAAGAAAAACTGTGGAAAAAACTGTGGAAGCTCAATTTCTTCATGTTTTGATTCTTTCAAAACATACTGATTTAAAATTGCCTTAATCCAGTGATAGATGAGTGGCCTGTCTGTCTCTACTGCCTGTCAAAGCAACCCTTAGTAATCAGATTAAAGATCACTAAGCCAGAAAGTGTGTGTGTGAAAAGCTTGGAATAACAGATAAATGCCAAAACAGTCTGTGAGCTATGAAACAGAAATACAGGCATATGTTTCATATCTTTCAGAAAGAAATCCCAGAATACATTGTGTCAAGTTCATGGGGAAAAAATCCAAGACTGTGTACGAGGTAAACATAGGTAGATTGTAACTGAACTTATTTTTGATAATGAACTGCATTGTTAAAAATAATTCCGTATAATTAAAAAATTTAATAATTTTATTGAGGGTTACTTTCTTTAATTTATCGCCATCTGTCAATATTAGACATAATTTAAATTGTATTTAAAAGTACATTTAATTGTGCATGGTCTTTTTCTGCTATTTTTAAAATTAGATTACTTTTGTGGACATTTAACCCTCACTTAAATGTATTCTTTGTTCATACTCCACATTATAACACTGTGATATCTAAATCCATTTGTGCATTTAAAATGAATAATTTTAGTTTTTTAGATTTTGGTGTTTTGTTTTAAATTTATTTGGGCAAAATATTATTTTAATATCAGCAATTTACCAGTTATCAGCCATTACAGAAAAAAAATTAGCGGCTTATCTGTTTAGTAATAATTTTAATATTGTGCATCCCCGATTTCATTAGCTATTTATATGCCCTAATTGTGTATCGTAAAAAGCCGCTGCCAATGCATATCATTGCATGATGGTTAGGATCCTGCCTAATAAAAAAAAATCATTCTAGCTGTAGGTGTAACAAAAAAAATCTTATTTTTATAAATAAATCTATGTTTGTTACTTTACTTGGATAATCGCTTAATTTAGATTTATAGCAAAAACATTTTGTATGAATATTTACTGCTGGGTTTGGCTGATGCAATGAACACTATCGACACGGTGATGACGTACTGCAACATAAATCTAGCAACCTTTCTCATTTTTCCATTGTTTTAATTATTTAGATTTAGATTATTACACTGTTGTCTACAACAGGTGCGACCATTGTAGTGTCGCGCCACGCCACAACAGCTTGAAGCTGTTGATGCTTGAAGCTGGATACATCAAAGAAAACTTACTAAATCCATTATTTCTTTAGTTGGAAGCTTTGCAACAGTGTGGATTACCTTAGCCTCAGGTAGAGAATCCGTTAACAGTCTCTTCGCGCCACATCCAGACAGAATCATGATTTTAATGGTTTCTTGCTTTTGATATGTCGCGATGCCCTGCTCACATCTGTTGTAAACAGGGTGTAGTAGTATTATCTGTGTAACGTTACCTTGCTATTACTTTATATATAAAAAGGTAAACCTTGCAAGATTTTGAGAGTCGAGTCTGGCCATAGGCTGGCAAGTAGTGCATTATGTTAATTACTGTATTTAATGAGCAGCTGTGTTGGTATTAGCATCTTAGTCAATCTCTACTGCATACTGCTTATTACATATAATGAAAAAGACAAATGCATGTCATACCAATGTGTATTCACATGAGTTACTTCAACATTTAAATTGATTGATGCTTTTTCATTTGAATATGTTTCTGCTACTGTACACAAAAAACCAAGAAAATATTTTTTATAGGTATTATAGTCACCTGCAATTTTATGTTGGAAGGAGGGGGAAAGGGATGTCTTGCCTGTAATCAATGACTTCTGGAATTTTTTTTTTTTGGAAAGAATAACATCTTTATTTTTTTAATAGGTGCAATAAGTCGTTTTTATGTTTTGCTGGCTCCTGTTCTTCCCAGTGGTCCTTGACTTCATACTATTCGATGTTTTATTTCTTTGTTCAAACTCATTCTGTTTGCATTGATGGGCTGCACACGTGATGATCCATACTTTGAATTATACCTATCTGAATTATGCCTATGCTAGACTCCTGTTAGGTCTTTAATATATGATGTCTAAAATATGGTGTTTGTTGTTATATTCCTTGATTTACTTGTCAGTTCAGCTTAGGTGTCTTTTAATTTTTTTGTAATGTGCTCTGACCACTGGAAAAGTGCCAGATAAATTCAAATTAATTTGAACTTGGTCAAACTGCAAGACACTGCTGGTCAAGTGATCTCAACATAGAGAATTTAAAACTACCACATTTCAGTATTTCATGTGGCTCTACATTTGCTTTAGTTTTATGTCTGTGGCTCTCCCTTACCTTGATCTCCAGCTATTTTCCGAAGTTCAAGAAACTCACTTCTCTCAGTTTTTTTTCAAAACAAGCTTCCACCTTGAGGGGTTCAAGTGCCTGCAAATTGTGCAAAATATTATAATATTAGCTATATTGTACTGCATAACAAATTAATTATGCGTATTATGAACATAATTATTCATGTATAATTATGAATATCTAAAGGTGCATTTGATTTTGATTTCCTCTAGATGGCACAAAAACTCAACACTTTCCTAAGCCGTATCCGTTTAGTTTACAGACTATAGCCCCTTTCATTATGGTACAAACTTTGCCAAAGTCATTGTTCTGAACAAGTCCAAACTTTTTATAACATATTAGCCTATACAAAACATATCACTTTAGCTAAATTAAATGTCAATACTGGGGGCCTTTTGCCTCATTTGGCCTGATTAGCCTTTTATCCCAAGTGTGAGGTAAAGGCTCCCCTCTCTACCCAATAGATTTTTGTGATTTTTAAACAAAACAAACTACTTTTATGGTTTATTTCCATACACAATATCCATAAATGGATATGTTATGGATATTTCTGCAATCATACACATTTTTCTTATGGTGTACACCACAATATTTCAGGCTAATTCTGGCCCAAAAGAGTAATTTGTTGGTGAATCTGGCTACACTTACTAAACTGCAATTTGCTTTTGATTCAATAAAACGAACCAGCTTATGAGAATCATTAGTTCATGAATTGGTCTGGTATTCCGCTGGCTGCTGTTGATTCACTAAGAACGATTAAGAGTATACGGGGTGAAACTTCAGATTCTCGATGCTCTTTGGGTGTAGGGATGGTTTCACTCATAAGAAAAAACAATTCAAGTCACTCGAGTAATTCGTTTTTAGAAAAATACATGTTTTTAAAAGAGTAATTTTTTAGTGAATAGATCTAAAATATGACAACAAAGGAATGACTAACATCGAGTCACTTACCCTTTTCTTTCATAAATGAAACACTTCCTCAGAGACATTCATTAAATTGTACAGTAGACCTAGCCTATTTCTGGAATCAAGAAACTGCAAAAAAAAAGTAAATGTTACAAAATTAGTTATAAACTAGTAGTCTAACAGTCGTAATCAATATAGAATAAACAATGACGTTTTCTAGGCCTCTTCAAAAAGAGCGCGAATTGTAAGCCTGCTTCAGTGAGCTAGTTGTTTTACTGCCTTAGAAATGTTACAATTACACCAAGTCACATTACAAAATAACAAGTATCGATATTAACTAAATTAATGACCTAAAGTTATACACTTATTCACCAAGGAAACTTGCTGCAAAGTTGCCATATGTGACCCGCCAATAATTTCGTAATTGATATTCTGAATGTATTCAAGGTAACGTTAAGTTCACCATGATGTTGTAATTACCGGAATTAAGAGATTCAATTTACATCCTCATAAGCTGGTAATTTTCTGTGAGAGGTCCTACTTGTATCACGTGGCCGCTGTCGATAGTATGTTCGTACACGCCATAATTACTGTAACAAGTCTGAACTGTAAAGAAGCATAAAACTTGTAATTACAAGTGTAAAGTGTAATTTTCAGATAGTATCACGTGTCCGCTGTACCACCTGACCACTGCAGATTTAAAAAGATTCCTTTCGATTAGAAGCAGAAGTAAAGTGTCTCGATCGACGCCCGGTGGCCGGTCCCAGTATAGGTCATAAAGCCCGCCTTCCCATGAAGTCTAATGAACGCGATGGAAACTAAACACTCAAATAACACTTCAAATGATTTTTTTTCCAAAGGAAAGTAGTTTTAGGTAGTTTTTTTCACGCTGATGTAAATTTAAGTGTTCGTTTAAAAAAAAAATAAGTTTGGTCTTGGTCTTTAAAATAGTTATTTGATGCTATAAAAACGGGAACGTCATGAATGACAGCTGTGATTGACAGCTTCTCTGAACGAAGTAGTCACTTAGGCACCAACAGACTTTTTGGGGGGATTTTCGGAAGGAGATTAGAGCTTCAGCTTTAATTTCTACATATCCATAACTGTTTATTTCACACTGATATAGTGAGTTGTTCTGCAGTAAACTGTACCAGAGAGCTCTGTATATTTCTATGGCATCGCTGTCCAGGAGTAATTAGCTGATGAAGTGGATTTACTTATTGTAGAGTTAACAAAAATTATCATGAGCATTGTAATGTTTATCATAAGCATTGTAAAGCAGATGTCTTAACAAATGTCGACCGGGATTTTTTTTACGAGCAGTTCATTCATACCTATGCAAGATCGCTGTGAAAATACAGACCGGAAGTCAAAAGACAACGAGCGCAGCGCTGAAAAGGGGCGGGGTTTCTAACGGTTTCTGCGACAGTAAGGGCGGGACGCGATATTTTTTTTCACAGGATGGTAGGGGAAGACTCATGAATATTCATTAGGGAACTCATGCCTGATTGGTCTTAACCCCAGTGACTGTTAGGTTTAGGGGCGGGGTTAGGGGTAGGTCATCAGACCCCCAGTGACGGGTAGGTTTAGGGGCGGGGTTAGGGGCTAGGTCATCAGACCAATCAGACATGAGTTCCCTAATGAATATTCATGAGTCTTCCCCTACCATCCTGTGAAAAAAAATATCGCGGGCGGGACCATGATATCGCGGCTTTACTTCCTGTTCTCTACTGCGCAGAATCGCAGTCAGCGCTGCTTCAGATTTCACCAGTGCTGCGTTCCAAACCGCATACTTCCCTACTATTTAGTATGGGAAAAGAGTAGGCGAGCGAAAAAGTATGTATTAATCCAAAAGAGTAGGCGAGAATTACCTGGGTGACGTACCAATTATCGCGAGATTTGGACTTAAGTGCGTTCGAATGTGCCTACTTTCCTACTATATAGTAGGCGAAAACAGTACGTGAAGGAAGCAGTACGTTCGAAACATCAGTATTCATAAAAGAGTAGGGGAGAAGTTCCCGGATGGCTTACTGCTTCCGGCCCGATTTTTTAAATGCTCAACCGATGGATACTCTTCTATCCCAGGAGGCCACGCGAGAGCATACGTCATTATCAAACATCACGGAGATCAGCGACGCCGGGGGTTTTCAAATGTGAGTAAACACGGTTCCTTATGTGTTAAACTACAATAGAGTAGACGTTTTAACTGTTGAAGGTGTAAAGTAGTTAGACAGTATAGTATAGTTGTGATTTTGCTGTAAAACATGTTTTGGATTTACATAACCATATACATCTTAAACACGCTTATTTAAAATGTCTATTTACATCTGAAAGGAAAATATTGTAAGTATTGACATATTGCAGATGAGCACATCACAACATGAAAAAGACATCTGAGTGATGTATGTGTGGCATTATCATAGGATAGGATAACGTTAATTCACTGTTGTCAACACTGTTGACATTAGACTAATGTGCTGTAAATAAGGTAAATAAACAAATCTATAAAGTAACTAAACATGTTTTTATTCAGACTGGTGTGAGCACTGAGGATGAGGAGCCCAGAGCTGAATCCTGGAAACGGTGCCATGGATGAGACTGTCATAAGATCTCTCCATCTGCCCTTATCGCCTCAGATTGTGAAGCGCAGCGCAGAAACAAGCTCCGGCACGAAGGCACGGTCACCTCTGGTGAATTCATCAGAATAAAGCCGCAGAATGGGAACCGCTGTGTTGAGATGGCAGTAGGATGTGGGCTTCAGCGCCTGAATACATGCTTGTAGTTTGAATAAAGATTTGTTTCATGTGCATGCATTTGTTTATTGTGTGATGGTTACTTTTATTTGTTCTTTTACTCATTTATTCATGTTTCTTATTGTTGTCAGTATATAAAATATAATTATTTAATGTATGCATTAATTCATTGCTTGACTGACAATTGAGATGTTCACGTGTATCCATGCATAACTCATATGACAAAACAAATTACATTTTGCTTGTTTTATTAAATTTTATCATTTTTAGTATATAAAAAAAAATAATATAATTAAGTATTGGTCAGCATTTAATATCATTTTGTTTAAGTTTTGGGGTGGGCTAACAATGCAATTCATTCTGAGGTAATATAAATTTTTTATGAGCGATACTTGCATTTTTCGAGTATAAAGTCAACAGTTTCTCCAAAGGAGATCTTCGAGCAGCGGCCCGTCTCCTTGTGCACTGCAGACAGTAAACGCAGAGGGAAACTGTTCTAGGTTGTGCTGTCGAGTTACTGATGTTATGAAGTGTTAGTGCACCTGTCGCTCATATAATTTAAACTTATAAACTTATTACATAAAGATCATGGAAAGATACTAGTTGTATCTAACAATGAACAATCATAATGACAAAACAGAAAACATAAAGATCATTGGTTTGTGTACATCATAATATGATATTTATACACAGGAAAAAAGAACAATAACAAGGCTAAATATCTTTAAATATAAATAGTTCTTCATAGTACATTAAAAACTAGTTTTGTTGTTATTGTCTGAGGGATGAAACGAGAGGTAAATTCATCAAGAAAAGAGGGAAACTTGAAGGAGAAACTTTTTGGGTATAAAATAAAGAAATTAACAACATAATCAAGAGATAACGATTTTGGGGTTTCTTAAAAAATCGTTATAAGGAACTGTGGGTCACATTAGAAGGGTTTAAAATATAACAACTTAAATCAACCCTAAATGTATTCACAAAATAAATTGGCAGCTGTTTCTTCAACAATACCACAAAATGAGCAAGTTTTATCAATATCAAGATATTTACAGATAGATGAATTAAACGTGTCGTTCATCTTTTAAGTTGTTGCGCTTGTGATAACGTGTCGTAGGTCACATGATAACGTCAACATGGCGGATGATGTCCGGAATCCGGATCGCATTCATACGCGTGATTTTTTTCCCAAACCACTTCAGCGGAAATCCCGCCCTGCAGCCGATTTCATTGGTTTAGGTTACAGTGACGGGTAGGTTTAGGGATCAGTGTTTGGTGTAGGCAATCAGTACAGTGATTGGCATGACCAATGAAAACTTTTAAATCGGCTGCAGGGCGGGATTTCCACTGAAGTGGTTTGGGAAAAAAAATCACGCAAATTGCGTACCTATGCGGTTTGGAACGCAGCCCAGGATTTCACATAGACAGTATAAGAAATAGGGATTTCACCAATAGAAGAGACTGAAGGAGCGTCGTCCATCTTTTTTTACAGTTTTTTTTTTAGTTTTTTAAATCTTTTTTTACAGTTGATTAGAAGCATACGGAGCTTTATTTACGACATGCCGCGAATGCAGTAGGCCTAGTGTTGCATATTCAGTACAGCTCAGACAGAGAGACGTCCTGTTGTCATCAGATTACGACATGGCGTGATCATCATAATTTATTTGTCCTCGAATTTTCTCCTTGAAATTCATATTTTGATAGTAATATTAAGATTTTGGAATTATTTAATTATTCCCATAAAATTCTGCATTATGTCTTTAATCTCTTAATCTATTACATCTATTAAAACCTTATTATCATACGCCTACTTCATTATAGCAATGCATTAGGGATTAGGTACTAGCCAGCCTAAATTCCGGTGTATTTATGTTTAGATTTTTAGTTATGTTCGGTTGGTTTACTAGTAAGCCTGTTTCATACTTGTTCATCTCAACCTTTTTTGAGAGTTGTTTTCGAATTTCTCCATTAGATGGAGCTATAGGCTATCACCGTAGATCACTCTGTATGCAAGAGTATTTTGCAATTGGATAAATTACTTATTCCTGTCCCTAATTACTTTTTTTATTTTTATTTTTTGCTTGTTTGAATTAATCATACGTAATCTAATGTGTCTCTATTCATATACAGGGCCTTCTCAAAAAATTAGCATATTGTGATAAAGTTCATTATTTTCCCTAATGTAATGATAAAAATTAAACTTTCATATATTTTAGATTCATTGCACACCAACTGAAATATTTCCGGTCTTTTATTGTTTTAATACTGATGATTTTGGCATACAGCTCATGAAAACCCAAAATTCCTATCTCAAAAAATAAGCATATTTCATCCGACCAATAAAAGAAGTTTAAAAACAAAAAAAGTCAACCTTCAAATAATTGTGTTCAGTTATGCACTCAATACTTGGTCGGGAATCCTTTTGCAGAAATGACTGCTTCAATGCGGCGTGGCATGGAGGCAATCAGCCTGTGGCACTGCTGAGGTGTTATGGAGGCCCAGGATGCTTCGTAAGCGGCCTTAAGCTCATCCAGAGTGTTGGGTCTTGCGTCTCTCAACTTTCTCTTCACAATATCCCACAGATTCTCTATGGGGTTCAGGTCAGGAGAGTTGGCAGGCCAATTGAGCACAGTAATGCCATAGTCAGTAAACCATTTACCAGTGGTTTTGGCACTGTGAGCAGGTGCCAGGTCGTGCTGAAAAATGAAATCTTCATCTCCATAAAGCTTTTCAGCAGATGGAAGCATGAAGTGCTCCAAAATCTCCTGATAGCTAGCTGCATTGACCCTGCCCTTGATAAAACACAGTGGACCAACACCAGCAGCTGACATGGCACCCCAGACCATCACTAACTGTGGGTACTTGACACTATACTTCAGGCATTTTGGCATTTCCTTCTCTGGCATTCCGTCTTCCTCCAGACTCTGGCACCTTGATTTCCGAATGACATGCAAAATTTGCTTTCATCCGAAAAAAGTACTTTGGACCACTGAGCAACAGTCCAGTGCTGCTTCTCTGTAGCCCAGGTCAGGCACTTCTGCCGCTGTTTCTGGTTCAAAAGTGGCTTGACCTGGGGAATGCGGCACCTGTAGCCCATTTCCTGCACACGCCTGTGCACGGTGGCTCTGGATGTTTCTACTCCAGACTCAGTCCACTGCTTTCGCAGGTCCCCCAAGGTCTGGAATCGGTCTTGCTCCAAAATCTTCCTCAGGGTCCGGTCACCTCTTCTCGTTGTGCAGCGTTTTTTGCCACACTTTTTCCTTCCCAAAGACTTCCCACTGAGGTGCCTTGATACTGCACTCTGGGAACAGCCTATTTGTTCAGAAATTTCTTTCTGTGTCTTACCCTCTTGCTTGAGGGTGTCAATGATGGCCTTCTGGACAGCAGTCAGGTCGGCAGTCTTACCCATGATTGCGGTTTTGAGTAATGAAACAGGCTGGGAGTTTTTAAAAGCCTCAGGAATCTTTTGCAGGTGTTTAGAGTTAATTAGTTGATTCAGATGATTAGGTTAATTGCTTGTTTAGAGACCCTTTCATGATATGTTAATTTTTTGAGATAGGAATTTTGGGTTTTCATGAGCTGTATGCCAAAATCATCAGTATTAAAACAATAAAAAACCTGAACTATTTCAGTTGGTGTGCAATGAATCTAAAATATTTGAAAGTTTAATTTTTATCATTACATTATGGAAAATAATGAACTTTATCACAATATGCTAATTTTTTTAGAAGGACCTGTATATCATTAGTTATTACAGATTTTATATATTGCATAATTTAGATGAAAACTTCAAAGCACCCTGTCACATTAATTCCTAAGAATGACAATGGCTTTTTTTTCATATTCATGTAGCATATCAACTTTCCATGAACACTCTTTCTTGTCAATAGTCCAGTCCTTACTGAAGAGAAAATTGTGCATTTGGAAATACCCTCAGCCCCTCCCCAGCTCAGTATCCTTGTTTCAACTAAACCATGGCCTGGTGACACTGAGAGCTTGCTAACTTCAAGACTTATTTTTACACCTCATGCATTTTTTAACCTTAACCCCAAGGTAGTCCAGACCAACCACAACCAGAAAAAATGGTGTCTTCAAAGAATAACCACAGTCATACTTGATAATTCTGAATAATATTTTCCATCCCTGATGTTTGCAGTATGAGGTGTTTAACAGTGTTGTTGCTGCAAATATACAGATATTGTTGTGTAAAAAAATGCAAGTTCTGGAAACATCATCCATTTAAAATTACTTATTTAAACTTAAATTATTTTTATATTATCTGGGTCAGTAATTCTGTAATTAATCTAAAGTAATCCCTTATCCTAATCAATTGCCTATTGTTTATAGTGTATGTATAATTTTTAAAAATGTATATTGTTTATTGTTTATAGTGTGCATAGCTTTGTATATTGTATAGTAATGTTCAATTATATATTTACAATAGGCCTATACCAGTCATAAGGCAGCTAAGCTAGGCTGTTCATACTTGTGATCCATGAGGCAACACGTGTGTCTGAGAGCATGTGGGTGATTGGAGCCTGACTCATCCGTTTTTTCCAATCACCTTTTCTTAATGTGACCTTCTCACCTAAGGAACAGAAATGATTGTTGGATTATACCATTCTGGTTAGGGACAGTCCTTAAGCATCAGTGTGTTTTTCACTCTGTGAATGAACAAATGGCACTCACCCTTTATTTTATTGTCCTTAAGCCATGTTTCAGTGCAAGCTGTGTTACTTTAAAGGCTATTGACTTGTAACTGAACCCTCACTAAGGTTGTATTCAGAGCATTGAACAGTATTCTGCATGAATATTCATTTTGTGAGGGTTTCTGTTTGTTCTTCACTCCTACATGTTTACAACCACGCAGTGCGCAAAACAATTGAGCATGCACAGGAAATGTAACACATTCTGAAATGACAACTCATGGAAACTAAATTGCTTCTGCTCTTTTCTATATGCAAATGAGGTGCTAAGATATAGTTTGAATTTATGCTTACCAATTCACAAACATCTACAAGGGAGCACAATGAATCCAGAGAATATGGTGTTTAACATATTGTTGGATTGTAGAGGTTTGCAGCTTGGCCAAAGTCAGTTGTAACTAATGGTATAACTGATGCAAAATGTTTAGTATATTGGCCAATAATAGCCAACTGAATGTTCTTCTTAGTATTAGCCAGTATAGGCCCTAAAAACTCTCCACAACACTTTAGCACCGGCCTAGCAGTGCCCTGTCAACCATCCAGAACATCCTAAATTGCTTAGTAACACCCTAGCAACAAATTAATGAATCTAGCTTGTCTTCATCTTGATCACAAATATCACTGACAATAGTTTGTGGTTTAGTGCACCTACTACAAGCCTGAGACATGTAGCTATCTACAGTTGAATTACTCTGAGGATGAGGATGTGTCAGCTCCTTTGTGTCTGTTTTGGTTTCATGATATGCATCAATATAATTTTCTATTTGAGTTTCTGATCTTTATCTCCAAACCACTTTGTACCTGGCTTCCGAAACAACTCTTGCAAGATGTGCATGTTGACGAGAGTCTAATTATTTTGAATGAGTTGTGTTTCATGGTATACTTCTAAATTGTGAAAAGTACACAGTCACCTTAAAGGAATAGTTCACCCAAAAATGAAAATTCTGTCAGTATTTACTCACCCTCATGTTGTTCCAACCCAGACATTTTATTACAGACATTGTTAAAATAGTCCAAGTGTCTACAGTGGCTCAATCTTAAGTTTATCAAGCGACGAGAATACTTTTTGTGCGCAAAAACAAACAAAAATAACGACTTTATTTCAACTATTCATTTTCTTCTCTGTTGGCCTCTAGTCAGTTAACTTAGTATGATTGCGTAGAGCTACGTCATACGTAGGCTCACTATTGGCTGACGCTGGTCATGTGGGTGATGCATGTGACGTACAACATTAGAAGCTTACGCTATATCACTAGTGAACTGACTCGAGACCCAGAGAGAAGGAAATGTATAGTTGAAATAAAGTCGTTATTTTTGTGTTCTCGCCGTTTGATAAACTTAAGATTGAGCCACTGTAGTCACTTGGACAATTTTAACGATGTCTTTAATGACTTTTCGGGGCTGGCAAGTTTCAATCCCTGAAGAAGCCTATGGAGGAGTATGGAGGAGTGATCCAGCTCTCAGATTTCTTAATTCGTGTTCCGAAGATGAACGAAGGTCTTACGGGGTTGGAACAACATGAGGGTGAGTAAATACTGACAGAATTTTCATTTTTGGGTGAACTAACCCTTTAAGTCCATTGGGGGTACCGGGCAGGGGCGGAGCCAGACGATGTAAACATTCGGGGCTTACATACAACCAACCCCCCAGAAGAAGACTTATATTCTTCTTCGTTAGTTTTATATTGGCAGTTGGAAAACAAGCTGAGTGATGCACGATGCATTACCGTCCGGCACCACTCACGGTAATAGAGCTTTTGTTTCATTTTTTGCCGCTCCAGTCAGAAAGACTGAGGGGAAATGAAACAAAGTTGAAGTTATTTTAAAAAACCTAAAAGATTTGGGGCTTTTGACAAAACATTCGGGGCTTAAGCCCAATTAGCACCCTGGTACTGGGGTCAAAATCAGTGACATTTCAATTAGGTTTATCTGTGGATGTGTTGCAAGAATATTTGGTGTTTTACTTGATGAGGATTTTACACTTGACCTTTCCAAACACAGCGTGTGATTGTCCATAGAAACTTGTCTTGTGTTTTAAAATCATACTACGAAAAAAATATTTCTTCTTAGCATGTCTCAATGCACAATGCAATAGCACGAGGGCCTTGAATGATGGAAGGGCATGTATGACAGCGGAACCTTTAGAAATCCTCAACCTACACAATGTGCCAGTTCCTGAATATTCTCCCCGAAACTTTAAGCAGCGGTGAATTTCAATGATAGGTGGGTGAATTTCGATTTCGGAGGGTAATGCGGTGAGGAGAATTGTATGACTTAAAAGGTTTGTGATTTGGTTAACTAAAGTCATGACTTTTTGTTCTGACCTGATCAATTCGATCTCATCTTCCTCATTTTATTACTTTAAAATAGCTGTATAACATTTAAGCATCGATCTGACATTTTGTGTTTATAGCACATATTTTCATATATGTATATATAACTTAATTAAAATTGCAAAACAATATCATAATTTTGACAATGTGTCAAAATTATATATATATATATGCCAAATGATTTGTAGTTATTTTTCTTCCACCTCAATGCTGATTCCACATAAGCTTTAATTATCAGTGGTTCAAGGAAAAACCCTCTAAAAGCTGATGTCATTAAAGTGTGTGTAGCAGAGATGTTCATGGTGCATTTTGGATGCAAAGCAGGGCGAAACGAAAGTGCTGATGAACACCCACTCATATTTCAATATGTGCACACATATAAATAGATATACTTTTATTTTCAACCCGAATGCCTAATGACAGATAACTTGCTGACTGAATGCTGGTCTTGTTTTCAAACGGCTCGTTATCAAGTAAGATTAATATTTAATTGTCACAGGAATTGCAACAGGTGAAAAGAGATACAACAAGTCTTAGGCAATAGTAACGCAGCCTCACTGTCAAGTTTATTTTTATTTTTTTCATTTCTTTTCATTTGTCACCTTCAAGAAACCTGCCAGCAAGTGATGTTTTCCTGTGAAAAGCACCTTAATTGATTCTCACCAAATTCTTCACTGTGTGTTTTACCCAGGCTCTCTCTCACTCTATTTGTGCTGTACACCACCCTTCAGTAGAAGGATGAGTCTGTGGTCTGCTCTGCTCTACTTATCGTAAGCTTCACAAGCTCTCGCTTACCAGAAGTGACGAGACACGGGGGGTTTCTCAGTGACATCACTTCATGCGACGAGGCAGAGCATCCAGACAAGGCTGTTGCAACCATGCATGCATGAAGTAGAGTAGCAATCACAAGTGTTTAATCATCCTTTTAATCCAAAGATTTATAGATCGTTCATTTAATCATTACCGTCTTTATTTTATTCATGTTCATGCTTTCCCTGCCCTGTCACAGTTTCCATTGTGGGCGCTGCTGTGTCTTGTGTGTCTCTGGCATGAGGCACACAAATCTGATTCAGCATGATTCAGATGAGATATCATCAAGATCTGAGAAGCTTTTGGCACCCTATAAGTCACTGTTGTTTTAAAGCTTAGCAGCAATTATATCCTGCCTGGTCACATTTTGTAGTTTCGCTTTTAAGTTGTTGTTGCTGTTTTTCAAATCTAATGGTTTTACTAATTGAAAAAAAAATGTATTAAGAAAGACAAAATAAGCAAGCAAAAAATATAAAGAATTTAATTAACTTGAACAAGCACATCAATACTGGAGCATTTGTTTGACTTAAAAATAATCAAATCTTCTAACTAAATATAGTTGTCACGGTCACCACCTCCTTCACTACATTTCCCATCATCCTCCCTGGCCCTCACCTACATGCACTTCCCAATCACAGATCGTTGTCACCTGCACATGCACATCATCTCCTCATCACAGGCAGCATAAAACCACTCACCTTGTGTTCCATCACGGTCTAGTCTCATTTTACCCGTATGTTGTGAAACCTGTAGGACCTTCTTCTCCAATCTCCAGTCTCCAATCTCCTACGTTCTTCTCCAGCTATTCTCTCCAGCGTCTGTGTCCTGTGCTCTCCTCTCCCTTGTGTTTGCCTATTGCTGCAAAATAAACTATTGACCTGTTTTTCTGTCTCCGGGTCCTCTGGTCCGTAACAGAAGACTAGACCGATAAAAGTTTATTTTTTGCTGTGTTTTCTTTTGTTTGTTTTTCTCCATGGACATTCCCGCTGTTGCCCTGCTATGCCTGGAGCAGAACGACCACTTCCTGGTGTCTCACACCAGGGATTTCTTGGAGTTGGTGTGCCTAACGCACTATCCTGACCGCTCGCTGTGCGTGTTCTACATTGCCAGCCTCAGCGAGTGGTCCCAGGCACGCCTCCCAGGGAGCGGTCCTCGTGAAGATTTAGCCACATGTGTGGAGTGGGTGTTGGTAAACAACCACTCTGCATCAACATCCCGTCGAGACCGACCTTCCAGACTCTCGTCCCGTCGAGACCGCCCTTCCAGAGTCTCGTCACGTCGAGACCGCCCTTCCAGAATCTTGTCCCGTCGAGACTGCCCTTCCAGAGTCTCTTCAGGCCGCCTGAAGAGTCGTCTCCACCATGGCCGCCTGAAGGGTCGTCTCACCCATGGCCGCCTGAAGGGTCGTCTCCGCCCTGGTCCCCTAAACTGCCGGCTTCGCCCTGGGCGCCTGCTCCACCCTGGTCTCCCGAGCTGCTGGCACCGCCCTGGAGTCTGATTACCCTGCTCATCCTCCGGATTTAGACTAAAGGACGCCCGCCCCCCCTCCACGGTTGCACCATCTACGGCGCAAGGACACGCCTACCGGTAGGGAGGAGTACTGTCATTGTCAGCAGCTCCTTCACTACATTTCTCATCATCCTCCCTGGCCCTCACCTGCATGCACTTCCCAATCACAGATCGTTGTCACCTGCACTTGCACATCATCTCCTCATCACAGGCAGCATAAAACCTTGTGTTCCCTCATGGTCTAGTCTCGTTTTACCCATGTGTTGTGAAACCTGTAGGACCTTCTTCTCCAGCGATCATCTCCTACGTTTTTCTCCAGCGTCTGTGTCCTGTGCTCTCCTCTCCCTAGTGTTTGCCCATTGGTGCAAAATAATCTATTCACTTGTCCTTCTATCTCCGGGTCCTCTGTTCCGTAACAATAATGTATTCCAGTGATTAATAATTGGTGATGATTCGAAAATTATCAAATGTAACAATCCTAATTAGTTGGAACAGCAAAATACATATTTAGTACCTTTAGCAAAATACAAGGAAAATATCTTTAGTTTGTGTGCATTCTATCAAACTCTATATGGTGAATGTGATTGTACCTTTTCCATCAAAATCTTTGTTGATCCTGGAACAACATTCCAACTAACCAATCAGATTTGATGGTCAAGTTTAAAGTTTGTCAAGTTTAGGTTTAAAACTCTATGGTATTGTGATGTTACAGTTTTTCTCACTTTTTTTCTCTCAAAACAATAAGTTCAGAGCTCTGAACAGTTAATTTCTTGTTCAAATCAGATTTAAATTTCGTATTGATTTAAGCAAATTGCATGTGTTTTGGTACATGTGTGCAAAAGAGTACGTACAATTTGCACAATAATACACATGGCTTGTTGATCAAAACTGATTAGTTGATTCTCAGTGAAACTCAAACCCTTTACAACTTCTAAACATTCTTCCATCGTGTGAGCCTTCGCATGCAAAATGATCCATTCAATTATGAAAATCTGTTGGACATGCATGTATATTCCATAAATATTTGACATTTCATTTGACATGGAATGTTTGTAATCTCTGCTAAATTGGCAAATTGCCTTCCATTGCAATGAACTAGAAATCACAATCTTACCAATCAAGTGTGAATTGTCAGTTTACATGTAAATTGATTGGTAAGATTGTGATTCCTATTTCATTAGGTCATTTTACATTTCTGTAAAATTAAATGTGCTAAAAAATTTCTAGTCAGGTGTCTTTAACAAGCCTACTATGTACTGAGATTTACTGTAAATTAATAATTTGATACAATGCACTTATTGTGTACAAACATTTTTACATTGTACTTACATTTATACTGTATATTATGTAATTACAGCTGTATTAAATATAGAATGACACTGTTGACCCTTCCCTGACCCATGAAACTACCCATAAACCTACCCATACCACTAAACCTGTACCGCATCCCACCTCAATAGCATCACAAGTGTTTTGCAATCCAATATGAACACAATAAGTACACTGTACTTTGATGTAGGACAATAGTAGTTAAGGAAACCTAATATAAAGTGTGACTAAATGTCCATTTTCTTTTTGTGTACTTTATTGACTTTTCCTAGTAAATTTATAACTACTGTTGAAATCTGTATCTAATAAGCTCAGTGATACACAAAAGCATTCAGTTAGACAAAACTGATGTTTTTATATTACACATGAAATTTGTATATACAAATGTTTTCATTGGTTGAACTTTATTTTACAGTATGTGTACTTACAGTGTACCTAAAGTACTGGTTAATATAAGGTAACTACATAGGTTAGGTTTAGGGGTAGGTTCAGAGTTAGTTCCTTATTTATGACCAAGTTATTATAATAACTATAATATGTACATACAGGTCCTTCTAAAAAAATTAGCATATTGTGATAAAGTTCATTATTTTCCATAATGTAATGATAAAAATTAAACTTTCATATATTTTAGATTCATTGCACACCAACTGAAATATTTCAGGTATTTTATTGTTTTAATACTGATGATTTTGGCATACAGCTCATGAAAACCCACAATTCCTATCTCAAAAAATTAGCATATTTCATCAGACCAATAAAAGAAGTGTTTTTAATACAAAAAAAGTCAACCTTCAAATAATTATGTTCAGTTATACACTCAATACTTGGTCGGGAATCCTTTTGCAGAAATGACTGCTTCAATGCGGCGTGGCATGGAGGCAATCAGCCTGTGGCACTGCTGAGGTGTTATGGAGGCCCAGGCTGCTTCGATAGCGGCCTTAAGCTCATCCAGAGTGTTGGGTCTTGCATCTCTCAACTTTCTCTTCACAATATCCCACAGATTCTCTATGGGGTTCAGGTCAGGAGAGTTGGCAGGCCAATTGAGCACAGTAATACCATGGTCAGTAAACCATTTACCAGTGGTTTTGGCACTGTGAGCAGGTGCCAGGTCATGCTGAAAATGAAATCTTCATCTCCATAAAGCTTTTCAGCAGATGGAAGCATGAAGTGCTCCAAAATCTCCCGATAGCTAGCTGCATTGACCCTGCCCTTGATAAAACACAGTGGACCAACACCAGCAGCTGACATGGCACCCCAGACCATCACTGACTGTGATGAGAAAAGTGGCTTGTTCAAAAGTGGCTTGACCTGGGGAATGCGGCACCTGTAGCCCATTTCCTGCACACGCCTGTGCACGGTGGCTCTGGATGTTTCTACTCCTGACTCAGTCCACTGCTTTCGCAGGTCCCCCAAGGTCTGGAATCGGTCCTTCTCCACAATCTTCCTCAGGGTCCGGTCACCACTTCTTGTTGTGCAGCGTTTTTTGCCACACTTTTTCCTTCCCACAGACTTCCCACTGAGGTGACTTGATACAGCACTCTGGGAACAGCCTATTTGTTCAGAAATTTCTTTCTGTGTCTTACTTGCTTGAGGGTGTCAATGATGGCCTTCTGGACAGCAGTCAGGTCGGCAGTCTTACCCATGATTGTGGTTTTGAGTAATGAAACAGGCTGAGAGTTTTTACGTAAAAGCCTCAGGAATCTTTTGCAGGTGTTTAGAGTTAATTAGTTGATTCAGATGATTAGGTTAATAGCTCGTTTGGAGACCCTTTTCATGATATGCTAATTTTTTGAGATAGGAGTTTTGGGTTTTCATGAGCTGTATGCCAAAATCATCAGTATTAAAACAATAAAAGACCTGAAATATTTCAGTTGGTGTGCAATGAATCTAAAATATATGAAAGTTTAATTTTTATCATTACATTATTACCCAGGGGGCAAAACACCTGTTTTTTAGGAAATCAGACATGGGCTGCTGTAAAAGGTTGTCATTTAAAAATGAAATCTATGATGTCTGAGGATCACAACCTGGGTGGACAACCCGGTCAACAAGCTGCTGGAAACTTGTAATTAGGGACAAAACAATGCTACCTCAAATTCTGCTCAATCACACAATAGTCCAGTCATTTTATGAAAAAAGGTTGAACAAATTGCAACTGAAGCAAATTCAACTGATTTTGTATCCACAATAATACTGAGGAAGGAAAAAAAGCCCCGTAGAATCCCATTAGGGGAAAGTTTCGAAAAAGACCCAAATATAGTCTATCCATTCGCCTATTCATTATTTTTCTCATGTGAATAGGGTAAAAATTTTAACCTTTAAATATCACCATGAAAATTACTGAGTTGATTACTTACATCAAGACAAACAAAAAATGTATTACAAGTTTTTTTAAATTGTTTGTTAACATGGATAAATGGTGCATAATCTAATTACATACGTGCCAATTTGCATAAATACCACAACAAATCTAAACATTGGGTATAGCAGGTGAAAATGTCTTGTTGAATCCTGTTGACAAATAACAGTAAAAGACTTAATGTTAAGGTCTGAATGGAACACATTTAGGCTACCCATGAACATGAATACATAGAGGCAGGAAGAATTACTTTAGAAGCCTTTATTAATTATTATTAGATGGGGTTTGGGACTGGGTCAGTGGGACTGTTTCTGGGGGATAAATCTGAAGGAAGAACAGGAGACATGGATAAGGACTCGGAGAATGCAGAAGACAAAAGATAGGTAAAATAAAAAGTGTCTGGATCAAAAAATCTAGTTACGTACACAATATTCTCAATGCCCAAACCCCATCTCTGCAATAATAATTAATAAAGGCTGGTTTCTAAAGTACTTCATCCTGCCTCTATGTATTCATGTTCATGGGTAGCCTAAATGTGTTCCATTGAGACCTTAACATTAAGTCTTTTACTGTTATATGTCAACAAGATTCAACAAGACATTTTCACCTGCTATACCCAATGTTTAGATTTGTTGTGGTATTAATGCAAATTAGCACATATGTAAATAGATTATGCACCGTTTGTCCATGTTAACAAACAATTTCAAAAAACTTGTAATACATTTTTTGTTTGTCTTGATGTAAGTAATCAACTCAGTAATTTTCATGGTGATATTTAAAGGTTAAAATTGTTATCCTATTCACATGAGAAAAAAATGAATAGGCATATGAATAGGCTATATTTGGGTCTTTTTCGAAACTTTCCCCTAATGGGATTCTTCAGGGCTTTTTTCCCTTACTCAGGACATATTGAGGATTCAAAATCAGTTGAGTTTGCTTCAGTTGCAATTTGTTCAACCTTTTTTCATAAAATGACTGGACTATTGTGTGATTGAGCAGAATTTGAGGTAGCATTGTTTTGTCCCTAATTACAAGTTTCCAGCAGCTTGTTGACCGGGTTGTCCACCCAGGTTGTGATCCTCAGACATCATAGATTTCATTTTTTATATGACAACCTTTTACAGCAGCCCATGTCTGCTAAACCTCCTTTGCCCCCTGGGTATATGGAAAATAATATTTATCACAATATGCTAATTTTTTGAGAAGGACCTGTATATGTACACAGGGAACAGGACTGTAAAATAACGTGCTACGAAAACATCTAAACATGATAACCAGTGTGGTTTACACAAAGACAAAAACACTTTATTTTGGTGGCATTGGCCAATTTACTGACACAATAGGTTTTGAAGCATGAATTAACTACATTTTGCAGACATGCAATAGAGTTCAAGCAAACAGTGACAATTAAGCTTACAGTTTAGAGAATGTTAAGAATGTTTTGAAAAATGTGCCAAAGCGATTGAGAAAAACTTAGTTACAAATTAGACAGATGCCAGCATGAAAAGGGTTACATACCCTCAGTGCCACCGCTCCCACCACACGCAACACGTGCTATGCATAGGGCACCAAGTGCTGAGGGGGCACCAAAATTCGCTTAATCAAAAATCAATCATCATATCATAGTCATAATAATTATGGTGATATTATTTCAGTATAGAAATATTATTAGGCACTTTTTAGGGATGTATATAACAAAACAGGTGGAACAAGAGTATTTAATTGCTCTATTTGGTTGGGCGGGGGGTCATAAAGGATCATAAAGGAATTATGCTTAGGGCACCAAAATGGCTAGCAGCGGTACTGCATGCCCTCATTCTCTAAAAAAAAGTTACAGTAATTTATGTCATAGACTACATTAGATATGGGTTATAGGTTTCCATCACTAAGTAATAATGAGTGTCACATACATGGTTTGCTTTTAACTTGCATAAGTTTTGTGCATGCATGCCATCAGTGGCAGGTACACGAGTGTCAAATGCAAAGGAGACAAACTGCAGTTCTGTAAGAGCTTGTAGTTGAAAGAAAGAAGGAAAATAGATAGATAAATAGATAGATAGATAGATAGATAGATAGATAGATAGATAGACAGACAGACAGACAGACAGACAGACAGACAGACAGACAGACAGACAGATAGATAGATAGATAGATAGATAGATAGATAGATAGATAGACAGACAGACAGACAGACAGACAGACAGACAGACAGACAGACAGGTGATAGATAGATAGATAGATAGACAGACAGACAGGTAGATAGATAGATAGATAGATAGATAGATAGATAGATAGATAGATAGATAGATAGATAGATAGATAGATAGATAGATAGATAGATAGATAGATAGATAGATAGATAGATAGATAGATAGATAGATAGATAGATAGATAGATAGATAGATCATCTGTCTTTGTTTCCTCTGGTTTTCTGACATACAAACACAGTTAGGCATATTCATGGACGTAATCATAGATGTTAGAAAGGTTTTACTGAGCAGACAAATTAATAGAAAACAAGGAAAACATTTATCTTGTGTTTTCATTAACAAAAATATCTATACTTGGTCTATTTTCTCACCTGCGTTAACTGCAGCAGTACACTCAATCTTTCACCGAAAGTACGTAAGCAATATGCATATACTGTTTAAATACTCATTACTTAAAAAAAGCAAAAAAGATATTTCCACTAAAAGCATTAACAACTAAAATTCCATTTTAGAAACAAAAGGTCAGGAAAATGTGGTCTCATTTAGAAGAGATAGCTTGTTATTCTGTCCCTGCTTAAACTGTCACGTCTTAAAGTGATCGGGCAGAGATGTTGCATAACACATTGTTGGGTGCAATTCATGGAACGCTATGCCTCTTCATAGTCATTCTTATTTTTCTGGAAGCCTTTTCCCCGCATGTAGAGATGGAGGGTTTTTAGCTCATCCATGACCCTCTCCTGGATATGCACATCACTTAACTGTAAGTGGTGAAGATAGAGTTTATAACACACACATACATACACACACACACGGACAAGTTTAATCAGTCTTTCAATAGTTCACTTACCCTCTCATTGGCATTCTTCAGTTTTCGTAGCTGTAAGATAGCAAGCTGTTTTGGTTTCATTTTTTCCTCCGGAATCTGGATAGATTTGAATTCCTTCTGAGTAAAATTGGCCATTATATACTAATTATTTACTAATATTAAATATATATTTATTTAAAATATGTACAAGAATATTTACCTTTATGGGGGAAGTTCCAGCCTTTTTATATAGCTTATTACATTTCATCTGAAACAAGGAAGAGGGAGTAAAGAAATTAGTCAGTTGTTCAGTGCGGCCTAAGTGAATATCCTAAGCTTAAGAAATGGACTTTGTTTAGAAGCTAAAACAACATATTGGTTCAAAATGAGGTAAAATGCTATATTGCTAACCCTGATGGCCAGCATGAGGCCAGAATGAACGTCAAAGCTGGTGAAGTTCTGCTGCATGCTGTTACCCATTACCCATAAAAATTTTTTCCCGCTATATTTTTTTCCTCTAAGATTTAGCTATGTGATATAATCACTCAAAGGCACAGTGATGTAACATGACATGGTTAAATATCTATTCTGAAAATATAATGTGCTGACCTTATAAACACAGTTTCTGAGTTGATCCAAAATGTGTATAAGCTCACGATGGTAGTTAATGTCTCCTTTGGGATAGACAGATGACGTCCTCTCTGTCTCAACGAGAACCTTTTGAAATAGGTCGATGATTTCTAGCAGGACACAGCTGTGAAGATTTTTCTGATGAATGAAAAAGATACAGTTCAGTTTACATGAAATCTGTGAAACCGGATGCCACCAGAATTGTAGATGGGATGATAGTATACAGATAAAAGTTTCCACGTATTGGAATTAAGTCATATATTGTGAAGCTAAAAAACTGAAATATGTGACATATGACATAGAAATCAATTTTTTATAGTTTTATCAAGATTGTTGCTAAAATTCATGCGGCCCAGAACAACATTTGTATGGGTCGGGCTTCTTTTATGGGTTAAGGTCCAATTGTGTATTATATAGGACCTGATTGAGCCCCACCTCATAACACAGCCCCAGATTGATTTCTTTACATTCATATTACTTTTATATTGATGTTTTCATTCAGTAACTAGATTTATGCAGACTGAATATGAGAGTATGATATTCAATAACTTATAATATGAACTCAGACAATGCCTCTTACCATTTTCCGTATTTTGTCAAAGGAATTGTGCTTCAGGAGGATGTTCTCACCATCTGCAGCTACCTAAGAGGATCATTCAAACCATCATATATTGAAATATTCAAAGTCTCCAGGGCATTTTCAAAAAAAAAAGTGTTAGTAAACTGATTCTTCACATGAACACCGTTGCAGCCCTTTGTTGCACGCAAGATTATTTCCATGGCCATATCATTCTCACTTTGTACTGATTTTGTTATGTGCATGCAGTTATTTGGCAATTTGAGTTCTAACACAAGACTGATAGTTGGATCAGAGTACTCACCACATCTTTGCTGACTTGCTCGGCTATTTCTGCCACCATGTTCAGATCAAAACAAGGTCCCTCTTTGATGCAGTTTTCATTTTGGAATACCCCAGTGCATTCATGTACCGGAATGCCAAGAATTAGGATAAGAACAAAATATTGCAAAGCACTAGCCATATTCTGTCCCCAAATTCCTAAATGAATGTTTCTGAATGGAGGTCCTGCTTATAGACCTTTCTTATTCTTTTCTTCCTTCTTTTGCCTTCGCTTTGGTCCTCACCTTTTTATTTACTCTAGTTTCCTGGTGACGTCATTGTCCTTTCCTGCTTTTCTACCTTAACCGTTCAGATCAAACGATGATGTTAGACTGCGAACTGTAACTTAATCCATTTTGGGTTATGTATCCAGTGGGGATCATGTATGGGTTTAGATTGTCAGTGGAGAATGCAAGGTTTTCTGGTAGCTTCATGCTTTTCGAGGGAGCTTAAATAAAAGAAAGTCACCACAAAATTGTAATACAACTCTATAACGAGGTCATGACATTTATGCGGCTCGAGGATGTCCCAGATTCTTAATCTCTACCCAAACCACAGTCTTGGTCAAGGAAAGTTCATTGGCAACATAAATGGCACCATGATGATGATACTTACACAAAAAGCAATTAGAAATAATTTAATATTGAATTTGCAGGTTTGAGATGCTAAGGCTAGACTAAAAATCTTTCTGACCAGAAATGGAACGAGATGACTGATCATCTGATTAGGTGATAAGGGGTCACCAACGGAAACTTAGGGGGAATTGAAATCTAGGCCACTTTCCAACATATCATCTCAATCTTTTTTGTTTTTGAGGTCAAACGAGGCTTTGGTTATTACTTTGTCATGTTATAACTTGATTTTATTTAAATGGACTTACTCTTGTTGTTATACGATGGTTCAGTCGAATCTGTCTTGGAATCTGTCTCACAACCAACAATTTTGCCACTAATAAAGTTTTTAAAAGTTAGTGTACTTGGTAATTAAACTCAAAGCTTGAGATGAAATATGAGATGAGACATAAAAAACAATGAAAAATCAAGGTAAACATCACTTATGAACATTTTAATTGTGCATCTTTTCAAATTATTTAACTCTATTTAGGGATAAAAATGGCTAGCTATGAAATTAGCCTTGGCAAGACAAAGACGTCAGCTATTTTATTTAAAAAATCATTTCCTCTAAATTTAATAAACACAATACATCATCTGAAATGTTTTCGCAAATGATATTATAATGGAAATGTTTCAGAAAAATGAATTCTACAGTGATGCAAGTAGGTCCACTTGTTAGTGGACAAATTAAATAAATATTCTTGTATTTATCTAAGTCTTATTTCCTCGGTTAACAGCACATTCCAACTAAACTTTCGATTATACTTGCCTTTAAAAATGAATTTTCAAAAAGCAACACACTGTAAGATGTGGCGTGCAATCCCCACACCCAAGGGATTTCCAACTTCTGTTGTCATGCACTCAGCATATCAAATGAGAAGAGACAAAGGAATATAGGGTTGGGGAGGGGAAGGGGGGATTTCCAGAGAAATGGTGTTTGTCTTATCCTCACTTCATCAGCGTTTACCCTGTTTCTTTGAAATGTAGGTACATGTAAACAGGAAGAAGTTTGAGCTGCTTAAAAATGATAGGAATCTCAACGTTTCTTTTATGTACTGGGCCATTTAAAAATTTAAACATACATCCTAAATCAAGGCTCACTGGGTTTAGTTACATCCCAGCCATAAACCATGATTTGCTATTTGATCTGGACAAAATCTGAGTAAAGCAGGATGAGTCATCAATATTGTTTGGTCAGTTTCTGCAAGAGAAAGACTGTAAATTTGAAACATGTATATTTATCAATCTTTAGTCAATGTTTAGAAGTACACTAGCATATACATGACCTCAAAGTTAACACACATGGACCGAAAGCCACAAAAGCCTTCTTTAAAGGATCATATTTCTATTTCTTCTCTGTCAAATGACTGAGGCGAGCAGGACGAGGATTTTGCCTGGATGCCTGGATTTTACGTTGTGTTTTGTTTATGTTTTATTATGTGTGTGTGCGGCAGTCGTCCGTGAGGGGCTGCCGCCTTTACTTTCATTATGTTTTTGTTTATTTTATTATTAAACTTTGAGAACGTTCAGCGGTTCCCATCTCCTTCTTCCCATAACAACATACCTTGCTACAATGACTTTTCCATATTACAGATGCTGCAGACACTATGAATTAATATACAGAAACAAGGGTTGCATGTGTTTACACATTACTTCACACTACTTTAGAAAACAACACGTTGACAACTTTGCAAATGTATTAAACAGGACAACAGAAATAAGTATATTGCATAAGTAGTTGTACCCTAAACTCTTACAGTACTAAGTTCTTATTTGAAGCACTTTGCAGCCTCAAGTCATTTGGGGTATATGTGACAAGCTTTGCACATCTGCATTTTCAGACATTTTCAAGTTTCTCCAGAGCTGTTCGATTGGGTTCAAGTCCAGGCTCAAGGACATTCACAGAGTTGTCCATAAGCCATACTTCCATTTTTTACTCTTATCTAAGTGCTTGGGTCATTCTTCTGTTGGAAGTTGGGTCATTCTCCTGTTGGAAGTCTGCCATGTCTGAGGTTCTAAACAAAGTGGTCTAGGTTTTTATTATGGCGATCTCTATATTTTGCTGCGTTGAGCTTTCCTTCTACCCTGGTGAGTCCCCTAGTCCCTGTCGCTGAAAAACAACCCCAGAGCTTGATGCTGCTACCACCACACTTTACTGTTGGGAGGGTATTGTGCAGGTAAGCAGTGCTTGGTTTCCTCCATGATGCTTGGAACTGAGGTTCATCAGACCAGAGAATCTTGTTTCTTACAGTCTGAGTCATACCTGCTTTTTTTTGCAAATTCCATGTGGGTTTTCTTGTGTCTTCACTGAGGAGAGGCTTGAGTCTGGCCACTCTGCCATTAAGCCCGGATCGGTGGAGTGTTGCAGTGATGTTTGTCCTTCTGTAAGTTTGTCCCGTCTCCATATATGACAATGGAGCTCAACTAGAGTGACCTTCAGCTTCTTGATTCTCTAAAACAAGATCCTCTCCATTGATTGCTCAGTTTGGTCTGGAGGCCTGCTCTAGGAAGAGTCCTGGTTGTTCCAAACTTCTTCCATTAAGGATTATGGAGGTTGCTTGCTTCTGTGAACCTTCAATGCAGCATTTTTTTTGTATTCTTCCCTAGTTCTGTGTCTTGACACAATCCTGTCTATGAGATATACAGGCAGTTATTTTAACTTCATGGCCTTGTTTTTTTGCTCTGATATGCATATTGAGCTGTTAAAGATAAAAAGAAGCTGTTAGACCTTTTATTGAGCAGTGTGTACTTCTAAATTCTAAATCATACCCATTCAAATGAATTTGCCACATGTTAACTTGAAGTGTAGTAACTTCTCAAAGTTGATCTAAGCAAAATTGGAATGCTCCTAAGCTGAATTTAAAGTGTCCCAGAAAAGGGTAAAAGTTCTTATGCAATGTATTAATTTCAGTTTTTTTATTTTTAATACATGTGCAAAGTTATCACAATTTAAAGCATTTTAGCATAAGGCTGCAACATAACAAAATGTGAAAAAAGGGGTGCGAATTTTTGAATCAACATCCCAGAATAGCAGTTTTTAATATATATGCATATAATCTTGTATATATATATATATATATATACAGTATATACAGTATAAGTTTATGCATATGAGTTACTTTAGAAATAGAACCTGTCAGCAAAAACCTAGAAACTTACCCTATTTCTCAGGTATTTTGGAAAGTCTGTTGCCGTATAGCACTGTGGGGAAGCTATGCAACACCTTTATATTTAGGCACCATGCAGACAAACATATATATATTGCTGCAACACAGATGCATGCAAATGGGTCTGTATGTATTTGTCCATTTCTTTAAAAAGGAAATGAAAATGACATTGTATGATATTTAGTAGTTTATTTTGTTTTGTGCATCTGTGAGAACTTTTGATACTGTTAACCTCATTAAAGTGAAATAAACTGACTGGACCGCAGACAGTGCTGTCTGCAGTGTTTTTCGAAACTGTGGTGAGAGCTAGCATGTGTTGAAATGGGTAGTTTCATGACTCTAAAAGCAAAAGGCAAAAGATCCATGAGGTTTTCAGTGCAAAGGACATCTCTTGGCAGCAGTAAATCATGGATGCTGTTCAAGTCTGAGTATGACTGTTATCTAAACTCTCATTCTGCTGGTTGGTGGTCAATGCATCATCAACAGTTAAAACCCCTTTGCTGAGAAATAACACTTTCGTCATCATTTCTTCTACAGTGAAAGCTGGTCCTCAGTGTAAGGTGCTGGTGTAATCACCCAGCATTTAAGCTTAAATATCATGACTGGTCAACTAGCCTCACCAAAAAGACCATGCTGGTTGACCAGCTTCATGTTTTGCTGGTGAAGTGCATGGCCATGCAGTATAAGCCAGCTTGAAACAGCAAGGAAATTCACTGTGTCACATGCTAATTGTTATCCTGAACAGTGTCTGTAAAATATACAAAAGGCCTTTCATGATAAGGCGTCGTTTTTCCTGACAGTCAAACAAACAGATACATTTCCAACTTTTTTTAAGGAAGTCGTGGTGAAACCTGAAATTAATTTATTGTTTGTGGTGTGTAGTTGCAATGTGAAAGACAAGCTTTGCTTACATAAACAGATGGGCCCAAACCTGTTTAACGACATTTTTCTTTTTTGCCTGGAATTCCCATAAGTATTGTATAAGATTTGTATTTTATTTCACATGCATGTAGGTCACTTGACAGTCTTTTAAATTGAAATAAAATAGTGAAGGAAGAGATTGTGCTATGTTAACATGACCACTAGTGGGTTACAGTATTAAAAGGTATACAGATACAAAATGTCAAATCAAGTGGCATCTGCAAACAAATGATTCTTTTCTCGAAATTTACTTCACTCATCTTATAAATTTTAACCAATGAATGTCAAGTTGTTGTTGTTTTTTTACTTGAAAAGTGTGCATGGTCTGCTGTCTTTAAAAACGGCACATGGTTTGATATTTGTATCTAATACAATAACATTCTTTAACATCTTTAAGTGCGACATAAGTGTCCTTTTCCTCAGGGCTCTATATGTGTCGACTTTGGTGTCTGATTTCAAACGTAAAATATGATGATGAAGTCATGATTTATTTTGCTTTCAGTAGCACTTTAGTCTGTAGTGTGACATTCAGAGACGTGTGTGCTAAGTCAAATTTCAATCAATGAAACTGATGACAAAGAGTTTCAAATCCTGGGGAAGAACAGGAGACATTACTGTGTAGAATAGAAACATGTCTTGGCATGTAGACTGGCATATCTTATAAAGTCAATTAAATCAGCACATGCATAATTCAAAAATATATTTTATTTAGTCATGGACCTTACAACTTTTGCTATGTAACTAGCAAGTGGTTTACAGTGATTTTTTCAAATAAATAAGAACAAATAAATACTGTCAGTTTGAACAATTAGTGCACACAATTTGTGCACAACATAAGCTTTATAAATAGAATAAATAACACTGATTTTCCACCATCCTTTAAATGATGATCAAGATCTACTAAGACTTCTGCCTCCTGATGCTTTTGGCCTGTCGTCTCCTGCGGTCTTTATTCTTCAGGTTTCTCATCTGTGTTGCTTCTCTGTAGACACGCTTGAGCTCAAACAAGGCTTTGCGCTGGATGATTGGGTCATTTTCCTGTAATTCCAAAGCATTTAATCAGTGATATGTCTTTATAATGGCATCTTATTGATTCTGAGTGGACGCAAAGTAAAAAAGTGAAATTTACACTCTAACTTGTATGTTTTAGAATTGTATCAAGCATAGTATATAGCAAATATAGTGTGCATTGTAATAGAAAACGTAGTGGCCCACAAACCTTGATCACGCACTTTTAGAAATAAATCTCCTTTCATGGGGGCCCTTTTAACCATGGTCACATTCAAAATGTATTGAAATATCAGTTCTAATTAAATGCTTCAAATGTGATGGATAAAATGTAGTGGCAATATGAGGCAAATATTCCTGCCACTTTTTAGCTGTGCTAATTTTGTGCAGATTTTCTTGATTGTCCCTATGCTCATGGTCCAAAATGAATACAAATGCAATTAAAAATCTGCTTTGGTGTGTAAATAAAATGTTACCCACCAGTTGATGGTAAGATTTCAAGGAAGAATATATATTATTTTTTTAAATATTACTTTATATTTCTTATTGTTTTATGACCAGTTTGTTTAGGGTGCAGTAACATTTCTCAGTTACCTGGCCATTGGCAGGTGTGAAAAAACATACTTTTATATATCCATATCTATATATATGGATTTTGAAGCAAAACTTTTGGTGTTCAGTGCTTCTTGGTGTCAAGTTTGGTTTCACAGAATCTGAAACTGCCACCTCACCTTAATCGCCCATAGGGTTTCTGCATATGTCTTGAGCTCTGCACTCTTGCCTGGGAAGTAGTTTTCTTGCAGATTTTTCAGATGCTCTTGAACATGTGCCAATCTGTCTTTTGTAGCTTCATCCAGGCTCTCGTTCTGCATGCGAGTGAATATCCTACTGTATGTGTCCATAATGATGCTCATCAGTAGATTCTGTTCACTTTCCTGCCACACAAAAAACACACACATGAGCAAAATGTGCAGTCAACACAGGATATCCCATATAGGATGTATCAAAACAATATGCCCTTTGGTTTAGAAAGGCTACACTGGTATCTTTTCAATATTTTAGATCACAAAGGTGCAAATACCAAGCCATTCTGCCTTTTTGAAAGAGGCTATTTACCTCAAGATTCACCTTTAAGTCTTTCAGGACCCGCAGGAAGACAGGGTGTGCGTTGTGTATCTCACGGTCATCTTTTATCTGGAATGAAAAGGACATTGTTTATATCGGTTACTGTTTTAGACTTCAGATATCATTTTGAACTCTTATCTCTTCTCACTTAATCAGATGAATGTGTTTATTATTATTAGCATCTGAAACCCAAACTCAACCTACAGACCAGACATTTTCCACCATGCAAGAAAGGCCCATATGTAGGAGTTTCAGTCTGTATGGATGGTAGACTATACTTCCTATTTATCTATACCTTTATCTATACCTATTAGTTAAGTTTTTTAACTCCTTTTTTTCACTTCCTGGCTATGATGTGACATATAAAGGAAATTCAAACTGGTCTACTTACATAGTACGCTTTCAGCTCATCAATGCTCTTGTCCAGGTTCTCCGGGACGCTGGCCTCGGCATATGTCATCCATCCCAAAGTCATCAAACATACTCCCCAGACAAAGGCCATCATGTGTTGCGCAATCATAGTCCTTGTTAGTTTCAGGTGTTCGCTGAAGTTTGACTTGTATTCCTATCTTTTAAAAGTTGAAGTTGAAGTTACGCTGTTGTGCGACACCCGACTGTTCTCGTGTCCTGGTGATGGTCTGAATGCATCTGTTCAAGTGAATGGGGTATTTATAGTTATGTGTGAGAGTAAGCGAGCAAGCGAGCTGTGATCTAGGTGTGAAGTTGTGTGGCTTTTACAGCCGATGTTTCCTATAAATCACAATGCACCATGATACTGCTCTGCACCATTGAGCCCACCACTCATCTTCTCGGCTGGAATCCCGTGGATGCCACTAGGCGGGGCTGTTGGTGGTTTTGTGGTCTGGAATCTTTCTGGTGATTCAGCTAGGTGTTCGGGCCTTCTGGGCCTAAACGTCAATGCAGGTATGGCCCCTCCAATGATGCGTGTGCATTAATGACTGACAATAGGGAAGGAAGTAGTGGATTTTTCTTATCCTATGGTTTCAAATAATGGCCTTGCACCAAATTTAGCAGCTTTTGAACTTTTACCCACTTAATAAAAGTGGGCATTATTTTCTTCTCTTAATAAATTTTCAACTTCTGCATGCATTGGCATGCAATAAACAGCTCTTCTGTGCAATCTGACAGCTAGGAAATCACAAGTTTATGTTATTTTAGTTAAATAAGACTTTTGATGTAATGAGTCTAAGAGTGATTAACCTTTGTGCTTTATCTCTCTTAGATGCAGTTGGTGGAAGAATTAAAAAAAGTGGACTGAAACATTCACTAGAAGTTCCTCAGAATCACACATGTGACCTGCCACGCTGAGAAAAGATTATATAGATAAAGAAGGACCTTTTTGGCTTTCTGATGTCAGAAGAACTGAGTTGCGCTGTTGCTCATAAGGAGATGCAACCAGCATTTGAGGTTTTAACACTTCATCAGCTCAGCCTTTACACACAGAGAAAGAGAGAGAGTGACAGATAAAGAGAACGAGAAGAAGACAGACTCAAGTGATGAGCAGTGCGAGACAGGTACGGTTACGCAAAGGGGAAGCTACTTTCCTAGTAGGTCAGTTGAGGTGACGCTACATCTAGGTAAGAATATGTATCTAGGAAGGCCATCTGAAATCTGAAGAAGTGTGTCTTGACTTTGCTTAATTTCAGACTGCTATTTTTGTCATGATTAAGCTCCTGCATACAGTTTCGTTATGGTTAAACCAAAAACGTGAATGACAGAAAATCCCACATTTACAATGAACGTCATAAAACGTAGGAAAAGTGTGACTTGAACTCCTATCAGCCGTCACTCAGACACTCCAGACCTCAATGTTGGAGGTATGTCTAAATTTCCTGTACAGCGTCATCGCCGTGGTTGATTTTCCGCCGATGATGAGCGAGTTTGTAGAGAGGTGTTACCCCAGTCTACTCATTATACATCATACAGACCACGTGGAAACCTAAAAGGATATTCCTTCTAAGAACCGTTTACTTGCCATTTTTGTACGGTTTCATTGTTGTTAATCATCAGCTAAAAAAAAAAATCCATATTTTGCCAAATATATTCAATCACCTAATTTTGAAGTTATATTGGGATTTTGGGCCCTATTTTAACGATCTGAACGCAAGTGTCAAAGCGCACAGCGCAAGCAACTTTGTGGGCGGATCCCGGCGCTGTTGCTATTTTCCCGGCAGGATAAATACCTCTTGCGCCTGGCGCATATCTAAAAGGGGTTGGTCTGAAGTAGCTTCATTATTCATAGGTGTGGTTTGGGCGTAACGGGAAACAAACCAATAAGATCTTTATATCACATTCCCTTTAAGAGCATGATAAACGAGGTGCGCTTGTTCCATGGCGCAATACTATTATAACGGCGCATTTACCAGGCGCGCTTCAGAATCGGTTCACAGCCGAGGAGATCGATGTTCTCGTCAGGGCCGTAAAAGAAAGAGAAGTGACATTGGGGATGGGACAAAACCACCCAAATTAGCTTCGGTTAAACATGCATATAATAATTTGGGTAAATGTGTAAGCTTTATGCCTATTTTCCCCATCGTCATGGACACAACAATGATTTCCCTCGTGTTTTAATATTTTTCCTTATAATAATGTATCATTTGCAAAAAGTTAAATGCATTTGTGTAGATGAGAGAATCATCTACAGTGTATGCGCGTTGTTCACACTCTGTATTATGGCCAAGAATGCGCGCTTAAAATAGCATCTGAATGTACGAGCAACGCGCCATTGACTTTAGACTAGGTTTTTTCTGGTCAGTGGCGCAATTGTTTTATAGAACAGCTAAATAGCATGAGGGAAAGTTTGCGCCGGAACACGCCTCCTCTTTGCGCTGAACCGCCCCGGGGAGCGCAAGTGTATTTCTTAACCGACGTGTGTCTGTGGAGGGAAAAGTCCGCTTTGCGCGGGTGCAAAATAGGAATGATACATGCGTCAGCGTACAAAGTCATTTGCGCCGGGTGCAAGATAGGGCCCTTTGAGTGTAAAACAGTAGGAGAATGAATTGTGGTGGTAGTTGGAGGGTTTATCAAATATACATTCTTATCATTCAAAATTTATTCTTGTCAGATGTGTTTTTTTGTGTGTGAAAATGTTCCATTTGACAAGGACTTAAGATGCAGCAGGAGACTAAAGTGATCCATCACTAAGGACGTTTTAAACATCTGTTGACATATGAGGATGTAACCAAATATTGAATTATGGAATTACCTAAAAAAAGACTTGAGGCTTATATAAAGCAACATACATTTCATTACTTTATCACTATGGATTCCCTCGGGATCAAACCCATCACCTTAGTTTTGCTAGTGCAGGGGTGTCCAATCCTGCTCATGGAGGACCAACATCCTGTTGAGTTTAGCTCCAACCAGCTCCAACACACTTACCTGGAAAGCAAAGCCACCTAAAGGCAAGTGTAATGTCTGCTAACACTGCAGTACGCAGGGAAATGGATGTGAATGGAGGAGAGGCTTCACTATGCTAAACAAATGGAACCAGCTGTCTACACGACATGACAGACCATTGCAAGTCTATTTGTCCTTCGCAACAGAAGTAGCACAAGAGCTTGGAGTGCGTCCGAAATAGAATGTGGCATCAGTTTGTGGTTTTCTTGTGTTGTGTTGTGTCGCGCCGCTTCCAAATAGTCATGTGCCTCAACAAGTACCATAACATAATTATAACTTTTCAAATCATTAGCTAATAATTAATTAAAGCAGACAACTGGAGGTTGAAATAGATGGCTTCGACCCATTCAAATCACACATTATCACGTAATTATCTGTGCATTAGTTAACCCATTTGTGGCCAAATTTTTCTGAATGGTCTCATAGTTGTGTTAATAGTGTCCTCTGTGAACATGTTCTGCATTTATTTTCCCCATTTTTTCTTTTCTTTTCTTGATTATTTGAGTATTTGAATTTGCGCAACTATAGTTGCCGAGTTGCAAATATGTTGTATGCACCCCTTCAATGTCAAATTTGAATAGGAGGAGAACATTTGGCATCTAACTCAAAATAACTGCTTTCAACAGGTCAATCTTTATTCATAAACACATTTATTATGTATAACAGTCAAAGAACATTCGATGAGAACCCCAAAAAAGCTGCATCTAGCTTATAATCTCTTGTGTATGATAAACAAAACAAACAACAAATAGATTTGTCTTAAAGTGGTAGAACATAGTGCAGAAAAAAGTGCAGCCATTAAGTTGCCCCAACAGGGCATTTTGTATCAAAAATCTAAAAAAAATAATGAAAAAATATATGAAAATGAATCAATAAAAATAAGTAGAATGAAGAAAAAATTACTTCTATACGTATAACAAATAACAAAATTACAAACAACAGAAATAACAGTGCATACACACAATTTCTTTTAAAAAGACATTCGGAATGGGAAGTTATGTCATACGTGTCCTCCCCTTTTTCTATCTCTCTTCTCCCTCTGTTCGTACATGCATTCAACATGCAAGACAACACCGCATTTCTCACATGAAAAGGAAGTGCGTCCATCACATTTTCGACACCTCATGTACAAGTAGCCCTGTGTTGTGGGGCCCGTGGTTCAAGTTGTCAAATCTGGCAGCCTCACATATTGCAGAAGCCAACACTGACCTTCTTCCATGCCCCTGTGGCCTCATCCCATGGCGCTGGAGGAGACTCTGGGCAAGGAAGGAGAGGAGATCTCTGTCTCCCTCTTTAAATGACCTGCATGAATGGATGGATGAATGAATTTTCAATTGGTGGGTATTGAATTAAATAAATACTTAATGAAAGCAAAAAGCACTAAACAAGACCAATAACCTTGATTTATTAACCTATTAACACAGTATACCCCATTTTCCTTTTTTAAGAATTGTTGGTCCCACTTTATATTAAGTGGGCTTAACCCACCCTTAAACCCACCCTTATATATATATATAAAACAGCTATATAACTATATAACTATAGTTGCCCGTGAGCAAATGCCTTGTAAGTACATACAGTGGGTACAGAAAATATTCAGACCCCCTTAAATTTTTCACTCTTTGTTATATTGCAGCCATTTGCTAAAATCATTTAAGTTCTTTTTTTTTCCTCATTATTGTACACACAGCACCCCATATTGACAGAAAAATACAGAATTGTTGACATTTTTGCACATTTATTAAAAAAGAAAAACTGAAATATCACATGGTCCCAGACCCTTTGCTGTGACACTCATATATTTAACTCAGGTGCTGTCCATTTCTTCTGATCATCCTTGAGATGGTTCTACACCTTCATTTGAGTCCAGCTGTGTTTGATTATACTGACTGGACTTGATTAGGAAAGCCACACACCTGTCTATATAAGACCTTACAGCTCACAGTGCATGTCAGAGTAAATGAGAATCATGAGGTCAAAGGAACTGCCTGAAGAGCTCAGAGACAGAATTGTGGCAAGGCACAGATCTGGCCATGGATTAAAAAAAAATTCTGCTGCACTTAAGGTTCCTAAGAGCACAGTGGCCTCCATAATCCTTAAATGGATGTTTGGGACGACCAGAACCCTTCCTAGAGCTGGCCGTCCGGCCAAACTGTGCTTTCGGGGGAGAAGAGCCTTGGTGAGAGAGGTAAAGAAGAACCGAAAGATCACTGTGACTGAGCTCCAGAGATGGCAAGTCGGGGCTTTATGGCAGAGTGGCCAGACGGAAGCCTCTCCTCAGTGGAGTTTGCTAAAAAACACCTGTAGGACTCCAAGATGGTGATAAATAAGATTCTCTGGTCTGATGAGACCAATAGAACTTTTTGGCCTTAATTCTAAGCGGTATGTGTGGAGAAAACCAGGCACTGCTCATCACCTGTCCAATACAGTCTCAAAAGTGAAGCATGGTGGTGGCAGCATCATTCTGTGGGGGTGTTTTTCAGCTGCAGGGACAGGACGACTGGTTGCAATTGAGGGAAAGATGAATGTGGCCAAGTACAGGGATATCCTGGACGAAAACCTTCTCCAGAGGGCTCTGGACCTCAGACTGGGCCGAAGGTTAACCTTCCAACAAGACAATGACCCTAAGCACACCGCTAAAATAACGAAGGAGTGGCTTCACAACAACTCCGTGGCTGTTCTTGAATGGCCCAGCCAGAGCCCTGACTTAAACCCAATTGAGCATCTCTGGAGAGACCTGAAAATGGCTGTCCACCAACGTTTACCATCTAACCTAGTTTCTTTTGATACTATTATGTCTTTGATACTATGCATTTTATGAGAGAACTACTAGTTAATGTAACCCCAACTATAGTCTCTCCTATCTAATTAATCCTCATTTAATGACTCACACTACATCGCCTTCTCATAAAATGCAGTGTGTTTGTGATATCTATCGGAGTATAAATGGGGACACAAATGGCAAGGCCCACACTTGAGACAGAGTCAAAAATCCTCCCAACGTATTTGGTTCTGATTCTCTGCTTGTAACAAAGTTTATTTTACGATTTAAATTTTGACTACAGGCTCAGGAGTACTGTACAGTCAGAAAGACATTTCCCTCCCACTGAAATGAACATTTCTTAGAATTAATAAACAATTAATTCTCAGAGTGTTCACAGAGTGTTCACGGGACGAACAGGTGGATTGATTGTAATATTAATTTTACAACATGAAGTTGATTCTATTAACTGATCCAAATATTCATAAACAATTATAACAAGTTATGATTGTTTATTAATATTTCTTTAGAGCTAATTTGCTACAGCTTGTTTGAATGACATTCACCTCTTAGTGTGCCAAGTACTTGAGGATGGAATACACTATAGCCTACATGACTTTTTAAAATCTGAAACACTAGGCATCAAACACTTGCTGACTTTGTAAATGAGAAAAACTGGACATCATACACTAAACAAATCAGATCACACACTACCAGACTTTTGAGTCATTCCAAACTCAATAACATGTAGAAACATTGCTAGGTGCCAGATCAAAATATCAAACATGTTTGATATCCTCCTACATGCGCTACATAAATTTCTCTAAACTGACCAATATTTACAGACTGACTCTGACTTCCAGCAACTAGCTTCAACTTTTTTTAGACAGCAAATCGGCCAAAAATCTGTGCTAAAACCATGCAGTGTATTCCATCCTTTATTTGAACATTTTTGTATTCTGTATGCATGTGTGTTATTGAACAAGCCGAGCCGTAATTTAATGCAAAATAATTTTTATTGTAATTAACCATTTAGCCAGTAAAGCTCACAAAATATATCAAGCAAATCCAGTAAGAAATCAAGATTCACCATTTCTGTACACTGTAAATGATACAAACACACTTGTGATGAGAATAAGTTAGATTTTAAGTTATTGATGGTGTAGTACATAATAAGTAAAAAAATAAATAATTATTTCCACATAATTTATAAATAAATAGGCTAATACAATAACAAAGCACAAGTATACTAAATTAAAGACAAGACTATTGGATCTTTTCATTTGTGTTTTTCTGTATGGGCCCGATTAAACACCATAAGAAAGTCATTCAATGCTCCTCCTTGGGTTGTTCCATTTTTCACCTAAGGGAGAACAAACACATGTATTAGATATCATATCATATATATGATATCACATGACCTGATATCATATTATATCATAAATAGCTATTCAACAACAAATGTTTTACACTTTTCACAATGAAGACAGGACTTTCTCTTTATGCTTACCTTGACTAAGTCAATGTTCTGAAGATCTATCCATACTCTATGTTCTGTACTGTAATTTTTTCTCAGGTTTTCCACCTCACTAATTACATTTGTTAGATTGTTTTTCACTTCTTTCTTCTCAGACTTGTTCATCATGTCTTTGAACATATCTTCATAGATGTTCAGCATTCTTTCAAGCAACAGCGCCTGACAAGTGCAGGAATCCTTGGACTAAGAGAAACAAATATCATTAGCCCGAAATATAAAGAGTCATATATATCATTCAATAGCATTTTCATATTTTGGCATTTTGCACAGAAAAAAACTTACCAGCTGGTCCAGATGAGAAGCAAAAACAGACTTTGCAACCCATTCTGTGCCAAGTGTGTTCTAAAGAAAGTGGGCATAAAACAGCAACCGTTATGAATGAATGTGCATCTCTTCTGAATCTTAACCCCTAATCTAAGATCAAAGTGTCACAAAGTTTATTGTGCAATAGGTCTCTTCTTGCTAATATTAGCTGCAAGACCTAACTATAGCATACAGATATGAGTAGGATTATAAGTGATTCATCTTGCATACACAGACTGAATTGTTTTCAAACCCGCTGCAGAAGTTCATGACAGTAGATATCACTTACATAATATTTTTGCAGATGGTGGATACTTGTCTCAAGTGATTTGCTCTTCCCGGACCGTCTTAATCTCAACGAGTTGGTTGTCTGAAGAGATGCTATTAACAGAAGTCCACACATCAGCACCATGTTGAGCCAAGAATCCATTCTTTGTGTCCGTGTTTCAAGTGACTTTAAACAAGAGGTTGTGAACTGATGCTAGTCAGCAGGTGAGTGTTGATGATCGGAAAGTGGCAGGGGGTTTATATAGGAGCACAACCTAAAAAGAGCAACGGTATGAAGGCGGCAGTGGATGCGCTTGGGGTTTTGGGGTTTCTGTGGGCTATTTTTCTATGAAGGTTTCCTATCAAAGATGAGATGCTCTCAAGTAAGTGATGTCACGTCACTAACCCCGTACCCCAGGAGCAAGTCAAACAATTCACAAGGTCGCAGTGGCCTTTGAGAATAGCCATGGTTGCCGACCGCTTTTCGGACTGTTAGAAACTGGGTTGGGGGTTTGTTGACATGCACTTCCAATGAGTCAATTGCAAACTGAAAGTTTGCTCATTATCAGATATAATGTTTTGTTTTGTGTGAAATCGAAACTTGTTATCAGTGGATATCAGCTGGGTTTATTTCCAACAACTATATCCAATGGCCATCTGTTTTTTTTTTTATCCTTGTTTTTTTTATTTTTATAATGCATGTGTGCACATATGTACCTGCATATGTTGCATATGCATTTTTGACCACAAGTGTTTGTTTACATGTGTGAAAGTGCATATGTTGGCTTATGCATATGTAGCTGTGTGTGTTTGGTGCTGCAAATGCATACTGAAAAACATTCTATAAATCAATTGCTAAATTATCACTATAAAATTTGTATCCCATATGCATTATTTTGCATTGGTGGTTAATTGTGGTGATGTAAAGTTGCTTAAGCTTCAACTTACTGCCTGTGGCCACATAGACTTTCAGTTGAATTCCCCTCCAAACATACTGTGGTGTAGCAACAAACATCAGTTCTCTGAATCTGAACCTCAAAAATCTTAAAACCTTGTTAATTTAAATGAAGTTTTGCATAGTATATGCTGTGGTATGGGTTGTGCATACAGTACAGTACAGTGCAAGTTTCAGGAACTGTTTCTCCTATAAGTGTGGGAGTTCCTGTAGCTCAAACAGTGGCGCGTTAACAGTTTTAAGGTTGTGGGTTTGATTCCCAAGGAAGGCATAAACTGATAAAATGTGTACCTTGCATGCAATGTAGATTATTTGGATAAAAGTGAAAAGCATTCTGCAGTTCAGCAGTTGCATACATGTTTGGCAGATTGAAGTCTTGGTGCCCATGTGGGTGATATAGGTTTGAGTCTGACTTATAAAGTGATGTTTTCCAATCTCTCGCTCTTCCAAATCTATCATTGTCCCTCTCCATTGAAGAGCACAAAAATATGAGAAATAAAGTGATCTTAGAAGGTTATTTTATGTATTGATGTCCAGGTTTCTCATCTTTAATGGGTATTGCTAGCTTGAATTTAAATTGACAATTATATGGATGCTTTTTATACTAGTTCATGCAAGATTTTAGCCTGCCAGCTTTTAAATGACACCTTTTATTCTTAAACTTTATTTATTTTAATTTCAAAGTTTTACTTGTTTGAACATCTTTTTATATATATTTGCATTTTTATAGGGGTGAATTCAGGATGATTGGGACACTTTTTGCTTTTGAGATGAATTGGAAAAAGTGTCCCAATCAACCTGAATTCACTATGATTACACAAGACATAATGTAATGGAATTTTTATTTTATTTTATTAGTTATGTTAAGTCCAGTGGGATAAATAGTTGACAGGGGGAGGGGATCCCCTTTTGGTTTTGGGGTTTGTTGTTGGCTACTTTTCTTTAAAAATGGCATTACAAGGATACCATATCATGAATACCATACCATATACTTTAATATATGGTATTCATTTCATATGATATGGTATTCATATGGTGTTTATTGAATGTTGCCATGGTTGCAAGCCACCCAACAAACCTTCTAGAAACTGGTTGAGCTGAACTATGACTCAGCAAACTGAAATTTGCATCACTATCACATATCATATTTATCCTTTTAGAACATTAAACAGTGTGTATGGTTTTTATATCTAATAAATAATGGCCAACATGTTTGTTGTGTTATAAAAGTATACCATTGATGTAAAGAAGCCCATTTCTGCAACATATTTAAAAAAAATGCTTTAGTAAATCAGAATAATGCATAAGTTATAATTTTGATAGGTCGAAATAAAAATTTAATTATACCTTTTTATCTCATAATTAATACTTAGTATCTCACAATTTTGACTTTTTATCTCATAATTATAAGTCCTAATCATGATTTTTCCTTCCATTCAAACCTGGGCTTCCATACAATGGGCACTTTTGGTAATATCAGACATTTTTATGATTTCCCATCCATCTGAAGTCAGTTCAAACTCCTATTTTAAATCATTTCCAAATGTTATGGTGTTTCTGTAGCTTAAACAGCAATGCATGGCACTCAAAATACCAAGATTAAGGATTCAAGGATAAAATATTCAACTTAAATGCAATATGTATAAGTGACTTAATAATGTCTGACAAAAGTCAAATAGCATTGCATGCAATCCTGTCATTTCTATAGAATTGGTGGTTGATCTCTGGTGATGTACATTTTCTAAATTTACATTTTACTGCCTGTGGCCACATAGTTTTTTTTCAGTGGAATTCCATTAGACATACTGTGGTGGGGCAACATCAGTTCTCTGAATCTAAGCCTCAGAAATCATTGACGTGCCTGTCTCTGCACTTAAAACCACTGTGAATGAATGGGATAAATGGATTGGAGAGAATGAAAATGCCATCTGGCATCACTAATTGGCATCACTGGGTGAAAGTGGCTAATTAAGATTTAAGGAGCAGATGAAACTAATTTAAGGGTGCAGGATGTCACATTTGTCAGATGGACTGAAAATGCAAGTAGCAAAGTCATTCCTCGAAAGACAAAACTCATTTATAGAAGAGTGTAGGGTGACTCCGAACTAAACTAGGGTGCCACTTTTAAGTGAATATATTTCTACGGTTTTAAGCCAGTTGTTTATCTTTTGCTGTAGTGTGTCAGTAGGAAATATCAGTTTACATTTCCAAACATAAATTTTGCCCTTAATTGTAATAATCCAGTAAGTTTTTGTATGCACAAGGAGTCTGACATCATCCGGTATGCACCACACAGCACACTGATATCTGATCTCACCATCTTACTTCAAGTGTCTTGGATGTGTTTCCGCAGTTCTTCCGCATTTAGTCTGTCTCAGTTTTTTCTGTTTCTTCATGTATCACAGATAGACTCAATAATGGTGAGATTAGATCTCCGTGTGTCGCATACCGGCTGTTGTAAGACTCCTTGTGCATACAAAAATCTCACTATGGATACTTTTTTTTTTTTGTGTGCACATCAGATTGCATGATAATGTATAGGCCCACAGACACTGCAGAACATTTAACCTAACATTTGGAAGACAAAAAAAGACATGTTTAGCTGCAAATCTTTAAACGTAAAATATCAAACCAAGTGTCATTTATTTTAAAGAAATAGTTCTTTGAAGAAATGGGAAAAAAGTGCAACAATATGGAAAAATAAGTCCCGCCTTCTAAATAAAGAGCCACACTGTATCCGAAATCTTAGAAGAAATGGGAAAAAAGTGCTACAATATGGAAAAATAAGTCCCGCCTTCTAAATAAAAGAGCCACACTGTATCCGAAATCAAATACTTCCATTATATAGTATACAAAAAACAGTACGCCAAAGGAGTAGTATGTCCGAATTTACAGTATTCATAAAACAGTAGATGAAAAGTACCCGCATGACCAACTACTTCCAGTGAGATTCTAAAGTGTAAGGCCCTGTCCCAAATGGCACACTCCGGGCTTGTGGACTTGTGGATATTGTATTGAAGAAAATGTATCAAAACTCAGTGGGATAGTTTACCCTAAAATGAAAATGAAGTCATAATTTACTCACCCTGGTGTTGTTTTAATGCCGTATGCCCTTTTTCGGTTCAGAAAAGGAGAATTTTTTATTTGCCGCAGTTCAGCCCGAGAGGCCCTGAAAAAGCACACAAGTTGTGAGAAATCAAGGTTAATATATAGCTAATAGTCCCACGAATGCACACGTCACATAGCCGTTAATAATACATTACATTTCAGTTTGTTTTCTACCAAACCTTATCGCCCAGAAAACATTATTCTGTGACACTTTTGCGTAAAAAAAAAAAAAAAAGCTTTATGCTGGTCGCTATTCACTGCCATTATATGGACGAGTACGAGCTGGATGGTTTTTTAAAAAAAAAAAAATTATTTTGTGGTCCATTAAAGAAAGAAGGGCTTTATGGCATTAGAACGACACCAGGGTGAGTCAATTATGATTTAATTTTCACTTTAAAGTCATTTTATACTTGTATGCAGCTTGGACATTCTTATAACTATTCATTTCACGGTGATAAGTAAAAAAAAAAAAAAGTTAACTACACATTAACTATTGATTCTAACAGGTAAATGTGTCTCACTATACAAGGACTTGGCGGGTTGTTGTGAGTATAAACTGCATTAGGCAACCTCTTGAAACTCCAAGCTTGCAGTTTTGACAACCAGCATTTGCAGCAGTTGCTTATTGGAGTTTTTGTGTCTAAGAAAGACGACAGTGTATTTTTATAAATTCTCTCTCTCTCTCTCTCTCTCTCTCTCTCTCTCTCTCTCTCTCTCTCTCTCTCTCTCTCTCTCTCTCTCTCTCTCTCTCTCTCTGTGTGTGTGTGTGTGTGTGTGTGTGTGTGTGTGTGTGTGTGTGTGTGTGTGTGTGTGTGTGTGTGTGTGTGTGTGTGTGTGGACTTCCTCAGAGTCCACACTTTGGTGACGTCATGTAGTGCAGACCTATAGGGCCCTTAGCGCGAGTCCACGAGGGAGCATTGAGAGGTAATTTTGGGACAGACTCGATCGTCACACTTGAAATAGTAAGACGGTCTGGTTGTTGTTATGGACAGTAGCTGCAGGTTCGGGGAAATTTGCTGCCTATTGTTGTTGTTGTTACATATGATATGACTCAGTAAAGCCCTGACATTCGGTTCTATTTATTTAATGAATCATAATGCAATCGTATTATTCAGCGCGCTATTATTAGCCTATGTTTGAGACATCAACCACTGGTCGATGAACATAATGTTTGTATAAACTGTAGGTAATACCTGGTAAAATGTACACCTATAGGTCATAAAAACTGTAATGATTGGCTACTTACACTTAAATATTTTATTTTCAGCCATGTTAACAATTGTCAGTGAGCGAAATCTCCTCCCATCCGTTGTCTGATTGGCTTTTCACACGGTTTCCTGGGTAGTTAAAGTGTGTGGAGCCTGCATCCATGCAGGATTCGCGGAAGACCGCTTCAAGGGTACAAAGGGGGCACTTCAGAGCGTTAAAATGATGAATGGGACGGCCAACGGACTCGTAGACTCAGCTAGCATGCGCAATTTAAGTCCACATGACCGAAAGTCCACATGAAGTGCGCCATTTGGGACAGGGCCTGTATTCAATGGAGACTTCACTATGAGGCCACGGGAGGTGATTTATGAATGAAAGTGAAGCAATGCAACTGACACTGGTAGGTCACGTGACAGTAACAACATGGTCTGAATTTCATTCATACTACACATATTCATATTATATCAAGCATACTTTTTAACAGTCAAAGTGGATTCAAATTCAAATGTAGTAGGCTACCTATTTAAACAGTATGCGATTTTGGACGCAGCTCCAGTGCCTTACTGATAAAGTTATTGCGTCACTGCATCTGCCGTCAGAAGCTCCAGTTGCTTTAGAAGATACCTGAGGTACCTTATCTCAGATGCGCGCTGAAGACTGCACATGTGCATTGGCTGGTCCATCCTGAAAAATATGGCATTTTTTTAGGCATAACAACATTTATGGGACAGTTCAAGGCAGATTTTGTTGCTGATTTGAAATATGTTATTTAATTGTGAGTTAGGCAAGAAGTATTTGACATTTCAGGTTTCCCCCATTCAAGTAGATAGGACTTGTTCTTGGATGACCAAATAGCTGCCCGGAAGTGTTGCAAATATGGCTGCCATATGACTTTCCTTAAAAGGGAATTTTGTTCAAGTGGTATATTTTAGGTTTCAAATAATAAAACAAGATACATTTTCTGATTGTCAGCTATTTGTAGATCATGTTCATGAGATAAACTATGCTTAATGAACTTACATACATCCACTAGAAATCACTTTGGGAGCAGCTGGATGTGAGTATAAAAATAGCTCAGAAAAGTAATGTAAGTTCAATGAAAAGGGAAACACTTTAGAATACTGTTCCGTCATTAATAAACAACTTCACAGGAACACATGAGTTGCATTCTAGTAACTACTATTAAGTGGAATAGTGGAAACTTTTTGTGGTCTGATTGGCTGGTGGTTTTAATGATAATTGTTTTAAAATTCAGTAACTCTTTATAATTACTGTTGAGTAAATAATACATAACTTCACAGGAACAAATGAGTAATGCAATATACATTCTAAATATATGAACTAAGTATAAACTATTTGATTAACAAATTAGTAAGTAATAGCACAAAGCAGAATGCAGTAGTTTAATCAACTATTAACAACTAAAAACCAATATACAGTTTCAAATTTAATGTGAATAATGCATATTTAATTCTAAGTGAAGATCATGCTAACCTACTAGTAATGATTACTAGTAATGAATATTGTCTTACTCATTTGTTCCTGTGTAGTGATTCATTAATGACAGAATAGTATTCTAAAGTTTTATGCAATTTTAAACAATAATCACTAAAACCACCAGCCAACCAGACCTCAAATAGTTTCAACAAATGGGCATTTCTGTGACTGTGACACACAATACACATCCGACCCCAACATTTACCATCCGTATGTCAAGATAGAATGAAACTGTGTCACTGCGAGGTTTAACCATGGGATTTTATCTTATGTGATTCTGCTCGTTTATGTTGACTGAGTACGTTTTAAAAACTTAAAGTATTGGATGAACACAGCAAAACTGAGCTAAAAAATGCAGTCAAGGACTCTCCAGTCTCCACTCCTTATTGGAAAAGAGAGTGATTTAGCTGTATAGTAGACTGAGTCACTGAGCCAATGACTTAACTGCTTCCTCCGCAGCCTCTCCATCTGCGTAGCGGCTTAACTGTGAGTTTCCAGTGAGCATGCTGTGGTCAGGTTAGCACTGCTGCTTCTGAGCACTGGAGTCACAATTCATCCGACTTCTCACTCACCCCTTTTTTCCTCTTTTGCAATTTGCAATTTACATAAGCATTTATGGTGAAATGAGTTTTATGCTAAAGTTAATGGGAGAGCAGAATTTACCCATTCAAATAAGGCAGCTTTATTCAAATGAATGTGTGATAATGGTTTGACGTTTACGGTTCTAATAGGTTTTAATTTGCTTTATTTCTTAATACTTATTTTATTTTTGTATTAAGTCACTACAAAGCGTACAGACTAATTTGTGGATATTGTATTAAAGAAAGTGTATCAAAACTCAAAGGGATAGTTTACCCTAAAATGAAAATGAAGTCATAATTTACTCACCCTGGTGTTGTTTTAATGCCGTATGGCCTTTTTCGGTTCACAAAAGGAGAATTTTTTATTTGCCGCAGTTCACTCCGAGAGGCCCTGAAAAAGCACACAAGTTGTGAGCAATCAACGTTAATAAATAGCTAATACGCCAAGGTCAGAAATTTCGTTAATAATACATTACATTTCAGTTTGTTTTTTACCAAACCTTATCGCCCCGAAAACTTGGAACTACATGGCAGGTGTCGCCTGGGATCATTCTGTGACACGTTTGCGTCTTTTAAAAAAAAAGCTTGATGCTGGTAGCCATTCACTGCCATTATATGGACGAGTACGAGCTGGATGATTTATTTTTTTGTGGTCCATTAAAGAAAGAAGCGTTTAATGGCATTAGAACCACACCAGGGTGAGTCAATTATGATTTAATTTTCACTTTAAAGTCATTTTATACTTATATGCAGCTTGGACATTCTTATAACTATCTAATTTCTCAGAGATAAGTTAACATTTTTAATTTAACTACACATTAATTATTGATTCTAACAGGTAAATGTGTCTCACTATACAAGGACTTGGCGGGTTGTTGTGAGTATAAACTGCATTAGGCAACCTCTTGAAACTCCAAGCTTGCAGTTTTGACAACCAGCATTTGCAGCAGTTGCTTATTGGAGTTTTTGTGTCTAAGAAAGATGACAGTGTATTTTTATACTCTCTCTCTCTCTCTCTCTCTCTCTCTCTCTCTCTCTCTCTCTCTCTCTCTCTCTCTCTCTCTCTCTCTCTCTCTCTCTCTCTCTCTCTCTCTCTCTCTGCGTGCGTGTGTGTGTGTGTGTGTGTGTGTGTGTGTGTGTGTGTGTGTGTGTGTGTGTGTGTGTGTGTGTGTGTGTGTGTGTGTGTGTGTGTGTGTGCATATGCATGCCCTCGCCCTTTTGTTGCACCAGAACTGAGCATAGGTTGGGTTGTTTGGTGGCGATGCGAAAGAGACGTTTGTGGTCGCGTTTCATGGTGCTACAACTTCCAGGAACTGCAACTGTGTACAGTGACAGTGATGGTAGAGTTTGCCTTAGGATTGGTTACATTTGTTTGAAAAAGAAAAATGTTACTCATACTTTTTTTTTTTTTTTTTTTTTAAACATGATTGAGGACTAAATAGTCTTGGTTATTGTGCAATAGCCTATTTTGAGTAATAATATATTATAAACTTTTGATTATTATTATTACTGAACTAAAATGTAATGGCTGAATGCTTTGCTTGCACATAGCCTTCTATGCTTACCAAAGTTGGAAAATATTCTACTTCAGCAGAGAGCGCAATACCTAAATATAAGCCACGAGAGGGAGCCAATAGTGCAGGCTAAAATCTAAAGTGACTGTGCGAATTATACAGTGTCAGTATGATTCTGTCTTCTTGTGTGCCAAGTGTGCAGTTCTTATGTGCAGTGCTTTGATACTGTGTTGACCAAGTTAGTTACATTTAGCACTCTGAACAGTAATTAGAGGCAACTGAACACCATCCGTCCGAAAGCTTACAGTCTACAGAGCGCCATTGAAAAGCTTTGGTCATGGAAACAAGACAAGCACAATGGGAACCTCTCAAGCTGATTTAAACTTTATTTAATTTCAAACAATACTCCATCACAAACAGCAATGCACATTAATGAATTACACGGCTAACCTTGTTAACTTATGACACTTACAAAATATTCACACCTTTTTCTCTCTTTTGAGAGAAGAATTTGAGTTGGCAGTTGAGAGAATGTAAGGCCTACACCTACTGCCTGATCATAGCTTAATACAATAAATATTAGATATTTTTAAGATCTCTCATTTCCCCTATAACATTTCAAACTGCTTAAATAATACTTTACAAATAATAAACAAAAATACAAACAAATAAAACACAAACATAAATTATGTATTTGAAAATTAACAATCACAAAAAAAGTATAAATATGCCTTAAATTATTCTAAACTATATAATTCTGTATTTTTTAAACTATAATGCATTTCATTTTAATACGCATACAGATTGCTGTTCTTAATGGCAAGTTACCGAAATGTTAATGACAAATATCTGTATCCTTGGCTTGTCTAACCAGTGCATGTAAGCATCGGGTCTTTTTGCAATGTAAAAAAAAATGTCATAGCTTCCCTGGGATGTATTGGATTCAACTAGAATTTGGCTTGTTCAGTGAAACAGTGAAACTTTCACAGGATGTGAGTTGATGGCTGGTGTAGGAGTCAAACAACTTTCCTTTGCCTGTTGATAATTGATAGAAGGAGTGATGTTTTTAATGACTCAAGCCACTGTGTTTTGTGTGAGTGTTAATTGAGCCTTCCTCGACTGCAGAGTGTGTGTATGGATAGTGATAGTGTGCGCGTACAAATGTGTTTGACTCCTACTGCATTCTGAGTTCCTCTGTGCCAGTGCGGAGAACTACTGAATCTTCTTGTGCGTTCTCCTTCTTTCCATGGTACTGATCCAGACCAAAACATTGTGAAACTCTCTCATTGCTTTAATTTGAACTTCTGGCTCAGGCTGTGTATTAAAAACAGAGAGGAGAACTCAGAAATCACAATGCAATGGACATAGAGATAATCTTCTGGGTCAGTGATGAGTATCCACGATAAAGAAAAGTGGAAATATCCATCCATCCATCCATCCAACAAATTATTCATTAATAAATTATTCATTAATAAATATTATATTTTTCAGAAGTCACTACTACATGATATTTTACAGCCTTAACTAAACTTTTCTACTAAAGAAAAAAGGCAAATTATTTGTGTTGTCAGATCGATTAATCGCGATTAATTGCATCTAACATAAACGTGTGTGTATATGTATATATATATATATATATATGTGTGTGTGTATATATACTGTATATGTATGTACACACACACACACACGCGCACACACACACATATATTATATATATATTTACAAACTTTTATGTTAGATGCGTAAGATTAATCAATCTTAATGATCTGATATTAATAAAGGGCTTATAAATTATATATAATGAGGGTATGCAGGGGTCCTCTCTATGATATCAAATCCTGTTTTATGTTGTTGTTTTTTTTGCATGTTGGTCACGCTATTTGATTTTGCAGATGTTTTTTATATATATATATATATTAGCCTATGAGTAGTGAAGCAGTTTTGTTCAATTATTTTTTTAAAGAAATAATAATTAAAAGATTACGCTTAGCTGTTTAAAGGCTTTCTTTTCAAGAATATCATCCTGATTCAACTTTTTTTCTTGATTATGATATCAGAATAATTGTATTACCCTGACTTTTTATAAAAATACATTTTAATATACAAATTTGTATAAAAAAAACTAAAAAAAAACATGCTCATTGTAGAAGAGGTGTAATCAGGATTAACATTAAATGTGCAAATTGCATTTTTTACATATTTTTGAATAAATTATTATATACGTCATTGGCCCCTCTCTCACAATATTCTTCATCTATCTTATATTTGATCATTTTGAGATACCTGATATTGACTGATTACTGGCCGATCTACCAACAATCAATTTGTGTTTAACGTACAATTGGTTTACAAATATTTTGAATGTGAATTTTAAGTAAATATGTATTACGTGTTATATGTTATATGTAATATGTGTTATAATCTTATCGCTTTAACTAAATTGTATTATCCAGCCACCCAACTAAAGTCATTGGTATTGGCATTGGCCACTGAAAAACGTGATCATTAAGCACACTAAATAAACTAAGCACAAGTTAACTTCTAATAAGGCGAAGGGTGCAAACAGATAATAAAGTAATGTCTCTTACCTTCAGAAAAGTGTCCTCAATTTTTTTAAGTTTCTCTCTTGCGCAGAATGAGAGAGTTTGTTTGCCTTCATTCGCCTGTGTCAAGGAAAAATAAACCAGTAAAAAATTTTTGAAAATGTTTGTTTATGGCAACATAAATCATCTGTTATTGCCTTTTAGTTTTAATATCTTTCAACAAGTATATTTACTATACCAAGTGGTAAATGTTAGGGATGTCTTACTTACACAGAACTCCATGCTGACCTTCAGCCTTTTGAAAAATTCCATAAACACTTTTGTCGACTGATGAGTGTTATTCTTCCACAACTTTTGGAACACATGCTCATCATAGATTTCCAGGATGCGTTTTAAGTCAGCGACGTTCAGTTTCTGTTTCTGGTGTGTGCAGAACAGTTTATTTTATTTTGCCCAACATATTTTGTTATTCTGAATGGCAAATGAATAGGGAAGACCAGGGCTAGTTGTAATTGAAGCACAAAGAGTTAAAAGTGATTTTGGGGCAAATGAAAGTACTTTCATTAATTGTTTAATAATTGTTTAAGAGTTTAAATTGTACTTCTAACAGCAAGCTTTTATTGTGACTTTCTCCATATAGTGTGACAACATGTCCCCCAAAAAGGCAAATGTTTGCATTATTTTACAGAAATTAACAACACACACACACACACACACACACACACACACACACACACACACACACACACACACACACACACACACACACACACACACACACACACACACACACACACACACACACACACACACACACACACGTCTGGTTTACTATCTTTGTGGGGACTCTCCATAGACTTAATGGTTTTTATACTGTACAAACTTATTATTCTATCCCCTTACACTAACCCTACCCCTAAACCTACCCATCACACACAACTGTCTGCATTTTTACATAAAAAAAAACTAATTCTTTATGATTATAAGCTTGTCTACCCATGGGGACCTCTATTTAGGTCCCCACTGTGACACAAGTCCCCATGAGTCTGTGTGCATTCAGGTTAAAGTCCCCACCGGGATAGAAAAACATTAACACACACACACATCCTGTATATACAATAATTTATACAATTACACATTTACACACACTATATATATATATATATATATATATATATATATATATATATATATATATATATATATCTGATGTAACAATAAAAAATATGTATATATATTATGTGTAAATGTAAAAATGTAAACATAATAAATAATAATAAATGTATTCAAATATATATACATAAAATGTGTGTGCATTCATGTGTGCATTCATTTTTTATATAGTTTGAAATAGGTAAGCAAATACTTTTATTATTTTTACTTTTTTTGTTCAAAATAGCTATGAAGTTTCTGTATAGGTTCAGGTGTATAGGTAAATAATGCACAACTATTATCTTACCTTGTAGCAGTTTTTAAGTTTTCCTAATAATCGATGGAAGGGTTTATTGTCTCTCTGCAACAACAAAAGAACATTTGTGATGCATGTCACCCTCTTAAATGTACACATCGTTACTGTAGGAATTGGGATACTTACATCTAGAGGTTCCTGGATGACCTTTGAAGTTGTGATCATTTCTTTGATCATATGCCGCGGGATACTCTCATCCAGGCACTCTTCCTGCATCTGGCCTTGAGAGCAGCACAGGAGAGCACAGAGGGCACAGAGGGCGAGCAAGGTTATGGTCCGCATCCTGGTTCGGTTTCAGAGAGGGCTGAAAATTGTATTGTACAGTCTGTACAGTACACTGGCTCAGTGTGCTTTCAACCATTGACATTCATAGCTTTTATAGCTCCATCGTTTGTCAAAAAAATTCCCACACTCATCACAAGTCAGTTTTTTTTTTAACCTCAAACGCTTTGGATTGCATGCTTAACCCCTTATTTTTCCTTGTGGGTTCAGTCACCTGCCGGCATATGTGGTTTTTGTATTCTAGTGACGAAAGCCTCTCGCATATTGATTACTGGACGATGAAATCTAGGTTGCGAGAGCGTTAAATGTGTTGCGATGCATTCAAGCCTACAGTGTTTCCTTTGATGTGAATAGTGTGAACTGTGTCTTGAAACTGTTTTGCTATTGGAAAAATAATGTGAGAATTTTTTAAACGTACAGATCACAAAAATGATGATGTCAGTGTTGTAGAATAATATATTTATAGTTTCTTATAGGGTGAATTGAGGTTGATTCACCCTATACTTAAGTTACATGTATATATATATATATATATATATATATATATATATATATATATATATATATATGTGTGTACATTTATATATATATATATATATGTGTGTGTATATATATATATATATACATATACATATACAAAATATCATTCATTATCTAAAACAATTTATTTAGGATATTTAAAATGATGTCAGACATGCATTTTTTTCCCAAATAAAAGGGTTAAATATAAAAATGTATTTTCTAAGGTCCCCCAGCAACTTTGGGGCAGAGGTTAGTGACAACTTGTCATTGGTGATTGTCGACATTTACCGAAAACACGTTTTACCATGACAAAGCATAACCCCCTATTGCAGAGGGCTTAACCACCTTCTCAAACCAGGTCAGCACCTACAAGACTCAGCAAAGAACTTAACCTGACCCAGAAAACATTCTCAAGAGCTGCCGCAGTATTAAAATACCGATCAAACCATCCAAAGGCAAACAGTTACAATGACAAAGTTGAGTCAGAGGGTGAAAGAGGAAGTTAAATGTTAAAACATGTGCATTTATTGATGGACCACTTGCCCGACTCAGTTAAATTGCTCAGCTCAGTTGAATTGAATCATGATTCAGTATGAATGAAAGGGAGAAAAAAGCTTCCCAATATCACTGTGGCAATACTACTCGACTTCAACCACAAGATCTGATAACATCAGAGGTGAAAGCTAAAAATACCCCAGCTCCTTGAATAGCTTTAAATTGTATGTGCTATTTTTGGAAACTTTCACTTTTGTCAGCCTGCGTATGTTATACATGTCAAACAATAGACACGAGGAAACATGAGCCTGTAAATTCCCAAGTCTTTCATTATCCTGTGGATTCCGCCATTTTCCGTATGTTTGCCTTTCAAATTTGTCACGTTAAAGTTTTGAAATATTTTGAAAGTTTTGTAAAGTATCCAACAGTTTGGCACTTCCTGGAAATTTCACAATTCCTCATACCTATAGAATGTAGGGTAGTATGCATGCAAACAGGGTTTTTTTTGGTGATGCAGTTATGATATACACATTGTGCATGTGCAAAGAATTGTTCAGACAAATGACTATTAAAATGTGTTTGTATACCCAGCTAGGGAACATTTTTAGAAACTTTCTGGCAAAGTTCTCTCAAATTTATGAACAAACCTTTCAGTAACAATAATAGAACTTTGTTCAAAGTCCTCTGGTCTGTAAAATGTTCTCAAAACATTTTACATTTATATACATATATATAAATTTTTTGCCAATAAATTGCCAATCATAAATTAATACTTATACATCAGTGTTAAGTGGCATGGAAGACAAGGGATTCAATTGCAGCAAAGTTTATATAAAAAACACAAACGAAGATAAACCGAACCGGGAACAGGGGCCCGTACCATGTTGGTTGAACAAACTCAGGGTTACTGGATTAGTTTTGAGTTGACAAAACCAAACAAATCCATACAGGCTTTGTTGTTATAACACTGATCATCCACTTTCTCTGTCAACTCAGGCTTTGATCCTGAGTTTAGGAATAACTATGGAGCATGTGCACATGAAATTGTGACATCAGTAGCGAACAGCCAATCACATGCTGTGAAACACTTTAAACAGCGCAGGGACAGGCACGCACTCCCCACCTCTAATCCTAACCAAGGAGTTTTCAGTGCGTAGCATATGCGCGCAAAAAACATTTTGGGCGTATAAATGGCACGAGAAATAACATTCGTGGTATAGATACGTACTTTCATGAGATTGTGTTGGACATGAGGCAAAAGCGAGGCTGCGTCCGAAATCTTAGGCAGCTCAGGCAATGACTGCGGTAAGCATTTGGGCACGAAGTTATATATGAAACTAGATTTTGGACAGGATTCTGAGGCAGCGTTTAATGATACAAAATCATGAACAATATAAAGTGAGCTTTGGTGATTAAGCAAATATTTAATTACTATAATAGTTTGTGTTAGAAAAACATCAAAAGTGGAAAAAGTTGGTCAAAAACACAAACTGGCTACCAACCACAACTTTCATACGCCATCTTTATTTTTTTATCTCAACTGTCAAGGAATGGAAAGCAAAGGATTGTGGGATATCAAAGGCAGTGAGGACACATCTATGCTGCCTTCAAAAAACGATTAGATGAAGGTATCTCAGGAGAAAGGAAGTGAAGCTACCATTGAATTTGGACGTGCCTTAATGCCTTCCAACCTTAATAATAATGATAAAAATATAGGCACCATTTTTTTAGCTCTCAATACAACCAACGAGTCCAATATCGATACTTTAATTTTTGGTACTTGCTGATACCGATACCTATATTTTCTTAGCATTTGTAATTTTTTAAAATACTGGGTAGAGTTTGGTCCAGTGGTTTACATTTTTAGATACCAGTGAAATATCACAATTCTCAACTCCAATTTTGATACTACAGCTAAAACTACTAGCCTAACTAATATAAAGTTTGTGCTGGGAGGTTGTTGCTTGGCGACACGTAACTTGAAACTATCTCATGACATTCAATCAAAACTTGTTTTAAAGAGGAAGCACATCTCCTTATCGCCTTACCCTAAAGTTGGTTCACCCTCTACCTAAAAGAAAGATACAAGTGAAAAAAAACTTATTTTCAGGTCTAATGGTAGTTTTCAGTTACACAAATTGAATAAAGTAATCAAAAGTAAAACAAACACTACATAGTCTTCACTGTATATACAGGTCCTTCTCAAAAAATTAGCATATTGTGATAAAGTTCATTATTTTCCATAATGTAATGATAAAAATTAAACTTTCATATATTTTAGATTCATTGCACACCAACTGAAATATTTCAGGTCTTTTATTGTTTTAATACTGATGATTTGGGCATACAGCTCATGAAAACCCAAAATTCCTGTCTCAAAAAATTTGCATATCATGAAAAGGGTCTCTAAACAAGCTATTAACCTAATCATCTGAATCAACTAATTAACTCTAAACACCTGAAAAAGATTCCTGAGGCTTTTAAAAACTCCCAGCCTGTTTCATTACTCAAAACCACAATCATGGGTAAGACTGCCGACCTGACTGCTGTCCAGAAGGCCATCATTGACACCCTCAAGCAAGAGGGTAAGACACAGAAAGAAATTTCTGAACAAATAGGCTGTTCCCAGAGTGCTGTTTCAAGACACCTCAGTGGGAAGTCTGTGGGAAGGAAAAAGTGTGGCAAAAAACGCTGCACAACGAGAAGTGGTGACCGGACCCTGAGGAAGATTGTGGAGAAGGACCGATTCCAGACCTTGGGGGACCTGCAGAAGCAGTGGACTGAGTCTGGAGTAGAAACAACCAGAGCCACTGTGCACAGGCGTGTGCAGGAAATGGGCTACAGGTGCCGCATTCCCCAGGTCAAGCCACTTTTGAACCAGAAACAGCGGCAGAAGCGCCTGACCTGGGCTACAGAGAAGCAGCACTGTACTGTTGCTCAGTGGTCCAAAGTACTTTTTTCGGATGAAAGCAAATTTTGCAAGTCATTCGGAAATCAAGGTGCCAGAGTCTGGAGGAGGACTGGGGAGAAGGAAATGCCAACATGCCTGAAGTCCAGTGTCAAGTACCCACAGTCAGTGATGGTCTGGGGTGCCATGTCAGCTGCTGGTGTTGGTCCACTGTGTTTTATCAAGGGCAGGGTCAATGCAGCTAGCTATCAGGAGATTTTGGAGCACTTCATGCTTCCATCTGCTGAAAAGCTTTATGGAGATGAAGATTTCATTTTTCAGCATGACCTGACACCTGCTCACAGTGCCAAAACCACTGGTAAATGGTTTACTGACCATGGTATTACTGTGCTCAATTGGCCTGCCAACTCTCCTGACCTGAACCCCATAGAGAATCTGTGGGATATTGTGAAGACAAAGTTGAGAGACGCGAGACCCAACACTCTGGATGAGCTTAAGGCCGCTATCGAAGCATCCTGGGCCTCCATAACACCTCAGCAGTGCCACAGGCTGATTGCCTCCATGCCACGCCGCATTGAAGCAGTCATTTCTGCAAAAGGATTCCCGACCCAGTATTGAGTGCATAACTGAACACAATTATTTGAAGGTTGAAATTTTTTTAAAAATTAAAAACACTTATTTTATTGGTCGCATGAAATATGCTAATTTTTTGAGATAGGAATTTTGGGTTTTCATGAGCTGTATGCCAAAATCATCAGTATTAAAACAATAAAAGACCTGAAATATTTCAGTTGGTGCGCAATGAATCTAAAATATATGAAAGTTTAATTTTTATCATTACATTATGGAAAATAATGAACTTTATCACAATATGCTAATTTTTTTAGAAGGACCTGTATATATATTAAATGAAAATGAATCTGTTACAAAAGCTATTCAGTCAAGAGCAGTGAGTGGTTTCATTGTCTTTTGTTGTTTGAAAACAGACGGCAACAGGAATATTAGGCTGCTGTCACTTTAAAAGCTAATGCACAGATCCAATATAGGCTACTGATGTGTTGTCTTTCTCCACTATTTACTTTCACAGACATTACGGACTATGTTTACAAGCAAGATGGGCATTTTGAAATATGTGTTTGAGAATTTGTCCGTTCAAGTGCAAGAAGACAAGAAAGAGAATTCAATTCAGTATTCATGAGCTGAGAAGTGGCTTTCTGGGCACATAATATGATTCTTTGTCATGTATTTATACTTTTACCGTGTGCTGATGATTTGTTCTAGTACCTATCAGATTGTGCTTTATTAACATCCAAACCCCAAACCTACCCTTAAAACAATGCAAATATAGTGGTTGGTAGCACAATCTTATGTAGCATTATTCGTCAAGACAACAGAACTACCATTGTTCTGTTTTTACATTAGAGGCAGAATCTTGCCTGTTAGAAATAAATATTTTAATGTTATTTTAAGGTGGTGTAGAATTAAATGAACTATAAAATAAACAGTGAATGTCAATGAATTAATTTATTTAATGGATTACTGAAAAAAAGTTCTGTCACTACTTACTCACCCTCATGTTGTTCCAACCCCGTAAGACTTTTGTTCATCTTCGGAACACAAATTAAGATATTTTTGTTGAAATCACTAGGAGCCTATGAAGAAGTGATCCAGCTCTCAGATTTCATCAAAAATATCTTAATTTGTGTTCCGAAGATGAACAAAAGTCTTACGGGGTTGGAACAACACGACGGTGAGTAATTACTGACATAACTTTCATTTTTGGGTGAACTAACCCTTTCATTTTCATTTTAGGGTTAAATAAATGTGTTAACAGCCACCCATAAAAATTAAGTTACTGCAATAAATTGTTGAATAATATATTATTTACTTTTAAAATCAAATAGCTGATCTCCTTAAAAATATTAGTCTTGCTCACTAGGGGGTGTTTCAGCAACCCTCTTAACACGCATATGGGAAAGAATGATGGGGTTGTTCTGACTACCACTTTATGATATTAAGACAAACTTTGGATATGCATGATGTGAAATCAGCAGAAACAAGTAAGATAAATAATATATAATTTTATTTAAAAAAACAAGCAAAAATACTATACTGTATGCAGAAAAATAAATTAATATATTGCAAAACAAAATTAAATTCAATAAATCATTTTTTTTATAAACTTTTTTAAAAAATGCTTTTACAATGCATTTACTTTGTAGTGGTCTGTCTTAGGATGTTTAGCCCAAGTCAGTCACAACAGCAGCCACAAATGTGACCTTACAACACATAGCATGAAAGCACAGTTTCCATGCCGTTTGTAAAACTTTATATAACATACAATAAATATCTAAAATAAATACATCCATAATAAATAATCCTTTGAATACTAAAAAAAATAAAATTCCAATACTGCTGAGAAGGGTTTCAGTCAGAGTCACATTCTTGCAGAGCAGGATTCAAAAAGGTAGTGGAAGAGAATAATCGTCTCTCCGACTGCTTTGTTACGAGCTAGTGTCAAACTCTGAAGAATAAATACAATGGACATTAAAGGCATGCAGAAGAACACATTTATCACTGATATAACACTGAACACAAACATCAACTTACATTACGTCCATAGGTACTAAATCTGTCCTTGTATTTCGTGACTTGTACGTGTTCTGCACTGTCGCTCTGTAAAAACAGAAAGTTCAAGTACAGAGCACATAACAGTTGGTCAGCTGGTCAAAAATATCAAACCGTTTCAAACACTTACACAGTGTGGTTTCAAAACTTTTGCGACCCTGTGGAGATCAGACCTCACAAAACGAATTTGTGGGTATTTCTCAACGTGTTCATGATTATCTGCATGCAAGATGTGCTTTAGATAGTAATCCAGAATCATGGTGTTGATGCAACAAGTGCCCTCTTCCTAGAACAGATATGATCATAATGCATTAGTTTAATGCCATAATAGTTTAGTAAGAAATCTAACTGAAATCCACTGAAATGTATTTGATTAGTCAACGGTACTTATTCCATACAAATATCTGTTCCATTGTGACTTTTAGCAAAAGAAGTATTAGTATGTAATGAATACGTATAGTAATGACTTATTGAGTAGATACTATACAGTTACAATCCAATTTAGACTAACTAAAACTACTTTGCAGCTACGTGTCAAATAACTCTCATTAGAGGATTAGTAGACTGTTAGGTTAGGGTTAGTGGAATAAGTCGACATGTACATGTGTAGAATGTCTGTTAGCAGATATTAAGCAGTCAACTAAAACTCTAATGACTCCTAACTGGCATGTTGCCTAGTTACGAAGTTACATTAAACTGACTTTTAAAAACGAGCTTAATCTTGTTAAACTTATAAAAAAAAAATAGAAAATTGCATAATTTATTTTGATGAGTTAAAGCAATGTAAAAAAAATATGTTGTCATAACTTATTGATCATATAATGTTTTAGAATCTAACAGATATTATTCACATTTAGAAAAAGTATAGTATCCAACAGTCAAAATTGAATTGCTTAGCCTACTAGTAAAATAATTATTACCACAATTATTACTTAGTTAATTATCACACATACATTTAGCATAACCTCGGAGAAAACTGGAAGCAGTCGTGTTTCGTGATCTTTGTCATCCTTTTGTGCCTGCAAGGATTAATATGCATAAAGTTATACATTGTATTTTCAAATAAATAAATATCTATATAAAAATTCAATTCAACATGATAGATATTTTATGTATAAAGCATATAAATTGCAGCTGAGGCATTCAAACGTACATGTTCAGTCATCACATAGAGGTCGTTCCAGGTGACGGGGCTGTCTAAAGGCTTGGGCCGCGGTCGCATGAGGTGCATCGCCTGGCCGCGCACAAAGCACCAGCACATCACAGCAAGCAGAGTTAGGAACTTCATATTGCAGGTAGACGGGTGGATTCAGTGATATGTCCTCTTATGTAGACTGATGTTCCCCGCAGACGAGATTTGGAGTGCATGTTGTGAATCTAGAGCTTTTATATTCTCCAGCTTTGTCCCAGTTATTACCACAACGTCACTGTGGTAGTGTCTATTTACCTTTGGCGTAATCCCCCAACCTCTGCACCTGAAGTTTATCAGGTCAAACGGATCTCAAGAGAAACCGTGCATGCTTCATATTCGCTGACTGTTATGATTGCATCGGAAATTCGTCTGACAGATCTAAAACTTCCAATAATTAGGCTGCAATAAGGACATAGAATGGGGAAGCGTTCTGAAGTGGACAGAGCTTTGCTTCCTGTGAATTCCCCGGACTGACGAATAGTATTTATAAGTGCGCGACAAAAATAAAATCTTTATTATGTACATACAGTTATTTCCACTTAATGTTGCTAGGTAACCTCTCAATAACCCTTTTCCTGATCAGCATGTGCGAAAGGGAAAGTATTGCATCATAAACCAAATGTTGCTAAAAATCCTGCAGGATGTTTGGGGAAGCTATCAAATGTATGCAACAGGAACAATATAAGGACATAACAAGTCTATGAATTTATGAAAGTTGTGTAATTTACTGACGTCAGAATTCTCAAGGATCTTATCTTTGCGAAATTCTTTTTACATAGTTATTCGTTCATAAAAGTTATATGGAAAGGTTTTATGATTTATTACATTATTCAAAAAATATATTAAAACACACACACACACTAAATGTAACCCTTATTTTTTTTATTCAGTCCTAACATTAGCAAAGGCATGTCTGAGATAAAAAGAGAATATTTTTGCATTTTTGTGTGTGGCACAGCAGGTAAGAGCAGCAATGGCTATAAGAAACTTGCAGTGAGTCATAAGTTGATTCAGTAGTCACTGGATTTGTTGAGTTCATTAAAGGTTTAGAATGACAAAGACTGCTAGTTTTTCAAGTGATTATTTCAAGAACCGGTTCATAAGATTTACTTATTCGTGAATCATGTAGGCCTATTCTCCATGTAAAATATGGTGAAGAAAATACTGCTATGTGGCATGTTATGCATTCTGACAGAAATATGTGAATAAATACGGCCAAAAACGAATTTGTTAATTGAATCTGAACTCAAATTGTTTTCATGTTTATGACATAGCTTGAACACACCATTCTCACACTTTGTGCAATCCCTGATGTAGGTGAGCCTGAATGTAATGCTATTGTGGTTTTATTGTGTTCAATTGCTCAACCTAGAGCTATTAAATATTAATATTTATCAGATTTAATTTTGTATTAATGAGAAATATACGTCATCTTTGTATCTATCATACGGAAAAAAATACTTTTTTGCAGAGTGAGTTATAGTGTTTAATCAGCTAAATCATTGTACTGAACTTGTCTAGTCATATTAAAATTGCAAGTAAATAAAATAAATTACAAATCTCTTTTTTCATTTTTAAATACCAGACTATCACAAAAACAAATCAGATGTTTACATCCTGAGGAGTTAATGGCTATTTTTCAGTCAATGCACAGCTGATGAATGGGCTTTGACACATTAGCGCTTCCCCCAGAATTCCTGCTTCCTTCTCTGAGCGCGGCCCAAGAGCTCAGAGGCCACGGAGCATGAGGCTGCTGATCTAGATGAGATCTGAGACATCTTATCATCTGGATTTAATATGAAAAAGAGATTTTAAAAATGTTCAATGAGAAATATATAAGAATAATATTTCATATCATAATTATAAGACATAATAATGAAAGACATTTTAAGATATTACTGTTTCCGTAAATGAGTAATTAAGGGCAACATATGCAAAAACAGTGCAGACATGCAATCAGTGAAACCAGTGAAATGAAATGCATTAGCCGTTCTTGATATGCGCACCACATCAAAAGACACATTGATCTAAATCCTGTTCCTACTAAAACGGCTAGATAGTCATAAAAGCATGAAGTAACTGTCTGTAACTGCTTATGGTTGCTCATCTGCTAATATTAAGAAGATGATTTTACCATTCTCTGACACAACAGAATCAGATTCAGGAAACAGAAACAGCTCTGGACGAAAAATTCCCAGGTTACCTACAATTGACACAAAGAGGATATTGTGATAACGTATGGGTATATTACATGAATGATCGTAACATCAAAGGCAGTGAAACTTAATCACGTAATTTCCACTTTACACTGACCATGTTTTGTAAGGTTGACTGGACGTACAAGTCACCAATATCTTATTTAATTTGATCAATCAACTTAACTACATTAGGTTAGAGTCTAACCTAACCGTTAGACCAATGGTTAGATATAACAACTGACATTTTCATTTGACATTTTCACTGACATTTACAGTTTTTCATTTAAAGCAGATTACCTTATAATGTTGTATATGTAGCACTGAATAATTCTCAATACTGGCAGGGAAATAAAGTATAATGATTAAAGTATAATGAAACACATTTGATCATATGTACTACTGATCAAATGTTTGGGGTTGGTACATTTTTTAAATGTCTCTTATGCTCACCAAGGCTGCATTTATTTGATTAATAAATACAGTAAACATTAACATTGTGAAATATTATTGTGATTTAAAAAATCTGTTTTCTATTTTTATAAAATTTGTGTAGTTTATTCCTGCAATGCCAAAGCCATTTTCAGCAGCCATAACTCTTCAGTCACATTAATCTTTAGATTTTTTTTTTAATATGCTGATTTGGTGCTTTCTTATTGTTATCACAGTTTTAAACGGTTGTATTGCTTAATATTTTTGTGGAATTTTATTGTGAATAGAAATATTTTGCGAAAGTGTCTTTAAAGTCACTTTTGATCAATTTAAAGTCCTTGATTAATAAAAATACTATTTCTTTAAAAAAACACTTTTGAATAGTAGTGTGTATGTATGTATGTATGATAAAGATATTACTAATATATATAAAAAAAAAATATATATATATATATATATATATATATAATATTAGTAATATCTTTATCATATTAGTGATTATATGACTGTTTAAAAAAACTTTATGTGTATACGTTTTGTGTATATGTGTATACAATTTTTAAAATAACTAATTCATGTCAAATGCCTTTAAGGTATAAATGCAATAATTCAAATGATGATAGTTCTCTTGAATTGTCATAATTAGGAGATATGCAAGTATACATCAATCAATAGGTGTATATTAACTACACTTGATAGAGGTGAAATCATCTTTTGGAATAAAATGACTCCAGGAGGACCAGGGAAAATCTGACCCGGTAGCATGAGGACAATACAGTGGTACCAAAATAATGCACTGACGTTAGTGGAAAAAACTAAACAGACACAAAAAGACAACAGGAGACTGACCTAGATTATTCTCCCCCTATTGCTGGCGGTAACCTAACCTCCCTCTGCTCCTTCTGCTGGTAAATGACTCAGTCACTTTTCAATTGCGTGCTTATAGAGTGGCGGTTTTTCTTCCTATGTATGGATCGATGATCATGCAATCAAATGAAGCCATATTTTTGTAGCGCAAACTAAAATGTTCACTTCTAACGTGCATAAATGTCTTTACAGCTTAAGGCTCAGTGTGAATTCATAAAAGCTGCGATCGGTAGGCTTCTCATAATAAAACTCCCATGGCTGACACTAGATCTATCAGTGGATGCTGAAAGGAAGCTTACCATTATGCTGAAACTCCGGGTTTCTCATCATGCCCTGAATTCTGTTGGGAAGTGGAGAGACAGCAGCTTTGTGACCGTGGCTGGTCTGTTGTTTTTGTGATGGCTTGGATTGTCTTGGATGGGGGGTGTAGTCTGGCGCTTTCTCATCCTCAGACCACGCATCTTCACCCATGGGAAGTAGATCTACGGTGGTAATGCCAGCAGCCGGTGGGGAACGTTGCAAGCTTCCATTCTCAGCCTTCGCAATACAATGGAGATTGAAATCTGAAGACAATGTATGACATAATATTGCTCATTTGACTTAAGAATCATGTACCTTACTGTGTGGCTGCCGTGGAGAGCCATCTATGACATGTTTATAAGGAGAGTGAGGTTTTCCTAAAGGTGGCTCACTCCTCCTAACTTTCTTGGAGGAATGTTTGATCTTCGGAGGAGAGACCAACAAAGCTCCTCCTAATAAAATTCATAAATAATATTACATTTTTTTAAACTTCTTATTTATTTCCCTTAATTGATTACAAAGTATGTCTCATGAACGAGAGGCTTGGAGCCATTTTGACCGCAAACCATTAAATCAAATTTGTGACGGATGTACAATCTGCACAGAAAACCACAGCTGTCTGTAAAACCAAGTTGAACTAAAACATTATTCATTATTAATAGGTCGATGTAGCATGAACTTTTGAAAGTATTGTTAAGTATGTTTGTTACCAGTGGCTGGAGTTGTCCGATCGTGATGCGTTCTTTGTACAGTCTGCATGGTCTTCAGTTTGGGGGTTGGTAATCTGCCCGCATCTTCAGACCCCTCCACCACCAATGATGACTCAGTTTCCAATAGCTGCAACCTACAAAAGATATGTGAAACGTCTGAATGAAAAACTGCAACGGCATAGGCAGAAACATTTTGCACGCAAGACAAATGTATAATAATGTATAATAATCTATTTTTTTATATTATTGGTATCTCTGTGTTAATTTCTTTGAATGGTCCAACTTTATATTAAGTGGCTTTAAGTACTATGTACTTACATCAAAAAATAAATACAATGTACTTATTGTGTTCATGTTGTATTGCAAAACACTTTTGCTGCTATTGAGGTGTTATGCAGGTAAGGTTAGGGACAGGTTTGGTGGTATGGGTAGGTATAAGGGTGGGTTTAAAGGTTTTGTAAGGGAAGGGTCAATTGTGTAATTACAAATGTAATTACATAAATTAATTACAGCTGTAATTACATGCAGGTATTTTTAAAATGTAAGTACAATGTAAAAACATGTATGTACACAATAAGTCCATTGTATCAAATTACTAATTTCAATGTAAGTACTTAAAGCCACTTAATATAAAGTGGGACCCTCAATTCAAATTCTTCAAATCTGACTTATGCCCAACAATGAGACCTTCATGTCCATTTTGGTTCTAGTTTTGGCAGGTTCTCTTATCTCAAGTATCTCAAATGCAACTGAGGTGAGGTGACAATTCAGAGAAACAACAAGTACATACATGTCATTTCTCTCCTTCATGTTTCCATGATCATCTTTTGGATTCCACTGATTTTTTTCAACTGTGAACTCTTCCTGTGAAATCTCAGACTCATTTCTCTCTCCATGTCCCTCTTCTTCACCCCAAGCCAACTTCCTCTGCACAGGGAGGGTGGGGTCCTCTCCTAGAGAGCTTCTCCTGCTGGCTGCCACAGAAGCAGAAGGTCCAGGGCTAAAGCTTGCCCTGGCACTGCCACCCCTAAATAGACATGCCAAAGAGACCAGGTCATTCATAAAAGAAAGCTCTGAACTGACTGTAAGAATTATGATGCCTGAGCTCTCCTCACCTGGCCAGGTCCAGAGCCTCAATGATAGGGCTGCTACTAGTGCTTCTGCAGGCCTCAGATTCAATGGAGGACGAGGAGGTGCCAATCGAAGGCTCCCACATCCAGTTGTGATCTGACAGGATCTGATTCAAGTGTTGCCGAGAAAAATGAGTTCCCCATGCCCGTTTCCTGTAGGCCTCTGCCTTCTCACGTAGCTCCCGCACCTGTCGAAAAACAGCAGCACATTAGAATTGTGATAAATCAGAGCCCGGAAAAATAGGGCAACGCTACAGATAATATGTGTAGACAAGAAGACTGATAATTCATAGCAAGCACAGACAAAACACTGCTTTAGATATTCAGGACTCAACAACAAGAATGACGAGCTGACCCAGTGAGATTTTGGGCCAGTTGACGTAATGTTTTTAAAAGGATTATTTAATTAAAGTAGTAAACTTTTTTTTGTCATGAAAATATATTTATTTCAAACATGTATTAAAATATGTTGGTAAAAATCTAAATTTTCTGAGGTGGGAAAATTTATTGTTGAGCCCTGACATTGTAATTATACATGCTTGACATAAATGTGATGAATCAATAAATTCGCATCATGCAACATTATCAGATCCGGTTCGAAACTCGTGGAGAATGCGTGTAAAAGTGCAGGCAGTCATGCTACACTCCTAAAGAGCTGACTCAAAAAGACACCACTGTCCCATATGGCAAGACTTGAATAAAAGTTTTGCTGGAGACGCACTGAAGCACACTTGACACCATAACCTAAAATGTAGTACTAATGTCTCAAAAAAGTTACTTTGTTTTTACAGGGTCAGCATGATAAAGGTTTACAATCAACAAATTTTTAGGACGTACACCTTACAATTGTGAAGAATTTATCATCATGACAGATGCTGACCATGTAAAAAACAAAGAAATCAGATCAAATAATTTACATAGTGTGAAACTCTCATACAAATTGATAAATACCGCTAAGTTATATAATAAGTCAAATATTAATTATCCTACATATTTTTACAGAAAAATATTATTTTGTCCCCCTCTGTCAATTTCATTTATACTCCAGCTGTGTATTGTTATGGTTTACTTTTGAAATTGGGTGATATTGTTGGCTCCTCTAATATCCTAATATTGATTCAGATCTATTCTGTTCCTAGTAAATCACTGTTAATAATGTAATTCATTATTAATAAATAAATAAATAAATAAAAGTACAATTAGGTGTTATGAACTGTACCTTAACGTTTAGCTATGCTTTTATATAACCAGTGAGTGAGCCAAAAGTCAATATAGGGTTACACCTGAAAGCAAAAAAAAAAAGAGAAAAACCACAGACAACTTCAAAGTTCCAAGTATGCTGACAGATAACATCTTGATGACTGATCCCACATGCACACATACACAGATTGCACATGCAGACACACACACAGACACTTCAGGTCTAGGTCTATATGAGATGATACCATTTAGTCAAAGTTTGAATGATGTCATACATTTGATGTGGCAGCACATAACAGATTAGGGCTGTCACTTTTTATTCGATATTCCAATATGCATTCGAACATGACGTGAAATATCCGTATTCGAACTATAAATAAACTATCCGGTTTTTAAAGTGCCATGTTTAGCGCATTTTTTACAGTCTATGATTAGACCGTTTTTTGTTTTTTATTATTGTTTACAATCTCATCCAGGAGCGGGGGCTCTAAACGTATTGTAGCGTAAGCCCATGACCAAATCAAGCGAATAATAGCCTCCCTGTTTTGAAAATGGAAGATAACGCACAGAACGACAGCCCGAGCGGAGAATTACGACCTCAACTCATCTAAAAAGTCGAGTCTGGAAATATTTTGGGTTCTACAGCTACACCGTATACCACTTCTCTCAACATTGACGCGCAAATCTGTGTGTGCCAGGCACGTGTGCGCGCACTGAGCTCGTGTTCTCCACCGCGGGGAACATCGCCAATAAAAAGAGAGCCGCACTTGACCCAGATCAAATTGATAAATTGGTGTTTCTAGCAAACAATATTAAGAAATGAATTGAAATAAGAAATGAGGCTAGGCTATATGCCTTACTCCTGCTGTTTAAGCCGTCACGTTATTGTTTGTGCCGTGCTGTTCCGATGCAGTTTTTTTCCATGTAGCTTAGTGGCACTTTATATAGATTAAATTGATAACCTGCTGTTTAAAACATTAAGTCAAAAAAATGTTTTCAGACAGGCCTGAGTCCTGTTTATGACTGTCAGACTGTTAATAAATTTGTGATTGAATCTCCGTTACGGTGTTTTTTTGGGGGGGGGGGGGGGGGGGGGGGTCTCGTAGAAATTCGAATATATTCGAATATATTACTTGATATTCGATAACCGTTCGAATTTGATTTTTCTCAAAAGTGACAGCCCTATAACAGATACACATAAGCAAATGAAGGTATCTGTTGAGACAGCAGCAGCTAGAGAATGGATGTAACAGGCGGTACAGTTACCTCATGATACCACTCGTGAAAACCAACACACTCCTGCAAGATTAATCACACAGACCAGTGATTAGAGAGATTATAAATGTGTTTCCTAATAGCTCTGCCACTTTAATCCACCACAGCTCAAGCTTTCATGTAATGTGGTGTCAGAATTGCTCTTGAATTACTTTTGTAGCCTTCATACCCTCTGGTCATTTTTTATTTGCTGTGTTTAAGTCACCCTTGTGAACGCTATGTAACTGAAGTTCTAGAAATACTTTTTTAAGAATTAAAATAATTTGATGTGCTTTATATTTTAAATAAATTTGTTGCTGGACATTGATCTCATCTCTAGTGTTGTTAAAATGCAGTACATGTAGTTTGTTAATTTACATTTTCAGCTATTCCTTTAACATTCAATACTAGAAATGCATGAATAAAAGCCTAAATTCAATATGTTCATCATATAAATCAATTCGGTTTCTATAGAAAATTTGGACAAAACCACTCAATTCATATAGATTTTTTTGATGATGTCTTTATGAACTTTTTAAAGTGGCACATTTGTAGTTGCCTGGAGTTTCAATGGAGGGACAGAAATCTCTCAGATTTCATTTAAATATCTTCATTTGAGTTTTGAAGATGAACCAAAGTCTTATGGGTTTGGAACGACATGAGAGTGAGTAAATGATGAATATTTTTGGGTGAACTAACTCTTTAATTCATTAATTTTATTTTAGGCCACATTTTGTTCCCATAAATTTGTTTTCTTTTTCCAGAAGCTCACCTCCTCCTTTGCAGGTCTGACCTTCACCCACGCTTTATCTCTGTAGCTGTATTGGATGGGAGAACGGAAGTTGGATCTGTACTCAGTTTTCACCTTCCTGTCAAACAGAAAAGAGGGAGACTGGTAAAAACTCCTATGGAATAAAAAAAAAATTATTAAGACGACGCAATTTGAAGAATTTATAATTGTAACCTGTTGAATAAAATACAGGTGTCAAAATAAATATGTTGTTCTTATGTGCTGCTTATAAAAAAAAATCATTAAAACAGCCATATGAAATTCACTTTCTGTGTTGTTTCTGTTTTATTCCAGTCCTGTAAAAGTAAAAAATACAACAGTCACCTCATAGCCTTGGGTGAAGAGTCTCTCAGGGCACAAGGTGACCTCATTTCCTGTTTCTGTAGATAGGTGACTTCCTCTTCGGGGCTTGACTTCCTGCTGTGTTGTCGCTCCTTCTTCTTCTTCCTCTTATTCAGGTATGGTGGGCATTTAGGCAATAGTACAAGAAATACCATGTCAAAGGTACAAACGTTTTTTTTAAATGTATACAAATCAATTCAATTAAATGTATGCAATCGATTGTGTCTGTCAGGGTTTGATCAAATGGCCCATACAGGTGATCTAACAATAGGTTGGTGAAACTGGTTTATCCGGCTCCACACTGATGCTGTAATACTTGGAAAGTTTAATGTATGTGACTAAGCTGAATGTATATCCACCAAAACTTGTGACGCAGAACTAAGCGATTTTCTCTGAATGTGTGAGACTTCCCATTTATTAGCACCTATAAGGAAATAACTCGAAAAATAACAAAGGGCAGTAAACGGTAAATCTATTTACAAGGTAAAAATTTTGCAAACGAGTTTAATTATGATAATTGATTAAAATAGTATGACAGCAAATACAAGTTTCCAAGATCAAGCATAACGGACTGTATTGCACAGCTAAATGAACTGGAAGCGAATGACACTGGAAGTCTTTCAAGTTACAAATGCCCGCACCCAATCTTACGTTCAAAATAAGGTGCATATTTCAATGTACCTTCTCTGGGGCTGTGTTCTCTGTATGAAGTAGAGGGACCTCATATTGTTCAAAATCTCGCCTCAAGCGCAGTGGTCTAGGAGGAGGTGATCCTTTGAAACTTCTCTTGTACTCGCTCTCGATAATTACAGGGTTTGATTTGAAGGGTGGGATGGCTCTATTGTTACTGTACAGCATCTAAAACAGACATGAAATTATCCAGAACACAAAAAGGTCCAATGAAAATTTTTCTATGAATAATTAAAATGATAAATAAATAAAATTAATAATAACATAATTATAACACACACACACATATATATATATGTGTGTGTGTGTGTGTGTGTGTGTGTGTGTGTGTGTGTGTGTGTGTGTGTGTGTGTGTGTGTGTGTGTGTGTGTGTGTGTGTGTGTGTGTGTGTGTAAAATAAACATAGTGGCATGCAAATCTGTACTGCCATCTACTGGAATGTGTTTTTGTAGGTAAGAAATGCACACAAAAACAATCAAGGCATTCAAATATGCATCAATAATTCATATCACACTGCAGGTGAGCAAATGTGCTCTGTCCAATAATATGTCAGTTAATCTGGCCAGGGACTGGACACAAGCCTATGTGTGATGATAAAAAATATTTGGGATTGTGCAGGGAAGTACCTCATGTGCAGCAAGCAGGGGCGAATTGGCCACAGGCGTTTTCCACATGAACTGTCGCTGGTACTCTGAGCTCAAACGGCCATTCCTCTGTTGCTCAGACCTCAGTCCTGCTTTTTTCCGCAGTGCATGGTTAATCTAATAAACAATACAAGCTCTGAATTACTCTAACTGCATTGATGGTGTTAATAATAGTTAATAATACAATTCTAATTGTTATACACCAATTATGGTCTGAAAATACAAATAAAAAAATATAATAAATAAATATTAAGACTGGGCCTTTGAATATATATATATATATATATATGTGTGTGTGTGTGTGTGTGTGTGTGTAATTAATTGTAGTATAGAAACATAGAGGAATCTTCTCCTCAAGGGGAATAACTTTCTATTCCCCATTAACCCAACTTTGCGCCGATATACACTTAACACTGACTTATAATCAGACTCACTCCATTTAGTCTCTGCTGGTCTGCAGCTCTGGTGGATGTCTGAGCTGCTTGTGCCTCTGCTTGTAATTGGTGGGATGGTGCAGTGGTGCCCTCTGGTGGCATGAGGTCTCTTGGGGCTAGAGGGGTCACCTCTCTTTCTGCACTAGAGGCTCTGAGCACAGGTGTGACAGCAGGAGGTGTGACAGGCCTGCTCTTCTCCTGACGCTGTGGAGATGAAACTTGCCCTTCCCAGTTGAAAGAACTGGATACCTGAGGTGGATAAAATAGCACTTTCCTTTTGGATATGAATTGGGGTTCCCGAGTAATTCCTTTAAATGATAGAAAAAGATCAATCAGTTCAATATTAACGTGATAAGCTTACTAATTTTTATTCTATCTATCTATCTATCTATCTATCTATCTATCTATCTATCTATCTATCTATCTATCTATCACATACTTGACTGGTCAGAGGACAGTCCTGCCAGTCGCATCCTGCGATGTGGAGAATCGCTGCTGGGTCGTGTTGTTCGACTCTTGTATTTACTTCGATACTCGCTGATTCCCTATTAGAAGAAGAGCATAAGAGGGAACAGGTACACTTTATAACGTTAGCATAAGTAAATCGGTATATTTAAATGACCGGTATAATAAATTACATATATGATTTATTAGAAAAGATATGCTTAATAACTAGCTCTTAGCTGACAATTGGATAATATTGATGCCATTGCCTTTTAATCAACGCACAAACTTCTTCAAGAAATAACAGGAAGTCCCGACAATAGCTTGTAAAGCGTTTACCGTTTAAGTGTAACACGTTTCTTAATACTGTCACGTAGTTTCTCTTTGTTTTCGACAAAGCGTAAACTATATTTTTACTAGAATTCATATGAATGTATATTTGGTTACCAAAAAGTAAACAACCAGACTAAATATCAAAACTGAAAGCATTTCTGCAGAGCGCGCCCTGTGTTCCTTAAACAAATGACGTCGCACGAGCGCGTGCACCTTCAATCTGTGTTAAAAAAACAATTCGTTTCCAATGGATAATTTATATAACTCACCTTAAAATGCACAGGCATTTCGAGTCAGATCTAATGGTGATTAGTGCGCAAAGAGGTCCGTGAACAAAATAAGTGTTTTTTGTTGTTGTTGTTACTCGCTTAGTGGTGTGAGATTAGATTCGGTTGCAGGCTCGAGCTGTTACCTTGGTGAGGGTTGAAGCGTCCCACGATGCGCGCATGCGCACGGCTGTAAAGCCGCTTTGTTATGACCATAGACTGTAAAAAAATGGTTATGACGCTTTACTGCACCATGTGTTTGTGTAGTAGTAGTGTAATTAATTGTGATACTCCTAGTGGTCAATGTTGTTTTTCTGAATCCAAAACAAACATTAAAATAAAATAAGATCTTTCTCAAGAATGTAAGTTACACTTTGATTTATTTTTGGAACAATTTGTTTGAGAAGCTAAATTGTAAAACAAATTTGGTCTTAACTGCAAAAATCATTGCTCAGAAATTAAATAAATAAAGAAGTATCCTTAAAATTTAAACTCGTATATAACTACCTTTGTTGCTTTACAAATATATTCATCAATAGACGGTTTTTCAAATGTCACGCTGATTAGTTTCAACTACCCGATGGTAGTAAACGGCGTGGAAAAGTATCCAGGAATACAAGCTAACTTCTTCACTACTACTCAAATGTATAGCTTGACTTGCTACTTACAAGTAGCATGATGATAAACTCAAAAGTTGCTTTCTAAACACTTATGTTTTTCTTTGTGCCGCGCATCAATGGCTAAACCTGGTATCAGTAAATCTTAGCCGATAATACTTTAATCTCTTTTACAAATATCTACCGCCATTTCTGTTTGGTTTGTGTAGTTACACAGGATGGCAGCACCTTTCCGCAAGGATTTGCGGGTCTCTCTCAAATTTTGGGGACGTGGCAAGACGTACCCAATAAGACAATTCACTAGGTGAACAACGGCCTTGAGCGACGCATCAACCGATGTTGTAGTATCTTGTGCTGATTGGTTTTCCGTTAGACTGTAGCCAATTAAAAGAGAGTGCGCAGAGTCAGCGCATTATTAAACAACGGGATCCGTTACATCCGGGGTTCGTAATGCTGAAATGGCCCAATGGCAGTGCACGGACTTCACTATTCGTGCTGTGATTGGATCGCATCGTTGCTCTCGTCCTAAAAACGGTGTGGCACAGGGCTTTGCAGATTGAACTAAAGACCCCCAGTGTCTGGGATTTTCGGTCTCGTTCTAAATCTAGGTAAGTTTGTATTTTATACGTGTTTGTTTGTACTATAGAAATATGTTTGAACGTTGCATTGTCTGACCGTGTGCGTTGCAACGTTAATGACGAATCCCTTAAAGGGACAGTTAGTATTGATAATTAAAGGGATAGTTTACCTCCACATTAAAATTCTGTTATCTTTATCTCACTCTAATGTTGTTATAAATGTCTTTCTTTCATTTGTGGAAAACAAAACTAGAATGTTAGAGGACATACGACCCCAGTCACCATTTGCGTTCATTGCATTTTTTCCATACAATAAAAGTGAATGGTGACCGAGACTGCCATAACATCTTATATGTGCCGAAAGGTAACACGTTGGCCTATATTTGTGCTTTTGGATCATATCTGTCTTAGTTTTTGTTTATGTAAATGTTAACCATTAGTAAAAAGCTTTTGTGTTATTTTGGTATGAGACTAAAACATCATAACTGTTTCTCATATTACTGTGTCTACAAGTCCCAATGAAACTGCTAATGCAGTCAACATATGTGATTTATTTCTGGTGTGACTAATCTCTGATTGAGGCTGAAATTATTTAAAGGCATGCAGGTCACTGTGATAACATTATTATTGGATTTTTACTAATTATTATTGCATTATAACTTTCATTAAGCAATGTGTTTCTAAATGTCCCATCAGAATTTGTGCCATGCCCACCAGTTCAGTCAAGTTTTGTGCTAATTTTACTTGATGTGTCTTGGACGCTTGTCTTGGCTGAGCTACTTCTCGTTTTCATCATTTTTGTTACACTTTTTTTTTTTTTTCTCTGGAAACATCTTTTTGTCTATGTTGACGTTGACAGTTTCCTGTCAAAGGTTCTGTCTTATAATTTGCCAGTCATTATGGTTCTCTTTCCCCTGCTACATGCATTTACACTACCGTTCAAAGGTTCAGGGTCAGTATTTTTTTATTTTTGAAAGAATGTAACACTTTCATTCAACCAGGACAAATTAAATTGTCCAAAAGTTACAGAAATCCTTTGTAGCATTATAAATGTCTGTTCAATTCTGCTCTTTTGAACTTTCTATTCATAATATTTCCGAATGATCACGTGACACTGACGACTGAAGTAATGATGCTGAAAATTCAGCTTTGCCATCACAGGAATAAATTACATTTTAAAATATATTAAGAAAAAAAGTTATTTTAAATTGTAATAATTTTCAGCAATATTACTGTTTTTTGTGTGTATTTTTGACCCTATAAATGCAGCCATGTATTTCCACTTCTTACTCAAACACACACAATGTTTACATGCACTGATTCAAACAGATCTTGTTAACTCATGCAGTCATGTTTGCACAGTTGTTCATTCAAACATAGCCACACTAGAAATTCTTCTGGTCAGGGTTATTTTAGTTTAAAAGGGATTTGGGACATATATATGTTAATATTTGGTCTCTCTTTCCTCAGGGCTTACATGATGAAGATGGAGATTAGGCCTCTGTTGATGTGCTTTGCTCTGTGTGTGGTTTATGCCACCAGCAAACCCACAGAGAAGAAGGACCGTGTCCACCATGATGCGCAGCTCAGCAGCAAAGAGCACGAAGATGGCGCAAACTTTGACTATGACCACGATGCATTCCTTGGGGAGGAGGAAGCCAAGTCTTTTGATGACCTGACCCCAGAGGAAAGCAAGAATAGGCTTGGGTAAGGATTGTGCTAAGGAGTGTTAAGGCGCAATTAGCAGTGATTTGCTGCAACAAAAATGAGTAGAAGTCATTCTTTTCTTTGAGAGTTGGTTGTTTCCAGCAACATATGTGACTGCGCAAAAAAATAATTAAGAGAGGACATTCTTATAGTGAATTTTCTTTTTGTTCTTCTTATTTTGCCTTTCAGTAAAATTGTGGATAAGATTGATGCAGACGAGGATGGTTTTGTCACAGAGGCTGAGCTGAAAGCATGGATCAAAAAGGCTCAAAAGAAGTACATCTATGACAATGTGGATAGGCAATGGAAGGATTTTGACATGAATAATGATGGCATGATCTCTTGGGAAGAATACAAGAATATCACATACGGCACATACCTTGGTAAAAATGCAGTCTCTTTTTTTTTATAAACAAGTTAAACAATCTTAAAGGATTGGTCGCACAAAAATCCTATACAAAAAGTATAATTCTGTCATCATTTACTAGCCGCATGTTATTCCAAACTTGAATGAATTTCTTTCTGATGTGGGACACAAAATATGGTTTTAAAAATGTCTGTGTTTTATTGTTTTTTTATCATATAATGAAAGTCAGTGGCATCCAATGTTATTTTAGATCCCACTGACTTTCATTTTATGAACAAAAACAGTTCTTCAAAATATCATATTTTGTGTTCCAGAGAAGAAAGTCAGTCATACAGATTTGGAACAACATGAGTGAGTAGGCCAAATGATGACAGAATTGTCAAGCAGAATTGCAAAAATTAGTATTTTAATAATAATTTGTGCCGTCTGTGTTTTTCTAGATGATCCTGAACCTGATGACGGCTACAACTACAAGCAGATGATGGCTAGAGATGAACGGCGCTTTAAAATGGCTGATGGAAATGGAGACCACATCGCTAACAAAGAGGAGTTCACTGCCTTCCTACATCCTGAGGAGTATGAACATATGAAGGACATTGTTGTGTTGGTGGGTCTGTTTCTAATATGTCAGTTCTATCCCAGGCTAAAATTATTGTGAAACCTGTTTGCATCCCATTTTACTATTGTAATTTGACATACACCACCGTTCAAAAGTTTTGAGTTTACGCCACTTGCGGACAAAATTAAATATACCATATATTATATACTATATATTACGAATTAACAATTCATTCTCGTTTTAGTAAATCATAGCCACATAATTCCATCCTTCTTTAACTAAAACAAGGGAACAAATTATTACAACATGCCCACGATTTAGTAAAACGAGGGAACAATGATTATATTGTGCGGATGATTTAGTAAAACGAGGGAACGGATTATTATATCGTGCATAGGATTTAGGAAAACAAGAGAACAAATTATTATATTGTGCACACGGTTTAGTAAAATGAGGGAACAAATTATTATATCGTGCACACAATTTACTTAAAATGAGGGAACAAATTAGTTGAATGTGCTGACTTATTAGTAAGTCATGGGAACAAATTGTTAATTTTATCTCATGTGCCGGGAATCCGTACAAAAGAACAGCTTTAATTTGAAATCTTTTGTGACATTTTAAATGTCTTCACTGCCACTTTTGATCAATTTTAAGCACCATTGCTGAATAAAAGTATTAATTTCTTTAAAAAGTAAAAAAAATATACCAACCCCAAACCTTTGAATGGTAGTGTATTTCTGAGTGAAATTTTTAATTCAGTGAGAAAATGGAGTGTGGTATAATTGTATCCATTGAGAATTGATTGGATCATAGAAAGTGGGTGCTTCATTCCAAAATGGATCTTGGTATTTTGGTAGGGGTTTAAAAATAGAAATACTGGTGACGTTGATTAGAAAGTAAAACAACAAACTTTATTTTCTTCTTAATTCTGTGCACTGACGAATTTTGCCCATCCGCACATGTATGAAGGAAGTTCATAGAATCTGCTTAGGATGTTTCCTGTTTTAGATGTAATTTTCCCTAGCCTATTTCACCGATCTTCCTTCTTCAACTTTATCATCAGGAAACTATGGAGGATATTGATAAGAATGGTGATGGTTTTATCGACCTAGAGGAGTATATTGGTGAGTGAAATACAGTATTAGGTATGATATTTAAAATCTGAAAGTGTTTTTTAAAAGTTTTCATATGTTTTTATACATTGAATAAAGAAGTAAATGTGTAGTTCTGACTTAAAATCGGTTTAATTTGTTTGAATATCAGGCGACATGTACAACCATGAGGATGAAATGGACGAGCCAGAATGGGTGGCGACAGAGCGAGAGCAGTTTTCCGAGTTTAGAGACAAGAACAAGGATGGAAAGATGGACCAGGAGGAAACCATGGACTGGATCCTGCCGGCCGACTATGACCACGCAGAAGCCGAAGCAAAGCATCTGGTGTACGAGTCTGACACAGACAAGGTAAGCCCACCATAACTTATTTTGTCAGCTTTTGTAAAGTTATCATTGAAATCATTTAAACTGAGTCTGTCACACTGTTTTTCAGGATGGCAAACTCACCAAAGAGGAAGTACTCAACAAGTACGATTTGTTTGTGGGAAGTCAAGCGACTGACTTTGGGGAGGCGTTAGTTCGACATGATGAGTTTTAATTATTTTTTTTTCTATCATAATAGAAAATTACTTTTGAACTTGTTTGGTAAAAGAATATAATTTATTTTATATTGCTTCATCATAATACAACACTAAATCCTCAGATTTAGTTCACTTGACAGATTTTCTCTTTTTGCACATGGAAATGCATTCACGACATGCATTCTTATTTAGTTTTTTTTGTTTTTACTGTAAAGTGTGTTATCAGTTTTTGTTTGATCTGTCTTTGGAATCGTGGTCCATGTACATCATTTTTATCATTTCAATTAATGTTTATATTTGATAATGCGAAGCTGTTTATTCAGAGCTAAATTCAATGCAGTTTTAAACGTTACTGATCTATGATCAGCCCCCCTTGCTGTTCACAGGTCTGTTCATTCGGATACTGTACTGAAAGCTCACAGATTGGTTTCTTTCGAGGGTTTATACAAATAGGTATAAAATATATGTATATATTTACACGTTTATGTGAATATGTTTATAGCTTTATACATAATCTCACATTTCTCTCCTGTGTGTACTTGTCCTGGCACAAACATTGATTATAAGATGATGTGGACCCTCTCCCTTTCTCTCTAAAGGCAATATACTGTTTTCTTTCTATATTTATTTAGGAAAAAATCTTCTTAATTCACACATCCCATGAATTTCTATCAATATTAGATTTTTGTGTTCTTAAAGACTCCTAGATTCCCAACACTCATCTCTCATTGTGCCTTTCACTCATTTTCTATTTGATTTGGATCTTCAGTTTGAGCTATGTCTAAAATTTCCAATAATTTTGGTTCATAGGGTCCAATTGAACACATTGCTGAATAGTTTGTTGCTTTCAATTTCATTATTTGAAATACACTATCAGTTATATGATTTGTTTGTAACAAATGTGCCATGTGACAAGCATAGCAGTATCCTTTGTGGTCCATTATTGCATTTTTTTCCTATATAAAATGTTTTAGCACCTAAGGTTTTCAGGTGACTTCCTTCAAATGGTGCTGTTTTAGCTCAATAGACTGTATCTTGAAAAGAACAAATTGTCAATAAAGAATAATGAATGATTATCTTTTTTCAGTAATTACTTTCTGTCTGTCATTTTGTTTGAGATTTCAAATAATAGAAGAAATATAAAATCTTATATAAAAGACAGCTCCTTCCATCTGGCCATTTACACTGAAACCCACAAAATAACATCTGATAATATACCAAGCTAATAATATAGCTTGGTATGACCACTTGGTCAAAAATGATGTCCACACAATTCAGTATGTTTCATTGCGTCATGACACACGCACATTAGTTTTACCAGGCACAAAGTTTGAATAAAGTGCAAAGAAGCCCATTTCAGCCCAGGTCGGATATCACTTTTGGCCACTATACTGTGTATATATATATTCCAATGTAAAATGGATTTTGCTCATACGTTTATCTTCTTTAATCAAATGTACCTACTTATTGTAAGTGAATAGATAAAATAGAATATAAAAGCAATATTTTATAAATCGACATGTTTAAATCTATCATCCTCGATTGATTTGTTGATTTTAGTCTTTCAGGCAATGGGATAAAGGCCATTTCAGTTGATTAATGGAAACCAACAGGTAGAGAGAAAAAAATGCATCAAACAATATAAATCTTTATTAATTCTAAAAAACAGTGAACATGTACAAATTCATGCACACTGATTGTCTAATTACAACAGAACATGTACAGAGGTAATATAGATACAGGTATTAGAGATCCGACGTCATGAAGCCAGTGATTGGACAAGAGCTGTCGCTCATTATTTGTTACCAGCAAACTTCCAATGAAAGGTTCCTCAGCTGCAAACAAGCGGATGGACTTGGATAATTCCTTGTGATCTTATTTATCTTGGCTAAGCCAGCCAGAAAGCTGGGCCTGAATAGGTTCTTTAGAGGAGAAGAGAGTAAACCGCTTAGTAACATTCTGCTCTTTTGTCGAAACAAGCACTTTTGATTGGTATGGGGTGTTAGAATATTCTCAATGCTTAGTTTCCTTCAGCTCTCATTGTGATTGAATAAAAAACGCCATTATAATGCATCGTGCCTAATCAAGAGCATTTTAAAGACAAAATCAGGAATTTTCAGTTTGCCTGAGTCCATTCACACAAGAGGATGTCTCAATTATTATCTTTTTTTTTTTTGATTTTCTTTTGCAAGTTGATAAATTAAATATTCTACTTCATCATCAATGCATAATGCATTGTTTTAACATGAAATAGCAATGTTTTTTTCATTACAAAAAAAATAAAGAAAAGACGTATTTGAAGATGTACCAGTTCTGCATAGAAAGGATAGTAGGATATCGGCCCGGTTTGGCCATCCAGTGGGCTGTGTCTTCGGGACAAAGGGGCTCCATTGGCCCTTGACAATGTGTAAAGGTACAGGATTTGAACAATCAGGGGGTGTATAACAGGAAAACAGGTCCCGAGAAATTTTAAATGTGGTATGGAATAATTTATGCAGCCACAGAAGAGGTTTCGGTCTTGCTGGAAACCTCTGAGGCCTCATCAATCTTCTTGCCAAATACCGTCTCCATGATGCAGGCATTGAACTGGAATACAAAATGGAAGATTAGTTTTTGTCTATGTGAGCAGAGATATTATTTAACACACGTGTGGTGTCCATCTCACCTGTTTGTTCATGAAGGCGTAGATTAGAGGATTGTATACGCAGGAGCTCTTTGAGAAGAAAGCTGGGATGGCTACCAGGCGGTAATCTTTGTTTGATTCATCAGCATTGGCGAACCACATAGCAGTTGCGGCATAGGGGGCATAGCAAAGCACAAAAGAGCCAACCATTACAATAACCATCCTGGACACTTCCTTCTCGGCCTTCTGGGTAGAGGCTGACTCAGCTTGCTGGGCTGCAACCTGTGGATAAATATTGAAACATTTCCAGCGTTTCATTTTATAGCTTTTGACATATCCATGTTTATTTTGATGAAGTACACACACACACACACACACACACACACATTTATATATATATATATATATATATATATACATTAAATGATTTAAAAATATCTGATTGGAAAAGTCATGGAAAATTCTGTTATTAATAAATGCCTAATAGCTCATGTGAAAGTCATTGTAATTTCTAATGCTTTGAAGAAATTAAATGAAATGAAATTTCCATGAAGAAAAAAATTTAACATTTTGTAAAAATTACATTTCTTTTTTTCTGCATTGCTTTAATGCTAGAACATAATTGAGCCTGATTTAAGCATGGCCAGAAGTTAAAATCAGAAGCAAATTAATTAATTAAATAATCATTAGATGCTTATTAATATATTAATCATACATAAACCACAAATATTCCCTGAATATATGCAATAAAAAAATAAATGTTCATAAAAATCTACACATTTATATCTATTTCTGTCTACAAGAGTTTATAAAAAGCAATGAGTTGGAACACTCACAGCACGCAGTGCTCCCAGGAGCTGCGAGTAAGAGAAGATGATGATGGTCATTGGCATGATGAAGCAGGTGACGATGAGGAAGTAAGTGTAGCTCTCTGAATTGAACTCCTCGCTTTTTGTGTACCAGTCAGGTCCGCAGGCGGTACCGAGACCCTCGGGAATGTATCTGTACATTCAAATGTAAATTAAAATCAATCCTTAAAATTATGAGTGTGTGTTTCCAAATATTTCACCAAGAAAATTTCTTTCACCTGCTCCATCCCCAGAATGGAGGAGTGGCACAGGCGGTACCGATGACCCACGTGAACACCACAGCACCGACGGCCTGGCTTTGTCCGAACTTGAAGCCTCCAAAGGGTTTGCAGATGACCACGTATCTCTCGAAAGCCAGAACAGCAAGGGACCATCCCGTCACAAGACCTGCGAGAACAAGACAAGCATCAGCACACCAATCTGAATGTATTGTCTATGCGGTTCAAACTCATAGACTCTGCCTCTTACCCGCAATAGCTCCCATTGCTGCTTCCAACGCGCATAACGTATAACCGAGGAAGTAATAACCTCTAAGAGCGCAGACGAATACTTGGCTTACAGAGAAAGTGTCGAAAATGAAGCCTGCTAGGGAGATGTTCACCAGGATGTAGTTAAGAGGCTGTCGAAGCTTCTTGTACTTCATTGTAACGAAGAGGACGACGGCGTTCAGAGGTGTGCCCACGAAAAATACGAAGCCCATGAAAGCTGCCTGCAGGTAGAAAGCCCACTTGGGGGCCAGGTGGTACTGTGGGCCCTCGAAGGGGCTGACTTTGGAAAGGTTCCCGAACTGAACGCCCCACGCGTCCATGGTTGCGCCGTTAGAGGCCTTGTTCTAGCACGGTGTCCTGGTGAAGTCAATGTGCAGCCTGACTGAACGAATGCGGACAGGATAGCCTTTTATAAAATCCTCAAAGTCTTGCCTGGTGTGAAAAGTTGGGGATGACAAGGAAGATCATCCTCCGGGTGATCTTCCGGACATGTTGCCGGGATTATCCGCCCTGTCCATGCGAATTACACTCAACACTCTCCGGAATCTCTAAGCACATGATTAGGCAACACGTCTTGTTCTATATATGTTTTAGGTTGAATTACAGCACAAACAACAGCAGTATCGTGTATTCAACATTTATAAGAAAATTCTAAACGACAATTCATACTCAGCAATATTATCTTGAGCTTTCAATAAACTTGGACTGAACTGAGTTGGATAATGACAGTGTTGTCTTCTGTAGAGCTGCTTTAGCCTAAGCGTAATTGAATTTGCTTCATAATTGATGAACTTTGCAACGTCCACACTGTTATTTAACTGAACTGAATCAACATTGAACTTGCTTGAGCTGAATAATGACACTAATGTCTTCTGTAGAGCTGCTTTATAGCTGAATTAAACTTGTTAAACTGAATCAGCAGTGAACTGACTTGAACATTATTGTCTTCCGTAGAGCTGCTTTATAGTTGATTTGAGTTTGTATTTGTTTGTCAACTTTGCATTGACACTGTTATTGAATTCAATTGAATCAAAACTGAACTTAATTGAGCTGAATAATGTTGTTTTCTTTAGAGCTGCTTTAAAGCTGAAATAGAATTTGGTTCATAATTGATGAATTTTGCAAAATATGCACTGTTGTTTCCCTGTTTATTATACTTTTAAGCTGCTTTGTAACAATCTAAATTGTATAACTATATAACTAAATGCCCAATATCCCAATATTCCCAATATCTTTAGAGGTTTCAGGTTTGTAATGAATCAAAGGAATCATTTGTTGACCACATGTATTCATTACTTCAATGAGCTTTTTGTTTCTGCCTTAAATTAAGACATTGTCTAAATTAATACATTGTTAGCTAACTGCGTGATTTGTATATGTACATTTCTGAAATGCATAACTTGGACACAGTCGCCTCTGATAACAGATCACTCTAAATTATAAAGTAGACATGGATTTTCTGTAAAGCTGTTTTGAAACGATATGTATTGTGAAAAGCGCTATACAAATAAGTGTGAATTGAATTAAATTGAATTGAAATTCTCTTGGTACAGTATAAAACACTGTACTATATGCCTCAACTAACTTTGAGGTTGCTTTGTTATGGTCTTTTGAGAAATGTGAAGATTATACGCATTGTATATATTTCCTGCATAATTTTAAGACACTTTACTTAAATGGGTTTTAAGCATTTTCTCTGTACTAAAAACACTGTCCTAAATCACTTGATCCTGATAGATTGATTTGGGTGCACTAAATCACATTAAAGGTAATATATCAGATAACTTAAAGTATTTGACCTAGTTTTTTTTTAGGCCAAACAAGCTTATTAGCTTGGCTTCTATTTCATGAGCAGCAGCATAAGCAGGCGAAAGGCAAACCAGACTCTTAAGGTCCCCAAGCACAAGGATGAGCCGTAATCTGGAAACCAGATTTACCTAAACCAATCCCTAAAAATCCCCACAAACCGCACTGATGTCACAGAGGGATTACATCCAAACTGGCAGTTTATCTTGTTAGCTGAGACTTAGATTGTGGGTAAATTTTGATAATCTGGGGAGAGATAAAGAGTGTTAAACTGTAAATCCGGCCTCTTTTTATACACCTCACTTCAATTCCTTCATTTCTCCTTTGAGACTCTTCTCTTCCCCTCTTTGTCATTTCTTTTCTCAGGTAAGTATTGTCTTATAGGTTGGGAGCGTTTTACAATGTGAATTTTGTCAATTATCCATTATAGCTAATGAAATGTAGCATGTAACCTGAGAAATTAGAAACCTGAAGTATGCCTATTTTAGATTTGTTAGTTTAAATTGAGTTCTTTACTTGCACAGATGAAATTAAAATCTAAAATTTGCAGTTACTTCTTTAATGTTTAATTGATTATTTACAGGTCTTTATTTTTTAACTGTCTGGAAGAAATATGTTTTCTGTTTATATATGTAGATGTACAATCTTTAATATTTATATATTCGGTTCATACAAACATAACAGTATCAATAACATGCATGTTTGACAATTATATTCAGTTTATATTGTATTGTGCTACTTTTTATATCTTCTAAAATTCAAAATAAGACTGCTTGTAGTCACTTAAATATTAAATGATCCAATTCAAGAAAGTCAGATGCCATCCAGTGACCCGGGGTTGTATTGTAACCAAGCTATGTATCTGAGTTGCATGGGTATGATACGACCTGGGTTACAGGAAGGTGATGGACATCATTACAGAGATGAACTATGTAATGTACCTTTATCAATAGCATATCAATAAATGATTACGGAATCTAATGCATATGTTTACATTCATTGGATGTGTGTGAATAAAGTGGAAGATGTATTTGTTAAAAACTGAAATATAAATTAATGTGTATTTGAAGTGATCTTTATGGAATTGTGCTGTTCAGAAGATCTTTTCATTTTATTCTGCTACTCCAATTTGTGAGAGATAGATGTGCATGAGAGAAAAAGAGAAATATAGAGAAGAAAGAGACATGGTAGGACTGAAAGGCTTGTCTGGAAAGCAAATATGATCAGATACTTATGATTATTATTTTTTGTCAAATTACACATGTATGATGTCAAAAATGTAAATGTTAAATGATACATCTCTGTGATAAATTTAGTAAAAGTTAATTGTATTATTTTTGTAAATGCTAAACTTTTCCATTATCTCATAGAGAGAACCCTATTAAAACTTTAAAGAACAGAACAAAATGGGCAAAAAAAGAAAATCATTGATTACTCCTCACACAGTAAAAAAGTATAATTATTATAATTATATATTATATTATTTAAGCAAATGGTCATTCGCCCAAAACAGCGTCATTTGTGCCTAATATTTTCATTAATTTAACATACCATTCAGAGATTACAACTCACTTTGAAGAGATCAGGTTCAAAGTACCACCCAGGGCTGTTGAGGTCCACCATAATGGGATGTGCCCCTCAACTCCCCAATATTCATATTTTTGTTCAGCAAATAGGCTAGACATTTTACAAGGACTGATTCTTAAACTATGTGCAACTTGTACAGCACAAAAGTAGCCAAACGGTAAGGTAAATAAAGGCAGTCTTAATAATGTACAAAACTATCAAACTATTGTTTAACAAATAACATATTTAATTAATAAAGTGTAAATTACTATATACTATAGATAATTACAACAGTGAAACACACAAATGAGGGACTTTTATGAGTTGTTTCTTTTTGGTGAATCAACATCCTGTGCGAACAGTGTCAACTCAACTACTGAACTGAAAGTAATTCATTTGGTCATCATGTCTGACTTGAAATGAACCAAGAGCTAATGTGTTATACAGCGGTTGGACAATGAAACTGAAACACCTGGTTTTAGACCACAATAATTAATTAGGGCCTCCTTTTGCCGCCAACCAGCATCAATACATCTTGGGAATGAAAGATGCAAGTCCTTCACAGTGGCCAGAGGGATTTTGAGCCATTCCTCTTCCAGAACAGTGGCTGTCACTATGTGATGCTGCTGGAGGAAAACGTTTTCTGACTTGCTCCTCTAAAATACCCCAAAGTAGCTTAAAAATATTTAGATCTGGCGCAGGCCATGGGAGATGTTCAACTTCACTTTCATATTATTCAAACCATCCTTTCACAAGTCTTGCTGTGTGTATTGGTGCTTTATCATGCTGATATACGGCCCCTCCTTCAGGGTACAATGTTTGAACCATTAGGTGCACATGATCCTCCAGAATGGTTCAGTAGACTTTGGCAGTGATGCGTCTATAAAGCAAGGTAGGGAATGTTATGATGCAGGCCAAACCATCAATGATCCACCCTGTAGTTCACTCTGGGCATGCAACAATCTGGGTGTTAAGCCTCTTTGGGACTTATCCACCCCGTAACTCCAATGGTGCCCAGAGAACAAAACATGTTTCACATTGCCCACAGCCCAAGATTTGCACAGTTAGCACCAATGAAACGACATTTGGCTTTGGCACAAGTGACCAAAGGTTTGGATAGCAGCCCAACCATGAATATTGACAGTGGAGCTCCCGACGAACAGTATTGGTGGAAACAGGAGAGTCGAGGTGCGCATTTAATTCTGCAGTGAGTTGGGCAGCGGTGGTTTTGTGTTTTTTTAATGCAATCCAGGTTAGTATACCTGGACATCCTTTTTAGGCAGCTTCCTCTTTCTTCGACAGTAGGCCTACTTCTGTTAGATATGTTTCTTCCTACGTGGTAGTATGTCGACATTACCCTGGATACCATAGCCCTCGATACACCACAAAGACTTGCTGTCCTGGTCACAGATGAGCCAGCAAGACATGCACAAACAATTGGTCCACTTTTGAACTCTTATGTCTCCCATTAGGCTATGTTGTGTGGATTGCAGTAGCCTATTTTATGTACAGCTGTGCTATTGCTCTGCTAATTCAACCAGCACAGTCTGCTCTTACTATTGGAATGTAAAATCAGTGAAGATTGGCCACCAGGCCACGTATAAATTGGCGTGCAAACTTCAACATTATAATGGCCAGAGTTTCAGTTTCATTGTCCAACCTTTTTGTCTTAAGACTTAACTTATTCGACATAAATCAGATAAGTCACTGACTGCTTTTCATATAAAGTGCTGTAAAGGTGTTGTGGTAATCATTGGTATTTTACTGAATAAATAAAAATATAAACCTTACCTTTTTATATTTAATGCAATATATACTAATTAAACATGTTTTCTGAAATAATAAATTCTGGTTTGTTAGTTCTGCTCTGTTGGAATCAGAAACGATCCCACAATTTAACCATAATCGATTCCTGACGAATCCCATTTGGAACATTTATTGCTCCGTCACTGTTTCATGAGAATGTATGTCACACTCACAGTGGGTGTGTCTACAATGAAATTATCGCCGTAGAATGAATACCTACTAATATGCTAAATTCACAAACATTAAAACACATTCAAATCTGTGGTATTCTTCGTCATAAGTGGATATATTTCTAAAATCTGTCCGAGGAGCGCGTTGTTATTATAAAATCGCTCTGGTCTGGACTAATTAATAGTTCCTGTGCCTCGGTTTCTACACGGACTTGTTTGACAGGAGCGCCCTGTGTCTGCTTGAGATGGCGGCCAGATCGGAGAACGCGAGGGCCGAATAAACAGTAAACCTGCGCGTCTACTACCTTCCGAGAAGCGCAAGCCGTGTCATTTATCCCATATCTACATCCTCTAGAAACAGAAGAGCGCCATGGAAGGCGGGAAACCCACCCTGCCGCTGGTTTACCAGGCCGTGCAGGCGCTGTATCACGACCCGGACCCTGCCGGCAAGGAGCGCGCCTCGGTCTGGCTGGGAGAGCTGCAGAGATCGGTGCGTTCATTAGCGGGCCTACTGCGCCACAGCACCATCACTCACTAATTAACATTTACAATATGCTATCCATTACAAACCGTGTCCATTTAGACCGAAATTAAGCTTTCTAAAACGTCAACATTTGCTATGTTTGGAAGTGGAGGTGGTCACATGTGTTTGGGCTCTTGTGGGGGTTTATTTGTATCCATTGCTAAATCCATCTAGCTTGTCTGTGGTTGGATGGTCGAGTTATGGGTGGATTTAGGCAGCAAGTTTAGCGGAAATTCATATTTTAAACATAAATACTTGCGGAAATCGAATTTATCACATAGACTGCCCTGTTAGAAAGCTGGTAGTTGCGTTTTGAAACATGGTAGCGAGTTTATAGCTGTGCATTAACTTAGCTGGTTGACCATGTTCTAGAAACCAGATTGACCACCTCATTAACAGGAATGAAAATTTTCATTAAAATTAAAAATTTCTTTCTTTTTTTGCTGGTCCAAGATGCTTTACCATCTTGTGCCAGCTAAATACCAGCTACCATGTTCTAAAACACGGTTTACTGGCAAGGTAGGTTGAATTCAAAATGAATTGGCTATCTATTCTAGAGCATTTCTGTGCATCATAAGACATAGGCTGGTTTACATATTAATGTTATAACATCAATACTACGATTGTAAGTCCGGTATATATGCATTTATGCCATCTCTATTCAGCATTAAACACCACTAGTTTTCCGTTTCACCCTTTCTGCTTTGGGTTACTGGTTCTCAGCAAACTGTAATATAGATGATATGGATGGTGTTAAAATTACAAACCACAAACCAGTGGGTGAGATTTTGCAAGACATGTGTTGCTTTTTTGCAGAAGAAAATTGTACAAGACTAAATTACCTCATAATTCTGTAAGAATCAACTTCTCCTGCAATATGTGGCACAATATTATGATGTCAGTATGAATTGCATGGCTTCACCTTGACACTTAGAGGGATAGTTCATCCATAAAAAATTGTCATTATTACTCGCCCTCATGTCATTCCAAACCCGTAAGACTTTATCTTCTGGAACACAAATGAAGATCTTATTGATGAAATGTGAGTGATTTCTGTCCCTCCATTGACAGCTACAGTTCATAAAGAGATCGCAAAACTAATTCATATGAATTGAGCTGTTTAGTCAATTTTATTTCAAGAGACTTGATCGTCTTATATGATATACAGATTTAATTCACATATAAACATTGGTAAGCGAACAATCAGACCCTCAACCGAACCTGCTTGATTCACAAGATCAAACCTCATTGGTTCTTGCGGAAGCTCAAATGTGCTGAGAAACACACAATAATGAACCTCATTGATTCTCGCACGACAAGCGAACATGCTTGAGCTTCCGTTTACCACAAGTTGGTGAATGTTTATATGTGAATAAAAGCCTAAATTAAATCTGTTCATTATATAAAGCGATCATTCTCTTCAGAAAATTGATTAAACTGATCAATTCATAAGGATTAGTTTTATGATCTCTTTATGAACATTTTGAAGCGTCAAAGCGTCAATTTACCATTTACCATTACCATTTACAAAGCTCTCAGATTTCATCAAAAAGATCATTTGTGTTCCGAAGATGTACGAAAGTCTTACGGGTTTGTGACGACATGAGGGTGAGTAATTAATGACAGAATTTTAATTTTTGGGTAAACTATCACTAAGTTTATTGTCCTGCTCCTCACACATGCTGATCTACCAAGACAGTCTCTTCCGGTTGGTTACACATAATGAATTCCTGGTTCCTGATGTTTCGATTTATTTGCATTAGTAATGTGTATCTTGTTGTGACACATCTGATGTTTAAGTTTCGCTTTTACTTGTTTATGCAAAATACAACTGGTCTGACTTGATACTCAGTGGTCATAGTACTAACAAGAGAGTGGGCTGGCTGATATAATGCTGATCATATATGTAAAATGAGTTATTACAGGTTATTCAAGGCTATTGATGTAAAGTAATCATTTCTAGCACTATTTAGTCATTAAAAATCCTAAAACAGAAATTATGCATTGATCGTCTCATAATGGACAAATCATCAATGTTATTGGCACCTCCTCACTGAAGTTGTTTTTCTGTGCTGAACCTTTCAGATGTACGCGTGGGAGATCTCAGATCAGCTCCTGCAGCTGAAGCAGGACGTGGAATCGTGTTACTTCGCAGCCCAGACGATGAAGATGAAGATCCAGACGGCGTTCTACGAGCTTCCCCCAGAGACCCACACTGCACTGAGAGATTCACTCCTGACTCACATCCAGAACCTCAAAGACCTGTCTCCCATCATCGTCACACAGGTAATGTCCCAGCGTCTGTCGGTCCAGGGGTCGTGTCTGCTAAACATACTTGATTTGTGTCCTGTGATTGCTGAATCAAAATGCAAGTCCTTATGACCTTAAACATCTGCTGTTAATGATTGTATATTGAACATGCAGTGTGAGGTGTTGATGGGGACCGTCGATCACGACCACATTGCAGTGTTACATATTGAGAGCTGTTAAGAAAGTGACGCTGATGCTCTAATGTCATTCTCTCTCCCAGCTTGCATTGGCAATCGCAGATCTGGCTCTTCAGATGGCCTCGTGGAAAGGCTGTGTTCACACCCTCATAGAAAAGTAAGAATCTTCTACAGACCTCTACAGAGTCAGAATTAGGTTTGCTTGGCTGTAAAATTAACTTAATAGCATTGATTGTAATCACCTGATGCACAAATAATCCAAATGGTCTTAGTTAATATGAGCTCCATAAAGGTGTAATAAGAATTGTTTAAAATAGTTGTTCATTGTCACACCTTGAAATTTTATCATCTACCCAATGCTTGATTTTACTCCTTCCAGGTACAGTAATGATGTGTCCTCTATGCCTTTCCTGATTGAGATACTCACGGTTTTGCCGGAGGAGGTGCATAGCCGCTCTCTGAGGATCGGAGCTAATCGACGGACAGAGATCATTGAAGATCTGGCCTACTACTCTACCACAGTGGTCACTCTTCTGGTGCAGACATTATTCTATCTACAAAGCAGTTTCTATCATTTATTGTCCTCTTCCCAACCTAAACAAGATGCCTTACCTGTCTGTACATAGCCAAATGGTAATGGTGCTGATGCAAGTGATGTGAATCACCATCATATTATGTCATCATCCCTCCAGTATGGCTGTTAGCAAATTGCAGGACTCAACTATTTACTTTTTTAAATTTGCAGTAATACAATTGGAGGGAATACAAACATTTCTTCTTTAGGCCCTTCATATGTTGCTTTTACTTTATTTTCCTTTAATAATGCCTACCCATTGTTCTGTGCTATCATTTCCTCCATGCAAATCATTTTAACGATTTAGATGTTGCATAAGCATTTAAATCAGGGGTGTCCCAACTTGGTCCTGCAGAGTTTAGATATAACTTGCCTCAAAACACCTGCCTGGAAGTTTCCAATATGCCTATCGAGACCTTGATTTTCTAGTTCAGGTGTGTTAAATTAGGGTTGGAGCTAAACTCTGCTGGACAGTGGCCCTCCAGGAGCAGGATTGGACACTCCTGATTTAAATGCATGGTTTTTGATTCTAAACTAAGCTTGGCTAATATTGTTGCATTTCCATGATCAGGTGTCATGTGCGGAGAAGTCCGGACATAATGAGAAGATGCTTATCAAGATATTCCGATGTTTGGGGAGTTGGTTTAATTTAGGAGTGCTGGACAACAACTTCATGGCCAACAATCAACTGCTGATGATTCTCTTCCAAGTGCTGGTGAGATCCGCAAATGGAATCTGATATTCAGTTTCTTTCTCCCTTTCTCTTATATTTAAAAAACTTTTTTCCCCCTCTTTATTGCAGCAGAGGGATGAGACGTCTACAAACCTGCACGAGGCGGCGTCAGACTGTGTGTGTTCAGCGCTGTACGCAATTGAGAACGTGGCCATAAACATGCCCCTGGCCATGCAGCTCTTCCAGGGAGTCCTCACCCTAGAAACGGCCTACCACATGGCCGTAGCCCGAGAGGACCTCGACAAGTATGTATGGCATTGTTTATGATCCATGTATGCAGATCATGCAGACCTCTAATACAATGGCTCTGTTCCCATACCCAGTGAGCTGCATGCTGCTTACATAGATGTCTTATGAGGCAGCGTTTTGAGTCACATGGTATCATAAGTGACTATTTGAACGGTGTTCATGAATAGCTAAAACAAATGACGCAAAGCCTACTGGAGACTCAACTCACAATTGATTTCAATAGAGTTGATGTTAGCATGTTACTAAATGGAGGACTCTACTTAATTGATTTGAGTATAGTTTGACATTAACATGTTGCTATGCTAAAAACTTGGAAATAAACTGGAGAGTGGACTCACAATTGATTTCAATACAGTTTGATGTTAGCATGTTAAGCTAAAAGCTCCAATTGTGCAATACTTAAGATGCGAGCCTCGAATCAGTCGATTCCAATAGCTTTTGCTAGTTGCTATGCTAAAATTTCAAATCGTGTCTTAAATTAATCTGGAAACTTAACTAACAGTTAATTTAAGTAGAGCTTGGTGTTAGCTTGGCTTTAAGCTAAAAGCTTAAATTGCGCAGTGCACTAAACGGAGGACTCTGCTGAATTGATTTTAATATAGTTTGACATTAACATGTTGCAATGCTAAAAGTTCAGATTCGCACAATACTTGATTTATATATATATATATATATATATATATATATATAAGTTTGACGTTAGCAGGTTGATATGCTAAAATCTCAAATTGCTAAATTCCTTAAATGGGAAACTCAACTCAGTTGATTTCAAAAGTTTGATGTTAGCATTTTGCTATGCTAAAAGTTCAAATTGCACAATACTTGAAACCAAAGACCTGACTTGGAATTTGATTTCAGTAGTTTTATGTTAGCATGTTACTATGCTAAAAGCTCAAACTACGCAATACTCTAAACATGAAAATACATAGCACACAAAAATTGTGTGAATTAGTATGAAAAAGTAAAACTTTTTTTAATCAATATTATTTGGTATTAAGGAAATATATTAATAAAAAACATTTAAAGATTGATTTTTTTTCCATTTAAACAATGCATTAATAGCTTTCCTTCTCATTGAAAGAAACCTCACTAAGCCTTATAATTTTGTCAAAATAATGTAATATTAAAAGCAGCGTATTCATGCTCCTGAAGTAGGAAGCTCACTTTTGGTATGGTTTTGGATCTTGTTTGCATTTTTCTACCACAGGGTGCTAAATTACTGCCGAATCTTTACTGAATTGTGCGAGACGTTTTTGGAGATGACAGTAAGGACTCCTGGCCAGGGCATGGGAGATCTACGCACGTTAGAGATGCTGCTTATTTGTGCTGGACATCCCCAGTATGAGGTGAGTGTGAAGGCTGACAAGTATTCAATCGTCTGCACCCATAATGACAGGTGAGCATGTATATGTGTCCTTCAACAGGTGGTTGAGATCTCGTTCAACTTCTGGTACCGTCTGGGAGAGCATCTTTACAAAATGAACGATCCAGCGCTGCACAGAGTGTTCAGGCCGTTCATACAGAGGCTACTTCACAGTCTCGCCCGCCACTGCCAACTTGACCCAGATCATGTGAGCATTCTTCTCTTTCCACATGTCTCGCTTGCTTCTTCACAGGAAAGATGCAAATCATTAATTAGCCAGGTTTCCATCCAAAAAAAGGTTTAGTGCATCTAAATGTTTACCTATATAGCTGATAGAAATGCTAATTATCGGTAATTTTTTGCAAATGTTGACAATCTTTTTCCGTTTAACTTTAGCACATAAATTCTAGATCGATACTTCAAATGTTGTGAAAAATTAATTTGGAAACACTTTTTGCTGAGAAAAAGGGCTTTAACGCAAATAAATGTGGTTTCACTTGCCTATACATTACAGCATCCACGTTTGTGCCGTTGCTCCCCCTAAAGAACCGTTTCTCTGTAGTTCAAAGGCGCATTAAAACTTTGGCTAACCTGTGTGTGTGTGTGTGTGTGTGTGTGTGTGTGTGTGTGTGTGTGTGTGTGTGTGTGTGTGTGTGTGTGTATGTGTATATATATATATATATATATATATATATAATATGTGTTTACAAATTCAGAATAGGCAGTTGTTGTTTCCATTTTAAAAAATAAGACCAATAATAAGCATTATTTTCAATCTACAGTTAATCAGAAAAATGATACAAAACTGCACCTGTTTTTGAATAGTCTTTATAACGAAGTACAGAAAAAACACAACACTTGTTAATAAAAATAATTGTATGTATACATATACAATTTAATAATGTATAATACATTTTTTCAAATGGATGAGGGAAATATACGCCTTGAAAATCTCTGCTGCTCATCAAAAATAAAAATCTGTCAGATTCTGGCCTGCACGATTAGGGGAATGTCATATTGCGATTATTGTGGTCAATATTGTGATTGCTATATATAACACAAATGGTTTCATGAGTCAACTTGCTTGGTCCTCAAGGAAAAGGCACACACAGATTAGTGATAATGCTGAAATGTGTATTTCTCAACACAAACTACCAGCAACAACTAAATGCACAGTGTTAACAAAATTAAATAATGACATCTTTGCATTACTGCAAGCTTGTTATTGTCTGAATAGTACAATAGCATAAAAAAAACAATAAATAAGAACATTTGTATGCTTATGGAAATAAGATACTTTGAACATTCTGTCCAGACAAACAGGGACATTTAAGCAGGATGTGACATATGCTTTGTATAAACTCAGTCTGTGGATCATTTTTGGTGTAAGTGATTTGTGATTGTCTAAACGTTTGGTAACTAAACAGAATTTTGTTAAGTTTAGTGACATGTTACAATGTTTACATGGTACAATGACTGGTAGGCTACGGTTTTTATTATTGCTTGACGCGAATTTCACGATTTCAATTCAAATCTTGTGATTTGATTCCGATTCAATATCGATTCATTTGGATAAATATTAGGTACAATAGAGAATATTTTTCCTCAAGAAAAAAAAAACTCAACTAATGTTGTATACATAAAGAGCCCTGTCAGCTGTTATTATTATTATTATTATTATGAAAGGTTAAAAATAACAACACAAATGAAATATGTGGTTTTAGTAGGCTGTAATAACATTGTTACAATATTATAATGATATAAGTAAAAATATAATACATTTTTAATAATGTGTGCACACATATTTAGCAAAATACTCCTCTCTATATATAATTTCTCTAGCCAACCAACATGCTATCAAGTGGCTTTCCTGAGGTAATTATAACGGTGTGTGACATTGTTCTCCAGCTGTTTTATTGACCTCTTTCCGCGGTTGAAAAACACTGATTGATCGATCGATATTATGTATGAGACATAAACATTTCGGTAAGTTGTAGCTACTGTATCTTTCAACACACCTATTGTTCATTTGTGTTTATTGACTAGTAAAGAGTAAGAGATGTTCGGTTCACGACCACGATCTGTCACGTCACATTTACAAGCGCCAAACGCTATTGTTTCAATTTTGTTATAAAATTGACAGAATTTGAGAGCTGAGAATTTGTTTCCTATCAAAAATAAACTTCTTCGGTCTAGTCTGTCAGTGTCCTCTTTGCTTCGCGATTTTTGTTTCTCTGCGTGAGAAAATGGATTTGTGGCGTGTGATTGCGTGAGTCTAACACTGAATGAGTGAGAGTTAGCAGCTCTGCTCAGTGTCGGTTATCTTATAGCCAAAAAATCGCGATATAACAGGTAGATTTTTTTTTTTTTGCTCTACATCATCTTCACCTGTGTTCTCTGCGCTGCACACCGGAAAAAGGTCACGACGTGACCATACGCGCCACACGTGCCCCTGCCTAAACTGTAATTGACTGGTCATCTTTTTATTAGACATATAGAAAATGGGCAAACGGCTCTCAAAGAGAATGGGTTGTCATGTCCACACATGCATTTATTTATTTAATAAAATCGCAGCAATTTGCATCATATAATCACATAGGCTTGACATCGCGATTGCGATATTAATCGTGCAGCATTATGTCAAACGAATGAAGGCTGTTTGAGTTTCCAAAGCTGACAAAAAGAAAAGTTAAATATATTTTTTTAGCTTTAGAATAAAACTTTTTTTAGGGATGACGTCATTACGTGCACCATATTATCGGTAAAAGGCCTATTAGATGGAAACAAGCTGGAGACAATGGTTTCGCAATCTTTTTTTAACGCATATTCCAGTGGATGGAAACTTGGCTGTTGATGGCTCCTATCATGTGCTATAAAAATGAATGAGGTTCACGATTTCCAGCTATTTTTTACTTCATTTCTTATTTTGTGTTTCCTGTACAGGAGGGAGTCCCAGAGGACACAGATGATTTTGGGGAGTTCAGGATGAGAGTGTCTGATCTTGTGAAAGATGTGATTTTCCTAGTCGGCTCCATGGAGTGTTTCTCACAGGTAGAATTTATAGTTTCAAGAATAGAAACATGAAGTGAAAATGATTTGAGGGAAAGAACCCAAAGTGATTGCATAATTTAGCATGGTTTCCTGAGAAACAAGAGGGAATATTTAATCAAAGTTACCTATTCTTTTTATAAACACTTTGTGTCCTCTCGTCAGCTGTATTCGACTCTGAGGGAGGGAAACCCCCCATGGGAAGTAACTGAGGCCGTTCTGTTTATCATGGCTTCCATAGCTAAGAGTGTCGATCCGTAAGTATCACTTTCAGTCATGACTCAGCAGCATCATTTTCCTGCGCCTGGTGTAGTCCTTAAAGCACAAGCGTTGAGTAATATATTGGCAGATTATATATATTTCAAAATCTTATTTTCCTTTGTTTTAAAGCTAAAATGGTACTAAGTGAAGCGACACGATAAAATAAATTCTTGTCATTTGTAGGGCTAGGAATTGAATTGATACAGATTTGCTGATTAATTTAGATCCTGATTCACAAGCTCTTTATTTGATAAGATAAGAAGATAAATAACTTGTCTGAGTTATTCTTCTAAAGAATCAGCTCCGTCTTTTGTTTCAGTAATCAGGCTACACTGGTTGTGCTGTTTTTTTTTTTTTTTTTTTGATAAATTTTTAAAGAACAGTTCCTTATGAGTCATTTGTTCATGAGTCATTTGTTCCTTAAGATTCACAAAATTTTCTTATGAGCCGGTTCTATTAAGTTAAATGTTTGTTTTTACGTGCATCCCTTGAAGACAACTCACTAGAATTTGCGTTAATTTGCAGGATCGTTCAAATGAAGATTGCAATTAATCATTAAATCTGTTTTCTTAGCCAGCCCTAGTCATATGTCCAAAACACTTTTTCAAACTGGTTATTCTGTAGAACATGAAGCTTAATGCTAGTGTTTGTAATGCCAAAATGTCTCCCTCTGCTCGTTCCTAGTGAAAACAATCCCACCCTAACGGAGGTGCTGGAGCAGATAGTATTGCTTCCCGAGACCGTCCATCTTGCTGTCCGCTACACCAGCATTGAGCTGGTTGGAGAAATGAGCGAAGTGATCGACCGGAACCCTTGCATGTTAGGTGACTGTCACAAAAGAGTCCAGTTGATCTTCATCTGCAGGATGTTTTGTTTTTCTCTGTGTGTTCATGATGTATGTATTGGGTTGGCAGATCCTGTTTTGAACTTCCTGATGAAGGGTTTGCGGGAGAAGCCGTTGGCCTCTGTGGCAGCTAAAGCCATTCACAACATCTGCTCGGTGTGTCGAGACCACATGGCGCAGCACTTCCAGGGCCTGCTGGACATCGCCCGCTCTCTCGACTCCTTTGCCCTGTCGACGGATGCTGCCGTTGGCCTGCTGAAAGGTGAGGTGCCCTTTTACACTTCAAAGATATTAATTGTAGTTTTTTTTTGTGTTATTCCTTGATTGTTAGCTGGTGTTCCACACGGTTCACTTTTAAGTAGCGTTCTACGCTTTCCTGTTGGTCTTAGTCATGCCCTTGTTGTATGGCTGGTTTTGTTTAAGTGGTGTGATTGGTTTACTTCAGGTACGGCGCTGGTGTTGGCCCGACTCCCCCTGGAGAAGATTGCGGAGTGTCTGAGCGATTTGTGTGCAGTTCAGGTCATGGCACTGAAGAAGGTTAGATGCTCGTGACACTGGTCTGTATGTCTACTGTCTTTTTAACTCAATCAAGTAATGTGTTGTCTTTGTGTCCAGCTTCTGGCTCAGGACTCCAGCAGTGGGAAGTCATCAGACCCCACCGTGTGGCTGGACAGACTGGCTGTTATCTTCAGGTTAGACCCAACCTTTCCACCAATGCGCTTTATGCCAGAGCTCACTGTTTGTAAAATGTTTTATTGGATTGTGACTACTTCTAGGCCTCTGAGAAAACCGTTGTTTCCTACTAACACTCTTGAAAATGATTTTAAGGTTTCTAGTGGTTTAATCTATTAATTAGCTGTACATGGATTTGTTTCTGTTATTGACTGATGATTTGTTTGTTTGATTGATTGGTTTTTCGTTTTTGTTTATTTATTAGTTTACTTTTACTATTAATTTTAATATTTAAACCTGGATTTTGCCATGAAAAATTAAGCCATAGAAGCTGTCATGGTGTTAAAAACAAACAAAAATAATCCTTGTATCATGGCTTTGAGACTTCAGAAAATGATAAAAATCGAGTGTAGAATTTGCTGCAGATAATTGGTTAATATAAAGTGTAGATGTCAAAGGATATTAAATGGTACGGCATCTGAATTCGACACAATATTTTCTTGATCTTAATTTGCACAATTTATCCGTGCATCGATGTTATTGTGAAGAAAAGTCTTTCATTAGCATTAATGAATAAAAATCCATTGTTTCCCTGTAAAAGTTATTTTTCAATAAGTTAAATGTGTTGTGAAAGCAGTTTTTTAAATTTTTTATTATTATTTTTCTCCATTAGACACACAAACCCCATAGTAGAGAATGGACAAACACACCCCTGCCAGAAAGTCATTCAAGAGGTACCCTTACATGTGCGTTAACTGACACATTATTTAAGTCTGTTTTTAAAGTAGTTTCTTTCTGATCCTCATCTCTGTTCTTTGTTGTAGATCTGGCCAGTGTTGTCAGAGACGTTGAATGCCCATCAGGGTGATAACCGGATAGTGGAGCGCTGCTGCCGCTGCTTGAGATTTGCAGTGCGTTGCGTTGGCAAAGGCTCTGCTTCTCTATTACAGCCACTCGTTACTCAGGTGTGTTTGTGCCCTAAAAATAAATGTTCTTTGATCTGTATCTGTGTTTTTGGAATATAGAGCTGGTGTAGGTCTTAAAGATGTTTTTTTTGTGTGTTTTAGATGGTGAGCGTGTACCAGGTGTACCCTCACTCCTGTTTTCTGTACCTGGGCAGTATTCTAGTGGACGAGTATGGCATGGAGGAAGGATGTAGACAAGGCCTTTTGGATATGCTACAGGTAACGCATACAAACATACTCCAGTCTAACAACCTATAAGCCAGGGACAAACCAAGCAAAAGTGATGAAAGCGAGCAAAGAAGTCATGACGGCACAGACAGAATGCTGTTCTTATTTTACGTCTTGTGCTGCGATGATGATTAAATCAGTGTTACACTCTTGCAGGCTCTCTGTATGCCGACTTTCCAGCTGTTAGAACAGCCTAATGGACTGCGCAATCACCCGGACACAGTGGATGATCTTTTTAGACTCGCCACAAGGTACCAGTTTTGTGTTTTTGTACTTCTGCGGAAGTGTTAGGAAAAACAAGCTACTTGAAATGATAAAACAAGCTCAAAATAAGTGACTTGTCACACCAAAATAATGTACTTTAAGATATGCACCCATTTTCTCTCATTATTTCAGGTTTGTCCAGCGCAGTCCGGTCACGCTACTGAGCAGCAATATTATCATCCACATCATCCAGTGTGCCATCGCTGCCACCACCCTGGACCATCGAGATGCCAACTGCAGCGTTATGAAGTTCATCAGAGACCTTATTCACACAGGGGTCTCCAATGACGTAAGTGGCACTGTTGAACCAATCGAAAGACCTTGTATATTACGTTGTCGTTCCTGTTCATCCATTGCACATAACTGATTTTCCTCTCTTTCAGCATGAGGATGACTTTGAGGTGCGAAAGCGTCTGATTGGCCAGGCGATGGAGCAGCATGGGCAGCAGCTAGTGACTCAGCTGATCAACACCTGCTGTTTCTGCCTGCCGCCTTACACTCTGCCTGATGTGGCGGAGGTACTCTGGGAGATCATGCTCTTTGATCGGCCGGTATGTTTTCAACCTCTTTGAACACGCACCGCTTTTTGAACGTTGCTCAAATACAGATTCATATTTACATTTAATTTGGCAGCTTCGTTTATGTAAAGCGACTTGCATTGCATTAAAGCAGACAGGAGGTCTTGTATTTAAATTTTAAAGTTTTTTTCAAAATTATTATTTATTATTTTTTACATTTTATTTAAATTTTGTTATTTAGTCTAATTTTAATTGTATCAGTGCTTTTCTCATCACCTTGAATAAAATTTGTGGCTGAATTGCATCTTATTTTAATTCCTTAATTTCCTTTTCCTTTAATTTTATTATTATTTTATGTTGTGATAACCACAAGATGTTTTTCTACTTTTTTAAAGACTTTTTAAATGTTTATTTGTGTCTAGACGTTTTGTCGCTGGCTGGAAACCGCACTGAAGGGTCTTCCAAAAGAAACAGCAGGAGGCGCTGTATCAGTCACACACAAGCAGCTCACAGACTTCCATAAGCAGGTCACAAGGTGAGTTTGTCTGTGCCTGCCGTCACCTGAGCCTTCGTTAACAGCACTGGCATTAGAATAATTTCATTACACTCCCGAAAGAAATTGGCCTGTTCCCTAATTAAAAAGTGCTTTTGTCCACAATGCAAAGTAGTCTAGTGCTCATCAGTGTTGATTACAGGCAGCATTTGTCTTTTGAGGTATTGCAAGCTGGTGCACATTCAGTTTTCCTTGCGATTAGCTCGGCACGGCAAGCCTAAACAAGTACCCATAACCAGTCGTCCAGGAGGGTGAAGTATCTCATACTTCAGCAAGTCTTGACCTGAGAAACAAGGAGCCTCCCAGCGTGGTGTCATGTACAGATGCCAAATACATATTCTGACAGCACAGAATGAGTCACAGCCTTTCTTGGAAACTCCAAACCACGCCAGACTGATGCAGTGCCGTTGCATTGCTCGCCCATCCTGTCGGCGCGTGTTTGTACTGTGATTTAGTAATAATAGGCCAACTTATTGTTCAGTAGTTTGTTAAATTGATGCTAATTTGTTCTCTCTACCCCAGTGCAGAGGAATGTAAACAGGTTTGTTGGGCTATAAGAGAGTTTACAAGGCTGTACCGATAGCTGTCTTTTACCTGCTGATGCTGCAAGACCAGGTGAGAGAATCATATTAAAACAAAAATGTGTCTCTTGTGCAACAGGAAAATATTTTTCAGGAAATGATGGATAAATCTGTCTCCTTGTGTAACAGGGATTTTTTTTTCAGGAAATAAAATATATTTACTTATCTAAATAATAATTAAATCAATTAATTTAAATGAGATGTAATGAATTTTTTGCTCTTTTATTTTAAAACAAGAAAAATCTAACTTAGAAATATCTCATTCTTACGTTTGTAATTTTTTTAAAACTACATTTTAAATGAACATATACTCAAGCCTGGATTTCTCCTCTCAAATCCAATCTATATTTTTTTTCACACAATCAGACAAAAAAATATATTTTACATCACAAAGACTGGAAAAGTCTTGTAAATGATAAAGATATTATAAAATTCTCTTTTCCTCTGCAGGTCAGATTTTTTTGTTTTGCTAACATTTGGAGGAAGTGGCAAAGGGAGCCATGATGACCACTGTTGATAAACTAAAGGGAACTCTTGCATGAAGGATTTGTGGGACTTGGCACCATGGGAGAGCCAACCAATTGGATTGGAGCTTTGGAGTGGCAGGGTTTCAGGAAAAGCAAATTGCCTTGTGGGTGTCTCAAGACCGCAGCCCCATCCCTCCCTTTTACCCCTCCAAGTACACCGATGCCAGCTACAGCGAGAGAGGGGTTTCGGAAGGGACATCGTCGTCTTGAGAGGGGGTGGGCCATCGAATGGACATTGAAACGTATACACCCATTTCAACGTCTGCATCAGTCGGATTTTTGGGGATCCATCAAAAAACAAAAACAAAAAAAAAACAAATAAGGATGTGCCTGGTTGCAAATCATAATGCATCGTTAAAAAAAAAGACTTGTACGTTTTTAAAAACAAAATGGAGATTTATTTTCATGGACGTGTGTTTAGAGATCAAGACATGGCTTTGCTGCCAGTGCCATACAAATGATTACCAAACTAAAGATTGTCACAGCAGCAGCCTGCGCCTGTGGGACATTTGCAAAGGGGAGAATCTTGGGAGAGTTGGTGTCACCCTTGATCTTTTTAAAGTTGGCTGGGATTTTATCCGTACAGGTTATGCTGTAAATTATGGAGGGGACTGACTGGCAGGTGTTTTTTTTTTTTTGTTCTTTCACTATGTTGGCATATCTCAAGAGACTCTGAGATCATCTTAGGAGCATGACCGGCTGATTGGGCGAAATAAAATCCAACATTGTGAGGAACAAACTAATCTTTGTCTCGAGTATCTTTTCCGATGCACTTGTGTGTTTGAGAACTGATTTACACTTTTTCTGCAGCTCTAGGAACCTGTTTGACCAGGTTTCATTTTAAGAAAGTTACATGGGTCCTTTAGGTCTTGTTTTCGGAGTCACAGAGTAAATTGAACCCTCTTCTATTGTTTAGGCCCTACAATCATGCGTCTCTCACAATTGCACGTGTTAACCATCAGGTCACTCCTCCCGCGTCCCATTTGCTGAATGAGCGTATGTAGTCAAGTACGTAGTCATATCCGTTCAAGTCCGACAGGTTCATGTTACTGGCACGGACCTTATAGGATGATGTCAGGAGATGTTATCCGCCTGCTCGTAATGTTTGCAAGGAACTTGCATAAAATGAGTCTTAAATCTATGAGTTACAGCTTATTTAAGGTTTTAAGGTTGTACTAACGTCGAGTAGACGCTGAAATGTTCATTGGGTGAATCATACAGTGGTAACCTTATCATGCCAGCAACCATTTAAAATACTGCAATGGTATTTATTGAAATCTAACATTTTAAAAGACAAGTTAACCAAGACATACAAAAAAACATGGGGGAAAAAATGTCAAGAGGTCTGGTCACCTATATATATATATTCTAGTGTTCAAAGGTGCCGAAAGGACCTCCAATTTTGAGCAAGCAATGAACGATTGTGAAGGTAATGGAAACATGGGTTCCTCTTTTAGTTAATGGATGTTCTGAGGCCAGGTGGGGTGTGTGTTTTGAGACTGCAACAGTCTATGGAGCTCTTTGAACTGCTCCACCGTCTGGTCTTTCAAGTCGGGGTTGGAGATCTGCAACCGAATGCTGTCTGTAGACCACGAAAGCTCGCCTGAAAACATCTCGGTAAGGATTCTTGCAACAACTGGAACCACCTAGGAAAAAAATGACAGCGTAAACCTTCAATAAGAGCAGATGCTTTTTTTGGTGAAAATTACATTTATTCATTTAGCTGACGCTTTTATCCAAAGCGACTTACAATTGCTATATTTCAGATGTCGCACGCCTCTGGAGCAACTAGGGGTTAAGTGTCTTGCTCAGGGACACATTGGTGTCTAACAGTGGATTCGAACCCGGGTCTCTCACACCAAAGGCATGTGTCTTATCCACTGCGCCATCACCACCCCAAAATTGATATAGCAATCTATGCTAGGTTTGACAGTTAAATTATAGTCATAGTTGTGCTTCTTGTTGATTGGCTAATAGACACTATATAATAACAGCTATGACAATGTTGATAGTCTTAAATACACTAAAATAACAGCTATGATGTGAAACATCTGTGCTATATTGTGAAAACAATGCTCCAGTCCTGGATGCTGATAGGGTAAAATGCAATATGTATAAACACCTATGATGTGAAACATCTGTTCACCTAGTTAGAGCTATGCTATATTATAAATACAATGCCGTACGTCATTGCTAACAACTCAATTTGGCAATACAGCACGAACACCTTGTATACCTTCCTGCATAAAGAAATGACTAGCATCTTCACACTCCAAATGAAACCAACAAACATAGATTTCATCTTCATACCTGGACAATGATGAGCTTTTTCTCCTTGGGCTTTCTGTCTGGCCAGTCCTCACCGAAGCAGAAGTAGATCTCAAAGGGTGGTGGAGTTGGTGCCTCCCCTTTCTGATACAAAATGAGATCTGAGAAAAAATAACACTGAATTATCACAAATCAAATCAACGATTCAAATCAATGATTTCTGGTGGTCAAATGCATTTTTGGTCCCTCTTGTGAAGTTCATGCATGAGTTTGGAAGTGATTTTTACATATACTGCATTAAGTTCTCTTTTTCACTTCCCACCAAAGACAGGAAACTTCTTTAGCACAAGTGCAACAAAATAAAGAGCAAAGGGTGTTGAATTTGCAGTTTATGTATTTTGTCAATCTTGTGCTGCCAAAGAGAATGAATGTGTTTTGTCGCCTCAGTGTTACATGCATCAAGGTTTATAGTGTCAATATTCTAAATTAATAATTTATTCTGATCAATATTACTTCCACTATGATTCTTCCAAACTCTGAAACTTGAAGCTCAAATAAAATCCAGAGGTTGCCAATTGTAACATGGGGTTGGAATTAATATATGCTCAATTGTTTGTTATTGCTGTAAAGCAGTCACAATAAATATAACATCATGATAACTGAAATCCAAAACTGGTTCCTCGTACCCTGAAGGAAGTTGTTCAGACTGAAGACCCTTATCTTCATCTCTCTTTCCATTGGATTGGGCGGCCCCTGCTCAGGCACACCTGGCCCAGACCAGAACACTTTACACTGGCACAACCTGATGGCATAGATATCTTGTCCCCTGATCTCCAAAATCAGCCCTCGGTCCATCACATCCAGCAGATGATCGGTGTAGAACCTCTGCTTTTCGTTCGGGATCTCAGCGGTTCCTGGAAACAGCACCTGCTGAAGCGTGACTGGACCGAACAGCTCCACCTGCTCTGGTGTGGGTGCCAGGTTACCGTAGTAAAGTCTACAACCCTGAGGGTTACTGACAGTCAAAGAACCAGCTGTCCGACCCCTATATTGGAACTTGATATCCAGATCAGTTACTAGAAGAGAAAAAGAGAATGACCATTTTATCATCATTCACTTCTTGGTTTTCTCTTGGAATACAAAAAGACGTTTAGAAGAATGTTGATGCTGCTCTTTTCCATACAATAAAAATGAATTGCAATAAAGAGCAAATAAAATACAAAGGGAATTGTAAAAGTGGTCCGTCTTACTTCCAAGTCTTTTGGAGCCATATGTAAGGTTTGTGTGAGAAACAAATAAAAAATATTAAAGGTATAGCGGAGGATCTTTCGGAATCTTAGAGAAGACCCGCCCTCTCCAATTTTTTAAAAAATGCACATGCGCAACACTCTATTTGCTCCCGAGATGGAACGCCTATTAAACGTGTTGAGTGACCGAGGACTCAAGACATGATATGCAATGGAGAAGTAGCTTGTTGCATTTGTGTATTAAATACTATGGTGAACACATTGTAATTATCGAAAATGAACAAAAAAGGTTTTCACACATAATATCACACATAATACACCTGAAAGTGCGCATGCGCAGAAGGGACGAGCACGTACGACGGCCTTACGTAAACATATCACCAGAATGATTGACACTTAGGTGGACCAATAGTATAGGCTACCCACCCGGAAAAAGAAAATCCTCCGCTATACCTTTAATATTAAAAAATATTTAAATGAATCACTGATCATTTTCTTAACAGCTCACAAATTTAACAAACCTTTTTGTATCTAGCGTATCAAGAAGTGTTAGGCCAGGTCTGACATCAATGCTTTCAGATGTCAATGATGCTAAACATCGTAACAAATCATGATGTGCCAAAATTGAAAATGCACATAATTAAATAGCAATGACTTTTTTGTAATTGTGGTCACCATTAACTTACATTGTATGGAAAAGAGCAGCATGAACATCCAGCCTAACATTCTCCTTTTGTGGTCTTTTAGAACGACTTGATGGTATATGATGACAGACCTTTCATTTTTGGATGAAGTATTTCTTAAAAAAAAGATTCTCAATCTAACAAATTAAATTTTGATAATACAGCCAAGGTGTGCACCGTATGTTGTGCCTCTATGCACGCTCTTGCAAAGTCATTTAACATCAGCATTACTCGAAATAAGAGGGTGGGACTAGACTTTTTCTGAGATTTAGGTATGTCTTCATCATAAATTGCAACATTAATCCAGAATAACAAGGCATTAGAGGCTTACAGGGCAACATGTGTGGACTGCTCAGCAGCTCTGAGATGCAGGGATGAACCTGGTTCTCCGCTTGAGATGGCACCTCTTGCATCGGGGTGTCCACTATGGTTGGAGGGCCAACAGAATGAGAGACTACATCCTGAAGAACAGGAGGCGGAATGACTCCAGACCCCATTTCCATACCATTCGAGAGTCCTCCGCCATGAATGGGATATGATCCCTGCTCAATTTTGATTGCACTGTGATTGGAAAATTCAGGAGGTCCTGTGCCGGGCTGGGCAAGATGAGTGGTCATAGGAGCACCTCCGTTGGGGTTATTATGGATAATTTCTCCTAATAGGTTCATTTGAGGGTTATGGTGGGCAGTATTATAGCCATCGCCAATAGAAGATGTGAACGGAACGTCAACTCTAGTAGGGTATGCCGAGTAGCTGGAAGGGTCTATCGGAAAAAATAATATTTTTTAGTTTTAGATTTATATCGCAATTTTTTTCCGAATGACATCTACATTGAAGAAATCTTACCAATGGAGAGTTTGACAAAGTTTTGCAGCTGAAATGAAAAAAAAAAAATTTGTTCAATTACAATATGAAGAAAATAGCAAAAATCATGTTGATTTTACAATTTATTTATTCCAACAGTTATTCATCCACGCTCCATGCTCTTCAGCACTTACCTCCTCTTCCTCTTCCTCTCCAGCATCTAAAAACAAACAAAAGAAGAGATGATTTATTGGCTCATCCATTTTTTTATCCCTCACTGACTAGGCATGTGTTCCGGGTCTTTACCTCCATTGACTGACTGGTCGCACACCTCATAGATCTTATAAGGCTGGACAGGGGTGTCCTTAGTGCCATCATAGTGGAGTCCGAACTCTCGGCTTTTGTTAAGTGCACAGCGGAGGTTAGCCTTCCATTTTGCTGGATCTGGCTCATCTACTCCTTCCTGGTACTTGCCTGTTTCCAGAGCCCAAGCCTGCAGAGCAAAATGAGTGAATGAAGGCATGCTTATGGGAAATGTCTAGACATGTCTTGTCCCTTTCTTTTTATTAAATAGACAATGGCCTGGTTTCACAGACAGAGCTTAGATTAGGCCTTGGTTAAATTAGGATATTTAAGTAGCTTTTATAAATGTGCCTTAAAAATACATTACTGGTATGCATCTTGAAACAAAACACTGGCACTGACATAATTTTAAGATAGGTCAGTGCAAGCTGCTTTCAGTTAAAGGGATAGTTCACCCAAAAATGAAAATTCTGTCAGTATTTACTCCCCCTCATGTTGTTCCAACCCCGTAAGACCTTCGTTCATCTTCGGAACACGAATTAAGATATTTTTGATGAAATCTGAGAGCTGGATCACTCCTCCATAGGCTTCAAAAGGATTGAAACTCGCCGGCCTCGAAAAGTTATTAAAGACATCGTTAAAATAGTCCAAGTGACTACAGTGGCTCAATCTTAAATTTATCAAACGACGTGAATACTTTTTGTCCGCAAAAACAAACAAAAATAATGACTTTATTTCAACTATTCATTTTCTTCTCTGTTGGCCTCTAGTCAGTTAACTTAGTATGATTGCGTAGAGCTACGTCATACATAGGCTCACTATTGGCCGACGCTGGTCATGTGGGTGATGCGTGTGACGTACAACAACAGAAGCTCTACGCTTTTACACTAGTGAACTGAAATGAGGCCCACAGAGAAGGAAATGAATAGTTGAAATAAAGTCGTTATTTTAGTTTTTTTGCGCACAAAAAGTATTCTCGTCGTTTGATAAACTTAAGATTGAGCCACTGTAGTCACTTGGACTATTTTAACGATGTCTGTAATAACTTTTTGGGGCCTGCAAGTTCAATCCCTCAAGAAGCCTATGGAGGAGGTTGGAGGAGTGACCCAGCTCTCAGATTTCATAAAACATATCTTAATTCGTGTTCCGAAGATGAACGAAGGTCTTACGGGGTTGGAACAACATGAGGGTGAGTAAATACTGACAGAATTTTCATTTTTGGGTGAACAACCCTTTAAAACAGCTCAAACATGTATTTTAGTCTGGGACTAGGCTTAAAAATTGTCTGTAAAACCAGGCAAATGGGTCTTAAGTTAAGTTACAGTCCATTATGAGTGTAATGAGGGGTGGGGCATTCCTATTCTAGCATTTGATTGGGCAAAATCTGCATTGTGCAGGATGAGTCAACAATATTTTGGTCTGTTTCCAGAAAGACTAAATTTGTTGATTTTAAAGTATATCCCTGCTAATTGTGGAGTTTGTGCATACACAATGCATAAAGACGCAACAAAACTGTCAAAAAAACAACTCTAATTTTGCTTTCACAGGTTCTTTAACCTCAAGGTTCTAAACTTTTCATGACTTCCTCTTAAAATCTTGCTGCAGTTGAGTCAAGTGGAATTGAAACTCAATTTTTAGTTCTCAAAAAGGTTGGTTGCAAAAGTACTGAAAAATCTTTGAACTAGAACTCGTAAATACAGACATTTAATGGTTCAATGTTTCAATTTTCAAAAGCATGTAAGGACAGCGGTTCACTTTTCAATCATTTTCTGTTATTGCGAGTAATAAATTCTGAAAAGTTAAACTAGTAGGCTTTCAGTATATTGAAACTCTAAAGCAGCCCAAAATTTCCCCCTAGTTCTAACTTTAGAACAGATTAAGGGTTGTGACAAAGAATGTTACATCAGCATCCAGATGACAATCTTGGCCAATTGTTGAATTGAAGCTCATATTATGGGTAAATGTACTATTGCAACATCCACAGAAAGGGTTATAAACAGCATGGGTGATGCCAAAACCATATGATTCACCTTAAATATAGTGTTCTCCTCTTCCAGGGTAGGCATATGACGGGTGGCGTGTCTCCATGGGATCCGGAACAGTCTGCGCTCTTGATTGAGCCAGTGCAGCCCTGGATATTTCCCACTGTTAATCTGGTGGAGTGAGAAATGTTTACTTTACTAATGTAGAACTTGCTCAGGATGTCAAGATTTCAAATGATATTCCTTCTATTATTCCCTCCATTTTAGATGCTGATATCTGGAAGTACTGGATGGGTGAAAGCAAGATGGCAGCCAGGCACTGATACCTTTCCAATCGGTTTGATGCATTGGTGATGAGGTAAAGATTATATCAAGTGTTTGAAACAGGGGTATGGTACATCCCCAGTGTGGTTTTATGAATCTCTTTGTTGGTTTGGAAATATGGTTAAAACACTGACCAATTTTTTCATTTACTAAACTCACAAATTTGAAAGCATACAGTGACCAGAGACTTTTAAGTAAAAAAACAACAACAACAAAAATCTCCATTTTGGTGGGGTTTAGCAAAAAACTGAATTTGTTTTTAAGCAAAAATGTAAAAAAAAAAATCTCTTAACGCAGCGAATTCAGAGTGTTATGAACTCTGTGTGGGTGTTATGAATCTCAATTGCGTGGATTCCTATTGACTTTTCTGGATTTCACAATTCTGCAATGCACACCTTTAAAACAAATTATAGGTGTCAAAGTAGTCTATCCAACTTTTGCACTATATTCTGTTTCTGATGTCATCTGAGGAAAAGACAAATTTAAGTTGTTATCCACTGAAAAGAACATACCCTCTGCTGTAGAACTCATATCATTTGTGTGTCATGACTGGTCATCTGACGTGAGAATAAAATTTGCAAATGGCATAATAAGAGTAATTAGGACTACTTTCATGGTGCTTTTTGTTCATGTACAGCGCTTTACCTGGTCATCGTTCGCTTTAATTGTATTAAAAGAGAATCTGCTTTTTATGTTCCACATGAGAAAGTCATTCAGGTTTGGAATGACATGAGGGTAAGTAAATGATGCCAGGATTATAATTTTTGGGGGAACGATCTCTTTAAAATCCATCATCAAAAAGGTTACAATGTGATTAATAGATCACAATTCACCTGTGCCAGCAGCCATGGCTTCAGACGAATCCTCCGTGGTTGACCACTCATGGTGCTGGAAAACGAGGGGTCGGAAGTGGTGGTAATGTGAACACTTATTTTGGTCAGCAATTATAGCACTGGGGCAAAAAAAAGAAGGAAAAAAAAGGACTAGTTACATTGTTGACTGATGATTTAGTCTGGAAGTTGGCAACTATCAGAGAAGAACATAATTAAAAGTTGAATCTGCAAAGTTGGCACAACCAAAGAGATGCTGACAAATGGATAAGCTGAAAAAACATCTTATACAACAACAAAAAAATTAGGGCAATTTTAGGGCAATAAGTCGAATAAATCTTTAGCACAAAAGCAGCACAATGACAAATGTGAAAAGACGCGAGCCTTCAGGCCCCTGCCAAGTCCTCAAATCGCTGCTATAAAAGCAGGTGCTCGTGGGAAAACAGAAAGCATGTGGGATATGGGTATTTAGTTTTTTAAAAGCTCAGTAGCGGGGAGGTCATGTTACCTCTGTAAATAAACGTCAAACATGACTGAGCACAATAACAGCCAAGATCGAACACCACCATTGGCACAGTCCGCTTTTTTTTTAAAGTTGGGGGAGGGGGGGGTGCATGGGGGGTCAAGGCCAAGGCCAAGGTGCTGATGTAATAGCTGTGTATCTGACTTATGCAGAAATGAAAAAGAGGCAGTAAAACTTTTAAGGCAATTTCTTATTAAACACACTAACAGTCATGAGACTTCTTGTGAGCTTTTTCAATGAGTGTTATGGTGTCTTGATATTGCACTCCCACAAAGGAAGTTATAAATACTACTAAATTCATTTATTATGAATTGATGAGGAACAATTGTTAACCAAATGCTAAGAGTAATTTTGATTTGGTGTAGGATAGAGAAGTAGATGAAGTTCCTAAATAAAGAAAATCTGTTCAGTGTTTTCCAGTTAAGTTCCTTTAACTCTCTATTGCACGGTTATCTCTATAGGTAACAAACCCAGTTCTCTACTTTTCGAGCATATAATAGGGTTAATAATGAAGGTCCCCCAAAAAGCTATTTTTTATTTATTTTTCATCCATAAAAAAATTAAGGAACTATATATAGTCAAATAAATTATTTTTATGTTATGAGATATTGCTAAAAGCAACGTGTGTCGAGTTAAATTAAAAGTTAAATTAATAGAGACAATGCTATTAAGATACGGTCAGCAGTTAAAGCACTTTTGTTTAGAATTCACCCACTTTCTTTTCAGATATTTAAATTAAAAATAAATGTAACTTATTATTTAATTTATTTTCATTGTCATGTCATTTCCTTCCTAAAATAATAAATATTTCCTTTTTAATTTATTTATTTTAAATTAAATAAATAAAAATATAGCATATTTTCTGTTTTTAGATTTTAGTAATGAGGTCAAATGCATGCAAATAAAACTTTAAATAGCTTTGGTTTCAAAGTACAAGCAAAAGATAAGGGTTAGATATTGACTGATATTATGCTTTTCAAATGAGTAACATGCAAACATACACACAAACGATACACATCGCCAATTACTCGAGAAACCACAATGTGGCCAAAAACGCCAATTTAATTCCCACCTGTCCAAATATAACATGCGCCCAGAACTTCTTAAACCACATTTTATACGACAAACCCCACCCAGAATCAACGATCTGTAAATTTAGCAAATGTTGAACAAACCTAAAATCACTTAGCCTACCTGCAGTGAAAAGTATCCAAACTTTGAATCGGACTCAGTTCAGCGATTACCTGGCGGGCTCATATAAATCAGGTGAGGTTCAGATCCGCGTCGGTTCGTCCTCTCGGCTCCAGCAGATCAAGTGTCCGTGGACTGACTGATCCCTGCTCTCCAGGAGGACTCTCTCCTATCCATGTTGGGTTTTTTTTACAAGCATGAGACGACAGAAACGTATTTGCAGAAGTAGAACAGGTACCACCCTTCCGGATGACAGGGGCCAATGTAAACGGAAGTGGTGCGTGTTTCATTTTCCATACATGCCCTGTGACCCTGTGTTGTAGTGTTTATCATTTCACAACAAGAAAATGCCATAGGTCATATCATTAGGCAAAATAAGAGAGGTAAAAACTAGTTGTATTACACTGCTGAGTGCTGTTTTGAAGTCGGTATCCCATTAGTGCAGAATTTATGAACTAAACATTCACTAAATATGCCAAATGACAAAAATACAAAAATGCTCATTTAATAAGACTGTTCGTAGGTTATATTAAGTGTTGTTTAGACTTTAAACTGCAATGCGTTTATTTGTTCACTAGGTGGGTTCTGTGACTGTGTTGGTATTTGAGACGTCATGTGACCAAAGGGAACGAAAGGGAGTGACAGAGGGTTGTTATTGTTTTATTTAGGCTATTCCTTTCTTTATTTATTATTTTAATTTTTTTGCTTGAACTATTTATTTCATATATTATAGTGTATATTATTTTTTTGTATTTGTTGTAGTCTACCTTTGTTCAATTTGTACATTACTACTATATATATATATATATATATATATATATATATATATATATATATATATAACACATTTTGGAATTATAGGCCTAATATTAACTTTTCAGTGCATATATTGGGTGTTTATAAAATACACCCTTTTAGGATGGGGTCCTTGGCATCTAAAATATTAAAAAATATTACAGTACATATTACAAAAATCTTATTCATGTAGTGATGGCTTAGATATGTATATTGTTAAAGGAACTATAAGTTGCATTAGTGGACCATTAAAATATATAATTAATTTGTCTTTTAAAACAGGTTTCTTTCCAGATAAAAGGAAGGTGGCAAAATTTATTCCACTTTTTAAATCTGGTGATTGGCATAGTCTCACAAATTATAGGCCTATATCTTTGCTTTCTCAATTTTCAAAAGATTTTTGTTAAAAAATTTGATTATTTTCTTGAAAAACATTCTTTGATACATGATAATCAGTTTGGGTTTCGAAGCACCCGCTCAACAGCTATGGCTTTGATGAAAATCACAGAAGACATCACTACAGAATTGGAGACTAAAAATCACACAGTTGGTGTTTTTAATGACCTTAAAAAGGACTTCGACACTCTTGATCATGTATATTGATATCTAAATTGCAGACATATGGAATTAGAGGTGTAGCATTAAACTGGATTATTAGTTTTTTTTAAAAATGGACAACAATATGTAGAGTATATAGGCCATGAATCTAAGTTGGAAATAATACAGTGAGGAGTCCCTCAAGGCTCTGTGCTGGGGCCTAAATTATTTACATTATATATTAATGATCTCTGTGATGAATCAAAGATTTTAAGTTTTGTTCTTTTTGCGGACGATACTAATTTTTTTGTATCGGGGAAGAACATAAAAATATTAATGAATACTATTGAACAAGAATTGGTCCTACTTCAGAAATGGTTTAATAAAAATAAACCGTCTTTAAATTTAAGTAAAACAAAATTTATGTTGTTTACAAATCAAAAATGCCCTGAAAATGTTTGTTTGACTTTAAATGGAATAACTATTGAGAGAGTGTCAGAATTTAGGTTTTTAGGAGTACTCATTGATGAAATATTTAAATGGAAGTCACACATAGCTTATGTAAAAAATTAAATTTGTAAAAACATTCCCATTTTGAGTAAAGGAAAGTTTATGTTAAATTATAAGGCAATGAGAATCCTATATTGTTCCTTTATTTTGCCATATATGATGTATTCTTTGGAGATATGGGGTAATTCTTATTTTACTAATTTAATGCACTTATTTATTTTGCAAAAAAGGGCCATAATAAGAATTAATGGAGTTGCTCCAAGAGAACATACTACAGGACTGTTTCTGGAATAAGGTCTACTTAAATTGAAGGATTTGGTTGCTTTACAAACTTTATTAGTTGTTCATAAAGCAAAACACTGCCTGTTACCGCATGGACTGCAAACACTTTTACTGTAAATACTGAGACAAGTAGGAGAAATAATGAACAACATTTAAACAACCTTTTGCTGGAAATACACTCAAACAAATGTGTGTTTCAGTTTCTGGTGTGAAAAGATGGAATTTTCTAGAAAATGATCTAAAATGTTGTTCAAACACTCTACAATTTAAATACAAGGATAAACAGAGGATAGCCTACTTAATTTATATAAAGATGAATGTGAAAATTGATAAAATTATAACAACAATGATGGTCTCGTTGTTGTTTTTGTTGCTAGAGTTGTCATCATTGCATGATTGTTGTTTTTGTTTGTTTAGTGTTGTCTAAGCAGAATTAATAAAAAATAAACAAAATTTTAAAAAAAGAGAGAAAAATGTGGTGAGGCCATCTAATTTGTAATTTTTTTTATTATAAGAATGGGGTAGGAGTTTATAAGATTTTTTTTCTTCATCCTACTCCTGTTCTTCTTGTCATGGAATGTACCTTTGTTGTGTTTGTTGGACTTGATAAATTGCTTTTGTGGCATTTCGTGTTGCATTACCATGAAAAGAGAATAAATAAATGAAATGAAATGAAAAAACACCTGCATTAGACTAGCATAGACTACCATGTGAGCTTGGTATACTTTTTTTGTTTTGTTTTTATTAAGACTAAACGGCATTTTAATTCGTTTTTTATTATTAATAATGTGCTTGCAGTTTTATGAGTTCGTGTTAATGAAAAGACTGCATTGAAAAATTTGGTTTAAAATTAATTCCAAGAGTATTTAAACGAAATAAGGAGAAATAAAAGAAAAAAGTTAATAAGTGATTCATACCGAGTTTGCGCAATGACGTTGTGCGTGACCTGCGTTTCCAGGGGAACGTGACTTGTTAGGACTCTGGTGTGCAGGTGGAAGTATTCAGTCGCTTTGTTATATTAAATAAATATTTACATATTTTTTTCTAACAATTTTCTTTTGATCTTAAAACGATCGTAGACTAAGGCGTTTGTTTTTTAATCCGGTACATTGTCATTTTAAACTTTACTAGTATTGTTGTTGTGATAGAAATCAGGTCAAATTCGTTGATGTGGACCAGGTTTAAAACTGAAAAGCTTTTTTTTTGTACATTTAATGTTGTTGTATGAATGCTGAAAAGTTTTTTTTTTTAAAATTCGCCTTTTTATTTGGTTTTCATTGTTTTGAGAATAACTGAAATAACAAGCACACACAGGTTTGCTAGCAACTTCAAAAGTTTGGATCTCCAAATGATGGTCCACAGTCAAGAGGTTCAGAACCTTCTGGGACCTCTTTCACTACTCTGCCACATCAATGGTGACAGGACGACAGGTTAGTACTTTCTTCACAAACTTTCACTAGTTAATTCATTCTTGAAGTTTTGACATCAATATTACAGTATTGCTGATTTACAATGTCATCTTCAGACAGGTCTAAGGTCAGATCAGAGTATTCAGCTTATAAGAAGGATAAAAGCATTCCTACCTCTTTGACACAGTTGTGCAAACAGCTGGAGGAGATAATCATCCAGAAGTCACAACATTACTCCATCTGCCATGAAGACAGAGAGTCTCTGGTCAGTCTCAAACAGATATTCAAATATTCATCATCTGAAGTATTTTGCACCGTACAGTAGGCCCTATTGCAGATGAATTTTTTATCAGATTGGATTCTCCTAATCCACCAAAAGCATCATATGCCAATTTTTGACAATTAAATAGAGAATTAGAGGGACTTTTCATAATGTGTAGGTCAAAATTATACATTTGTGCATTTGATTTTCTCTTTATGTTTATTGCTGTTCTTTATTAGATGTATGATATGTTATATTTTTATGATTGTAATTATATTATTTCTCATGCATATAAAATATATAGAGAAAATAAAGAAAATAAAAGATGTTGAGTTGTACAGTTAGAGTTTATGCTGTCAATCTCAAACTTAAAATACCCCCAGAAGTATAAATTATTTTTGAAATAAGGTTACGTGATATATCCCTTTTGCTTTTGACCTTCAGACTGCAGTGTTGACCTCTGAGCTGGGTCTGATCTGGCAGAACCTGAAAACCCCGTCTGTGGACACCACCCTGTCCCAGGAAGAGAAAGTGCAGCTGAACTGCCAGATCTTCAGTGAAGTGCTGCACATCTGTGAGCAGCTGTTTCTTCACTACCTGCAGGTGACGAAAACTCTACAGAGGCGAGGTGTCTTCAGTGACTGTGCTAATCGTACAAGGGTGGCAGCTCAGCTCGCTATGGACTGTACCAGACTGTGAGAGCTACTCTTATAATCTAAATTACAGAGACTTTAGCAGGCGTTGATGCCATAAAATAGCGCATTTGATGACATATAGTGTGGCATTGCTTATTCACTGTAGATTGTGACTGTTTCTATTTACAGCTTGAATGTTCGCTCCATAAGATGCAGGATTGTCACAGGAATCAAGGCTGCACGGAGAGCCAGAACAAGTGTTGTTACACAGAACAAGACACTACAAACATGGTCTGATAGCATGGAGAGGTCCATGACGGGCAAGCCACAGGAAAAAGCTGTGGAGGATGACCTCAAGGAGGTTCGTTTGTGTGCATGCGTGTTGTAAAGAAAGATGGTATGGTCAAATTAATACGTTTCTATGTGTCCAGATTCAGGAGAAAATCGGGGAGCTGGATCTGCAACATGTGTATGATCTCCTGCCCTGCCAAATGAAGCCAAGCTTCTATAAGACAGACACACGGTGTACGGCAAGATACACAGATACGTTTAGGGATAGTTTACTCACCCTCATGTTGTTCCAAACCTGCAATTTTGTTTTGGTCGATTGACAGATAGATAGATAGATAGATAGATAGATAGATAGATAGATAGATAGATAGATAGATAGATAGATAGATAGATAGATAGATAGATAGATAGATAGATAGATAGATAGATAGATACATAAAGGACACTGTAATTTGTGCATGTGTCCAGGTTCCACAGCTCGCGTGGCCAGTATACCGACACAAGAGGAGGACCAGAGTCCCAGTCAAAACTGGTTGTTCCGAATGAAGGTGACCAGTATTTTACAAGCAATTGCACTGCACAAATTCCATAGTACAACTTTTCAAACTTTCAACTTTTTCCTCCCTCTCAGGGATGTCATTCCATGCCTGACCTACAGAGGGAGACACTGCTAGAGGAGCTGGAGATAAAGCTGCCCAAACGGCCTCCATCTCCATTGGTCCTACTGTCCACAGATCCTCCCTCCAGCTTGGAGAAACGCATCAGTCCTGGGGAGGATCTGAGGAGGTTGGGCTGTTACGAAATAACCATACAACATATAAATCACAGGGTCTATGTGCATAAGTAATCGGAACTGAAACTGCATTTGTGTATATGTTTTTTTTTTTTTTTTTTTTAGATTATTAAAAGAAAGCGATTACAAGGATGACAGTATTTGTGAGACAGATCTGTGCCCACTTATAGAAGCCATGATCTGTTATAATTCTAGCAGACTCCAAGGGCTCAAACAAAGACTACAGGTACAGAAATAAACTCACCGCGGCCATAATCGTGTGCAGTATACCTGAGCCATCTGCAAATGTGATTTACACTTGTTTCATGGACATTTCTTCCTAGAAAATGATGGAGGAAGAAGAGGAAACAAAGAAGCACAAAGTTCTTGTGGAGAAACCTTCACACACACAAGGAGACTTGGCCATAGTGGCGGTTTCACCTCACACCATTGTGCGCACAGCTGCAGCCAGAGCGTCCGATAGGGTTTTCCCAGAGACCATCAAACTGTACCCACCAGTCTATAATGACCTCAATAAAGAGGTGCTACTCATATCACAGCAGTGTTATTTTAGTATTTTATATATACTGTACATATCCCTCCTACATTGTAGCTACGACCTCTAATTTGGCATATATAGGACTTACCTGTATAATCATTCTAAACCTCTAGATCGATTCAGCATCGGTTACTCAGATGGATCGGAACTTGGTTGGAGAAAATATAGAAATAAGCAAAGTCTATGACGAGTTATCCAAAAGTATTTCAACAAAGTATTTCAACTTTGATGAGGTAAGCTGAGTTAGAGTTTGTGGACTCAAATGTAGATATTTTGTTGGTGAAATCACAACATCCTCATATCATGAAGTTGATAATATTAAAAGCAGCTTTCTATATTTAAAGGACCCCAGGATTGAGCCTGCTCTGACAAATGCCACATGCTGCCCAAAAAGAGTAATGGATGACAAACTAATCAACTCATCACTCAGGAAGCCCAGCCCATACAGCATATCCCACAGGTGTTCTCTTCTTCCTTATTATTTGTGGTTTTGTGGTTATTTGGTACCCCGAAATGATATAAAATCTATTTAACGGCATAAATGTAGAGAGAGAATAAAGAGGTCTGAGAACAGAAAGAGGCCTGTGGATGCGACTGCACGAGCGTACAGAGCTTGGTTTCAGTGGTGGAGGTGTCAACTATCAGTGGATGATTATCTTAACTACATTTCCAACCAGGTAAGTTTATAATAGCAGTGTGTTTATAAACGATGCAGGATCAATTGTGGATTTGAACAGTGCTTGTGTTATTTTGAAGGACTCTGATTATCTGTCAGTGCTGTTTCACCTGTATGACAGTGATGATGATGATGATGAAGAGGCAGAGAGACACAAGCTGGCTCAGCTGCAGAGAGACAAGAGGAGAAGGTCTTGTATTAACAGCTGCCATTCATTTCTAGTTCTTTACTCTGAGAATGACACATGATGACTTGCGGTTGTCTCGTCCATGAGACAACACTTCTAATACTGAGAATGTGACTGTCATCAAATGGTTAATCACAAATGTTTTGCCTGTCCCATTTATTTTATTCCTATAATTAAATCAAAGTTAGCCTGTAGATTTAGCTTCTAATTCTTATCTGACCGTCATCTCTTCCAGAAGGAAGCAGGAAAGGATCAGTTCACTTTGGAGACGGAAACAGGAATTTGTTCCTGGATTCTGGAACATCAACACCATAAAGATGGGAGGACTGGGGAGGGAACCAGAACTGGATGGCATGTTATTGTTTTCTAAAAAAAAAATATTGGTACATTTAAGAACATGCATTATTTAGTGTCCAAAAAGGAATGAGTGACGAAATACAGGTGCTGGTCATATAATTAGAATATCATCAAAAAGTAGTTTTATTTCAGTAATTCCATTCAAAAAGTGAAATTTTGATATTATATTCATTCATTACACACAGACTGATACATATCAAATGTTTATTTAATTTAATTGTGATGATTAAAACTGACAACTAATGAAAATCGCAAATTCAGTATCTCTGAAAATTAGAATATTACTTAAAGGGAAAATGTGTAGTTTTTTAGGTATTTTATTATCTAAAATCAATATTTTTATTCATAAATATGTCCTCAATGGTGTACAAATACCTATGCCAATTATCTGACTTATCTTCGTAAACGAAGAATTTGTTATCTTAATATACATGTGATGGGTAGGTCCACGGAGGTGTCCATGTCGTGCATTGCACTGTTATTATTCATACTGTAACATCCGTTTGTTCGTTGTGTCAAGTTGCAGTTTGTTTGAAATAACAAACCTGTTCCCCCGAAGGAAAACTCGACGAAGTGCTATTAGAAAACATCCTGTCATAGCTTTTTGGTACATAACAGCTACCGTAGATGCAACACGCATTTGAAAAAGCGAGGCGCTGGAGAGCACAATTCGTTTGAATGCAAAATACAATTTCACTGCTAGATGGGAGAAATTCCTACACAATGTCCCTTTAAGACCAATACAAAAAAAGGATTTTTAGAAATGTTGGCCAACTGAAAAGTATGAACATGAAAAGTATGAGCATGTACAGCACTCATTAGTTGGGGCTCCTTTTGCCTGAATTACTGCAGCAATGTGGCGTGGCATGGAGTCGATCAGTCTGGCACTGCTCAGGTGTTATGAGAGCCCAGGTTGCTCTGATAGTGGCCTTCAGCTCTTCTGCATTGTTGGGTCTGGCGTATCGCATCTTCCTCTTCACAATACCCCATAGTTTTTCTATAGGGTTAAGGTCAGGCGAGTGGGATACCATGGTCCTTAAACCAGGTACTGGTAGCTCTGGCACTGTGTGCAGGTGCCAAGTCCTGTTGGAAAATTAAATCTGCATCTCCATAAAGTTGGTCAGCAGCAGGAAGCATGAAGTGCTCTAAAACTTCCTGGTAGACGGCTGCGTTGACCTTGGACCTCAGAAAACACAGTGGACCAACACCAGCAGATGACATGGCACCCCAAACCATCACTGACTGTGGAAACTTTACACTGGACTTCAAGCAACATGGATTCTGTGCCTCTCCTCTCTTCCTCCAGACTCTGGGACCTTGATTTCCAAAGGAAATGCAAAATTTACTTTCATCAGAGAACATAACTTTGGAACACTCAGCAGCAGTCCAGTCCTTTTTGTCTTTAGCCCAGGCGAGACGTTTCTGACGCTGTGTCTTGTTCAAGAGTGGCTTGAAACAAGGAATGCGCCAGCTGAAACCCATGTCTTGCATACGTCTGTGTGTGGTGGTTCTTGAAGCACTGACTCCAGCTGCAGTCCACTCTTTGTGAATCTCCCCCACATTTTTGAATGGGTTTTGTTTCACAATCCTCTCCAGGGTGCGGTTATCCCTATTGCTCGTACACTTTTTTACCACATCTTTTCCTTCCCTTCGCCTCTCTATTAATGTGCTTGGACACAGAGCTCTGTGAACAGCCAGCCTCTTTAGCAATAACCTTTTGTGTCTTGCGTCCTTGTGCAAGATGTCAATGGTCGTCTTTTGGACAGCTGTCAAGTCAGCAGTCTTCCCCATGATTGTGTAGCCTACGAAACTAGACTGAGAGACCATATAAAAGCCTTTGCAGGTGTTTTTGAGTTAATTAGCTGATTCGAGTGTGGCACCAGGTGTCTTCAATATTGAACCTTTTCACAATATTCTAATTTTCTGAGATACTGGATTTTTTCATAGTTGTCAGTTATAATCATCAAAATTAAAAGGAATGAACCCTTGAAATAAATCAGTCTGTGAGTAATAAATGAATATAATATCCAAATTTCACTTTTTGAATGGAATTCAAGAAATAAATCAACTTTTTGATGATATTCTAATTATATGACCAGCACCTGTATACCTGTGTTTCAGAGAGACATCCAGAAGAGGAAATACAAGATGCAGTGAGTTCATGTTCTCTATCACCTATCATCACCTCCATCTCTATCATCCTTCGTCTATCACGTCATGTTAGTGTTTTTTTAGGACAGATTTCTGTATAGCAGAAATAAATTTGAAACACACAGTTGTAGCTCAAATAATCACTTTTTTGAATGACAGACAGACCGACAGACAAGCTGATAGATAGATAGATAGATAGATAGATAGATAGATAGATAGATAGATAGATAGATAGATAGATAGATAGATAGATAGATAGATAGATAGATAGATAGACAAGCAGTGAGATAGACAGGCTGATACTTAGACAAACAGAGAGAGAGAGAAACAGAGAGATAGACAGACTGATAGATAAACAAACAGAGAGATAGACAAACAGAGAGATAGAGAAACAGAGAGATAGACAGACTGATATATAAACAAACAGAGAGATAGACAAACAGAGAGATAGAGAAACAGAGAGATAGACAGGCTGATAGATAAACAAACAGAGAGATAGAGAAACAGAGATAGACAGGCTGATAGATAGATAGATCGATAGATAGACTGGCAGACAGAGAAGTAGATAGATAGATAGATAGATAGATAGATAGATAGATAGATAGATAGATAGATAGATAGATAGACAGACAGATAGGCTGATAGATAGACAGATAGATAGATAGATAGATAGATAGATAGATAGATAGATAGATAGATAGATAGATAGATAGATAGATAGATAGATAGATAGATAGGGAAAGACAGACAAGCTGATAGATAGATAGACAGACAGACAGATTGATAGATTGATTGATTGAATGATCGATTGAATGATTGATGTTCTTCAGTCTGTGGGAGGAGAGGAAGGTGAAGGTCCAGCTGCTGGTCTGCTGGATGAAGAACAGATGCAGGTCAGGTTGGAAAGGGTCTGGAACGCCCTGCGTCTGCCAGAAGGACAGCGACTAGACATGGCCATCAAATACAGCTCCCATGAGTACAGGAACCATCTGCAGGAGGTAGAGATCATGAGAATAAACTCGCCCGGCTTTCCATCATGATCATCAAGGTTTTTATGCTGACACATGGATTTATTTGTGCTATCAGGCAATTGCTGCATGGGAGGAGGCTGCTCGTTTGATACAGAAGAGGGAGCTCTTGCTCTGCAGGTTGGAGGACTTTGAGAGGGAGGCATCAGACCCCAACAGATTTTTCCAGCGAGGTACATCACATCAGATGCACAGAATAATGAATTTTGACCCTTGAAATTTGCTTTTGGGATGGCGTATTGCCTGCATGGCTTTATATTTCGAGAAATTATTATAAAAGAATGAATCTAATACAGATTCATTGTGAATACACAGGTTATCATGGTTCATCTATCGCTAGAATGGAGGAGGCAAGTCAAAGGGAGAATCTCAACTCTCAGATTTCAGTTGTAGACCAAGAACTGTCCAAGACTATGGGCCACATCACAACCCGTTTCAATGACAGCATCAGCTATGAGGTGAGTGCATCAAGGCACGTAATTGGTTATCTGCACCAGAAGCTGCTCGTCCTGTTGTTCATCCTTGTCACTGATTTGGTTCTCACAGGGTCGGCCGTACAGGGAGAAGATGCGCTGGGACCGAACTGAGATGCTGTACTGGCTGCAGCAGGAGAGAAGGGTCCATACACTGGAGATGTTTGTAGAAGGTCGGACGACTCTGCCTGTAAGGCTTCCTCCTCTAAACCAATGCCAGAAGCTTCACTCAGGCAGCCATCAAACTCTCCACGAACAACCTCCACCAGACTGCCAGAGAAATGGCAGATTTTAGCAACACTGTGAATTAAAAAAAAAAAAACACTCATGTAAGCCAAATACTAGCAAATAAAGCAAGATCTGTTAATTTGTATAGAGCTGTTTTTACTTTATTGCTTTATTTAGTATATTCTTGTTAGTTGCTGAAGAAATTTCAGACTCTGAAAATAAGTGTGCTTAAGAGTTTCCCATTAAAAATTTTATTATTTATTTTATATATTATATGTATTACACACCAGTGTTATTTTAGTATCTCTGAGATACTGTTATTGTTTTTATTAATATTTTGAATTAGTTTTCATTTTTATATTTTTTATTTTAATGTATTAGTAATTTTGTTTGTGTTTTTGTCTTTTTTTATTAGTTGTTTAATATGTTGTTTAATATGTTTAATAGGAAATATGCTGCCCAAAAATTTTATCTTGCAACTCATACATCAGAATAGTAACAGATATCATGTGCTATTTTACTATTTAAAATGCAAAAATCACTTTTTTACGTAACTAAACATTTCTGTTTATAAAGTTTCTAATTTCATGATTGGGGGTGATATTTACTTTTTGTAGGGTATGTTGTTTCACTTATTACCAGTAGTTGGCAGTGCGCTCTTTCCCTTTTGTTTGCGTTGATCCTGTCAACAGAGAAGAAGAGGAGGATTCACCGCTCTCTGATTGGCTGTGTGCGCATCACGTCATCTGTTCTGTTTCTAAACGTTTCCTGTCGAATTTTCCATTTGGGATTCATACATCTCTGTTTTCAAAATATTTCTGAACGAAATGACAGCGAATAATAGCCATTCGCCGGGTATGTAATTTTATTTGTATGATTAATATGTAAAATTCCCTCTTAATAGAGCAGAGTTAACGTTATTTATTTTACAGTCTTAGCTGATCATAACAACACCAATGGTCCAATGAACAGCCTCTTAAAAAAGTAAACATATCTCTATATTATCATGTAGAGATAATGTAACAAACATTATTACTTTGATAAAAGTAAATTACATTTTGCGCTTCAATAATTAGGTCTTAACTGGCAAAAACAGCATTTTATGGTTGATATGACTATGAGGCACTTTAGTTAGAGAGGTTTGTTATTGATATAATGCAAAACACCTGTAACGTTACATACAGTATTGCAGCTTATAAAAGAACAGTTGAATCATTTTAATTGATTTCCATAGAAAGATATTGTTTGTAAACAGCACTACAGAGTTATAATGAAAGAATTTGACGTTTTAAAAGTCAACAGTGTTTATAAGCAGTCTATTGCTCTCAATGACATCCATCAGCCACTTTTCCCTGAACCTCGTTTGTCCCGGAATATGTTTGAACCTGTTGGTTTCAACGAGGAAGTGAACGTCCACAGGCAGTGTATCTGGTTTGAATTTGGAGATTTCTATGATGAAATACACGCTTGCTGTGGCTGTGGGGATCGGGGTACTTCGAGTCGGGATGCTCCATTTGGCTCCGTACTGGTATTGCTTTTTAAACTCCAGCTCTGTTTCCTGCAGAAACGTCAGACTGTAGAGCCAGCCGGGCTGCTGAATCTCCCATGTGTCCATGTATTGCCTGATCTGCTGCTCTCCGATCTCGATTGAAAAGTCTTTGCATGAGATCCAGTCGATATTTTTGATTTTATTCTCACATTGTACGATATTTGCGCTGTCCATCTCCATAGCTGTCAGTGTTTCTGTCATGTTGACGTCAGTTTCCATGGTGATGACAGACAGGGGACGGGTGTTCCATTAACTCCGCGACGTAATGATTTTCATTGTTCACCGTTTGTTGTTGTTGTTGTTGTTGTTGTGCTTTTCAAACCTATATGGTTTCTGTAGAAAAAAAAAGGTAACACTTTATTTTAAGGTGACGTAGTTACACTTTACTACATGCACTTACAATAGTAATAACAGTAAATTACCAGCAGGGTTTGAAATTAACTTTTTCACTCACCGGCCAAATTAACTAATACATTTTTAAGTTACCAGCCATTCAGAACTTCTACTAGCCAAACATAAATAAATAAACCAGATTAGCTACGTCACAGCTTGTGTCTGTGTGTGTGTATACACACACACATAATATATAACCCTAAACCAAAAACCAAACTCTATAGTATGTACATAGTTAATTAATATTACTCAGTACTTATTTGAGTAAGTACAATGTAACTACGTCACCTTACAATAAAGTGTAACTGAAAAGAAAACATGAATAATGAAATGGATACTCTTTTCATGTAGTTACAATAAGTGGAGTTTTCAAACTTCAAAAAGGACACAAAAGTGGTCCATATTATACATGCACTATATTTAAAGTTTTCAAGTCAAACCATAGTTTGTGTTTTTTTAGCTAATTTCTATGCAGTTGCAAGGATGTTCTGTGTGGTTTCTTACTTTTTATGATATTAGAAATTATTAACTTAATAATAACAAATGACAATCTTTCACTTTACAGGTCGCCTTTAAAATGACGAAAGCTGCTACTCTTATAAGTAAGCACAGAGTAAGCACAGATGTGAAATGGCTAAAGCTTTGATTGAGCTCTGCATGGCTCAGTAGCTTTGATGCCAAATCCACACAAGTGTGTTTTCTCAAGGAATATCCCAGAATTCCCTCGAGTAACCTCGCCGCATGTCGCGCATCAGAAGCACACTGGACACCGTTACCAAGGCCGTGAGCGGAACGGTGAACACCGACCTCTTCTCCAAGATCATTCGGCTCAAACCCGGTGCCACCCTGGCCAAAACTATAGAAGTTAAAGTGGAAAGTGCCGAGGCAGAGGCTGGTGCTGTCATGACTGTGGCGGCACCTGATCCGCCCAGGGAGATTGAAGTAAAAAAAGACATGGAACCTCCTAAAGAAGCCCCAAAATCTAGTAATCTGTCGAACAGCACAGGAAACACATCCAGCGGGGTTGCAAAACAAACACTGCAACGTTTCCAGCCCGCTGCGTTCACAACCAACATGGATGAAACATACAGTCACCTGGCTGAACATGTCAATGCCTACTTTGGAAGCGACACACGAGATGACAAACGATCACAACTGGATACAGGAGACACAACACCTTCGACATCTCAGATCCAACCTAGCGCTCTTCCCAAAGTTAGCAAGGATCGTATTCTTATGGCAGCACCTGTGTCCCATAGATCCACACCAGAAAAGCCCCCTGGTCCATCTGCCATTGACAAGGATGGCTCCATTCCAAATCCACAAGCCCCTTCTGCTCCAGCTCAGGACGAGGGCGTTTCAGCCGTCCCCATATCGCCAAGGAAAGGCATCAGTCATTACCTGTCCTACCCTAGGCCAAGCGTCCAGGCTTTTGTAGGTAACTACATCACTCCTCTCGTTCCAAAGTTTAGAACGGACTCAAAGGGTGGCACGGCAGAGAAGGACAAACCCTCTGGAATCGAAGTGGCCGTGTCTCAGGATGCAAAGAGTGCAGAAAGCAAGGAGAAGAAAGAGGCAGAGGAGAAAGCAAAGAAACTGATGTCTCAGAGGGAGAAGGTAGAATAATATCCCTGTAAATATAATAGAATAGACTTAACTGAGTTCTTTTTTTTTAGCGAAAGCTTAGAGTTTCAAAAAACTTGTACATTTATTTCAGTCTGGTCAGCGGAATAGTATTGGGGTAGAATCTATCAATCAAATATAAAATATTGGATAAATTAAGCTTGTTTTTAGAACCACACACAATTTTAGTAATATATGTTTAAAATACATATATTACCCAAATTGTTAGTGTATTTATATATACACATATACATACATATAATTCATGTATGTACAACAGCAGCTGAATGAATCTGTGTGCAATTCATTCTTATATAAATTGTCACATTTGATTGCATGCTGTTTTAGTAAGAATGGATTTTTTTGATTTACACGCAAATTGCCTATGCAAAATATATCAATTTTCCCATTGATTATAATGTTTAAAGATCAAAAGTGACTGTTCTGTGTGTTGTATGTAGATTATAGCACGTGTTAGTGTGGATAACCGAACCAGAGCACTGGTCAAGAGTCTTCAGCGAGTCACTGATGTGAAGATCACCATCAGCCGGGTGGAGGAACTGAGCTTCCACCTGCTGGAGTTTCCTGAGACCAGAGGAGTGGCAGTCTCTGTAAGTGTGTCCAAAACATGTCTGTGAGGAGGACTACTTTATTTTTCTACATTGTAAACTCAATCAATTTCCTCCTTTCTCTCGCTTTGTTCAGGAGAAGATCATCACTTGTCTGTTGCGTTTGAGGCAGGCACGAGATGTCAAGCTGCAGGCTGCAGTGAGACAGGCTCTGGCCCTGGTGGGCTACAATGACCCGGTGAAAGGCAGAGGGATACGTGTTCTCTCCATTGACGGAGGAGGCACCAGGTGACAGACAGATGATAGTTGGGGGAAAAAAAAATGATTAACCTAAAGTTAACAGATTGTGAAAGGACTTTTAAGATAAAAGTAGGTCAGCCCAAATGTACCTAAAAGTAGGTCATCCAAAAATAGAACTGACACAATTTTGCAATCCCTTTAGATGTTGTCTGTCATCCTAGGCTAATTTTCATGTTTTAAATTTGTCACAATTTTACCTAGAATAAAAAAATAAAATAAACAATATAAATAAAACTAAAATAAACAAAGTGACAGCAGTGGGTCATGATAAGTAAAACAAATTCAATAATTATAGATCTATAGACATAAATTAATAATAGTAACACTTTACAATAATTGTTAACATTAGTTAAATACATTAGTTAACATGAACTTACAATTCTGCGTTCATGAATTAACATGAACTGTGTAACAATTCATGTAAAGCGCTTTGAGCACCCGAAAAGCGCTGTATAAATGTAACAAATTATTATTATATTATTATTATTAATAATTCTACAGCATTTGTTAATCTTAGCTAATGTTAATCTCAAAAATTATGAATACATTTTAAAGATCATAAGTTGTTTCTTTTAACATTATTCAACACACTGTGAACTAACCGGAATATTAACATTCTTAAACATAAAGGTTAATAAATGCTGTAAAAATATTTTTACTCATTGTTAGTTCATTTTAGTTAATACTTTAACTAATGTTAACAAAAGAGACCTTATTCTAAAGTGTTACCGATATAATTATCAATTAAAGACCTTATGAAATATTTAAATTGAATAATTAAGTAGTGATAAAACTTAAAAATATAAATAAATTGTGACCAGTTATAGGATTTGAACTATAACTGAACATATTTGCATACATTTCCCTCTAAATGTTAATCCTAAAGTGTAAAAAAAAAGTATTGTGCATGATTTTATCCATCAACTACTCTTAAACTTTTGATTTGCTTCGGTGAATCGATCCTTTAGTTTCATGTTATAAGATTTATGAACATTTTTATACTGTATGTACAGTGACGTGTGCAGGCCTGTAATTTGATGTCATTGTTTTGTAGGGGTTTGGTTGCATTACAGGCTTTGTACAGGCTGGAGAGTTTGACAGGGAAGCCCATCTATCAGCTCTTTGACTACATATGTGGAGTTAGTACAGGTATATTATTAAAATTACTTGCAAAATGTCTACAAGGTATAGGAGTGAATAATCTTCTTCTATGTCTTCAAAATCTTCTATGATTTTTCTTAGGGGCAATTCTGGCTTTTATGCTGGGTGTGTTCCAGATCCCTCTGGATGAGTGTGAGGAACTCTATCGGAAGTTGGGATCTGATGTCTTTAAACAAAACCTGATTGTGGGCACAGTGAAAATGGGCTGGAGTCACGCGTACTATGACAGCCAGATTTGGGAGGAGATCCTCAAGTAAGACAATGAAGTGAACAAGCCTATTTTATTTTATTTTATTTTATTTAGTCCAACAATATTTTGAAGCTGAGATAGAAATAAAAAAATAATAGAGGTAAAGACGAGACACATAAAGTAAAAGCAAAAATAAATAGCAATAAATAAAATCCTTAAATTCATTCTATCTCATTTGCTGTTTACATTTAATGTATTATTTTAGTTTTGCCTTTTATTCACCACAGAGAGAGAATGGGGAATGGACTAATGATAGAGACTTCCAAGAACCCTAAATGCCCAAAGGTGGGTTTCAAAATATATATTTGTAACAGAAATTCAATTCTCATCTTTTCACTGTTTGGATAAATCAATCAATGCTTCCACTAGGTGTCGGCAGTGAGCACTTTAGTGAACAGAGGCCTGCCGCTGAAGGCGTATGTCTTCAGGAATTATAACTTCCTGCCTGGGGTTCGCTCACACTACCTGGGTGGCTGTCAGCATAAAATGTGGCAGGCCATTCGAGCCTCCTCCGCTGCTCCAGGCTACTTCCAGGAATGTGTACTAGGAAATGACCTCCACCAGGTAAACCACACAAAGTCTGGTCTGCATCATCTACTACATTCTATCTGCTCTTGCTATCAACTTATCCTTATATTATGTTCATGAGTTCTCTGACTGTTGACGTTATCCTCGGTCAGACATCTTGCACTATTGAAAATCATTACAAACCCTTTTAGGTTGTTGTCATGAAGAAGAAGGAAAAGCAAACTCTGCACATAAGGTTCATAGACTCAGACTATTTCCTGTGCTGTCTCATCAGTGAGACTGCATTGAGACTCATTAGTTTGCTTGAGTGCCGTCACTTAGGGCACTTCAGTTCGGCTGCCTTAAAGTGGCTCTCAGATTGTTGTTTGAAAAGATCCCTGTCAGAGGGTTTATTTAGACTCCTCCGATCTCTGATCCACTTCTCTCTGAATCATTACACAAAGGAAGATACCTATAACAATAAAGATAGAGTTTTAAAAATCGTTCTAAACTGAAAAGTCCACAACTAAAACGATAACGACACAGAGGAACGATACGGTTGGAATCACTTTTGGAAAGATTTTTTTTCCAGCTGATGAAAGATAAAAACATTTACATCCTATCAGAATCAGCCCTGCTTTAAAGAACTTTAGCCTTTAAAGCGGCAGGCGACAAAACTGCAGCATGCTTATCATAAACATAACTATATTGCGTGTTTGTGTGGACACTAATATAGTTACCGTTATAGTTATCTTTAAAGTTATTGTTCTTGATGTAAATGTGATTGTGGCTGTGTATTTACAATATGCATCAAGATACACACTGTAATACAGAAGAGATACACAAGCAAGATTTGTTCAGGAAAGTTTATTATTTTTAATAGTTCATGATCTGAATATGTTTCTGCACTACACTGGCGTAGCTGTCAGGTCTTTTTGCCTGTCTGCTTGTCTTCATCCAGCTCAAACTGGCACGGTGCCACGGCTGCCACACTGAACACACCCTCACAGCCTGGGTTTCATCAGCCTAAATGTCTCTCCGCTAAGCGGCAGACATTAATGTTGAATCGTAGCCCTCAGCGGTGCCTGTTGCGCCATCAGGAAGGCGTCATTCTGTCCGTCTGCCTATTGACACCCACCAAGTTCACATACTGCTTTTCACAATGTCCCTGTGTTCCCAAATAGGCAAGTAAAGCAATTGGTCACAGAGCTCAATGAATGCCCAGATTCATTCACAGTCTGATGAGATCTGTGGTCAATAGGAAGATGAGCCTGTTAGTATATAGAAATGGTGGTATAAAACGGCATTTTTTTAATCTGTTCATTTATTCAAAGTACATTTAAAATGAGTTTTAATTTAATTTTAAAATTTGTTGGGGCATAAACTAAAAAAATGTCCTGATATGTCACATGAGTAAATTACATGATTTTTTTACATGAAAAAAAATATCTATTTAGTTATTCAAAATACAGTTCATTTCTGATATTTATATATATTTTTATATATTGATATTATTAATTCAACAAATTTAGATATTGTTGATGGGCATTAAGTAAAAATTATGTCACATAGGTATTTTTTTCTGTTGATTAATATATTTACATTTTTAATCTATTAATTTATTTTAAAAATACACTAAAAATACAGTTCATTTCTGAATTGATATTCATTTGAATAATTTTTAGGTTAAGTGAAAAATGGAAGAAAAAAAAGCATTATTAAAAAGAATTAAATTCAAATCATTTGGCATAGTCTTTTGTCATTTTATTCATATAATCTATTTTTTCATTAATTTTATATAAAGATTATAGTATTTTAACAAAGTTTTCTTAACTTCTTATTAATATATATATATAAAAAAATGTTTTCACCAAATCAAAGTCATGTTGTCCAACCAGAAATGATAAAATCTTTTATTTGCCCATTATTTACACTCCATTGACCCACGTGTTGTTTTCATGCGTCCATCAGAAATAATCCTCATTTTGTGGTCAAATGTTCTTTGGGGAACAATAGATGAGAAATTTTGAGTGACGTTGTCCTCAGGTAAGGCCTAATTTACTGTTGAACAAGATGAGCATGAACTATTTTTAGATCTTCGTCTAATAGTCTGTGTAGATGAATCCAATTTTTTGGCCTGAGGGCCAACCAAACCCACTTAATGCACATTCATTAGGTCAATCTTCCCATGATTCCTCATTCAAAGCCGCTGTGATGTGTTTTGATGTATGCTTTTGCAGTGTGGGATGAATGTGTTCTTATTAAAATGCAAATGTAGTAGAGGCTCTTGGCTCTAAACCCTGTTGCCAACAGAGCACTCGATGCCCGGACTCCGAATGCCACCAGTGGAAAAGCTTCTCTCTCTCTCTCTCTCTCTCTCTCTCTCTCTCTCTCTCTCTCTCTCTCTCTCTCTCTCTCTCTCTCTCTCTCTCTCTCTCTCTCTCTCTCTCTCTCTCTCTCTCTCTCTCTCTCTCTCTCTCTCTCTCTCTCTCTCTCTCGCTCTCTCTCTCTCTCTCTCGCTCTCTCTCTCTCTCGCTCTGAATAGCACTTCAGTTTCTTCTCAACATGCCAGGCCTGTTCTCTGTTATGCAAACTCTTCTCAAGGTCTTTCATCCATCAAACAAGAAGCCAGTCCTCGTCTGTTTGTTTGTTTTTCTTTTTTATTTGATTGATCAATTGATCAATTCATTCATTAAAGGAAAAAGTTCACCCAAAAATGACAATTCTGCCATAATTTACTCACCCTCATTGAGGAAATAGGATTTTATTTCTCATGTGGAACACAAAATGAGAAGTTTTATTTTTCATGTTTTAACATTTATTTTATTTTAAGTAAGAAAAAAGTTTATGGTTATAGTTTTGTTAACTATAATAACCCTGTAACAAACTGGATGGTGACCATCAGCTGTCAATCTGATGGAAAGGACCATAAAAGTAGTCCATATGACCCATGCATTATATTCCAAGTCTTCTAAAACAATATGATAGCTTTCTGAGAGTAATAGAGTGAAACTTAAGCTTGACAGCCATTGTGTGTTTTCAATGTGTGGAAAAGAGCAGCTTAGACATTTTGCTAAGCATCTTATTTTGTGTTCCACATACGAAAGAAAGGCATACAGGCTTTAAATGCCTTGAGGGTAAGTAAATAATGACATTTTTCATTTTTTGGTGAAATATCCCATTTATTAGCTTTTGATTGATTGATTTGTTGATGTATACTTTGTTAGCTTTGGATTCGGAAAGCGGAGTGTAGTTCACTGATATGCATCAGTATCCGTGTCACTAAAATGTTGGGCATACTAGAAAAATAAAGGTTGTTTTCTCTGATGTGCTCCTTAAAGGAGACATTGAAACAGAGAAGGATGATGCCAAGTAAATGGATTTCAAATGCCTCAGGTAAAATGAACACATCTACCCACGTCTTCTACAGAGGAAAGATCTTTCATCCATTATACTCAACAGTGATGATTCCCTTAATCATATCAGCTGGAAATGCAAATTCACCTCTTTTATGCCGTACATCTAGTGTTTCAAAGAATAACCTAGATTTCCACAAAGAAGCCTTGCTTTTGGACAAGAATAGATGCAGTTATTATGCAGAACCTCACGATTTCTTTTAAATAGTATATTTTAGGTTCTCCAATTTTAGTTGAGATAGAGCACACAAGAATCTATTCTTGCTTTCGAGAATGTCTGATATGATAAAATGTGGTTAATGTTTTTGATTTTATCCAGGACGGTGGTCTCTTGATCAACAACCCTACTGCTCTGGCCATCCATGAGAGCAAGTGTTTGTGGCCCAACACCCCTGTGCAGTGTGTGGTGTCTCTGGGAACAGGCCGATACGAAACCATCGCCAAGACCAGCTCAAGCACTTACACCAGCCTAAAGACCAAACTCACCAACGTCATCAGCAGCGCCACAGACACTGAAGGTGAGACGATAGGGTCACATGATCCGGGATACATTTGTCTGCAGTCAGTGCGTTGTTCTGTGCTGTGTGTAGCACCTAGGGCTCTGCATATTCCTCTGAAGGATCCCAAAGTTATAAATTAGCAGCTCTCAGTCCGATTTTAACAGTTTATACAACTATACAACAGTGTAATGAAAACTGTATTATGACTTTATTTAAGACATGTATTATGCCCTTTTACAAAGTCTTAATTTTGTTTTGGGGGTCTACTAGAATAGGTTTTCATGCTCGAATGTTCAAAAAACATCTTATTTTTCCACATATTTGACATTATTGCAGCACCTCTCTTCCCAGTCTGTCTGTAACACTCTGTTCAGTTATTTTCTCTATGAAGCCTCTTCTTTCCGAAAAGCACAATGTGGTCTGATCAGTCGACCATTTTGAGTGTGTTTCATAAATGTCACGTCCCTTACCATAACCGTGAGTTACTAACTCTCATTAACATTAACACATTACTAACGCAACTCAACTCAACCAGCCCTCGCCCGTTTTTTTTCCGTATGCCTTGACTTATTTAAATGAGGGATATTGTGATGAGTATGTTCCCGGAAGAAAACTCAAGACTACAATCAAGCCGTTTCAGGGAGTTCAGAAACAGTGCGCACTGATATAGAGGATAACTCCCTTTGAAGTGGACTTTATGCTTTGTATCTTTGCAGACCTTTTCATGCTCAAACAGCAACATTACACACTAAAGAAAGTTGAAAATGTCAAAAAGCATAATATGTTCTCTTTAAATGATGAAACATTGCAATTGTTACAGTTGTTTGTCACTCACTATATAAACTACTAATGTATTTAAACCTTCTTTTTGTATTGTAGAGGTCCACACAATGCTGGATGCCCTCCTTCCCCCGAACACCTACTTTCGTTTGAACCCTTACATGAGTGAGGATGTCCCGTTGGATGAGAACAGGCAGGACAGGCTGGACTTCTTGCTGGCTGAGGGTCGCATCTACCTGGAGCGTAACGAGAATAAGTTAAGGAAAGTGGCTAGTGTTCTCACTCAAGAAAAGGGCGTCGTTCAAAAGCTAGCAGAATGGGCACAACTTAAAGCTGACATGTACGATGGATTTCCCTTCCGCTCCAAACTCTGAAACTCTAAACCAAACTTGCACAACCACTGACCTTTTCTGTTGTCTCTCTAATGTATAACAATGAAAACTGTACATTGCAATGGAATTAAGTGTTTTATTGCCATATAATTTAAAATCAGGATTCAGGACTGTTGTCTCATATCGAGCACATATGAAGACTGAATAGGTTCATTATAGTTCTGATTTTACGCCTCTGTTGTGGGTCTTGTTTGAAACAAAGAGCCTCGCAGGCATGTTACCAGCAACACTGACTAGCTATTACTTGCATGTGCTGCTTGTTGTTTGTTGGGATGTACTAATGTCAATTTGATCCATTAATTTACAATAGGATAAAACTGTTAAGTGTCTCCTCAAGAAAATCCTTAGTTGTTTATCCTGCACAACAGTGCAGGTAGAGTTGACTGAACTAACAGTACTGTAGTTAGCATGAGGCGAGCTGCTGATGCACAGACCCAAGTGTGTTCAAATAAATTTCAGCTAAACTTTATCATTTTTTTATTCAAAGTGAAATGTTCGTAATTATCAACCTTTATGTCAGACCGCAAGAGGAACCAACAGCACTGTCTGATGTTTTAAAGAGTTTGCACAGAATGTTTTGAAAGCACTCAATGCAATTGTATTATTGCTGAATATGGCTCTTAATCTTACATTGGTTTTTGTGGAAATACTAATGAAGTGATGCTTGATTTAGTGTTTGAATGCCTTGGCTGCTTTCGGGTATACATCTTTATTTGCTTCTTTGTGCACTTGGCAGGAAAACATTTTACATAATTTATTGGTTTTGTTCAGATTGAGTGTATAATATGTAAAATATCATTAATCCTTGAATGTGTTAAGTAAAATTATGACAGTGTTGTAGATTCAATTTTAACAGCTTGATTCTGAAATACAATTTTTCCTAATAACACCTTTAAAACTATTAATCCGTCGTGGTTATGAAGAGAAATAAAGGTTTTTAAACCTCAATTTATTTCAGTTTCAGTTTTTCCTTCTCAGATATGAGATGTTATCTTATTATTTTAGATAACTATTTTTTGTTCCTCTTAATATTGATAAAGAGTGCTGATCATTGGGAATCTAACATTTACTTGAGGTGAAAGCTAGGTAAATATGAACCACAATCATTTTATTCCATTTGTAATTAATCTGGCAGTATTTAATTGATTTTTCCAATTGCAAAATTGATTTATGTTTGTCTGTTGTTCCACACTGTTGGCACATTAGCTGGTATTTTAGCAGCCTGTCAAGCCTGAAGTCAAACATATAGATGTTCTATATATTTCAAATTGTATAGCCCAATGAGAAATATTAACATTTATAGACTGACGAGCCTCTGAAAATTAGCCACCTTTATACAATAAAGGTCAGTGAGGTTGGTTATCTCCTCATAAGACCTCAGTTATGTAGACTAACCTGAAGTGAGGAATGTGTCTTATTCATGGAAATGTTCAATGATGTGTCAAATCCCACAGGTGAGTGTGAGGAGAGACTATATTTGATGGAAATATGCTCAAATCCGCAGTTCAGTGCTACTGGGAGCTGCCGTGTACACGTGAGACAGCGGACTGCACTGAAATTCCTTCTTTATTTAACAGTTTCTAATCTATATTGTTTCAAGTCCAGTTTTGTTACGTTACGCAATCACTGCAGTTTTTGTCGTAATCCATAAGCACAGAGATGCTAGAGCTGAGAAGGTCACTGGTTGTTACTTCCATCGATCAAGGAGCTTTAGAGCAGATAGGACCATGTCTGATTCAACTCTTGCATCACCTCCTCCCAGAATCCCCTTAGCCAGGCAATGGAAGACCAGACTAGAGCATTCTGACACCTCAAGTGTAAACTAGATGTCCCTAAAATTATTCCAGTGATATACTCCAGTGCAATATTATTATTTTCTGTTGATCTAAGAGGTGGAGCTTAACTTAATTAGGTTTAAGGATAAGGTTAGGGTTTGGGTGTTTTCCGATTAGGGCGAGAGAGCTGGATGTCAAGCTTCACTCGTTGGCTATACAGTGATCAGCCTCTCAAAAATTCCCTTGCTGGAAAAAGAACAGACGGTATAAGCAACTACCGGTTGGTTCTGGTACAATTGTTTCTAGATGATATATGTTTTCAAAGCCATCTGCAAACCAATGTAGGAAGTGGGACGTATAAACAAAGCCAGTCTGCATTACCTCAGAGAGACGTGAAATACGATTGTATTGAGAGTGCACTTTAGGTAGCCTATCAGACGTTCTCGTTTAAAATTTTGGTTAGAATTTAGTTTCCATGTCTTATATTTTCAATCCCTCTACATGCTAGTCTATTTTGGTTATTCTTTAGTTCAGTAAACATACTACTTCCATAATTTTTTACACTTATGTCACCATTTGTCATCTGTTGTGTCTTGTAGCGCTTAATTCCTTGTTCCCTGCATTACAAATGTGCCAGGACTCTTGAGAACAATAACGGTCCCGTGTACAGTAAGTAGATAGGCCTACATCTATTCACGTTTTAAGACGTGGCTGCCTGCATGGGTTTCAGACTGTTCGACTAACATGCTCATTTTCACTTGCATTGCCAAACCACTGAGCTATCATAAATCAGATGTCCTGCACTGAGGGGGGAAAAAACATCACAAAGCAACTTTATCCATCTGCACAAAGCACAAGGTTAAATATGGCTTTGACAAAGTAGGCTAATGTAGATAAATGTGTGTGGACTGATAATTGTAGATTTGAGGTTGTTTGTACCTTAATGACATGGAGAAAAGAAAAAAAAACAGTTTAAAACACCCACACGCACATAAATGGTTTGGTGTTTGTGTGTGTAGATTTGAGTTGAATTGGTTGTTTTCCATGATTGTAGGCTACTTTTAATGACATGGGGGAAAAAACGGTGTTAAAACACACACAAACCCCAAACGTATGTTTGTGTGCGTGCGTGTGTGTTTTAACAATGTTTTTTATGGATACATTTGTTTGTTAAGCCTTTACTGTACTACATTTCGATCAATTCAGTCAGTCATTAATAAAAGTAGCAATGCGTTTCTTTCAAAAACAAACAAACTTTTGAATCATTCTTTTTACGTTAAGAATTTACAGAGCTTGCTCTCCCTGTATCACAGAGTTTAGTAGTAGGCTAGTGGTGTGTGTGTATCTGTGTGTTATCCGCTGATTAGTCTCTCGTGTCGCTGCAGCTGCGCCTGCACTGAGCGTGCGCGTGACGGCGCTGCGCGTTTGACAGCAGCAGGAGCGCTCGAGGAGAAAGAGAAGCTGCGGCGCGCGCCCACTACACACCAAACCTACATCAATCCCATGAAACCGGACGGGTCGAGGATTCATTGCTGAAGTCGGTGAGTTTTACGTTTCATTGTCTTGAATGCAGCGTTATTCTCTCAGAGTTTCTGTCGAGACGCTTTTCGTAAGGAGAATGCGCAGTAGGTGCAGTATTTGAGTCGATGAGGAGCATCCAGTCGTTCTTCTCCCATGGCAACCGATGATGATGCGGATTTTCACGGCAATATGGCAGGGCTCACAAAGAAACGTTTCTTTGAAATACCACGAAACTTGTCCGTTTAATCCGAACGGCGTTTAAAGATTTTATTGTGTGTCGTGTTGTAGGCTATTGACACGATAAACGGCCCATAATGAAAGTCTATGTTTCATTGAAATCTTGCCCGGCCACCAGCAGGTGTTCCCATCATTCTCAGGCTTCACCCTCAATATTTGTTCATAATTGCGCATTTCTAAAATGTAAATATTTGAATTGGATATTTATTCCTTTTCATTTACGAACTAGATGGACCTGCTGACTGTCATTTCATGAAGACAAAAAAAAAAAAAACGTTTACAGCCATAGGAAACTGCACAAAAGACAACGGGAACAAGGCTCTTCCTTTCGTTATTGCATCTTCCTTTCATGTCTTTGTTTCTTAAAAAAAAGAAAAAAAGAAATCCAGACTTTTAAAACGTTTATGTAGACACTTTCAATTAATAGGGTGCAAATGGGCCTAAACCCTATAAAAATGTAGGCCTACATCGTTTTTATTTTTATTTTACACAATTATTTTTATTTTAGCAAATTGTAAAAGGCTATACTTAACCGAAATGTTTTCAAACGAAATATTATTTAAGCTGTTTATTTATATTCATGGGTTTTCTAACTTTTGCAACCCTGTTACCAAAATCTGGGACCTGGGACTATTTTATATTAAATAAATTAATCTAAAATGAAATAAATCTAAATGTAATAGGAAAACATTAATAAAAAATAAATAAATAAACTATGGCTGCAACATTTAGCTAAAATTAAACTATTATCCACCTAGTTTGGTACCAAATGTTGGTCGCTGTTTCCCATAAATTAAATCAAAATTATTGTCTGATCATTATGCTGTAAAAATACTGAATATTTAATATATTTTAATATATTTAAGCATGAAGAAAGATTAAAATATTGAAAACCTACAAATGGACAATGCAAAAAGGCTACACTTGTTCATTTCTGTCAAGTGAGGAAACACAGGCATTGGTCGGTGTTTTTATTGGGCCTCAGGTGAAAATTAATGCAGCATTATGCTAAACGTGCCATAATGTAGTGTGTTGTGTTTATGAGGTTACAGGCTGTTGCATGTCAAAAGTGATTTAATTAGGATTGGTGATAAGATTTAGAGTTATTTTTAAATTACTCTTTATGACATTGACTATATTTGACGTTCACACTTCGAAAACCTCTTCATTGTGTGTGCTATAAGTCACTGAAGTGCTATTTCTTTTTGACGTTCAGCTTCATAGGTGACCTGCAGGCAGTCTAACATCGATAAACTGAATGATGATTAATGAATGAGAAAATATGGGACATTTGCTTTCATGTCCCTGGCAATGGGATATTCATGTGCATAACAGCTGTTACTTTGTGTGCTGCAAAGCCACAAGTCTCTTAGTGAGATGGGAATTAGTTTCCCATTTAGCTTTTCATAGCAATTTTTAATTAGCATTTGTATAGGGCTGTAACGACAGAAATGAGTCTGTGCGAGAACGAATGCCTGGGTAATGCAGTTGAAAGAGATATCAGAGCTGAAGACAGGAGCAGGAAGCCATTTGTGGAGCAGGACAGGTTCTTTATGTTTAAGGGTGTAAATATTTTTATTTTATTTTTTATTATTTTTAAATTGAATTTGATTTATGATTCTATACTAGCTCTGAAATTGTTAATTTGGCATGACTTGATTGTTTTGGTGCAATTTATTATTATTTACATTCTTTGTCATTGCTCCATGAAATGCTCTGGAAGTAGATAGGATATCTGAATTTGGTGGATTTTTACAGATAGTTTAAGAATGTGTTTTGAATAAAAAAATGAACTTTCATATTCTAATGCCCATTAATTTGTCCGGTCGATGCATGTTTAGATCTAAATCATGCTCAGTCCATGAAATTATATTCTGCAGAGAGTCCAGGTGGAACCACATCAAACATTTTTTTTTTGGATGGGAATAAATAGCAGTGCTAATGAAGCACAACAGACACCAGGTATGTGCCACCAAGCCAGCTGTGCTTCCTCATGGACCTTTACCTTCTCATGCACTCTCATCTTTGCCTTACCATCTGGAATGAAATGACTGGATAATAATGCAAAGAGAGGATTACAGGGAGGGAAATAAATAGCTTTTGCTGTGGTTTTGGAGTGTTTGTTTGTGACTCAGTAAGTTCAGACTGGATATTTACATGCACATTGCACCAGCTGCCATTGGCATGGCAGGCTAGACATTTGCATGCTCATAATTGCTCTGCAAATATGCCACATGTACCTTGTGTCCTGATTTTAATGCATCGTAGATTCTGAGCCTGATTTAAACGCTGTGAACTTGTGTAATTCTATCTTGCATACTAAGTGTGGTAGATTAGTGAACAATCGTCTTTGTGACATGGGATTGTCAGCAGAAATATAACAGGTGTTTTGCTATAGGTTTCAGTTGCTTCTATTTCCTTTCAAATCAGTCTAGCATTGGGATTACAGATTTATTTAGAATGGCCACAACATCTCTGTTCACATGCCTGTCTATATTTGTTATCTTTAAAAAAAACATAAACTGACTTTGAACTATTACTTTCTTGTGTTTGATAAACGATTAGTGGAGATTAAGGTCAAACATGTCAGAAGATGGACAGCATGTTCGTCATCATGTGATTGTGCCTCTCTCTTTCAGCTGGTGATTTGTGTTTATAAGATGTGGTTACATTAGCGAAATTCTGGTGAAATTTTGCGGTTTAATAGTGTAGCAATGTATAAAGCACAGCTCAAAGAGGTCAAGCTTTCTGTTGGACCAAGCGGCAAATTTATGAGAAGAACTTGAATCTGTTGCGCAAAGAGTTGGAAAATCTTTTACCTTCCCGTGTAGGATTTACAGGTGTTGGATATACTTTGAAACAATTTTCATAAATAAAATTCGTAAATAATTACAAATAAATGACAAGTAGGCCTAACATATTTAATTATACATGACATTTTTAAGCAAAGACTGAAATAGTATTTTCTTGTAAAATGAACTATAATTTTTGTTTTATTTAGGCTACTACTTCGGAAAAACACTGTTAACAGTGTATTTGATTGAAAAATTAAGAAGAAAATGAGTAGGCTAGATACACAACTTATTGATGGGACCCCATCAGAGCATGAATAATATTTCCTAAATATGTTCTCTATAAGGAATAATTATTGAATTCTGATGGGTTGTGACTGATTTTGCTCCTTCAGAATCGTTGGTCTAACTAAATAAATGCTGTGATCAGCAATATTACATGACAGACTGCGTAGTGACACGTTTCTCTTAGTAGAAGTGATTTATTCCATGTGCTGTATGATGAATGTGTGCCATTTTAGTCAATGCAGAAGCTGAATGCTTCTGATTGAATTACATTATAAAGCAAAAGCATTTTAATTTGGATGGTGAAAACCACAAGTAATATGTAGCATGCGTTTGCCTCATATATATGGAGTACTTCTATGTTGTGCTGATTAAAATATAAGCTCTTTCAGCTCCATCTGTCTGAATACGTCTCTTATGAAGTATGAGCTGAGATAAATGCACTGCAAAAAATGCATTGGATAAATGTTTAAATTTGACCTATATTTATGTAATGTGAGACTATACTATTTTTGATAACACTTTATTTTACAGTGTCCTTGTTACACGTTACATGTAGTTTAATTACTACACTGAAAAAATATTTTCATTCATCCAATTAAAAAATTTTAGGGTAATGGTTCACATCTATATTTTATTACTTGATCCAATGAAAAATAAATAACTTACCCTAACCAATATTTTCTATGTCTATGAAAACTATTTTATATAACTTGGTACAAAGTAAATTTTTCATGTTGAAGAAAGTCAATTAATTTAAATTCCTTTTTTTGATCTAAACAAAAATATATAGATTTAATCAAAACAAAACTTCTCATTTAAGAAATATGTATTAGAAATTATTTATTTTCTCCAATCAAACATATATAGATTTTAATTAAACAATTATGTATCATTTTTAAAAATAAAGGTTAACAGAAATTATTAATTTTAAACAAACAAAAAGATATGGATTTAATAAAACACGTTTCCCATCAAGGAACATTGCTTAATATTTGATCTGATCCAAAATCTAATAAATAAAAAAAGACAAATTATTACATTGCATAAAGATTTATTAACTTATTTCCACACATTCACAATTTCAGTGCTCAAGTGTCATATTTTAGCTTCAAGGGCTGGCAAACATTGACCTTAGAAAACAACAGCCTTATCAGCTTTAACCGAGAACAATGCAGTGAATTAGGGAAATGCAAGAATTTCTCAGTTTCACCACTACCAGAAATGCAGCTGTGATAAGTATTTCACTATCTCTGCTACAAATGATATCCAACTGTAAAAAAAAACAACACATCGTGTCAGACATTGGAATGGAAGTACAGAGTTGTTGCTATACACCGCTATAATACTGAATTTCTGGATATATTCAAATGTCAGTTTCAATGTCTTGGGATATTCCAGATTGAAGGCATAAAGAAGGCTCAGGGGAATGGCAACAGCATTTGCGACAGGGCAAGCCGCTCAGAACCTCTTGTCCCTCTAGATTAGAATGATGCCAATGTTTGTAGGTACACCTTTTGCATCTCTGATGACAAAGATTGACATGGCTTCTTGCTGAAGAAATTGTTCAGCCTCTTTCTTTTCTGATACCTGGAAAAAATTTAGGAAGAAAAAAAAAGAGAAAGAAAGAATAAGGAATCGATACAGGTTGGGTTTCCCCCCAGAATAAAGGTTAACAACAGAGCCCAAACTATTAGAAGACATTCAGATGCTATTTTTTATTTGGATAACAAAAAAATAACTCAAACCAAATTGAATGCAAACACAAATGCACAAAATTGTATAATTAGCATCTACTTCTAACTAATTATAAAATTAGGTATGTTTTTACTCCAATTCATTTTTGAAATATAAATATAACAAACTTACCAGCGCAAGGGACTCTGGTTTTAGTGGAAAGGTATTGTATCTCTATTTGAACTTTGCTTACAGACGGTTTTCAGACATATAACTTATTTGAACATAGTTTGATGGCTAATTTTGAAGTTGACCGCCTTAGCTAGAATTTTCGCATCGCTAAATTAATCTAGTCTTACCAGGAAATCCTTGATGAGGTCCTTCATTGCTTCTCCCATGTAGAAAATAAGACATTTTAGTGCAATCTCCCTCTTTACAGCAATGTCAGTATCCTGCATCAAGTAAATATAGTAAAAATATAAAATGAAACTGGTTAAGTCGATCCATGCATTTACTGTGAGTCTGTCAAAGTTTGCTCTAAGTGATGTTGCTGACGGCTTATTCTTATTCTAATTTACTATGGGTAAATTGTCCGCCATTAGACGTGTCTCCAAGCGCCATTACAAGGCCATAGGGCCATAACGTTACTTTTTTTAAAATCTCAGCTTAACCTAGTGTTTTGACACTTAAGTACAAGTCATCTACATTAACAGACAAAGTTAAAATATTAAGCATTTATTTTCATTATCAACTGAATTCGGAAGTATGTTACTAACCTTGAAAAACGTATTAATGAATGACTGTTGCGTCATGGCTTTAACGTTACTGCCCCCCTGTGTCCTCTGGCTAGTACTATTTTTTTTGAAAACCAACCGACATCGCCCGAATTTAAAATATAAAAAAAGTTTGCCAATGGAGCAATATTAGACATAAATAAATGTATTTCGTCAGTCATAACTGCGTTTGCCATACATTAAGCCAGTCCCTTAACATGTAGCTTATTCACTTAACGTTAAGTTAGTTGATCAGGTTACGTTAACGGTTTTAACATTATTTTTATGGCTGACTCGAGATAACGTTCGGTTCAATGCTTATGCCTGGTTCAGATTACACGATTTTAGCCCGATTTTGGCACGATCCGTTTGACGTAGGGTGTCGTGGGGATTCGTAAACGACAACGGGCGTCTGGACGCAAGATTCGATCGTATCATCTCGTATAGTGTGTCATAGTGGGCGACAACCTACGTCGCGTCTGCGATGCTTTACGACATCACGACAAAAAGACTAGTATGTTAATTTTTTTAACGGTCGTCAACGACGGGTTCCGTCACATGTATGAGGTTGACCAATAGGAGCACAGAAGCTTTTCCGTACACAGCTTTCAAAAATGGCGAAACGAAAGAGAGACGATGGTGCTACTAGGTGGAGTAATGACATGGAGGAAAGGTTCGTGGAGCTGTGACAACAGTACTCCTGCCTATATGATGTGTCATCGAGGGAGTGCGCGTGTGATTATGTATGTTTGTGTATGAGTGAGTGAGTGCGTGCGTGTGTGTGTGTGAGTGAGTGAGTGAGTGTGTGCCTGATTGAGTCTCTGTGTGTGTGTGTGTGTGTGTGTGTGTGTGTGTGTGTGTGTGTGTGTGTGTGTGTGTGTGTGTGTAATCTGTTATCGTTGTGGCAAGCTAGCGACATTATTACTTGTACTACTGGCTAAAAGTAAAAATAAGAAAACAATATTTTACCTCAAGTTCTCTTTGGAGGATTGACAGCCCATACTGTCCTCTTCGAGCAATCCAAGAACGTTTCCATTGTCGGGTTTTCTTTTTTTTTTTAACGTTTTTCTGAACACAGGACAGCCGCACCGCTTCATCCATTGCTTGTTTCGCCTTCTCGATGACATCACGCGCGTCATTAAAGACGGCACGTGATGACTGGTCAGGAAGCAACGTGTAGTCTGACATGTTTCTTGTCCACGACACGACAAGATTTTAGGAGTCAAAATCGCGTAGTCTGACACAGTGACTATCGTAACAGACAAAAAAATCGTGTAATCTGAACCAGGCGACGCTCACGTTAATTAAAGTTACCAAAAGGCACGGATTTTCTTTTAACCTATGTTCCCTTTTGAAATCGGTCAGGCATTAATTAACGTCGACATATTGTGTAAACTCAGCTAGCTAACACCAAGTTAACATTTTCAAACGAAGTTACATAGGCCTATTATCTAACGTTACCAGATAACGTCAGTGCGCCATGTCTGGCATAAAATTAACAGGCTACTAAATACAACAGCACATTTAAATGGTTGTTTGTTTCACTTACCAGAGTTTTTCTGCGATGTAACTTGATTCTCAGAGTCTGGTCTGGTGCAGAAATGTGATCCACGGAGCGACCGCCGAATTGAAGAGCGGTTTGGTGACTGTCACTGCTTGGTCGAGATTTGTGTTTAATGCGCATGCGCTGGCCAGTGTGTAACCTTGAAATTGTACATTCGTCGAAACAAATTTTTCTTATTTAAGATCTTAATGAAAAATATTTATATTTAACAATGTTTTGAACTAATAAAATATAACTTAAAAAATAAAACAAATAATAGTAAACTGAATTGAAAGAAAAATTATTAATTGAACGAAGTACTGCTTGAAAACCTATATAATTAAACTGTAACAAGGACACCTTAAAATAAAGTGTAACCCTATTTTTTATTTTTATAATCAGATTTATTTATTTTATAATCAATTTTTACATCTTTTCTTCAGTTTTTTTTTTGAGCGGCTGTTTACACAACACTGTTTTCAACTAAAAACTGAAAATGCAAACGTTTGAAAACGGATGTCAAATTGGAAATTTGAAAAACGTGGATTTGTGAAAACGGTGACGTCATGACTCATGCATATTGCGTGTTCAATGTTTAGTGTTTCTTTACAAAGTGACATCGCCAACTACTGGCCTGGCTGAAGAATACAACATTTGTAGTCGTTTTTGCAGACCCGTGGGGACGGGGATTGCTTTGACAATGGTGTCGTCTGTACATGAAAAATGGAATACTTGTCTGTTTTTAGTACATTGTTGTTGTGTAAACATACCCTTAATTCAATTGTCCTCTTTCAATCCATTGACTTTTACACTAACCACAAATACAAGCTCTTGCAGAGGAGGAAATGTGCTCCGTTTGAGGTTTGCTATAGAGTTCAAATCTAGGACTGTTTATAGGAAAGGAATGTTATCTTTTATGTGTAACCATTATGGAAGCTGATATGAAGGACACAGTGAGTTCAGCCTAAGTACATTATGGGGTAAAAAGGCAAATCTGCTTATAAATGCTAGGAATTTATGAATTGCTAAAAAATTGCTAACAGATGAATTGGACAACAATGTCCCTAGCAAGTAACAATTGTCTCACTTATATCATGAGGACTGACGTGCTCTCTGCCCCATAATGCAGTGCTTTCTCAGTCCAGTGATTGGATGAGTCATTATTCTCTGCCTGGCTATGTAGTGAAGCGCTGATAATGTCATCTGCTAATTCAGTGACTGAAAGCAGAAGCTGGTCATTTTTCAGGATGAGGTTGGTTAGCGCCCTGTCCTCTCGTGCACCAAGAGAGTGTCTCTTTACATAACAGAGTTATTGGAAAAAACGAATGAATTGTGGATCATTTCCTGAGATGGTTTTCAGGTCCATTTATGATGAAGTACATTTTATATACTGGTGTTTCAGTGAATGTGCACACGCTCTCACCCCTGCTAAAGAAGAAAATAATCATTTATGATATACCTGATCTCTTATTTTCCCACGGGTCTCAGTGTCTGTGCCTGTCTTTAATTAAATTATGCCTCAGTAAATTTTTCACAACAGTTCAAGATGTAATTCTTTGGTTTTACAGTATAATCATTAGGAGTGGGTTTCTAGAATATACCTAGCTATACAATAGTATGTTGATATCTGGGTCAGCACATGGTACTATTATGATTTTTTTTTATTTTTGTGTGTGTGTGTCTGTGTGTGTGTGTGTGTGTGTGTGTGTGTGTGTGTGTGTGTGTGTGTGTGTGTGTGTGTGTGTGTGTGTGTGTGTGTGTGTGTGTGTGTGTGTGTGTGTGTGTGTGTGTATAAATGAAATCTGTAAATGTAACTATAAAATGTAAATATATTGAAATATATTTTTCCCCCAACCATAGTTGTAATATGTGACCCTGGATCACAAAACCAGTCTTAAGTAGCATGGGTATATTTGTGGGAATAGCCAACAATACATTGTATGGGTCAAAATTATCAATTTTTCTTTTATGCCAAAAATCATTAGGATATTAAGTAAAGATATTATGTTCCATGAAGATATTTTGTAAATTTCCTACCGTAAATGTATAAAACATTTATTTTTCTGAATGAATGCAGCACAATCGCGAACATAAATGGACAACTTTAAAGGCGATTTTCTCAATGTTTAAATTTTTTTGCACCCTCAGATTCCATATTTTCAAATCGTTGTATCTCTGCCAAATATTGTTCTATCCTAACAAACCATACATCAATGGAAAGCTTATTTATTCAGCTTCCATGCCATGCATACAGCTCAATTTAAAAAAAATGACCCATATGACTGCTTTTGTCATCCAGGGTCACATATTATGAACCTCAGTATATGTATTTATATATTTATAAATATTTATGTATTTCACTGAAAGCCACAACTGGAATAAATTACATTTTGAAATACATTAAATTAACCATTGATATAAATTGTAACTAGGCCTATATAATGTAAATATTAAGAAGTTGTTGTTGTCAAATCAACTTCAGTAAGAAGTAGCAAACCTTTTCACTTTTCAGACCCTGGTTCTCTGTGTTTCAGCGTCAACAGATCAGTGTCATCTCAAGAACGTGCGTTTAGTTGCAAAACGTCTAACGTCCGACCAACCTAACCACGGAGAAATGTGAAATATTTAAATTGGCATGGAATCATTGTGCTTTAACCCTGCTGATTTATGGGTATTTGAGAGCTGTGGTCTGTGGTCTGCTTGCTGCTTTGGAGAGATTTGTGTTGATTTTATGACTTGGTGTAAATAACTCGGAGGTCATGGCGCCCACAAGCCCTGTGAAATTTCGCTCCTGTGGGACAGGTTTCTGTTCTTGTCCTCCTGGCCTCCTTCTTGAACCCTGTATCCTCCCTTGTACCAAAAAAACACACTCCAAACACTCCTGTATGCTTTGATGGGGGTTTAATGTTGATCTAATGTGAGTCACAAGCATGTTTTTGCCTTTAAAAGTTTTCCAAAAAGCCTTGGCAGCTGGTTTCTGTCTATAGCATGTCTGTGAATCACAATGGAGCCCTAAAATAATCCAACTTCCTGCTTTGAAGACCTCAAACTCCCCAGCGCACCGAGACTCACTCCAGACAGACTTCTGCAGACTTTAATGATGTTTAGAGCTTCATATCTGAGTCCCTTGTCATCTGTGAAAAGTCATTCACACGAGTTATATCATATGAAGGAGTAGATTATTTTCTGCCAGTTATGTAAGTGCATTGATATTTGGAGTTCTGGAAATATGGATAGATTAAATTTAACATATTAAGCTGTCTTTGGTGTTTTCTTCAGTGGTGCAAGGTTTATGACGTGAACGGGTGAAAGTAGGATTTGTATTTTCTAAAAACATACCTTTAAAAATATATTCTATTGTGTCTCCCAGTTTTGCCCCACTTTTATTGGAGAAAACCAAACCACCAACAATGACTAAGAAAGAACATTCTAGTAGTAGGCATCATGTGTCTGGTATTGTCAGATACTGACTTGTTTTTAGAGGATTCAGTTTTCGAGAGGAATAGATTCTTAATTATTTCTAATCATGTCTACCATTATGCAGATTTGACTGTAAAAATTAAGATATTTGTTTATAACTTGTACAACTTTACTTCCTTAAATCACTCTTAGCAGACTTTATCTTCATGTCTGTCCTCATTCACATTCACACTGAAACTGATACATTGTTCCCCTCTCTCTGTCTCTCTTTTCCTCTTTAACTTTATTTTTAATTAGTTAGGAGTTAATTGAGCCTGACTGATGGGACTGTGAGTGTACATTGTTAAATAATGATAAACAGAAACGCTGCTTTTAAAAACAAAGTTTCTATACTGAAACTATACTGAACGGCTTTTTACTTTGTGTCCCCAAATTAATTGCAGTTTATTGTCTATAAATAACGGCAGTTCCTTGTGTACATTGTGTTTTATGAGCTCCCTGTTACTTCCACTGAATCCAGATTGACAGGGTCTGGCGGTTGTTCAGTCTGACTGAAGAACAGAATGAACGTTTGAATAGAGCGGTGAAAGACTGAGGCTTGAATTGACTGAACCCACCGCTGTGCGGGCGATCAATGCAGTACAGTTATATTGAATAACAGTGTCAATCCTGACATATGATTTATGAGGTATAAATATCGAAAAACACGTGCATGTGGGCCCTCCTACGTACAGTATGACAAAAATGTTCACTTGACTTCAGACTGTAACATTTCTTTGGCTTTTATGTTTTTGGTCTGACAGTATTAGGGCTCAATGTGTTTGTGAGGAACATTTGAAGCATACAAATCTTTATGAATCCTTCTAAAATGTTGTGTTTATTAACTTGAAGGGACATGGTGGTGGAAAAAAAATGAGATGGGAGGAAATGTAACGAGTCAATGCTTTTGAGTTCTCCCACAAATGTTTTGTATTCCCCCAAGAAACTTTGCATTCAAAGTGTTTTGCGTTCCCCAAGAAACTTTGGGTTCGCTTGCAAACCGTTTGAGTTTCTCCGGGGAACACGAATGTTTTTGCAGGAGAACGCAAAAGCATTGAAATATTTTTGTTATTATGTCCAAGACTTTTTATTTTGTACAGATTAACTTGGTACTTGATAGGGTTTGATTTAGAGCATGTAACATTCCGTGGTTGTGTTATAGGCAGTAGATCGGATCGGATCGGATCGGATCAGGATTAGAAAAATGCTCAGATTTGAGCATCACAAATCAATACAGCAAAATGGCAAAGTGCAGGACACTGTTGCTTGGTTTAATAAAAATGTTAATGTCAGCCAACAAACAAATAGCTATTTAATCATTGTTTTAGCCTACTGTTAGTGCAATCTTTTTAAAATGTTCCAAGTATTTAATACAGTAATGTAATATCGGTTATCATTTAAGTCATAACTGCAAATCTTGATCGATATTAAAAAGTTGACTTCAGGTTTGGCTCCATTCTGGTTTAAATTTACACTTTTCATGAACCATTACATTCCCAACAGATCAGAACAAGTCTGGCCTTTCCCCCTCATTAAATATTCTGTTTCATTTAGATACACTTAACATTAAAGTAGTTTGTCTGTAGCTGTTTGTCTGTTCATAAATGTTTATAGCTTATACATAAACAAGCTTATGTTTATTGTTTCATAGCTTGAAAGGGAATTGAAAAGCTGTTTTGAAAGTTTTGTCAAGCTGATGCGTATCATTGTATATTTGTAAATATACCCATGTATATTTTCCATCAATTAATGTTTTTAATTGATGTTATTAAGGTAAAGGGAGAGAGAGTGATAAAAAAAAGGCACAATGAGACCTCTGTCCATGTTGGTGACTCTGCATGATAATAGGGTAGTTCGACAACGCCAGTGGCATAAACATTTAATAATTGATCACAGTTTAGAGTTTAGACTACTCATTTTGTCTGGCAGCTACATAATCTGTTTAATTCATTAGTCAGGTACAGAATATGCTAGAACTGACAACTAGTTCTAGGCAACTCTGAAGTTCCTGAATTGAGTCTTTGGCTTGGTCTTGCTCTCAGTTTGAATAGCACTTCACTTCCTACTTCACATGCCAAGCCTGTAATCTGTTATGCATACGACCTTCAAGGGCTCTAGAGCATCAGAGCAGAAGTCAACAATCTACTGTTTGTTTATTCACTTTTTTTTTAACAAAGTAAGACTAGTTCTTGTCTTTCGTTGGAATACTGTGAAGCATTAGCTTGATGTAATTTCTGTCCCTAGAGAGGGTAAGTGCTAAAGAATTACTTTTGTTTCCATTTGCATTCACTTTTAGGCTTTTGTTACATTTAATTTTCACATTATTTTTATGGAAGTCTGTTTTTGCCTCAGAGTTAAAATAAAATAAAAAAATAATATATATATATATATATATATAGAATTTTGAAAATGTAAGAAATACTTTTTAGTCACAATTGTTGATAGTATTATGAGAAATTAAGTAGAATTTGTGAGAAATTATGTACACAGTTATGAGAAATAAAGTCACAATTGACATAATGTTGCAGTTGCGGTAAATAAAGTCACAAAACAAACTTTCCTTGTTTCCCTAAATATGGAGACATGAAAAGTTTTATTTAGTGTTTTTTTTCTTTATCATACACCGACGTGTTGTTTTCAGAATGCATTTCAAGTTTTTCCTTTAACTATTTAAAAAGATTAAGATAATCAAATAGAAGGAAAATTGTATCTTTATCTGGCTTATGCATCTGTGTGTCCATGAAATCAATGTGAAGGCATGTCAGAGCAGCTCCACAATGCGCTGCACTGCACTTGATTTATAACACTGTCCACATGACAAACGTGAATTTAAATGCAGTTCACTCATGGTTTAATAAAACCACTTTGTATAATAGGAATCAAGAATAATGTTGCATGTGCGCTCTGTTGTGTCTTTGCTGCCAGAGGCATTAGATTCACAGACGTGTACATGGAAATGACATTTCTGCCTGCTCAAGCCTGACTGGATACAAATACGGCCAAATAGGGCTCTAATATGCTGCTCTGTTGTGGACAATCGCTTTTGTCATTTGGTCAGGTAGAGGCCAGATATAGCTGACTGTTTCAAATTGTTTTTTTTTATATGCAAACCTGTGTGGAGGTGTTTATTTTAATAGCGCTTATGCTGTGACCTTAATGTCTGCTTAGCACATAGTGTAACTCATTTTTCTAGGAAACATTGTCATTTTATCTATTCAATTATCTGGCAGGTAGCAGTGTGAAAGTGTGATCCTGCAATAATGGGGTCAATAATGGAATCATATTATTCAGGACCTCCACACTCTAACAGTGTGGAATCAAGGTATGTTCATTAAATCTCTTCACTGCAGGACTGAGCTAAAACATTACAAATGCAATTACATTTTCAGAATTAGGGGACTTAGAGTTATTTCATGATGGATAGGAATGTATAAGATCTGTTTTGCGCCTCGTCAGTTTGATATCAGGTGGGAATATGGTGAATTGGATTTCCGAAACTACAACTGTATGTGTTTTCATTTGGAAAGTGTAGGCATATTTAGTTTTTTTTTCTTCTGAAATAGGCTACATCGTTGGGATGTTTCTTGTTGAATGTTAAAATGGCATTAAGATGAGATTTTCGCAATGTTTTTTTATGTATTTGAATGTATGTAAATCTATACAGGTCCTTCTCAAAAAATTAGCATATTGTGATAAAGTTCATTATTTTCCATAATGTAATGATAAAAATTAAACTTTCATATATTTTAGATTCATTGCACACCAACTGAAATATTTCAGGTCTTTTATTGTTTTAATACTGATGATTTTGGCATACAGCTCATGAAAACCCAAAATTCCTGTCTCAAAAAATTAGCATATCATGAAAAGGGTCTCTAAACAAGCTATTAACCTAATCATCTGAATCAACTAATTAACTCTAAACACCTGCAAAAGATTCCTGAGGCTTTTAAAAACTCCCAGCCTGTTTCATTACTCAAAACCGCAATCATGGGTAAGACTGCCGACCTGACTGCTGTCCAGAAGGCCATCATTGACACCCTCAAGCAAGAGGGTAAGACACATAAAGAAATTTCTGAACAAATAGGCTGTTCCCAGAGTGCTGTATCAAGGCACCTCAGTGGGAAGTCTGTGGGAAGGAAAAAGTGTGGCAAAAAACGCTGCACAACAAGAAGAGGTGACCGGACCCTGAGGAAGATTGTGGAGAAGGACCGATTCCAGACCTTGGGGGACCTGCGGAAGCAGTGGACTGAGTCTGGAGTAGAAACATCCAGAGCCACCGTGCACAGGCGTGTGCAGGAAATGGGCTACAGGTGCCGCATTCCCCAGGTCAAGCCACTTTTGAACCAGAAACAGCGGCAGAAGCGCCTGACCTAGGCTACAGAGAAGCAGCACTGGACTGTTGCTCAGTTTTGCATGTCATTCGGAAATCAAGGTGCAAGAGTCTGGAGGAAGACTGGGGAGAAGGAAATGCCAAAATGCCTGAAGTCCAGTGTCAAGTACCCACAGTCAGTGATGGTCTGGGGTGCCATGTCAGCTGCTGGTGTTGGTCCACTGTGTTTTATCAAGGGCAGGGTCAATGCAGCTAGCCTACAGGAGATTTTGGAGCACTTCATGCTTCCATCTGCTGAAAAGCTTTATGGAGATGAAGATTTCATTTTTCAGCACGACCTGGCACCTGCTCACAGTGCCAAAACCACTGGTAAAGGGTTTACTGACCATGGTATTACTGTGCTCAATTGGCCTGCCAACTCTCCTGACCTGAACCCCATAGAGAATCTGTGGGATAGTGTGAAGAGAAAGTTGAGAGACGCAAGACCCAACACTCTGGATGAGCTTAAGGCCGCTATCGAAGCATCCTGGGCCTCCATAACACCTCAGCAGTGCCACAGGCTGATTGCCTCCATGCCACGCCGCATTGAAGCAGTCATTTCTGCAAAAGGATTCCCGACCAAGTATTGACTATTGAGTGCATAACTGAACTTAATTATTTGAAGGTTGACTTTTTTTTTGTATTAAAAACACTTCTTTTATTGGTCGGATGAAATATGCTAATTTTTTGAGACAGGAATTTTGGGTTTTCATGAGCTGTATGCCAAAATCATCAGTATTAAAACAATAAAAGACCTGAAATATTTCAGTTGGTGTGCAATGAATCTAAAATATATGAAAGTTTAATTTTTATCATTACATTGTGGAAAATAATGAACTTTATCACAATATGCAAATTTTTTGCGAAGGACCTGTATATGTAAACAGTAGTAAAACATAATTTATTTATATTATATTATATTATATTATTTTATTGTATTATGTTATCACATACTGAAAGTGACATATAACCGTAATGATTCCTGTCTGTGTTTCCCTTGTCTTGTGTGAACTTTAGTTATTTCTTGTTCTGTGTCATGTTTTGTAGTCCTTGTAGTTTTTCTAGTTTATTAGTATTCCCAGTAGTTTCTGATTAACCACGCCCTCTTGTTATCTTGTTTAACTTGTTAGTCTCTGTATTTAAACCCTGTGTCTTGTTACAGTGTTTGTGGGTTCATGATGTTGTTAGATGTTGGTTTTGTCGTTCTCTATGGCTGAGTTTTTGAGTCTGTCTAGTCTTTTGTTAATTTAATAAAAGTACTACTGCTGCATTTGAATCCTGCTTCCTTCTACTATATGTTCCAACCTGCCACGTGACAGATGAACCCACCACTAACGTGGATCCAGCAGCAATGACCTCCAGGAATCCAGTAGCACGGATTATGTGTCTCCGTCAGGGAGACTGGCCCATTGAGGAGTATGGACAGGATTTTATCGATCTGGCAAATGTTACTCCTATTGACCCTCCGTGCCTCATTATATTTTTTAGAGGGGGACTATCAGAGCCACTTGGGTCAACCATGCCACTGCACCCTCCTCACTGCACTTTAGGATTTTATATTGGCTTGGCCCTGCAACTGAGTGACGTCACGTCACGTCTGCCGATCCAGAGACTGTTCACGTCACGTCTGCCGATCCACAGACTTTTCACGTCACGTCTGCCGATCCAGAGACTGTTCACGTCACGTCTGCCGATCCACAGACTTTTCACGTCACGGCTGCCGATCCAGAGACTGTTCACGTCACGTCTGCCGATCCAGAGACTGTTCACGTCACGTCTGCCGATCCAGAGACTGTTCACGTCACTTCTGCCGATCCAGAGACTGTTCACGTCACTTCTGCCGACCCAGAGACTGTTCACGTCACTTCTGCCGACCCAGAGACTGTTCACGTCACTTCTGCCGATCAAGAGACTGTTCACGTCACTTCTGCCGATCCAGAGACTGTTCACGTCACTTCTGCCGATCCAGAGACTGTTCACGTCACGTCTGCCGATCCAGAGACTGTTCACGTCACGTCTGCCGATCCAGAGACTGTTCACGTCACGTCTGCCGATCCAGAGACTGTTCACGTCACTTCTGCCGATCCAGAGACTGTTCACGTCACTTCTGCCGATCCAGAGACTGTTCACGTCACTTCTGCCGATCCAGAGACTGTTCACGTCACTTCTGCCGATCCAGAGACTGTTCACGTCACTTCTGCCGATCAAGAGACTGTTCACGTCACTTCTGCCGATCCAGAGACTGTTCACGTCACTTCTGCCGATCCAGAGACTGTTCACGTCACGTCTGCCGATCCAGAAACCGTTCACGTCACGTCTGCCGATCCAGAGCATGTTCACGTCACGTCTGCCGATCCAGAGACTGTTCACGTCACTTCTGCCGATCCAGAGACTGTTCACGTCAATTCTACTGATCCAGAGACTGTTCACGTTACTTCCGCCAAGCCAGTGTCTTCGGACAAGATGGCCGTCGCCCAGCCAGTGTCTCCGGACAATATGGCTCCCGCTGAGCCGGAGTCTGTTCCTAAGCCGGTTTCTGTTCCTGAGCCAGTGTCTGTTCCTGCCCATGATCCCATGGATGCCCCCAAGGAACATTTTTTTTGGGGGGGGGCAATAAGGCCCTGCCGTGGTCGGCCGAAGGTTTCGTCTCCTCCCAGGCCTCCTGAACCGTCTGCTCCAACCTGGCCGCCTGAAGGGTCGTCTCCGCCCTGGCCGCCTGAAGGGTCGTCTACGCCCTGGCCGTCTGAAGGGTCTTCACCGCCATGGCCGCCCGACCGGTCTTCACCGCCGTGGCCGCCCGACCGTTCTTCACCGCCGTGGCCGCCCGAAGGGTCTTCTCCGCCGTGGCCGCCCGAAGGGTCTTCTCCGCCGTGGCCGCCCAAAGGGTCTTCTCCGCCATGGGCGCCAGAGGGAAAGTCTCCACCCTGGTCGCCCCCGATAGACTGACGTCTCCGCCCTGGTCGCCCGATGGGTCGCCTGCTCCGCCCTGGTCGCCTGCACTGCCTGCTCCATCCTGGTCGCCTGCACAGCCTGCTCCGCCCTGGTCGCCTGCACAGCCTGCTCCATCCTGGTCGCCTGCACAGCCTGCTCCGCCCTGGTCGCCTGCACAGCCTGCTCCATCCTGGTCGCCTGCACAGCCTGCTCCGCCCTGGTTGCCTGCACAGCCTGCTCCGCCCTGGTCGCCTGCAAAGCCTGCTCCGTCCTGGTAGCCTGCTCCGCCATGGCCTCTCGTCCTGTCGCAGTCTCCAGGCAGTCTGGCCCTCCATCCCACCCCGGGATCCGCCTCCGACCCACCACCCTCCTGGACTATTGTTTTCTGAGGAGTGTCTGGAATCCACTCCTTAAGTGGGGGGCTATGTAATGATTCCTGTCTGTGTTTCCCTTGTCTTGTGGGAACTTAAGTTATTTCCTGTTCTGTCATGTTTTGTAGTCCTTGTAGTTTTTCTAGTTTATTAGTATCCCCATGTGTTTCTGATTAACCACGCCCTCTTGTTATCTTGTTTAGCTTGTTAGTCTCTGTATTTAAACCCTGTGTCTTGTTACAGTGTTTGTGGGTTCATGATGTTGTTAGATGTTGGTTGTGTCGTTCTCTATGTCTGAGTGTTTAAGTCTGTCTAGTCTTTAGTTTATTTAATAAAAGTACTACTGCTGTATTTGGATCCTGCTTCCTTCTACTGTATGTTCCAACCTGCCACGTGACAGAAATATTTAACTTTAGGGGTTATTTTAATTTTATGATTTTTTTTGTGTTATTCTATTAATGTATCATTTTATGTATAATGTTTAAATAAAAGCTTTAGTAGTTATTTTTAATTATTTATATTATTTTATTATATTGTGTTTTATATTCTGAAAATGACAGTGTTCAAATATAAACTTTGGTGGTGATTTATTTATTTTATTTATAAGTGACCAGAATGTCACTTTGGATGCTCAGTGAATAGGGATATTTACATTTACATTTATTCATTTAGCTGACGCTTTTATCCAAAGCGACTTACAATTGCTATATTTCAGAGGTCGCATGCCTCTGGAGCAATTAGGGGTTAAGTGTCTTGCTCAGGGACACATTGGTGTCACACAGTGGATTCGAACCCGGGTCTCTCACACCAAAGGCATGTGTCTTATCCACTGCGCCATCACCACGCCCACAGGGCTAGAGTGTCCGGTGTGATTCACAAGCCTCAGGGAGTTACTATGAGGAGATTTCTCAATCAGCTGAGTTACTGGCTTAAGGGGAAATCTGTTCCCTCTAGTGTGCCTAATAATAGCCATCAAACGAGCCGTTCCTGACCCTCTCCTCTCTCATCCATCAGATGTATAGCTCCTCACAGAGTAAAATACAGCCCCATAGTTCCCCATCCCTCCCGCTCTCTTTTTTCATTACCACCAGCATGTCGTGTTTTCTTTTAAAGAGTACGTACTAAGAATACGTTTCTCATTAGCTTTCTCTCGGCCGACTCTCCCTCTGTGTCTGCTTCTTTGCTTTGGTTTGTTCTTTCCGTGCTCGCTCATTGTATGTTGCACAAGATTAATTTCTCTCCGGAGTGCCGGCTTAATGTCTGGTGGGTCGGGGTCGCTGTGGTTGCCCCGCCGTCGCTGGGCCCTCGTTGCTGCGGTGGGTTTCCATGGAGATGATGTTGTGTGATCGTCGTGGCTTGTAAGGGAGCTTGAAAAAGAGACTGAGTTATGTTCTGAGATCAGAGCTGATTCCTGCCATCATTGTTCATTGCATGTTTTATAAAGGGTTATCTAGATTACAGAACAAATAAAGATCAGCGTGGTAATGAGCACTTTGTGTGGAAAATATTGCTAATGCATGCTGACCTTATCAGAGAGGGCTGAATGCCGTTTTATTGACTGTTTCACTGAGAACTATGGCCTTTATATAAACAGGCAGATCAATAAAATGGAAGGCACATAAGTCATCAGCGGGTAAAATGAATTGAGAGAGCTTTCATACACCATTCACCCGAATAAGCGGTTAAAACAGAAGACATCTGGCTTGAAAAAGTGCTAAAATAATTTTAATGTTGTGGCCGAAAATGTATAAATAGCCATTGCGAAATCTCTATACTATTTTCTGTAAATAAATATAAAAATAAATTAAATAGAAATAAAAAATAATTAATATAATTATTTTGTGTGTGTATATATATATATATATATATATATATATATATATATATATATATATATATATATATAGCCTATCTTTATAGCCTATAAAAAGTTGCACCACTGCTTTTGTTGCATATACAGGTAGATGATTCCAATAGATTTTACGACTGTGAGTGGAACCCTACTGCCGTCCCATCTCTCTCTTGGCATGTGGCCTTTGCTCAAACCACATCATTAACATAAAAATCAAATAAAACTGTCTTATTGCACTGTGTGGATCCCCCCTCTCCAGGGGGCATCATGCCAACAGTTCTAGTTCACTTCCTCCATCTCTCTTTTGTTTCTCTTTCTCCCTCATAATACCAATGCAATGCTTTCTATTTCAGATAAACTTTCTGTTCATCAAAAAATCATGATTTTTTTTGTTCTGTTTTAAACATTGATAATAATAATAATAATAGTAATAATAATAATAATAAATGTTTCCTGAGCAGCAAATCAGTATAGAATGATTTCTGAAGGATCATGTGACACTGAAGACTGTGGTGCTGAAAATTCAGCTTTGCCATCACAAAAATATATATATATATTTTTTTTACTGTATTTTGGTATTACAAAGTGGTAATATATTCTCTCTCTCTCTCTCTCTCTCTCTCTCTCTCTCTCTCTCTCTCTCTCTCTCTCTCTCTCTCTCTCTCATTCATATATATATATATATATATATATATAAAAAAAAATTCATCCAAAATACAGTAAAAACAGTAATATGTTAGTATTATATAAATATATATTTTAATTTTATGTAAAATATAAAATGTATTATAAAAATAGACAATGCAAATATATGGCCCTACACAAGATCAAGTGGATTATGAACTTAAAAAGCTAAAAAAGAAAATCGGATCTTTTGTTTCTTTTCTAGTCCTGTTGGGAGTCTGGTGGGAATTGTGTCCGTGTATTGTCCGCTAGTGTGGATAACTGTGTCCTCAGAGCTGAAGTGGAAATGACAGAGTTCAGTGGCGACTTGTCTCTGTGCTGAAAGCCCAGCTGGTGTGTGCTAAATCTGCTGTGTGAAAAGGCCTCTCCATGCCCTTTTGTGCAGCTCTCTAGCTCTCGGTCTATTCGGCGTGTGTGTGTGTGTGTGTGTGTGTGGGACCCCAGTCTGACTGATGTTAACACTCAGACTGGGTAAATTAAAGCTGAGAGCTGGGGAAAGTAATCAGAGCTTTTCTCTTTGTTCATATTTATTGTAGACTGTATCTACATCCTCACTCATATAGGCTACTCTAAAAGCCACAGTATGCCAACATGGACCCTTCATTGTTGGATAAGATAGCTTACTTTTAGGTTACTGCGATATAACTGTTAATGGTAGAAAAAATACACAACAACACAGAGAGGTACTAGTACTATCTGGTATTTGTCACTTCAGTTTACATTTTTTAAATCTTTTCAGGGCCATTGATTTTAAAAAATACATTAATTCAGTTTAAAATAAAAACTTTTTTCTATATTGTATGCAGTTATCAAATTAAATTAACTTTATTTAATTGCCTACACAGACACGGACACACTTGTGACTGCATATCAGTTGATTTGAGTTGCTACGTTGCTTGGCAACCACTATCAGCCTACAGTTAGTCTAATGAACTATATTCCTTGCTGGCAGAATTGTTTATTATGATTAGCCTATTATTGTAATGGTTTATTATAAGTATTTTTTTAAATCTTATACTGTGGTTGCTTTTCGTCATCACTGCGTTTTATTCTTATTGATGATAAGATGTTATCTGTAGGCATTGAGAAGTATGGGTTGCGAATGTGAATCATGTTGACTTAATGTAAACCGCTGCTCTGAACCTTTAAAATGACCATTATATGTCATTATGTCAACATTGAAGACCGTTTCATGTGCTCAGAGGGCTGTAAAATCATGTCTAGCTATATTAGGATGAATGTCTTGGTTGCCATTGAGCTCTGGATTTGTAATTTGGCTTTTATGGTAGATAATAAAGTCTAAATGTGTTTATCTTATCCCAGTATTGAGATTGGTTTCCTGTTAGTTCAGAAAAGCTGATCTGAAATCAGTGCTGAATCTTTCCCCACAGGCTCCTAAGTCAGTGATCGAGACTTTTGTTGGTTAAGTGTTGAAGCTCTGCACAGCTTTTGTATTTGACAGTCATTTCTCACCATTAGGGGTTAATTGGGATCTTCAGAACATCTGCGATTCTGTTCCTTTTAAAGGAAACATTCAAGCAAACACTTGAAAGAACAAACAGACCTGCCAAATGAGCCTGACATGTTTTGAGACCTCTTTGAATGTACATATATCACTTTTCCTGCACTATATATCTTTTTCTCCATATCTTTCTGTCTCTGCTTCTCTTTTTTCACCCTCTCCATCCTTCAGTCCCTACGGATGCTTTCGGTTTGCTCCAGGAAATGATTTAACCCCCTTTGTACGGTGACAAAGGGGTGTGTTAATCTCACCGAGTTATGAGGCAAGCACATGGGGGTGGATGCCAGGGAGAGTCGAGCAGTCGTGTGTGTGTGTGTGTGTGTGAGGCAGATGTCAGAGCGTTCACCGGCCACACACATGCTACACGAGCCACAGAGAATGGTTAGAGAGATAGGCACTTGATACACACCGTAATCAGGAAAGGACTGCTGTGGACTCGCTACAGTATCAAGGTCTGGCTGTTAAAAAATTGTTTTGTGTTGTTGTTTTTTACCCAGAATAACACTTTTTTAGTTTGTTGTTTGGTTTGTTCTCAGTGATTTGATTGTGTGTTTTTATAGTTTTCATTAGGGTATTTTCTCTCACCCTGTGGGTCAAAGTTATACCTTCAGGGTGAACTATTTCCTTTCACCTCTTTGACTCAGGTTCTGTGACTATAGTCATCAGAACAAACAGCATTTGTCCATTGCACGGTACACACCTGGTATCACCTTTCCTGTGAAAACCAGTCAGATTTGTCTGTGTGTGCTGCTGATTTGTTTATTCTGAAGTCATTGCAAACAAGGTGTTATGGCAACATATATGTTTATGATGGGAGGCACCTGTCTGTGGTATGTTTAATATAGTATAGATAGATAGATAGATAGATAGATAGATAGATAGATAGATAGATAGATAGATAGATAGATAGATAGATAGATATTTAACAATCAGTATACAAAATATTTAAATGTGTGGATGAATGGATGTATAAATGTTTAAACAAGTGGATGAATTTATGAAAAAATGGATGGATAAAGGGTTGAATTAATGGATGGATGGATGGATGGATGGCTGGATGGAAGAAAAAAGAAATGGATGGATAAATGGCTGAATGGATGGATGAATTCTGGAAAAATATAAATGGATGGATTAAAAAAATAAACAGATGGATCAATTGGATATTTATGGATGGGTAGATGGATAAATTAATGAATAGATGTATGGATGAAAAAAGGAATGCATGATTGATAAATGATTGGATGGATAAATGGATTGATGGATAACTGAATGATGGGAATTTGGGAAGTGGATAAATAGAAGGGTGGATAAAAAGAAATGGATGTTTGAATAAAGAATTAGATGTATGGATGAAAAAAAATGGATGGATGGATGAAAAAGAAAAGATGATATATATATATATATATATAGATTGATAGATAGATCAAGGTTTTGATAATCCAGATAATGATGATACATTTTTATATCTGTCTCTCAACATTAGATAGATATTGTATTCTCTCAGAAACTCTTTCATCTCTCTCACTCTCTCTCTCTCTCTCTCTCTCTCTCTCTCTGTCTATCGTGCCGGCATGCAGCCCGTCTCCATGACAACACCTCAGGTCAGCTCTAAGAGGTGGGAGGTAGTTGGTGTGAATTTTTGTCGTCGTTTTATTTATCTCTCTCTCTCTCTCTTTGTCTCTCTCTCTCAGTCTCTTTCTGATCTCTGTGAGACAGCAGCTGTGTGTGACAGCTTCACTAGAGGCTGGAGGTTTCCTCAGTTTGCTTTAAATTGGAGAAAACAATGCAGTAAAGCGACGCAGTTCTCCCTCACAGCGTCTTTGTGGCCCATCTCCCATCAAAAGATGGAGGGGGGAAGCTGTGTCAGTGGCCGTGTTTCTGGTAATGTGGAATGAATGCGTGCGTCTCGAGGGAGAACTCTAATGTATGCACGACTATGAACCAGCACGTGTGATGTAGAGGTGCCAAGGGGGGTGTCGATGAAAGCAGGTCTCTCTGTCAGTCTTTCTGCTGATCTACAGCATGGCTTTGTGTTTGCACAGGAGCAATAATGTTTAGAAATCCCAGTGGGGCATGAAATAACACATTTTGTGTGTGTTTTTTTTATTCACTTTTTGGTGCATCTGTGATCCAGCAAGTCTTTTGTCCTTTAGTCACAATGTCCCTCAGTCGTTTGACACGTTCCTCAGTCATTTGCTTTGTCATATCAGAGTTCTTCTTCTTTCTTTTTTTTACAGTGTCCACACCATTCTGAGCTGTTGTCGTCTGGTTGGAACGAGTGGATCCACTCTTTCATATAGTCTAAACGGGTAAGATGTGGCTCACGGGATTCTTTTTTCATTTAATTTCATGCTATTTAATTTTTCACTGACTTTTTGATGTACTCTTTGTAATTCAGTGGCTGTTTCCAGACAAAGAGGCAGAGTAGAGACATGAAAAGAAAAAAGATGAAAAAGAATGATTAAGAACTGATAAGTTTGGATTCGTGACATGTATCCCTACTCTCTTCACCAACTAAAAACTGTTACTAAAAGCAAAAGAAATGAGCATATTTTGACCGCTTACACACGCTGCTGTGTGCTGACAGATTTTTACCATGTTGAAAGCTGTGAAATGTGTCTGATCGCTCTCATACTCTGTTGTTTGTTGTTTCAAATATAAAAGGACCCAAAAGTATCATATAAAAGTGAACTTTTGAGTTCATACTGTATGATAACTTGAACCACTGTAACTGAATCATTAGGTTATTTGAACTAAGGAACAAATCATTCTTGAACAAATCATTCTGACGGGCATTTGAGCTGGATCAGTTGATTGAAAACATCTGAAAATAACTATTTGTTTATGAATCAGGCATCACTTCTTGCCAAGCTAGCATGGATGCCAACTTTCGATCTGTTCCTCCGTTTTAACACAGTCATGATTTACTTTTAATAATAGTTTTGGTGTTTATGGGTCATTTTGTCAGTGCCAGTTCGTTGTAATCTGCATTCCACAGAAGAAAGTAAGTCAAATGGATTCGGTTTGGGACATTTTTTTTGTGTGTGAACTATTTTCAACTTTCATTTTTAGGGATCTAAAAACCAAAATAATAAATAAATTCAGATGCAAGGTAGTAGCTAAAAGTGTGAAGTACACAAAAACACATAGTACACATTGTAGGGAAAAAAACTTGAAAGTGCTGATCTATTAATGTGCTGAAGCTGCATATGCTGCTCTGTCATCCAAAGTGTTCGATTTGGCCTCTGAGGGCACAAACCTGCCTGTCAGCAGTGTTAGGCAACAATGTGAGACACTTCCGCCAAAAAAGCCATTGGATCAGTTAAGCCTTATATAATCTAATCTGTTTTAATTCAGTGAAACATGATGAATATGTAGAATAAATAATGACAATCTGTAGATCAGATATGAGCACATCTTTACCTCAGTGTAAATTGCAAACTTTTACATGCCATATTTTGATTGCGTTCTGTTGAAATTATCCAGAATCCTTCATATTCTTGCCATGACTAATGTATTAAAAACACACACTGCTTGACTTCTTGCTAGGAATGCAGTTGATAGTGGTTCAGAGGAGTTGCATGCGATTGGTTAAATACATGGAGCATTTTACATGCATTTTACTATGATTAAAACTGTCTTTTTTCTTGAAATGAATGAACTTGAACGTGATCTTTCCCTAATGATGATCCCTGCTGTGCGTAGACATTACTTGGAGCGTCTAGCCCCGTTAGAGCGGATATACAGACGCGTTCTCTAGAGCTCAGCTGTGTTTTGTAGAAAAGAGCAGATAGAAATAGACATGTGCATGAGCATGATGCTGCTGGGCAGTTGTTTTTATGTCGTATAATGCTGTCAACATTTTTTGTTTGTTTGTTTGTGTGGACTGAGACACATTTTATGATATTTGCTTGGTGATTCTTCAATCTGACTTAAAAATATTAGTTGACCCAAAAATGAACATTCTGTCATTTACGCACCCTCAAGTCATGTGAAACTTGAATGACTTACAGTACTTTCTTCATTGGAACACAAAAAAAGGGTTGTGCATGAATAAATAAATGAAGAGATGCAATAAACGAAGAGGTGTCTTATCGATCAAAAGTTCAGTATGGAGTACCACAAGGCTCAGTACTAGGAAAGTTTCTGTTTCTGTTAGATATTATTAGGAAACATTGCATTAGTTTTCACTGTTATACTGATGATACTCAGCGCTATATTTCTTCACGCCATGACGAAACTTACCAATTCACAAAATTAACAGAATAGCTGATATAAAAAACTGGTTGACTAGTAATTTACTACTACTAAATTCTGAAAAAACAGAGATTCTAATTATTGGACAAAAAACTTCCTCACCTAATAACCGCCCATAATAGCATTACAACGAAGACTTGACAGAACAGCCATCAAGTGTTAGACAGTATTCTGTCTAACACTTGATGGCTGTTCTGTCAAGTCTTCGTTGTAATGCTATTATGGGCGGTTGCCCTGCACGCTTAATAAACAAATTACAGCTGGTCCAAAACGCAGCAGCTAGAGTTCTTACCAGAACCAGGAAGTATGACCATATCAGCCCAGTTCTGTCAACACTGCATTGGCTCCCTATTAAACATTGTAGGCTATACATTTTAAAATATTGCTGATTACTTACAAAGCACTAAATGCTCCCCAGTACTTAAGCAAGCTCTTAACGCATTTGTGGCGAGCAGGACGAGGCCGAGGGCTGTGGGAGTATGGCACGAGGCCGGTGGCGTGATTACTAATGAGCGCCACCTGCGCGACGCACCGGTCTCATATCGGGAGCGGAAGCATAAAATGAGGAGCGACGACAGTGAACTTGTGTTGTGTTTGTTTAGTTATATGTGACAGCAGTCTTCCGTGAGGGGCTGCTGTCTTTTACTTTCATTTTGTATTTGTTTTTGTTTTTTACATTAAAGCTTGTTGAATGTAAAAAAAAGAAAAAAAAAAGGAAAAGATAGCAGCCCCTCACGGAAGACTGCTGTCACATATGACAAAACAAATACAACACAAGTCAGGGCCCGGCCTCTCTCTACCTCCACTGTCGACAGTTGGAACTGTCTTCCTAACGTTGTCCAGGAAGCAGACACAGTCTGTCAGTTCAAATCTAGACTAAAAACACATCTCTTTGACCTAGCATACACATAACACAATCAACTTCTATGATTCAATGTTAGGCTGCATACCGTAAAACTTCAAATAATAGTTTTACGGTAGATTAAGTCAGCCGGAACCGGGAACACTTCCCATAAATCCTGATGTACTTGTTACATCATAAGAAGGATGGCGTCTACGCTAATATTAGTCTCTCTGTTTATCCCGAGGTTTACAGCACTCCGCCGGATCCAGGCCGTATCCGGATCTGATGAAGGACCTGCGCCCAGACATGACGACAACGCAGTCCTGAAGTGTCAACTAGTCTCTCCCCTGTGAAGGCCTCCTTCCCTTCCCTTTACCTATGTACAGATAAAACGTTGTCGGGATAATTTCGGTTCACGTGGCTACACGGAAGCAATAAATAATTCTGTATTATACATTTTAAGGCCCGACAAGTAGTTTGTTGAGGGTTGGTTTGTAAAGAAGGACTATACACCTGCGCAAATATATATTCAAACGGGTTTGCGTTTTTGAGGTTTGTGCAGGGATAACCTTTTTTTTTTCAAAAAAATGTTAAGGCCTGCACCTTGGCACCTATTTTAGGGTTTGCATTCTTGAGCCAACGGTGGCTTGTTAGCGGCCCCTAAGTTAATAACTAATGATCTTTGCAGCGGAAGTGAATAAATCAATCAAAACTAACTTTAGCTGGACAATAACTTTATTCTAGAGCTGCTGTAAAGCCAAAACAATCTGTACTGTTACTGTAATTTTCTATTTCCTATTACAATCTATATTGTTAAAAGCACTATATAAATGAAGGTGACTTGACTTGACTTGACTTAAGCATCATCAAAAGAGTCAATTTGACTAGTGCAGAATATTCCATGTATTATATATATATATATATATATATATATATATATATATATATATATATATATATATATGTGTATGTGTATGTGTATGTGTGTGTGAACTATCCCTTTAGATTTACATATTTGAACTCTGGCTTTATGACTACAGCTAAATGTATTGCCTGACAATTCTGTTCCTGCTCCACAAAAGGATTAGATGACATGACAAGTATTACATCATAGCACATTTTGAACTGTGTAATGGCAGTGATATCGGCACATACTGTAAAAGCTCCTGTTCACCCACATACAGCATGTGGACAGATGACCACAGTTTATCTGAGCGTTGAACAGATGGAACAGAGAGAGCAGTGTGCCAACCCATCCTTTCCTCCTGTATTCTCTAAAATAAACTGTGAAAAGAGATACCATAGAACATAGCGTAGAAATAGAATAGTGAATGAATGAATGAAATAAAGGATGAATTTTAATTATAAATGTATTATTCAGAAATAAAGTATGATATAATATAAACAACAACAGAATTGGTACTATATTGGTAACATATTTTTTAAATTCATACTTAAAACAAATGAATTAATAACAACTTGTTCTCTGTCCTTTCCTCCTGTATTCTGAAGTTTATGCACTTAGACATTTATGCATTATTTATCTGTACAATTGTAATTCACTCATTCATTCATTCATTCATTCATTCATTCATAATAAATGTTTGCATAATATTTAAATTAAGGTATGATCAGGTGTGCACATAACTTTTTTGGTCTGGTTCTCAAGGGAGCACCTGGAGATGATGTTTGTTACTCAGACTTTTACATGGCACACTTATCCTACAAGCTGCCTAAATGGAAAATAACACTATTTGATCACTGTAGAAATTAGATATAGGTTAATCTTTGTTAACGCTGTATTTTTTTAATTGTATTAAATTATACAGACAACAGCAGAAATATTAGGCTGCTGTCACTTTGCTGTCACTTTGGTCCGCACGAATGCACGGACCAAATATACTGACCGTTTTCTTTCTCAACTTTTCACTTATGGAAAGTGAATTCTTATGAAAACTTAGTGAAAATTTGCAGAGACGGGTATTTTGACATATTTGTTGTGTGTATGTGTCCTTTCAAGTTCAAGTAAATGCGATTCGTTGCACCCCTAATTATGAACACACTTATCATCATGATTGCTATCTTACCAGAGATGTAGAAAAATCCTACTCCAGTAAGTAAACATGTCCCTGTCCTCAAAAATGTTGGTGCTCAAAAGCACTTCTCTCCGCGTTTTCTGCTGCGCATTGTTTATTTTTACCACGCATGTTACCAGTTATGTGCAACCCTGGGTATGATGTATTTTAAACAAAGATAGAAAATATACTATTTTGGTAACTTATTTTTAAAGAATTTTCATTTTATAAAACTAAATTTTAAATATGAACCACCATAGCAACAATAATTCACATTCAGACCATGCTGGAACTATAGAAATGCTTCTTTCACTACTTTAACCTCTGTCATCTGTCTAGATTCATCATGTCTGGTCATTGAGATACCCCTCACACTCATTGTGTTTTTCCAGAATACAAATAAGTCTGGTTTACAGTATTGTGGCCTCTCTTAGAAGATAGTTGCTCGACCAACTATCTCAGACATGTCTATCAGACACACTATCTGAGACATTTGAGAGCTTCTTTACAATCAGTGTTGAATAAAACATAACGTCCCCCTGTTACACATGCGCTCAGGGAAAAGCACTGCAGAAATGAAGTCAGTAGACTGAAGTTATGACTCACAGCGTTCAGAAACCATTGAGTCATTTCTGGACATTCCCGGCTGCTTTTTAAATAATTAATGCTTTGTAGTAGTTTCTGAAGGATTGACAAAGAAGTACTCTGTCTTCAGTATATTTTAGTCTGACATTCTTTTTAACATTATAGAGAGTTTATTTTTTATTTTTTATTTTATTTTGCAACCGAGGCGGGTAATTTAACCCTAGTTAGGTAATTTTAGACGTTGTGTGCTCCACATTATCCTGAGCTTTGTGATAACAATGCAAGTGATTTGTGTTTACCTGTTGGAGAAACTTGAAAAACAGGCCCTCACAGGAAGCATTTATTACTCTGGAGTCTAGACTATATTTCCCACATAAAATCCTGTGATTTTGATTGAAGTGGCCCTTGGTCTAACAGATGTGGTTTTGTAAATGTATTGTGAATCCTAATTCAAAATCTGTGATCAGCTATTTAAATTATTTTACTCATACAATTATGAGTGAAGTGTACTGTCAGTTCTGTTTCAAAATGTGAGATCTGCTCACATTTTATGCAACATTTTTATTTATTTTACTCTGTAACACATCACAAGTATGAGTTAAAAGCAATGTGAAACCCATGCACCTTTACATCTGAGATCTACGTAGATTTTCCCAAGTTTTTCCATTGTTATTTTAGAGTGTGTTTTTTTTATCTGAAGTGAATAGTTCTGCTCAGAGTGGTTCGGGTTTCACTGTATTTTCAGCCTAACTGAACTATAAACAGCATAAAGCAACAATGCAGTTCGTGACTTGCCAGACAGGAGCTTGCTGACAATCAGCAACTTCCCAAAGCTCTGGAGAGAAAGAAAGCTCTATCGTTCTGCTGACACTGCAAGAACAAGTGACCCTTTAGCTGTGGATAAACTCACACCACCACTGTTAAATGAAGTTAGCTCATTTATTTAGATAGTAACGCTATGCTAAACCCTGGCAGTGAACTACTAAAACAATGCTGCGCTGTGGTTTAGCATTGTATTGCTTCCGAAAACGTCATTAGTTGGTTTTTGAACATAGCAACAAGGTAATAGCAGACAAACTGCCTACGGAGCAGTTCAATAAGAACAGTTAAACGTTTGTGAGCTTATAGCCTACTGTGTGACTGACGGCTAATTTTGACTTTTAAAAGACACATTTGTTTGTTGTGTCATACAGTGTTAACATCTGAAATGAAATGCATGCTGTGAAACCAGCTCCGTTTGTTCAGACAGATAATTAAATCAATTTTCTTGACTCATTGATTGTTTTGCAAAATGAGTCAAAGCAATGTTTTCCATAAACTGTTTGAGTAAACAGGGATTTGATTGGCCCAGAGGTACTTCATGAATTAAAATACAAAACAAAACAGCATTATTATCTAGAGAACACGCATGAGCAGGTAAACTAAAGTTAGCCCTTTAAAAACGGCAACAGCTTTTAGCATAAAGCTGCTGTATCATCTGTTTTTCCACTGTTTTATCTAATTCCCTTCAGACTTTGGTGTGAAAAGAGACATTTAATCATGTCCCCTCTCGTTTGGCCCGAAGGCATCCTGTGCTAAAGTAAAGAGCGGTTCATTCTTTTCAGTCTCCAATGACAGAGGAGAGCTGTTGAGAGGGCTTCTCTCAGTAGTGTCCTCTCCTTGGATTTACATTAAAAAGATGGATGGTTTTGGCTGCGTTTTGTGTGTCTTATAATAGGCATGTGTGTGTAATAAGTGTGTTGCCATGGACACGGAGTGATCGTTAAATTAGCAGCCCGGTTCGGTCTCTTGACTCAGGTCTTCTTCAGAATGAAGGAGCTGTTGAGAAGAACTTGTACTATCAGAGGAATAAGTTTCCCATGTACTCTTTCTGAGAGTGCATTCTCCGGATGGCTGTGAACTATTAAAAGAGAGAGCTTACAAATACAGTACTTAACCTTGCCAATTAAATTGCTTTTAAAAGGGTGACTTGAAAAAAAATTATACAATTTTGTTTTTCCTGAGATCAACTTATTATGATAGTTGAGGTTTCTGTTTTGAGTTCTGAAAAGTTTTAAAGGGGTACTTCACCACTGGCAAAATGGGCTTTCAAAAAACTTGGCTGCCTATGCAGTAGAAAGTCAAAAACATTTAGGAAATTTTGTGCTACCAGACTAGAGAAAACAAACAAAAAAGGCTGTAGGAAAACGTCAACATCCATAATGCACTGGGCATGTTGCCGTCCAAGCCAACCCCCTCCAGTTTGCTATGGATACGCTTGACCAGAGTTAAATACTGCCTTGGTTTAGTAGGAAATACTTCTTAAGAAACTTTTAGTCATAATAGTGTCGACGTGTTTTGTTTCCGGGTGCAAGAATTCATAAAGTAAATGTTTAGCAGTGAATTACTTTCGGCTTCCATTGAAGCATCCAGCGTGTTGTAGGCAGAGGCTAAAGGATGCAAAGAATCGTAAATATAGAGAGAACACTGCAATGGAAAATCTGAAAAACCTCTTTGTTTTGTAGTTAACATTTCAAAGTGGATGACTACGAACACCGTGTTTTAGACCACACCGAGGGGGAAAACTGAAATAAACTGCGGTTCTGTCAGTTCAGTATAAAGCAAAACACTGTCGTATACAGGTAAGAAAGCTTTTGCCATAGTCTTCCATGTTTACCATAACGCTGTTTAAAGAGTAGACAAAGTACAATACAATGTACAGTGATAAACCTACCCTTACAATAACTGTTTTGTTATTTAACCCTCTGTTAATCCGACTGTCTGTGGGGATACAAAAATGCGGAAGTTTAATTTGTAGTTTTCACGGAAACAAACTACACGACTTTCGTTGACCAATAAACGTGAATTTCTCGGTCCAGGTAACAAGTAAACATTGTTCATTTACATACTACCGACATTGTACCAAAACAAAGAGGGTTGAAAATCAGCAAAGTTATACTTTTAATTTGCGACCCAACCACCCAACACATTACTTAAATTATGTATAAGTAAACAGGGATTGTTAATTTGATAAACTGAATAGACTCAAGTTACTATTATAAGAGCTAACATTATTATATTATATAGTATTTTCTCTTTTTTTCATTTTTTTGTGCTTTGCTTTGTTGTTTTGTTGTTTTGTTTTGCTTTGATGAACCATTGACTTTGAGTGTTTATGTCAGTCCATCCAGTTTTTATATTTCTAAAGTCAAAGAAATAATTAATCAGACAACTTTTGATGTTGTCTTCTAAATTGCATCTTTAGGCTTTTTGGAGGTCATAAAATAATATTATTGTTAAAAATATATACATGTGAGGGGGTTTATGGTATTTGTGTGGATTGGGCTATAAGATTTCCTATTACAGTATGTCTGCAATGTTGAATAAGTTTCACTTTTCATGAAGTCTCACTAATCATATTGGTCTCAGTTTATTTTGTGTCTCATTCTCATGGTAATAGTCAGGCCTTCTCAGTACACACAGTCTGAAAGACCCTCCCCAACACGAGATGGACATTCTGTCGATGGTTCTCACACTTCTGTGGCCTTGTACACGGGAGAGATGAAAGTTTCATTAAAGGGACTCATGTAATTACAGTATTCTGACTTCAAACTAGACATTTCAAAAGAAAAAGCAAACATTATTTACTATGGTATGGTAACGGAACAAAGGTTTGTTTAAAAGGTAGTTTAAATAGCTAGAAACAAACTCAAATACGAAAAAGACAGTTTGACAACAATGACTTCTGATCTCCCTCCTTGTGAAATAGAATAACCACTTGTCTAACACAAACAACAAGTGAGCCAAACCAACAAAAGGCAGCAGTAGGATGTGGTCAAAACAAACCCATATGAATTGAAGTCCTTTTGACTGTACGGTATGGTCTCTGTTCACTTTTTTACAGTAGAAGGCCATTCATATGTAAATTATGTCATTCATTTGCATATATTCTTCTTAATTTATGCTGGGATTATGCTGAGATGAATAATAAAATAGACTGGTTTTGGAGAAGCCTGTGGCAAAATTTATCAGTCTGAAAGTGAATTTGCATAATGACTCATAGATAATAACTCAAGTTATGTGAATGGCTCTAAATATAAAATATTTAGACATTTATAGAAAATTGCTGATAAAAAGATCTTTTGATCTGGCTTTTTAGGGCATATGATACATATTCCCTTTAGTTTGTTTATCTTGTTTGCTCATCCAGGGTGGTCTTCGTCCAATAAAGAAGCCATTAGCCAAGTTGATCCAGAAAAGGGGCCTCAGAAGCCCCACTGCCCTAGATTGAGATCCATCAATTAGGACAGAAGGACAGATGCCTGTGCCTTTAGTCCTTCATCCAGCCAATCAGAGAGTGATTAGATCAGATTACATGTGCTGTATCTCTCCTCCATCTCTATTGATTCTGTTATGATATGAATGAGTCAGCACAGTATCTAAATCAGTTTTCTTTCTGTTCTGTGAGACCCAATGTTACCAAAGCATCCCTCTGAGCTATTTTAAAGTCTACTTAAGCCAACGGGCCAGGGCTACAAGCCACCGTTTAAAATAATTAAAAATGATTAATATGTTGCCGTCTATCTCGTGAAATTTCTCATGCTCCAGTCTACCCCCAATCACCCCCCCCCCCCCCCCCCCCCACACACACACACACACAATCACACACCACCACCACCTTAAAAAAATCTGAGAGCTATTATGAAAATATATGTAAAAATGAAGAGATGTGAGTGAATTTTTCATTAGTTTGTCTTGATTCAGTTTATTTTACCAGATTGTTAATAGCCTGAATTCGGGAACAACATCTGTTGGTTAATTCATTCATACATAAATCATGAATTGCCAGAGAAAAAGTGTTGAACATTTAATGATTAGAAACAATGTTGTTTGTGCTATGTGTGACCACAGGAGTCATATGACAAAGATATTGACTCTAGGGTGCTCGACTACGCCACCTGGGGCCTTTCACTCCAAGATGTACCTTAGCTAGACCTCCAACACCTTGATTTAGACAAGAGGGCACTCACACACAGATACTTAAGTAATGACAGAGACGTAGTATTTCAATATAAAGGTACAAAAATATTTGTTAACAAATAATTCAGTAAAAAACAGTCGAGGGTTTGTTTCTCATAATAGTGTGAGACGATACAGATTAGGCCCCCTAGGCCAGCCAGAGGGAGGTAGTGGCTGCCGCCAGATATATCAAAACACAAACAATAATGGCTTCAATAGGTCGTCTGTTTGGAAGAGGTTACCTGTCCTGGAAAAGGAGTGAGACCGACACAGCACCCGTACTGCTGGTTATGTTGCCTATTCCACAAACACACACCCGCACACACACACACACTCATAGGCACAGATACTATAAAAACAAAGTGATCACTGCAAATCGTGAGGTGCACATTACTACAAATACTGTGTGCGATGCGTGAAGAGGAGGACTCAAATCCGGTGACCTACTCCACAAAACAGCTTCAACACTCTGGTTGGATCGGGAAGAGGAAAAGCTAGATGTTAGCATTACCACAGCAAAATAATGGGGCAGCCAATATCACACCTATGGCTGACATACGACAAAATAGAAGAGGGAAAATAAAATAACAAAAATCAACCAAGCTCGCCTATGTTTAGGCCAGATCAGACAGGAAAAACAAAATAACAAAAATGAAAACAAAATAAGGCAAAAGCTACAGTTACATTAAATTTACAGAAGGCAAAGCAGCAGTGACAATCTTTCTGCAGAGAGAAACAACCACAATTAAAATCCATTACATACAATAAATATAACCTAAACCAGTATCAATCAATGATACGTGATACAGGTACAATAACCAACATTTCCTTTTACCTCTAAGGATACAACTTTCCACATAAACGGAAATGGGGCTCCACAGTTACCTCCCCCGCATGCAAACTTACATGAAAATCACACACAAGCATCGTTTACATACAAAATAGCCCATCATGCATTCAGGTTATTGGTTAGTCACATCCCAAGGGCTTACAATGAAACATGGTCATATTATAATAGATCAATTTAAAACAAACATACATATACCAACACATTACCTAAAGAACATTATTACTGTGAGCCATACAGCCAATGTTACCTCAACTCGCATTCCAATAGGCAATGACAGAGCGCGCGTACATAGTGTTTTCCAGCCAAGACCTTCGGTAGATCAACAATATGCTACCCGGAAGAGTCTGGTACATCGTCACACATCTTTCATAGGCGACAGCACAGCAAACACAGTGTAAAGAGGACGTACGCAGCGAGGGATTACTCAGTTTTCCACCTGATGTGCCGGTTTTATACCAAGTGCTATTGAGACTAATGAATAACTAGCCGCTTACAAATATGCAAATTTGTAATTCAGAAAGACTATACACGACTGCACATCTCTACCATATGACAACACAGACATGAATCTAGACTTTGTCTCTATGGCCCTGTTTACAGTTGGTATTAAGATGCATTTTGGTCGATCAGATCACAAGTGGACGACGCTTAATACAGGTGTAAACGGGGTCTGCAATGTTGAATAACTTCACCCTTTCACTTTTCATGAAGTCTCACTAATCATATTGGTCTGAATTGAGCTTGTCCACTTTCGACCGCTTCCAGAAGTAGTCGAAAAGGATAGGACTGCTTTCATAGTATAAACGCTCATGTGGTCGAATGCATTCGAACAACCAGAAAACATTATGGGTAGCGCACTAGCCAGACGGGATTTAAACTTTGTCGGCTGAAGAATCAAGTTGGTTTTGTAGACGAAAAACGTACCAAGCACAATGTTTTCTCACTATACTTGATTTCTAACATGCACTGACTGTGTTCAGTGTGCTCTACTATTTGTGATCCGATCAACCAAACGGTATAATACTCTCATTTTAAAAGGCACAGATGACATTGCTTACTAGTTTTTTTTTCACCCATTCTTATGTTTGAGAATAGCTAAAGGTCAAGCTGATTGCATGGCAACAGGAAATGTGATTGACAGTTTCCATTTACGACATTGTCATTGTCACTCTCTCCACTGCAATTGACCGGTTCAGGTTTTTCCAAAGGTCGCTTGAGCACATACTGTCACCATAGCAGCCATCAGACATGCTGTGTACATTGTCTGAAATACTGAAAATGTGCTAAATCTAGGGAGTCTTGCCTCTTTCTTCAGCCAAAAAAAGTGCTAAAGGTCTTTGAGTTTCTTTATTCACTTCTGTCATTAATTTTTTTGACTGTATTCAGTGAGCACTGGTTGCATTTTTAAATACTTTCATATCCAAACTTTTTTGTTTTGTTTTGTGTCAAGACCCACCACACTTTATAACAATAAATAACAATAGATTTGTTATTAAAATTAGATTTCTCATATGGCATCTTAAAGAGTTTTTGTAGGCCTTTTAGATCATGAATTACTAATAAAGTTAATATTTTTAATTTTCCTATCCATAAATTTTTTCTAATGTCACCAGCCTAAATGAGACTGTTAAATCAGGGTCTCCTAAAGACTTGTCTTAACCTGAAGAGCATTACATTTTTAAACTATATTTTAATCCGTGTCCAAGCAACTGGCCACTATTGTAGATTTATCACCACAAGTGTATCTAGGTAACCAGTCCTGAATCACAGAGAAATGTGATATAGATATATTCCGGATTGTGGCATAAGTGATGCTCACGGTGCTTGTGGATATCCAGAAGAACCTGTCTCTGTCTTGAATGTCTGAAACCTTCACCTTGAGATATATTTTTTGATCTTCAGAATCATGCTCTCTCTCTCTCTCTCTCTCTCTCTCTCTCTCTCTCTCTCTCTCTCTCTCTCTCCCTCTCTCTCTCTCTCTCTCTCTCTCTCTCTCTTGCTGTATGACTCCGTCAAGGTTTCTGAGCTCATGAATTATGCAAAGCAGAGCCCATTTCCCTGACACAGCCTGCTACACAGCAGAATCACTCAGATAGCACTCTCTCTACCTACCGGCAGGATCAACCAATGCTACTGTAGTTCACTTCTCTGACACATTATACTCCTCCTTCCTCACTGAAAACTTTTTACTTGGGTTTATATCGCAAAAACATTGCAGTCAGTCATCCACCATAATCATGATGTGTTTTACATGTGTGTACACATGTTTATGCCACATAAAAGGTTGGGAAACACATCATTGATGTTATAGCTTGTAAGTGTCTCAAACAGCTTTGTTTTGTTTATATTGTAAATGTAAATTTTTATTTTCCTATCCACACATTTATTTTATTTTTGGTTCTGTTTTCTAAAGAGCATTGTACTTTTAACCATCTGAAAGAATGTGCTTCATAAAATTCTATTCAGTGCATGAAGAGAGCATAACGATAAAACAAAAGGATTTCTGGAGCAGGAAAGGTATTTGTCCTTTTTTTGGGTGGGGGGTGGGGTTGGGGTCTCTTTACCCTCCTCTGAGGAACCAGACAGCAGGCTGTGTAATTTTGTGCTTCAGCCATGTGTATTGACATCCATATGCCAGTGCTGAGGGTGTGCTGCCATCACAGCGTCCCAGTCTCTTCTAGCTGAGTGCCCTCACATGTCTCTGTGTATGTCAGGATGATCTGAGCCCACGCGAGCTGTCCAGAAAGCACGGAATCCCTAATAAAGATCTTGCCATCTGTTTGTGCTTTTAGTAGCATAAAAGGTCATTGTTTTTACATCTATTTTCTCTTTCAGAGTCGCTGGCTAGTCTTGGATGCCCCTGTACTGTATGTTTGAATGGTCACATTGAGTGCAAATTACAAGGCCCAGTTGCTTTGACCTGGAGGGGAAGGATTTTCATGTAACGCACCCTGCCATGGATAGGAAGAGGAGTTGCATGCTCTGTGAAGGAGCTGTTATGCTGCTGCTGCTGCTGGGTCACATGACCACTGGATTAGAAGTGCCTCTTGATCGTGAGTATTGCACAGCGACCAAAATTGAATCTAATGTGATGTAATAATGACAGCAGTGCACAAAAAAGCTGCCTAACCTATTTTAAAATGAGTTCACTAAGTCAAGATGTGTGATTGACATAAAGATCTTCTGTCATTTTTAGACAAAATTAGAAAAAAAAAATCAAATTCACCATTAAAAGATCCTACAAGTTTCATAGCTTAAAACTTCCTCCTCATTATAAACAAAGTATAGCTCCAAAAATAGCTTGTTTGAATATTTGTGATGTCACATGGATTTTCATTTGCATATGACTGCCTCCAGAGCAAGACATTGATGAATAGTTATACATCATGAAATTATAGACCACGCCCACTTGCATTCAGTTGCTTAACAGCTGACATTTGCCTACACTGTATGTGAGCATCGCATCGCGTCACGTCAAAAACAGATCAAACCCATTATAATCACTGACGCTGTCAACACAGGATACAGTATACATATGTGCATTCAGTTTCTGAAATACTCCATGCACTTGAAACTGTCGACAACAGGACAAATGGAAGAGTGAAAGAACGTTCGCTAAACATGTCCAGTTTAAATAGCTCTTTTGCTTCTCTGTACAGACTTCAGAAGGATCGCAACATCAGAAACAAGTGGATGGTTTATTTTAATTGCGTCCCAGATCGTATGTTTGTTCAGAGCATTTTGTTTTATAAACGAGGTACAGTGTAATGTTGGAGAGTTCGCAAATAAACTTTTTTTAACAGATGAAGCGGTTAGCTTTGTTGGATCTGACAACCGCTGCATAACAAAATGCGATTTCATAAAGCTTTGTCTGTTAATGACGATTTTCTATGCATAATATTTTCAAAACACTTACACACGTGCAATCATAACAGTGGCCGTTTACTGACAAGCCCTTAAGGAGCTGACCATTAAAAACGGATCATTTCAGACAGAGGGTCAAAAAAAAAATGTGTGAACCTCAAGGAACATATTAAAATAATAATAAATAAATCCATGTCATGACCCCTTTAAAGATTTTCAATCCAAATTCATTTAAACATACAAAAAAAGTTAAATCCTCGCAGTGTTTCTCTTTTCTCAGCTGCTGCTCTCTAGAGATGCGCTTCACGTTTACATACTGACAGTGTGTTAAATCAGCATCACTACTGTGTAAGCAGAATATACAAGGACTTTTAGAGTGCATTGGTCACTCTTTCTCCCTCCATCTTTCTATTTCTATCACTCTGTTGCTGTGATATCAACTACATGAATGCATAAGATACACTACCGTTCAAAAGTTTGGGGGTCAGAATGATTTTTTTTAGCTTTTTTTCAGCAAAGATCCATTAAATTGACATGTATAATGTTACAAAATATTGCATAGGTAAAGAGTGAAGCATCTTTTTAATGATAAAGTAGTTTATCGTTACAGATTTCAACTCCATCACATTGTTCAGTACAGAACGTTTCTTATTTTACAATTCTTGGAGTCTTTAATACATGAACCACTCTTGTCAGGGTGTTAAAGCCAATGAATCATCGACAAACAATCAGCATCCATCCAACTGCATTAGGAGAATGAAACGGCATGGAAGTTGCATGATGGGTAATGAGTGCCCAACACACCTCCGGAAGTTTCCCTGAGGGAACATAATTTTGTTTGATCTTATCTTCTCTCTTCTTCTCTTACACTAATTTGAACTCTTTTACTCTCTGCTTATGTATTTCCTGATTCATTTGGACAAAAAAGCTAAAGTTCTGGAGGGATGTAAGTCTGGGCACTTTTGCTGTGAAATTTGTTGTGAATTAGGTCTACTGTAAATGTCTTTTGCTTTCTTCCGCTTGAAGTGTTTATGATTTTGATATGCATAGTATACTAACTTGTATTTTGTATTAAACATTAAGTGATCCAACTATAAAGCTATATGTAAATTATAGCTATGATCTGCCATGCCAACAAGAACTTTCATGAGAGTTTGTGTTGCATGCTGCATGCTCTTTGGTTGTTTGTCTCTCTGGGTTCTGTTACATTGATGAACTAAAGCTGGCCACATTTATATTTTTAGATGTTTTCTTGCAGAATCAGTTTCTGCATAGGTGGTGCATCTGTGCGGGTTTGTGTCAAGGTGTGTGTGTGTGTTTCTGTGTGTGGGAAATAGAGATGCTTGTCTTCACACTGGTTTCTGTGCTTCAGTGCCTCAGCCTCCCACAATAACTCATCAGTCCCCCAAGGATTACATCATCGACCCTCGCGAGAACATCATTATCCACTGCGAAGCGAAAGGAAAGCCTCATCCCAGGTGGGTGTCACTTTGAATCACCATGGTTACCGTTACTGCAGATTCCGCTGCTGTGGACTGATGCTTAACACCTACTAAACTCTTCTTTAAACATTATGCAGGTCTTTGAATGGTGGATATTTTGTCATCATTTAGTTATTTGTTATTTTATTTATTTTAAGGAAGTATTAGGCTGAAAGTCCAAGCTGCTCTTTTCCATACAACCAAATGCGGATAATGATTTACACTGCCAAACACCTTAAAGGATACAAAAGCATCATACAATTATCTTTCAGTGACTTTTGTGTGCTAAAATGAAAGTCTTTTGAAGTCATACAGTAGTTTAATGCGAAGAACAGACTGAAATATAACTGGTTATTTGCAATTATCTGTGAATAACAGCTTAAATTTTGGACTCTTTCTCACACAAAGCTATCTTATAGCTTTAGGAAACTTGAAATATTGCACAAAGGTCATATTGACCTCTTTTATAATGCTTTATTTATCCTTTTTTCCTTGAGCTTGACAATGTAAATCACTAACAAGTTTTTTTGTATTGAAAAAGGCAGCTTGGACATTCTGCTAAATATCTCCTTTATGTTTCACGTAAAAAAGAAAATAATAATAAAGATCTGAATGATGTGTGACAGTGTAAACTTTTTGATTTTTTTTTTTTTTCATTTTTGGGTGAACTGTTCCTTTATGCAAACAACTTGATTAACTTGACAAGTGAGGAACGATTAATGTTGTTATAAATAAAAATATTGATTGTAAAGTCACTGTGCATGTTTTCCTAATGGATTTTCTGTTTTCACTCTAGCTTTTCATGGACACGTAACGGCACTCATTTCGATGTGGAAAAGGATTCGAAGGTTATTATGAAGCCCAGCTCCGGCACTCTGGTCATTGACATCAGCGGAGAGAAGACCGAGGCATACGAGGGCGTGTATCAGTGCATCGCCCGCAACGAGCACGGCTCTGCCTTGTCCAATAACATCGTCATCCGTCAGTCAAGTAAGACAGGCACAGATAAAATTGACACAGGAATGTTTTTTTTATATTTTTTTATTCGTCTCCTGTCAGCTTTTTTTTTAATTGAGGCTCCAATTCTGTTTCATAGGGTCCCCCTTGTGGTCAAAAGAGAAAAATGAACCAATCATTGTACAGAGGGGAATGTCTTTAGTACTGCAGTGCAGACCCCCAGCTGGCCTGCCTCCTCCAATCATCTTCTGGATGGATAACAGTAAGACAGTATCACTTATATTCACATGCTGTTATGACAATAACACAACACACCACACACGGCTGTCTAGCACATCCTAGTGTAAGCAGCCACTGAAATGTCATTTGGTTATGTTTTCATACACTTTACATGGCAACCAAAGTATGTAAATTCGCTGCTCTGTTTCGGAGCTTTAGCTCATTGTTATTTCATGGTCCTTCTTTTATTGGCAAATGGTGTTTAAAATGACTTGCTTCTATCTGCTCTCGTACTACTTGATATGGGTGGCAAAAGGCCAAAAATCAAATACAAACAACATGTGTCTACTCCGTTTTGTCAGATTTCCAAAGACTTCCCCAAAACAGTCGTGTGTCGCAGGCTTTAAATGGAGACCTATATTTCTCCAATGTGCTCATGGAAGACTCCAGAAACGACTACATCTGCTATGCCCGCTTCCCGCACACTCAGACTATCCAACAGAAACAGCCTATCACAGTCAACGTGCTGGACAGTAAGTGTTTTTTGTCCCTGATTTCTCTTCCAAACATTGTAAATCAGGTTTTGTAATAGAAGCAACACTGCCTTTTTATGTTGAATTAAGCTTGCACAATATATACAGAATCAGATTTTACATGCTGTATATACAAAATCACAATTCTTTTGTTATTATTAGGGCTGTAAGTCTATGAAAATATTTAATTAATTATATAATGTGCCAATTCATTTGTCAAATTAGTCGCTTCTACTGCCCTAAGAAAGTGAAGTAAAGTGAAGATAATTCCTTGATTTTTTATTTTATTTTTAGAATTTTATTTTTAAATACCTCCTCAGCTTTTTCCAAACCCGTAAATGTCAAAACATTGCATGCTCATTATTTTCTGTTGTATTCCAGTTGAAGCTATGAATGACACTGTGTTGGCAGCTTTTTTGAATGGCTCAGATATTTGGGGTGGTGAGTGCTAGCAGAACTTCTCCAAGTGAACCCAGCCTTCAACCCTCCCATCACTTGTGTTTCTGCCTAACCAGGAATAGCTCATTACCTAATATATCACTTATAACCAGAAATATAACCCACCTCTGTAGAATCCCAACCCTGACCTCAAACAACCTAATCTCTATGAAGGTCTCACTCTGTACCGCACTTGGCATTAATATTCATTTCATTTCATCTTTTTTAATGAAAACTCAGATTTAGTCAGATTTAACTGACAAAAGGACTGAAGCCAACACTACAGGAGTTGACTATCATGGGAATGACTGGAAATTTGAAACAATTAATTTTTGCATTGTATATTGCAACAAACATTTCCAAGATGACTGTATATGAATGGTAATCAGTCCTTTTTCTTTGTTTTTAATTGTCTAATTAACATTTAGGCAGTGTCTGCAGTATCTTCTACTGGTCAGTTGTTCACTAAACTTTCTCCTTTCTTTTAATCGAACTGAATAAATGTATCAGTGTTGCATAGCACATTCTATACAACACTATATAAAGTTCTGTAAAAAATCTCACGAAAACATTGTTCACCTATTATATTTTCATTTAGATCCTTCCATTCTCTTTTAAAGGCCATGCATGTCCATCCAAAAGAAGCAATGGAAGGATAAAATTCTTGTCATTCCAATATGAGGTTCACTTGATCAAAGACATCAGGGCGATTAAGTCACAAGGCTTTCAGGGAACTTATGGAGTATCAAAATAAGTGTATTTTCAAACTTTTTCATTATATAGCATCAAATTTGATCAGCAATATGCTATTTGTACACCTCCAGTTTTATCTGGCTTGTTCATGTGTAGAATATTTTCCCCTCACATAAGTCCTGGGTAATAACCGGCTGGTTACAAGACTTGTCTTTCTGATTGTGACCAATCCCTGTTATAGACACTCCATCTGGGGAGCGAGCGCCCACTTTCATGCACCCACCAGGAGCGCACAGTACCACCATGGTCCTGAAAGGAGACACGCTGGAGCTGGAATGCCTCGCTGATGGCCTGTAAGTAACAGGAAGTGGATAAATGGGTATATCTTGGGTCGAAGAGTATCTAATGTTTTGCTTCCATGTCCATTTGTTCTTCTAATCGAGGTCAGATTGTATTAAAGGTTTTGCTTATTTGACTAACAGTTCAAAAGGTTTTGTTGTGTTTTTCAGTCCAACACCAGAAATCACCTGGACTAAGGTGGTCGGGGAGCTGCCAAGAAGCCGTTTTTCATTTTACAGTTTCCAGAAAACTCTGAAGATAACTGAGGTGACAGAAGCGGATGGGGGAGATTATCGCTGTTTAGCCAAGAATCGCCTGGGGAGCAACCATCACACCATCACTGTAGTGGTCAGAGGTCTGTCCCAGGACGTCTTTTCATCTGTCACATCTCAAAAATCCTGTTTAGTCACATCATTCACTGACCCCTGGACACCATCCTGAACCATTCATGGACTTGAGCTGATTTAAAAGACCCTTTGTGTTTCCTGTGGTTCAGAAAATAACCCCTGGTTTGCCAAATATCCAAAAATATTGGTTACTATTTGTTTTGTAACATAGCATTGACTAATTGTAATCTGTGGCACAGGAAAATAACATTCTAAATTTAAATTTAAATTTTTTGTCTATTTGACTTTGAACTCTCTCCCTCCATCGCCACAGCGGCTCCTTTTTGGATCAGTGCCCCTCAGAACCTCATCCTGGCCCCGAAAGAAAACGGAATGCTCACCTGCCGGGTGGGTGGCAACCCTCAACCCAAGGTCACATGGTCTGTCAACGGAATTCCCATTGAAAGTATGTCACCCACGCACATAACCACTTTCTGTGAGCTTTTGTCAAAAATGTTTAGCTTTTTCAGTATCTATATCAGTATACTATTTTCAACGTGTAACAAAATTTATATTGAAATGTAAAAAGTTCTGATTTATTCTAGTTAAACAGTTTGTTCGTACAGTACTGTACATGTAAATAAACTCATCCAACCGAACCTGCGCATTATAGGGTCAAGTTCATCGGTTGCACATTCTTTTTTTAGCATAATATTTTGTTAATGCTGCTTTTCACCCCTATCGCTTTCATACGTTTTTAATAACATTTTTGATTTGTATTATATCTGTTAAAGTTGGATGCTTTCACCCTAATTCTTTCTGTTGTTTTTGTACCAATGGAAAATATTGCTCTGATTAAATAATAAATGAAATCATCTAATATACAGACATAAAGGTATTTCTCCCTTCAGATGTAGTAAGCTACTTTTTGTTAGTAGCTTGCAGCATAGCTTTTTTGAAAAGAATGTCTTGATTATAGTTTTACTATGATTATAAATTATAATGTTATTTCTTGATAGACTCACATAACGACCCCAGTCGGAAAATCAAAGATGAAGAAATCATCCTCAGTGATGTTCAGACAGGCTCAAGTGCTGTTTACCAGTGCAACGCCTCCAATGAGTACGGTTACCTGCTGACCAATGCCTTTGTCAGTGTCCTGGGTTAGTTCTATGCATTTCTATTCTATTCTATTCTATTCTATTCTATTCTATTCTATTCTATTCTATTCTATTCTATTCTATATTTTTCAAATGTTTTGTTAAATATATTCTATTATGTTTCAGCTGAACCTCCAAGGGTGCTGACTCCTCCAAATCATGTGTACTCAGTCATCACTAACAGAAGGGCTCTATTAGACTGTGCTTCGTTTGGCTCGCCCCTCCCAAAGATCACATGGTGAGTTTTTTTTATTGTTATTTAGCATTCATTTTCATTCTTTTTAGGGTTGTCTTTAATGTCCAGAAAAGTGTTTACTGTGATGTCAATGCTGCATGCTGATTATGTGTCTGTGATCCCCAGGTTTAAAGACAGTCAGACCGTACTGGATGGCGATTCGTACATCATTCATAAAAACGGTACCTTAGAGATCAGTGTGGCTCAGTCACTAAACAGTGGCAAATACACCTGCATGGCCTCAAACAATCTTGGAAACAGAGAGAATCACGTTTACCTGGAAGTGAAAGGCGAGTGAAAGCTAAATTGAATTTGTCCAGCTTAAATCAGCGTATTTGTAATATGTTGAATGAAGGAAATAATAATAGACTAGACTAAAGGAAGTAGTAAGATGGGACATGTTGTTTCTCTATTTCCACAGAGCCTACACAGATCCTCAAACAGCCTGGGTATAAAGTGGTCCAAAGAAACAGCATGGCTGTGTTTGAGTGTAAGGTCAAACATGACCCCACTCTCTTTCCCTCCATGATATGGCTCAAAGACAACGAAGAGCTTCCTGACGATACTCGGTATGACCTGCAGTTATGATGCTGGAAACATTCCTCTGAGATTTTGGCCCATATTGACATGATAATATAATGTAATGTACCTATAATGTAAAGCATAATTTAGTCTGAGAAAAGTGAAAACCTTAAAAGTCCTGAAAGGTGTGTTTAAATGCTTTGAAAGGTGGCATGTATATGCTAGTTTTTGACTAACAGGTGTGTATGTGTGTAGATTTGAGGTGGGCTCTGATAGTCTGACTATACATGATGTGACAGAGGAGGATGAGGGCACCTACACCTGCATCAGAAACACCACCTTGGACCAAGATTCAGCCAGAGCCACACTCACAGTTGTCGGTACGCTCAGTTTATACATCACTTTTAAAAACTGTACAATATACAATTTGGCTTCCTTTTGTTAATACAGATTATATGAGTGCTGTTGAAGAGTTGAAATTGTATTTTGTTTGTATAATTAACTTTTGACTTCCTCAAAACTGCTTTCCTTGTCAGAGGCCACACCAACACCATCTATAGTACTGGGTAAAGCTAACTTCTTTAAGTTCCCAAACAGGTCCCAAACCCATTTTACACATTTGTATTTTTTTTTTTTTGGGTTTGTTTGGTTATCCCTCTTCATCTCCCTAATATGTGCTTATGAATGTGTTTTGTGGATTTTGCCCATTAATAAATAAACTGTTAAAGACAATTTTGATTTTTTTGATGTTTACAAATGAGGCAGCTCACTAAACTTAAAATAAAGACCTGCATGGTTTCAGCTTTACCTACAAACTCTCATGGCAATTCATGACTATTTTACATTTTCACAAATTAGTGCTGAATTTGTATAAATTCCCTCTGTGTCCCACTGAGGGTTTGGTTTAGGGGTGGACCTTCATGCTTAGATATATTTCGTACGATTCAAATCTTACAAATTTATATGAATTTTCCAAAATGTAAAATTAGTTTTGTTTTCTAATGAGATCTGTTTGGCTGTGCCTTGTAATCATGTCTTTAACAGGATGTGAGATTTCAGACTGTGGCATTTTTTTAAGTTTTGTGGTCACTTTTTGTTATTTTATTTTGGCTTGTGTTGCATGTTTCTAATGTCTGGTGAACGTCAGCTGGATCGAGTTTTGTGTCTCATAATATCTGTTTTTTCAGAGAAACCAGACCCGCCCATAGACCTGGAGCTGACGGACCAACGAGAGCGCAGTGTTCGGCTTACATGGACCCCTGGCGATGAACACAATAGCCCTATTAAATGTGAGTTAAAAACTGAACTTTGTTTGATTCCTTGTGTCAAATCAAATAGGGATGCACATATTATATCAACAGCTTCTGATCCATATTTCCCTGGTTACCTCAGTATTCCTGATCCAATATGAAGATTCGCTCCACGAGCCTGGAGTTTGGCACAATATGACCAGCGTTTCTGGAACCAGTACCACAGCCCAACTGGATCTGTCCCCATATGTTTATTACTCTTTCAGGGTTCTGGCACTCAATGGCGTGAATCTGAGTGAACCCAGCGCGCCGTCCAGACAGTACCGGACCAACCCTGCACGTGAGTGACCTTATTAGGAAGTAGATTGCTTTAAGATATTTAAACTTCCTTATATTTGTATGGCTCAAAGTCTGATTATGATCCTCACAGAGCCTGACATGAATCCATCAGACGTTAAAGTCATTGGAACGTCACCCGACAGTATGACAATAACTTGGACGGTAAAACTCTTTTGATGTGATTTGATTCAATACAGTATCTACTAATTTATCTTTTTTAATATAGTTTCTAGTCTATAGTGACTTCTAAAAGTATTTGGACACTATTAAAGATGTAGTTGAATAGATGATGAAATGTCAAAGCGTTTGGTAAACCTGTTTTTTTTTTTTTTTTTATGTCTGGTGAGCAGGAGCTGACCGGGCTGGAGTCGAACGGTCCAGGACTAAAATACAAGGTTAGCTGGAGTATGAAAGATGCGGATCGTTGGACGTCATTCGATCTGGCCAATGTCTCACAATACATGGTGACAGGAACCCCCACTTTTGCACTCTATGAAGTCACCGTACAGGCGGTCAATGACTACGGGTCTGGCCCCAGACCAGAGGTGGTGCTTGGATACTCAGGAGAGGACTGTGAGTGAGCTGCAAAAAGCACTCAAATTTATTTCCATTCATATTGTTTTAATTGTTATGTAATATATTATTAAATAATATGTAATGACACATTATTTTGTATAACATTTCTATTTACAAAATGTAAATATATAATGTTCTGTCATGTCAACTCTCGGAGAGATTGGCATGGTAATGGTAATGCATATGGCAATGTTACTGTATTTGGTCTTGGCAGAATATATCTGCTACACTGCTGAAGAGCAAGTACCGAGACTTACTACTGTCAATACATTCACAGACATTTCTGTGAGCATGTAAGATGTGCTGCTGCTGCACATGTTAACGTAAATGAAATAACCCCCGAAGCAGATCTATATAGGTGTAGCTGGGGAAGGTGGAGGGTTTTTGAAAGTGAGCTGCAGACTCTTAATGGCAACACAACTGGTATTTGCAACAGCAACCAATAAGCTGCTCTATGTAGATGACGATGCGATCGCTGCCAAATAAGTTAAGGACCTATCAGCCTGCGCCATCTTGAGTTTCATGCCCAAACTTGGCATTTATTTTATATATTATATTATATCATATTATATTATTGTGCAATGCTATTATAATGTGGGCCAAAATCAATGACAGGATGACATGTATCCAGTCCCAGAATGCACTATGATAAAATCACTGAAAGTTTACATCAGAGATGGTGGACAGAGTCTGGAAAATGTTGATTACTGAGAAGTAGTTGCATTCCAAATTTTAATTTAAAAAAACGCATTCAATATTTTTATGAACAGCATGTCTTTTGTCATCTCAGCACCATCTGCGGCCCCAGAGAATGTACAAGTTTCAGTTCAGAATGGGACAGTTGCTGAAGTTCGCTGGGACGCTGTTCCTCTTTCAACAGTCCAAGGTCGACTGAAGGGGTATAAGGTACTTACTGAAAACTTGAAATACATTTACGTTAAATATTCTATATTGAGCTGCAAACAGTCTAATGTGTCATACATTTTGTAGGTGAGTTATTGGAAGATGAGAAGCTTACATAAGCAAGACTTTGAGCATGAAAGGCCACAGGTGCTCATCTTCAACGGGAACGAGACAGAGGGTCGCCTGTCCGGCCTTAATCCCTACAGCCAGTACGCCTTCAACATTAGAGCCTTCAATGGAAAAGGAGACGGACCCACCAGCTCCAATAAGCAATTTGAAACACCAGAGGGAGGTACAGTAGTATATACTTACTTTTACTTTTATACTATATGTACTCATTTGTCAAAATATGGAATATTATTGTAATTTAAATGAGTTTAAATTATATAAATTGTGTGGGGGGGGGGGTTTTAGTTCCCGGGCCTCCTAAACATTTAAAAGTCAGAAATCTGAACATGGACTCACTGATTGTGGAATGGGCACCACCTCTGGAAGATAACGGCCACCTGACTGGATACTTGCTCAAATACCAGTCTAGTAGGTCTAAACTCACAGCATATTGGATGGGAATCTGTTGCTGATTTATGAAAAGATACAGATTGCTTATGCTTTTCACCCTTTCTGTTTTAACTCTCTGCTTGTAGTCAATACGACTGATGAACTTGGGCCTCTCAAAGAGCTGCTTCTACTAGCAAACGAGACCAGCATCACTCTGGACAACCTCAAGTACAGCACGCGCTACAAGTTCTATCTGAATGCCATGACTGTCAAGGGCTCTGGCCCCACCATCACAGAAGAGGCTGTCACGATCATGGACGAAGGTGAGGGCTAGATTTGTGACTGATTTTACAATATAATATTTTTAGCATTTGATGCAAGGATCCAGATGCAGTATTTTATTCTCATCGGTGGCTTCGTATAAATTGCAAGCAGAATAAAACGTATACAAAGGTTTGTTTCAACTGAGGAATCCAGTCCTCAGATTCCTGAATCTGAGTGATCTAGTTGTCATTCCATGTTCCATGACGACAGTTTTAATACTTTCAGTGCGCCTTATTTATTCATTTGTTTGTTTGTTTGCAAGGCAATATTAGCCACTTATTTAAATCCTATTCACTTTAGTCTGTGATCATGTTTTTTATCAGTATTTTAAGCATACAGCTTTGCTAAATATATACTATTTGTATTAATTTTTTAGCCACTTTGGTAAGAAAAACAAACTTAATTCTTACTTCCAATATCTTATGTCAATATCTGTTTTGTTTGAAAAATATTTAGATTACCACTGGAAAAGACAAAATGCGGATTAAGTTTAATTTATTAAACTGATTGAACATTAATTAAAAACATTTTTAATACATATATTTTTTCCCCCTTTTTTTTCTATTTTGTTCTGTGAAACTAAAAGTTGCTTTAGATCTTTGCCTTAAATGTGTTATGGTGCTCTGGCCTGTTGAGTTCCATGATTAAAACTTCTTTGTTTTTGGGTTTGTTTGAATTGAATAAAAATGTACCTTTCAACAGCATCATATTTTGTGATTTACACATTTGGAAACATTCTATTTTTAAATGATTGGTCGTCAGGTGGCCACTACTTATATCCACTCTACTTTTGTCTTCTTTTGTCTCTGTCTCTCTGTTTTCTTTGAAGCGTTAATTCGGCATCCCGCAGTAAAGGCGGGTAAAGGTAACACCAGTATCAGGCTGATGAGAACGCATGCTGGTCAAGCATCAGCTATGAGACTAGAAAGCCACTGTAGCACTGAAAGGAGATAGATACATATGCATGAACTTCCTCAGGCCAAAAAGCTTTACACCTGACCTGGCCTGCTCCATATGTCATGGAGAGTCATGTTACCAAGAAATGCAAATTCCATCCCACTGCTTTCATTAGGGCTTAACTAGAACATCTGTTGTTAAAGGAATAGTTCACTCAAAAATAAATGCTGTTGCATTAATACTTGAACACCAGTTTTTTTTTTCTCTGTGGAACACAAAAGGATCATTTTTGATGAATCTTCATGAAGCTATTTTCCATATGACAACAGTTGTATAGAATTGTGACCAAGTCTCTTAAACTCAAAAAAAAAAAAAAAAGTGTTATTCACTCATCTTTCCACCCAGTGAACTGTTGTGACTGAATCAGTCAGTGAGTCCGGTGAACTCGAGAACCGGATCAGTGAATGAATCGTTCTTCTGAGTCACTTCTTTTCAATGATGATGAAGTTCACAAATTGAACTAAATTATTAGTTCATGAATTGAAATGATTCATAAATTGTACTGAATCATCTTATTGACTCGGATGTTAACAACTCACTGTATGGGATGATTATCAGTGAATACGGACTTAAATTTGGGTTCTTTCGTCACAGCAAATCTACAGTATCGTCTATCATCTACAGAAGACTAACTATTGCACACAAGTCATATGGTCTACTGTTATTGGCCTTTTTTGTCGGTTAACAGATTTTCGTAATAGAAAATCATTTTAAAATCAAAGGCTGAGGAAAAAATGCCAGAAGTTTCATTTTGGGCTGAAGTATCCCTTTAACTAGTTTAGACAAGGACTTGAGATGTTTTTCAGTATAGAGTAATGTTTGATTGTATGACAAACCCAAATCTGGCTGCCTTGATCTCAGGGTCCTCTCTCCAGCTCTCATTGCACCAGTAAACTGCACGTTCCTGCATGCTGTTAACTCAGATCTGCATTTCTCTTTCGCTGCCTTGTTTTCTCTCTCTCTAATGTTTTGTTTCATGTTGTGTGTTTCACTATTCTCTGTATTCTTCCAGGATCAGCCCCCCCTTCTCCACCACCAACCCCCTCTGTCACTCAATCTTTGCAGCCCCCGTTTCACAAGGGTACAAACACTCCTGTCCCGTCACCTTCTCTCGTTCCTCGATTGTTAATTCTTGTATGATACTGTGTTGAACAGGAAACTGTTGACAATATACTGTTTAATACCTCACAAGGTGTCGGATACAGTTTCACTCACGATCTATAATAAAAAGGAAAGTGATGACAGTCATCCCTTTAACTAGTGTAGATTCAAAAGTTTGGGGTCTGCAGTTTATTTATTTATTCTATCAAGGACATATTATATTAATCAAAAGTGGCATTTATTGAAACATTAAAATGGAAAGGTTATTTTAAATTGTAATCATATTTCACAACATTACTGTTTTACTGTATTTTTGACATCTTTCAAAAACAAAATAAAAAATCTCACCCACCCCAAACTTTTGAACGATTGTACGAGTAATTGAAAAAAATTATGTCTAGTAGCCCCAAAAAGAACACTTAAAATGTGAATTTTATTGTATTAGATATCAAATATCAAAACTAGTAAATTATGCTAAAGATTTGATCAGAACTACCTTCTATATTAAGTCCACACATTTTTTTGGGGCCGCAAGACATCGAAATATATAGGATTTTTCTGGCAACTTCTTCATAATCTCTAAATTCTTACATCAATTGTACTTTTCCTTGTTTGATCAGTGCCACCTGCTGCTCGGATGTTTGGGAGCGTGAACTCCTCAGTGGAGGAGGGCCATGCTGTAATAAGCTGGGAAAACTCTTTGCCGGATAGGAATGTTTATGTGGAATATGTTGTTGCTAACAGTAAGACTTTCCTCCTTAAAATTTCACTACTGCAGTGCGTATCTATATAGTCTCAGTATAATTCATAGTCAAAGTTCATAGATCGAGTTATTTTCTACTATTTATCGTCTAATATCAGAATAAACATAGTTTTGATCGATTTCTGTACTTTTAATAACTCAACATTTTATTATGCTTTAAAACAACATAAATACATAAAAATAAATAAATAAAGAAAACATTTTTTTTCTGTTTTTCTGATTATAATTACAAGTGACTTAGAGTAGTTGACCCAAAAATTCTGTCATCATTTACTCATCCTCAAGTTGTTCCAAGCCTGTCTGAATTTATGTCTTCTGCTGAACACAAAAGAAGATATTTTGGAGAATATCGGAAACCAAGCAGTTGATGGGCCCTATTGACTTCCATAACAATTTTTTCTATACTATGGAAGTCAATGGGGTCCATCCACTGTTTGGTTACTCATATTCTTCAAAATATCTTATTTTGTGTTCAGCAGAAGAAAAAAAATTCATACAGGTTTGGAACATCTTGAGGGTGAGTACATGATGACAATATGATTTTGAACAATTCCTTTAAAGAACAAATTCTACTGAAACATTCAAATAATTAAATATACTTTTTTTGTAGTAATTGGTTTTGCAATAATCTCTCCCCTGCCGTCGGTCCTTCTCTCCAGGTAATGAACCCTGGAAAACTGAGTTTGTAAATGGCACTCGGACATATCAGATTAGAGGACTAAAGCCGGGGATGCCTTATAGTGTTCGGTTGGTAGCCAAAGACCACTCAGACGCAACGGTCCACAGTACAGAGGTTCTGGTGATTACAGTTCCAGGTGAGGAGAGCATGTCTGTAGACCACCAGAATCCACCTCACCTGTCACTCACCCGTGAAGCCCCGCCCAGTCTCAGTTCCAGACATCACCTGTAGTTTTGGTTTGGAATATTAACAAATTACACATGCTTGGAGTCCAGGCAGGTTTATGGAAATGTAGATGCATGCCAGAATTGTCCATCTTTTCTTCCTTCCTTCTTTCTTTCTTATCTTCCTTTTTTTTTTACATCCTACAGAGGTCTTCAGAGGATTTTAAATGCACAATGCACTTCCTCAAATCCATGTTGGTCATTTCTTGTTAGCGTCATACAAATGAGACTTCTGCTTTTGCTGTGATTTAGATGTTCAACCCATGTTCATTTCTGTTTTACTGTTGATAACACTATTTTTTTTATTTTGGGGGGATGACATTTGACAGATAAATTAACCATAACATTTCAAATGAAATTAAACTGAGAATTGGTTCATTTTGTATCTGCTTCCTGTCTCTTTTGTTTGTGCATGTGCAGCCATGACCAGCAAGCAGGTTGACATTGCTACGCAGGGCTGGTTTATCGGGCTGATGTGTGCCATTGCTTTACTGATCCTGGTGCTCCTCATCGTTTGCTTCATAAAGAGGAACAAAGGAGGCAAATATCCGGGTAAGTGAATGTACAAAATTGATGCGAGATATTTAAGCACATCCATGTAGTACAAATACTGAATCTAAAACCTCTAAGACCACTAATATGCGACAAGATTCTACTGACAAATACGTGAACTTGTGGCTTTGACCACGTGAACTATTTTGAACGAAAATCCAAACTTTAATGCCATGGAACTTGTTGATTTTCCAATCACATAGTGAAAGAAAAAGAAGATGCCCATCAAGACCCCGAGATCCAGCCCATGAAAGAGGATGATGGGACATTTGGGGAGTATAGGTGAGGAGAACTACTACAGTTATTTATTTCACTACAGACAGAAATCATAAGAACTAAATGTTTAAATTGGACTGGTGTTTTTGTTGTGGTTTCACGACTCATTGAAAACAAACTTCTCTTGCTCAGGGATTCAGACTGTAATTTTTTCATTCCTGTGAGATGAATGTAAACATCTGTGCCCCTCCACAAACAGCTTGAGGAAAGCAGAAGCAACCCTTTTTATATATTATTACAATCCTTAACCAAAGCTATGTACTATGTGACTGTATACAATTATTTTACACATTTTTATTTAATTTCTTCATTTTACATTTTTATTTATTTAGCACATTTTAAATGTCAAATCAATTGCCTTCCTGATTTACATTAATGCTGGATTTATTTCTGTGATTTTGTTTTGTGTCATCAATACTATGTATGGTCATTGATGATATTTATTATTCTTTTTAATTTATTATTTTGTATTTGTGTGAATTTCTAGTAATATGTCTGGTCGTATTGTCATATTGCTGTTACAATGCAGTAGATATGATTGGAACTGACTGATGAATTGGTCTCAGCTTAAAGTAGCTAATTCAGGGCATAAATTCAAATATTTGAAATAAATATTATATATTAAATGTTAATGAATAAATATTAAATTATAAAATTATAGACAATGGACCCTTAAATCATTCAAATTCAATTTCAGCTTCTGAATATCCCAAATCAGAATTGCAATTGAAGTCATCTGTCATGTTCGTTTTTTGTCTTTGTATTAACATTCCATGTCCTGTTCATGAAGTCCATCATTTGTTGTGTGTATAATGTCACTGCATACGTTTGTCTTTATTGCAAAGTAATAACCTCATTGTCAAACATGCCAGTCTGTCTCATTTGTTCCTCTTGTGTGTTTTGATATTGGGGGGAGTTCAGGTCTTTAGAAAGGTAAGAGGGGCTTTGCAAATCTTGCATGCATAAATTCCCCCATTATTCATCTCTTAGTTACAGTAGATCATTAAATGAATAGCTGTAAATCTCATGGACAAGCTAAATCCAACCTTAACAAAAATATTAAGTCTGAAAAAATGTATTTGTACTTTTTGATTGCTTATTGTGATTTTACTTCATTTATATTATTATTTTACTGCATTTGTTCAGAAATCCTCAATGGTCATTTTCTGTTTTTTTTTTTTTTTAATTTTTTTAAGAGAAGTGGTTTATGCATTATGATGAATGTGCCCTAACTTACCCTTTCAAATGCACGTTATGACCAGTTATTACCATCTACTACCTCCCGGATGTAGGAGAGACGCATTTATGGACTGTCGTGAAAATACCTGCACTAAACAGCATGTTGGAAATGGACAATCTCCAATATCTAGTTTTAAATTGTGCTGTTTGTAATATCCTCCCCTCCCCCTTGTCTCTGCTCTTTACATCAGTGATACGGAGGATCACAAGCCCCTAAAGGGCAGCCGGACCCCATCCAATGGCACGGTCAAGAAGGACGACAGTGACGACAGCCTGGTAGATTACGGCGAGGGAGGAGACGGCCAGTTCAACGAGGACGGCTCATTCATCGGACAGTACAGTGGGAAGAAGGAAAAAGACACGGCGGAGGGCAACGAAAGTTCGGAAGCTCCTTCCCCGGTCAATGCCATGAACTCCTTTGTGTGACTACCTGGATACCCCTCGTGACCTTTGACCCATCCAACACCCCTTCCCCTTGTCACACCATCTTATGGAGAACTTTCTCTATTGCACTGTGACCCCCTGACATCACACAGAAAAACAAATAAAACAAACTCCCCTAATGTAAGACAGTGAGATATTATGCAAAATGCAAGCAGAGGGCCAGTCCTAGCTTCACTGCGATTGGTCAGAGTGAACATCACATGACTTAATAAGCATATTATCTTATTGCAAGTATACATATATATTAATATATGTGTATAGGAATATATAAATTGATATATATAAGAAACTATTTTATTAACATGGCCCTATTTATTGTCAGATGGCATTATATCACACCATCTTGTACCCTGGACACGCATGGAATCAGTTATTGACATCATGCCTTCTGCGAATTAGCATTAAGGTGTGGTCACATTTACTGTTGTTAACTGAATTTTCACAGGTGAAAACCAGTCATTTCACTAGGAATTTGGGAATTTTGCGTAAGGGAGAAAGATTTCGCCACATATTAACAATATTCAATGGACCTTTATGCATGTGAATTCCGCCAGAATTTCGCTAATGTGACCGCACCTTTAGCCAGCTTTGTGGAGACAGTGAACCTCGTCTGACTGTATTGATGCCACTTTTGCTTCACAGCTAATGCCTGTTACGTTCTGTCGTCAGTGTTAAAATCGGTATAATGCACATTTCAGGCACCAATGTCTTTGTGGGCATTGTTGTGAAGTATGTAATACGTGTAAAAGCTGTTCTTAGGCGTCTTTTTGGCAGACAGAAGTTTCGAATAAATGAAAAAATCACAGAAATTAAAAACTGGTTATCAGGGATGAGGTAGCATGTTTTTGACACACAAGCACGCAGACGTGGTTTTGTCCTTTTTCAGTTCTTTTGTGGTTTATTTTGCACCCTTATATTTATTCACGGCGAACCTCTTTCGATGTTTCATCCCTGACGAAAAGTCAGTGACCGACTTAAGAAGTTAAGGTTCACTTCACCCAGGATGGTTTTTGTGAAGGAAAGCCCCCCCAGTCAGCCATATAGCCACCCGTAGCCCCGTGTTGGGCGCCAGAATTCACACCGCCCTTGGTGTGGTTTTACAGTATGGGATGCAGTGAAGGCCCCTCAGCACGGTTCCGTAGTGCCTTGGTAGAAATCATTATTCTATAATCAAAAAACGAGTCCTTCTCATCGCTTTGAGTCCTTTTATATCAGTACTGCAAGTGATACCGAAGTCCAGGGCTGACTGAAGACCGCAAGACTTCAGGAAATGATGGCACATACTCAGCTGCCACAGAAATCACCTCAAATTGGGGTGAGGGGCATCTCATTCCCCTTATTGACAGCTAAAAATACTGCCACTTTTCTGTAATGAGTGAACTGCTGTTGATTGGTCAGATCTGACACATTGATGGCAACTCATAAAGGTGATGGAAACATCCGACTGTGGTATTTACAGTAGCCTGTCCTTAGAAAAATCTCAACATATGCGACACCAGTAGGTAGAAATATACACACTCACATGTAACTGTTTTTTAAACCATGTTATTGCATGTTATGAAGTATTACAAGCTGTCGAGTGGAGTGAAATCAGGGCTTCACTGAACACACGGTCGGCAGTGGTGCTGCCGTCAAATATGGCTGGAGTATGTGCGGTTTATGCAGACATGCATATGTACGTGTGTGTGATGGCTGTGTGTGTTTGAGGATGTCTGCGCACTGTATATATGGGGCGAGTCTCTGTTTTTTGGCAAGGCCCTAGATTTTCATGATTTAGCTTGTCATAACTTGCATCAAGTTTTTTAGTTTGTAATTGTCTGCTTTTTAATGTATAGATATGACATTTGCTTTGTAAATATCCAGCCAAAATGATTTTGGACTCATGAAAGAATGCAGGGGAAAGCTGCTGAGATATCCTATAGCCCATCACGCAAAATCCCAGGATGTTCTAGAGGGACTGTCCCAGCAATGTATGTACTGTAAGTCACTTTGGGTGAAAAAAGAAACCCAGTTGAAAAGTGACGACACCCCCATTTCCTAAAACCCTTGAGTGAGAAAAACAGGGATCAACCGATGATTGAGTATACGTACTGTAAGGTAGCACTGCATTAAACCGCACAGTGTTCCACCTGAATTCACACACACACATCAGCTCTTATTCTTTTAATGGCACTGTTGTTTTCTTTTCTATTTGGCCAGCTAGGTTCTGACATTTTTCTGTCTAGGAAAAATAAGAGAAGAAATGGACGCATCCCCAAAGAAGGAGGCCGGATTGCACTGCTGTGGGTGCAGAATCTTTTGATGTGTTTATGTCGGAGGGGGCAAGGACGGATGAAACGTAGTGTGTGAAATAATATTCTGATTAATGTTAAAGCTACATGAAATTAAAGCATGAAAGGCTGTGAAATGGTTTACTCTATATAATATAATCTCAAAACAAAAAAAAAATATTTTGTATATAAAAGAATTAAAATAAATGTTGGTTTCCGGATTTCACTACCATCTGTCTGTTTTTGATTTTATTCCTTGTACACAACAATTATCTTAATCAAAGCACATTTATTCACAGTTACAAAACTGTAACTTTTCAACAAAAAAAAAATTGCTAAAAGTTTTTTTGCATGCCGAAGTGATTTTTGAAGTCAAAGCTAAAGCCTTTTCTCATTTTGTATTTTTTTTTGTAAACATTCTTTACTAAAAAAAATTCTTTTGATTTAAATAATATTAAACTTTCTCATGGCTGTTTTATTATTAATTTATTCATTATATTTTATTCATAATATATATAAGTTTTTTTACTGTTAATATTGTGCATGAAAATGTGGATAATGCATTTTAGTATAAGCTAATTTGTGTATATATTTTTTATTTAAATGAAAATTGACCTCCAATGACCCAACTTAGCACCTGCCGCAGGTGGGGCAAGTTCAATTATGTTATTGACTGAGAAAAAATGTCATGTTTCTATGGCCTAACATTATAGCAGAAAAACCCACAATATATAATTAGGTACATTAGTAAATAGGACAACTTAAGCAAAAAGTATAGCTCAACTTACCCCACTGTCCCCTAAATTTTACATTGCACATTCAGGTTTTATGTGTCTGCCCTGGAGAGTAAAATAGCCTCAAGCCTTTTGGCCTCTTTATCCGATTGGATTGATTCTCTTTGATTTGAATTGTGTGTGTGTGTGTGTGTGTGTGTGTGTGTGTGTGTGTGTGTGTGTGTGTGTGTGTGTGTGTGTGTGTGTGTGTGTGTGTGTGTGTGTGTGTGTGTGTGTGTGTGTGGCATAACGTTCCTCCCTGCAGTGATGTTACTCCGTATAAACAACTAAAATCTATTTCTCTCCCTCCCCCTGAGTGTAAGAATTTAATCCAGTGGATTTGAACAGATGTGTGTGGATAAGCCTCTTAAATCACCAAATATCGTAGTCCATACATTCTGAATCATTCGCAAATGCCTTAAAAATACCTTGACCATCAGTTTGAGACCCACTGCAGCAGCACATGGACTCCGAGAGCATCAGTCCTGTCATGCGCAGTTTCCGCTCTCATCCAATAGCAGGCTTGCATCTGGCTTGCATGCGCGGGCCATGTGTCTGTGTGTCTCCCCGCTGGTCTGCGGGACGATGCGGTGGTTCTGATCCAGCTCTGTGGGTTTGACGAAGGATTTAACACATTCTTCCGGGTAAGTTTGCTGCTGATATAATTATATGTATAGGGTATTCTGGTGAAAATATGATCTGTCTGTGACCTTCAGGAGTTCTAGTCTGCATGCTAAAGTCTGGATGGAGGTGTTCCGCGCAGTTTGGGAATACCGCAATGCAGAAGAACAGGGTGGATGAGTCTGGTGGATGTCATCCGTTTAACATTAAAAATACATAAAACAAATAAACAAAATGCATAATAAAATAATAATAGCCTAAATATTAAAATTACATTACAAATGAAAACAAACCAAATTAATAAATACAGGATGTGGATTCATACAAATTATTGCAAAATTATTTATTTTTTAAAATACTGATATATTTTCGAATTGTTCTGCTGAAACAAGCTGTGATACGAGTTAATTACATATTGTATTTACTTGTGTAAAGTTTAAACGGGACAGAAGTTAGTCCTCGGTTTCCTGGTAACATTAAAGATAGATTGTAATGACAGTGTTATGTCGGAGGGCGGCGCCAAATAGTTATCATCCGTTATCATCCATGACGCAGTTATTAGATTTATTAGGGCTTGAATATACTTTAATAATACGTTGGCATTATCATTCATTCATAATTCACTGCATAATAGTTTTGCGAAAAATAGTGAGGGAAGGGGAAGTGACATCACGCATGATTTGTATTGCTCTGTTAAATTAGACTGTAAAGCATTCAATTGTGTTTAAAGATATTTTGGAATCAGGAAGCTGCTAGATTTTTTTACTGCCACTCCGTTAGAATGAGTTTACAAGCATGCACTGACCTAAATCCCAGTGTGCAGGACAAGAGCAGACAGCAGATCAGAGGATGCAATGAGATTAGAAGAGATTGGTGAAAATACCATGGATAGAAGTAGACAACATGTGCATAAATTGCAACCACAAGGACAGTCTTTTACGAGTATTTTATGGCCAAACATGCAGACAGACAAGTACATGCTCAAGGATGAAATTGCATGTGCGTGAGAGTTGCCGTTTCTTGAGATGCATAATGAATGGACACGTCTTGCAAGGCAGACAAAAAAATTCCTTTCTAACCTTCTGCAAGGGTTAATGTTTAAAAGTGCAGCAACATCAGATAAAGAGATGCTTGCATGCGTTATCAAGGAGATTGCATTATCATTCTTAGAACTCACTGCATTAGTCTACAATATGCATGTATAGCCTACTAGGTCTCAGACTTACCTTTGCTTCATGTGTTCATTTGCGCTTATGTGTAGGCTATGTGATATAGATGAGGGAGTTTGCTGATTCACAGTTATGTTGGTAGGCTGTGATAAATTGCTTATATTTCCATTTTGGACTCAATCTATGGCATCAGAGCAAGACAGCTACACAGAGCACTTCACCCTCCTCACACACTCTCTCTTTTTCTCCTTCTCTTTCTCAGGTCTGGGTTTTAACTGTTAGATCTACAAGATGGTGACCACAGCCATGTTTCTGTGTGTTCTCTCTTACTTCTTCTTAATGGCCGGTGAGGAACTGAGTGTGTGTTTGTGTGTGTTTACTTGGCTAAATTTTAGCAACAGAATTATCCCAATAATTTATCCAAAATGTATTTATAGGAATGTCTTCAAAAGTAGAAAATGACATTAAACCAGATATAATGTGTATTTTTATCTCTGAACATCTAAAAAAAAAAACGTTTTCACATAGAGTTTCGGTTAAGATTATTCCGTAGTCATGAGAATGAACTTTATGTAAAATCAACAAGTTTTTTATTTATTTTTTATGTAGGCCTACTCTTTAAATTTTGCCAATATGCAAAATGCAGTCAATAATCCCCATGAGGAAAACCGCTTAATAAACATACCAAATATGTATGTATATTGTGTGATTCACCTGAATTTGTACAAAATTAATTACATGTAAAAATTACATCTATAGTACGGATAGTCTCCATTGCTGTCCAAGTAAATGAAGTCGAATTAAAATCATGTTGATTTGTTTTCTTCCCACTCCAGCTGCAATTAAACCCAGGATATTTGAACCCAGAATTTTTGACAGTAAGTCTTTAACTTTCACTTACAAGTCCGGCAAACATTAGTATAAACATAGCATGAAGTGTTGATGTTTTTGCCACATTGTTGCTAGTTAGGTCTAGGTTAGCTTTTTGTAGATTGAGTGTAATGCTGGCTCATGTCATGTCCATCAGAGGAGGCCACAGGCTTTGGCCCTATATTTGAGGAGGAGCCTCTAGACACTGTGTACGCAGAGGATTCACCAGAGAACAAAATCTCCATGAATTGCAGAGTGCGGGCCAACCCACCGGCCATCATCAAGTAATGTTTTCTTTCCTGATCCCGAGTTTTGTTTGTCATGACCTCTGTCTGTATGGGAAAATCCCTATTGCAGAGATGTGTTTATCACTTGCAAGAAGAATCTTTGAGAAAAAGGTCATTAACGAAAGCCTGTATTTCACAGATGGTGGTTAAACAACTGGGAGATTAAACTAATGGAACAGCCTGATGAGCACTTTAGCCTGGTGGGAGGAAACCTGCTCATCACCAACCCAGAAAAGAGCAAGCATGCTGGGAAATATGTGTGTGTGGCCAATAACGTCTACGGCACCGTCATCAGCAAAGAGGCCTCCGTCAAATTTGGATGTATGTGACGGACAGGACTTGTTATGTTTGTAAAGGCTGTGAACTGTTACCAGATTTCTCTTTTGTCATATCCTCTCCTCAGTTCATTTTTTTTATTTTTCGGGCTGCAGACCTGAACCAGTTTCCTACAGATGAGAGAGAACCGGTGAATGTTAAAGAGGGACAGGGGGCCGTCCTGCTGTGTTCTCCTCCCTCTCGATATCCAAGTAAGACCTGATCCCTTCTTAGAAGTTCCCTAGTAGATTTATACAACCACCATGATACAGTAAAACAACAACAACAAAAAACATTTGTGAATCTATGCTAACATTTATGTTGCAAGGTTTTCACATAAATCACATAGTAAAAAAGAAGTGCTACAAAAAAAGATGATTAATGTCCACTTGCCTTCCAGCAACTCAAATCTTATTTCTATCAATTGTTTTGTTTGTCTCCCAGGTGAAGTGATGTTCCGCTGGATCTATAACGACTTCCCCAACTTCATCCTCCCAGACCAGAGGCGTTTCGTGTCTCAGACCACTGGGAATCTGTACATCGCTAAAGTTGAGGCATCAGACGTCGGGAATTATTCTTGTTTTGTTTCAAGTCCCACCATCGGCAAGAGTGTTTTCAGCATGCCGATTCCTCTGATTCCACAAATAGAGAGTGAGTGCTTTCTCATTACCCACAATACCAAGGTGTTACTCATAATTGCCTTACTGAGAGCACTGTTGTTTCTAAAGGTCAATTATGACCTAGCTTTTCATCTCTGCCCATTACACAGAGGAGGTGAAGCGATATCCTGCAGATATCCGTGTGAAATTTCCCAAGACTTATGCTTTGGTGGCACAGAACATCACTCTGGAGTGCTTTGCCCTTGGAAAGTGAGTCAACAAATGCAGATGCTGTTCATATAGTCTGAACGCTGATACCATGGTACTTTCATATTAAATTACAATGGGTCTGAAGGAATGCATCATAGTATTAACAGTATTTCAAAGAATATCATTATATAATCATGGTACATGTCCTAAAAACATGGTAATACCATAGTACTTTGTTACTTGCACAATAGCATTAGATTTGTTCTTCGCTCGTTTTAGGGTTGTTTCTAACCATATAAACTCAATCTTTATACCTTTCAGTCCTCTCCCACATATCCGCTGGAGGAAATTAGATGCTGATCTCCCGCCCAACTATGAGGTCAGCATGAATGGAGCTTTACTGCACCTGCTTAATGTTCAGTACGAGGATGAGGGCAGCTACGAGTGTGAGACGCTCAACGTTAAGGGAATGGACTGGTATCGACAGTGGCTCTATGTGGAGGGTAACACAAACTCAAAATTCAACAGACTCTGGTTTAGTTCTGTTTTATGTATTTGTTGGATAAACATGTCTTTTATTAACTACAGAAAGTATTATATTATATTATATTATATTATTGCCACATTGATGAATCACGATTAATTGCATCCAACAAAAGTTTTTATATATATACGTGTATGTGTATATATATATATATATGTGTGTGTGTGTGTGTGTGTGTGTGTGTGTGTGTGTGTGTGTTAGATGCAATTAATCGATTTTTAATCGATTTGACAAAATGAATATTATATTATTTATATTGTAAAGTGCTGTCAAAACGATTAATCGCATCTAACAAAAGTTTGTAAATACACACGTGTGTGTGTGTGTGTGTGTTTGTGTGTGTGTGTGTGAGTGTTTGTGTGTGTGTATATATATATATATACACATTACATATGTTAGATGCGATTAATTGTGATTAATCGATTTGACAGAACTAATTTTATATTATATTATATTACATTCTATTATTATTATAAAGTGCTGTCAAAAAAAATCACATCTAACAAAATGTTGTAAAGATATAACTATATATATGTGTGTGTGTGTGTGTGTGTGTGTGTGTGTGTGTGTGTGTGTGTGTGTGTGTGTGTGTGTGTGTGTGTGTGTGTGTGTGTGTGTGTGTGTGTGTGTGTGTGTGTGTGTGTGTGTATGTATGTGTATATATGTCATATATGTTAGATGCGATTAATTGTGATTAATCGATTTTTAATCGATTTGACAGAACTAATTATATTATATTATATTGTTTCCCCAGGTGCTCCAGAGTGGGCTGAGCACATCAATGACACAGAGAAAGATGTTGGTAGTGAGCTCACTCTCAGATGTGTTGCCGTGGGGAAGCCCCAGCCATGGATACGCTGGCTGAAGGATGGCTATTCGGTTAATACCCTGTTTTATTTGCTGTGGAAAACCCATATAAGAACTTTGAGTTTTTCACTATGTTTTATGTCAAGTAAGCCTGTGTTCTGCTACATTTTTTTCTGATCTCCAGTACGGCAAAGGGGAGCTGAAGTTCTCCAGCCTCACGTTTGAGGATTCAGGCATGTACCAGTGCATTGCTGAGAATGAATGGGGGACCATCTATGCCAGCGCAGAGCTTCGGGTCGTCTGTGAGCTTTTAAATACTTCTTTACTGTCATGCTTCTGAAGTAGTAGTTTACATTGAAAAATAGAAAGAGCTGCACTTTTCTGAAGGGTTATTTAAAAAAGGCACGTAACTATTTTTGAAGGTTGAGTGTCTCCAATGGTCTCTTCACAGCCTGTGCACCAACATTCATTTATAATCCAGTGAAAAAGGTTCTGCTAGGGGCTGAAAATGGACGTGTGGTCATAGAGTGCAAACCCCGTGCTGCTCCAAAACCCAAGTTCATCTGGAAACGAGGCTCAGAGTTACTGACCAACTCTTCAAGGTTAGTCAGTCCATGTTAAATACATGCATTGACTTACAGGTAAATCATAGTGTTATGGTGATGATAGAAGCTTAGCCACAGTTATGATCAGCATCATCTCTTTTCATCCTTATTTTTCAGGATGTTAATTTGGGATGATGGAAGTCTGGAGATTCTGAATGCAACAAAAAGTGATGAGGGCTCGTACACCTGTTACGCTGAGAATGACCGCGGCAAATCCAACAGCACAGGGACCCTAACTATTACCGGTCAGACAAAATTCAAATCTCCTCACCTACACTAATTTTTATTTTATTTTATAATGTCATTTCATTTCATTTTATTGTTTTATTGTATTATTTTGTTTCATTTCATTTTATTTTATTGTTTTATTTTATGAATTAAGGAAAAACTATGCCCACCTAAATGCAGTCTTGAGTGTAGTTATTTAATTTGATTTATATAATAATTAATGAATTAACGATAGAATTTTAACATAATTTTCTGAAATTAATTTCGATTATCTTATAAATATAATTATTATGGGCTGAATAGTGCATATAGATAGTTGATGCATTTTATTTACTCTTTTATCAACATAAAGATTTTAGGTTAAAATTTATGTAAATCTATTAGTATTTATCATTGGATTTTTTGACTGGTCACTTTTGTAAATATTCCTTTTATATGTTTTTCACTATTATCGATATTCCATATAGCCTCTCAATTAATATGAAGTGTATGCATTTGCATCTATTTAATTTTCTCAGAGGCCACCAAGATTACTGAGGCTCCATCAGACACTGAGGCAGTTGTTGGTGACAGTAGAGTTCTCCAGTGCTCCGCATCATATGACCCCAGCCTGGACATCACCTTCATCTGGACTGTCGATTCCTACGTCATCAACTTCTACACAGACTTTGAACACTACGAGCAGCTCATGGTGAGCAGAGGCAAGAATCCCAGGAGTTCTGTTGATGGGAAATACAGGAGGACATTCATTGTTTGTGTGTGTGTTTTTGCAGGGTCATGAGCACAGTGGAGACCTGCTGATCAAGAATATTCAGGTGAGGCATGCAGGACACTATACCTGCACAGCTCAGACTATAGTGGACAACGCCACCGCGGAAGCTGAAGTTTTCGTCAAAGGTTAGTGATTTCAACTGCATGTGTCCTAGCTTATAATATGTGCATATGATTAAAAACTTGAAGATAAATGTTAAAGAGGACCTATTGTTCTTTTCTACATTTTCAACTTTCTTTAGTGTATAATGTTGCTGTTTAAGCATGAAAAGTTCTGCAAAGTTACAAAGCACAAAGCCCATTCCGAAGGGAGTTACTCTCTATATAATGTGTGCACTGTTTCTGAACTCCCTGATACACCTCGATTTGTAGTTTTGAGGTTTCTTCCGGGAATGTCCGTGTCACAATATTCCTCATATAAATAATTCCTGCCCAAGGTTTGCACAATAAAAGGGGTGAGGCCTGGTTGAGTTGCGTTAGTAGTGTTTCATGTCATGTCCAAGAGATGTTGTTTTTTACAGCCCAAATCCAGTGTTAATATGGTAAGGGGCATGACATTTCTGAAACACCCTTGAAGCATTTGACCAATCACAACACACTGATCCAGTGGCCTCTTTAAAAACAATGAGGTGATGTTTTTCTGTTGAACAACTAATGGTTTGTATTATTGCATTATTATTTACATCAAATAGACCATCATGACATTGTCGCGAATATCGACCGTTTTCGCTTCAGGCTTGCCTGGTCCTCCGGGTGGCATCCGTGTGGAAGAGATTGGAGTCACGTCAGTAAAACTGCGATGGTGTCTGGGATCAGACCACGGCAGTCCCCTTATCCAGCATGTTGTGCAAACACGAGACTTTTACGCCCTGGATCCAGAGGACTGGAAAACTGCATCCACTAGTGAGTCCACTAGAGGGAGACAAAACGCTTATCTTAAACATTTCTGACTAATTTTCTAAGAAAACAGTAAAACAATACAGAAGTATTTTTGTAAGTATTTGCATTCTGTTTTAGAATATAGTTCATTCGATTTGACTTTTTCTGTCACATTTGAGAAGATCTTGTGAAGACCTTAATGTATTCTTAATGTGATCTTAGTGTGTTTTGCTCTTGTGATCATGTTCTAAACTTGATAAGAACAAAGAGTGAACAAATGTTGTTTTCCCAGCTCCTGTGTTTTTGGATGGATCTTCAGAGTCAGCAACCGTTGTTGAACTTTACCCCTGGATGCAATATGAATTCCGTGTTTATGCCATCAATGAATTTGGAGCTGGGGAAAACAGCCGTCCGTCCATTAAAATCAAGACATGGGATGCCAGTGAGTTTATTTAGAAAGAGTACAGCTTTCCATATTTAATAAAAAATTGATCTGCAATAATTTATTAAGTGTTTTAGTAAAATCAGTGTTTTAGTAAAATCAGAGTCTATGTGCATCTGTGATGTACATAGACTCACCCAGGCTTTCTCTTATCTCAGTACCTACAGTAGCTCCTTCTGACGTCATTGGTCAGGTGGGAATAACCGGAGAGTTAATCGTGACCTGGACTGTACGTATATGGACTGTACTTATATATGTTGATTAGTGTTCAGTGGCAAATTTCTGATGTGTCCCTCATGTCCTTGATTCCATTGCAGCCTGTGAAACCTCAGTTCTTCTTCGGTAAAAAATTTGGCTACGCTGTGGCGTTCAAGCCGCATGAGGATAAAGAGTGGAAATGGTCAATCATGGAGGATCCTGAGACGAGACGCTACGTCTACAAAGAGAGCATGACCCCAGACACAGAGATACAGGTCAAAGTGAGCACCTTCAACAGCAAAGGAGAAGGACCCCCAAGTCTTATAGCAGTGGTCTTCTCGCCACGCCTAGGTGAGAAGGTTTGATGGTATCCGACCGCCTCTTATTTGCTCATTAATTAGTTGAAGTATCCTTGCTTTAAAGGTGCAGTGTGTAGATTTTAGCGGCATCTAGCGGTCCGGTTGCGAATTGGTTGCAATTCGCAGCCGAGAACCCTTTCGCACCCTTTCGAATAAGCTATGGTGCCCAAAACAATACAAACATGTTGTTCGTCTGAGACAGCAGAGAGTTGCCAGTCAAGCAACGTGGTCTGTAGAGAAGTTTGTCCGTTTAGGGCTACTGTAGAAACATCGCGGCGCAAAATGGCAACTTAAAGTGTAGGGAGACCTGTGGTTCATGTAGATAGAAATGGCTCATTCTAAGTTAATAAAAACATAACGGTTTTTAAATAATTTTGTAAGGTCTTTATACACCACTCAAAACATAGTTATGTATATTATAATGCATTTCTGACAATAGATCCTCTTAAATTTTACACACTGCACCTTTAACACATGTCATATCTCCCTCAGCACCGACTGAAGCTCCATTAGACGTCTACGCCCGCCAGGTCACCTCTACAGAGGCTTTGGTCTGGTGGTTACCAGTCTACCAGGCACCGCCAAAGTGGGTTGACGGATACCAGGTGAGTCCTAAGTGGAATAATAGGAAAATAATCATGAAGTTTTGAACTTTTAAACCTCATGTCTCTTCATTTGGTGTCTAGATTCGTTACTGGAGAAAGTACGATGATAATGAGGCTGCTGCCTCGAGAGTCATTGTGCATAGAATGATTAACCAAACGCGCCTGGAGAACATGCGGCCTGACTCTCATTACCTTATAGAGGTAAGAGCGTTCAACGGAGCCGGGCTCGGACCGCCCAGCGAGCACTGTGAAATGTTCACCAGGAGACCCCGTAAGAGATTTGCACTTCGCATTACTTGCCCATGGGTTTATACAGGCCTTACATTTGAAACTAGAGCTTAAATGTAGTGATAATATTTGTGTATCGTCTTTCCAGCTCCAAGTCGCAATTTGAGAGTATACAAATATGTCAGCTTTACACGCAAATGGCTCTATCTGTATTGGGATCACATCTATAACTACTGGAATGAGTCCTATGTGGAGGGTTACAAGGTGAGTCGGTTATATTTATTCCTGGAACCTTATTTTAATGCCTTTATTTTAATGTATTTTATTTTATTTCATCCTTTATACTTTTTTTTTTTTTTTTTACTGGAACCTTATTTGAATGCCTTTATTTAAAAAAAGAAAATTGTATAGAACCTTATTTTAATACTCTTATTTTAATTTATCATTTTACATTTTATTATTTTATTTTTTTATTACCGGAACCTTATTTTAATGCTGTTATTTTAGTTTATCCTTTATATTTATTTTATTTTATTTTATTTTCACTGATTTTGTTGTGTGTATTGATACTTTAGAAATATTGTAACCATTTGTATCTTTCTTTCAGATTTTGTTCCGAAAGGAAGGGGAGCGTTATGGAAAGCTTTACACCACCGGCAGGCACTACATCGACTTTCCCATGCCAGAAACCGGTGATTATGTCATAGAGGTCCGAGCCCGCTGTGAGGGAGGTGATGGACCCATATCACAGATCAGAGTACAAGGTGAATACTTCCTTTTACTAATTAATTATTTCCTTTCAAAACCTCATCCATCATTTTCCGTATTTATACCTTTTCAGTATTTTCAGGCTGACACAGTTCCACAGATCTAACCGTTATACTTGTCTTTCTCATTATTGTTTTGTATTGTGTTCAGGTAAAGCAGCTCTGGGTGCTGAATCTCTCAGTGTTGCCTCTGTCTTGCTGTTGGCTCTGGGTTGGATGAATTTAGGCCTGTAGGCAAACAACAAGACAACAAAATCGACTTCTGAAAAACAATCCTAATGTAGTCCGAGTGCATTTCCTTACAGGGATGTTTTTCATGGTGAAGATAAAGTTTGTTTTGGAGTGCAAAATATATAAAAAAAAGTTTATATTTACCCTCTTGATTTGCCTTACAAAATCCCCACAATCAACTAATGAAATGGTCTTGTAAAATAAATATATAGTATCAGGATATGGTAATGTTTTTTATGACTTTCCATCAGTTATCCATAAGACATATTTATTACAGAACATGTTTTGTTGGTCATTTGTTTCAATGTCAGCAGATGTACTAAATTTGTCACTGTTTTTAAAGTGACTTTCTTAGTATCTTGCTACTATTTTGCTAAACATTTAGAGTAGCCTACACTGAAATTTTCATCTGTATATCAGTAAACATTGAAAACATTAAACAAATTGCTTTTCTTTTGTCAAGTTTTCATCTCATGAGTGATTGAAACTACCATATTTCATAACCCTGTTAAAATCATACCATTCAAGTTTCTATCTGAAAACAAAGAATGTTTGAATCATGCTGATATACTTACAATTTATTTATTTATTTGCCTAAACACCATAGTGGCATGTTTTTTTAAAATCAGAGGCACTTCTTTTGTTGTGAGAACTATTGTGTATACATGTCTGACAAATTAGGCCTATATGTCTTTCATTTAGCATGAAAGGTATTTAGTTTTAAACACTTCAAATGTCTCAAGTTTATTCATTCATTAAAACCCCAAACCAATTTCACTTTATGTTAAATTCCAAATTTCTATTTAAGGACTAGCCTAACTGAACCGAACAGTCTGATTCTTCACATAAACACACATCCTTGTGGTAGGCTACTATTTAGTCCTTATTTAGCTTGCTAACTTGTTAGCAATATAGTCTTAATTATGCACGTTTGGGAATGAATGTGTGTAATTTATTTTGTACAAAAACGTATTTAGTAGGCTATCTTAAGGTAATGTTAACAACAGACTTCAATTTATTTATAAATCCACAGGGCTCTCAAGTTTTAGCAAAAGTTTAGAGTGAGACCTGTTAGGGGAGGAGCCACCCACATATTTGCAGCAGCGGTCCCTCGACCTAACCAAATTCGCTTCAATTTTTGCTAGCAGTTCAATTTTGCCTATGTTCATAATTGACCAGCACAAATGGAAATTATAACAATTGGTAAATCTGATAAAAGACAAATTCATCCAAATAAAATAAAGTTATATTTAAAAAATAAAAATGTATTGAAAAATAAAAATAAATTTGACCCCAAACAAGCCAATTGAACATCAGTGCTCAATGTACATAAAAATGTGTCATAACTTGCCCTGAGCATGTATGTCAAGACCCAAACCGGTCACCTTTACAGGGGTCATCGGATGCCCATTTTCCACAAGTTGGTATGATTCTTTTGGGGTGTTCATGTAAAGTTTGTAACATACTTTGGTTAATATTTCTCAATGGTAGTGTAAAACAACACCCTTTTTACCTCCTCAAAAACAGCTCTGTTCACAGTGACCCGTTTCGGTGCATGTCTCTTTAAATTATAATGAGCAACAACTTTTTGGCTTTTTGAGGATTAAAAAAAAGTAAATGGATTTTTTTCATTGCATGGTGGTTGTGTCCACACACTGCAAAGACACATTTATATGCAAACACCATATAAAAGTGTATTTTGCATTCGATGGCCCCTTTAAAAGCAGTTTGAGAGTTTTTGAATGCATAGAAAATAATTTAGCACGAATTTGGCTATACTCCTCAACATCAGCTATCACTGTCTTTGATCACAGGCAAGAGATTTCGTCCAGGAATCGTAAAATCAAAATGCTAAAAAAAATTAAAATAAATGTATGCCGCAAACCGCATTCATTCATCAGATCTTGCTCGTTCAACTTCCACTCCGTGTGCGCGCGTGTTGTCTAGTAACGAACGTGCTTGCAGCGGGAACACATAATTTACCCGGAAACAACTAATTCTAATTTCTGATTGGCTGGTAGCTGGCATTAAACTCTGTATAACTCGGGACCATCGAGACAGATGCTATGAACTCGGCAGAGAACTTCCCTCCGTTTGCCTGCGCACTCATCCATGAATTGTATAGCGGGACAAGTTCCCTTACTCCTCAGCGTGAGAAATACAAGGTGTGGCGTGTGAGCGTGTGAACGGGTTGAAATGCGTGTGTCTCACGCCCACTGCGTGAGACTTGAGAGCCCTGAATCCATTAGCAGTCTAAATTAATTTAATAAACGTCCTCTACCGCCTTTTTGAGGACGCCTGAACACAGCGTGCGATTACCTTCTCGTCCTATGTACTGAAACTCGACAAACAATCACATCTTTTGAGTCCATAAAAGCAACTCAACATCGGAAACGAAATTAGTGAGTTTTTCTGTTTATCTCACATATATATTTTTTTATAACTAAAAAAAGTTTTATACCTGTTAAATGTTGAAACATTGCAATGTTTTCGTTTTATAACTTCAAATGTACCGCCATTTAACAAAAGGCTCACTGCCTTGATGTTCGGATGCATCCAGTAGATGTCAGCATAACATAACCAGTAGAACAATAGAGCCAGAACAATGAATCCTATTCCATGTATTACTGTATTCTATTCGTCTTTTTTATGCATTTAAATTGTACTATAATGTCTAGAATGATGAAACATTCTTACTAGCCCGTCCTATTGTGTAAATATGAATTGTACTACAAAATGGGCCATATTTGCCTATATTTGCGGAGATGATTGTAATAGTTTGTAAGTATAGAGTGCATCTATAGAGATAGATTAGTTTTTGTGTCCATATGAGCATGCGTGAACACTTCATCCATATAAAAATCTTGCTTCATAAACCACTAATTAAACTTCGTCATTAGGGCTCTTAATTAAGCAGAACTTGCAGTGACATACAGAGCACAGATTTACACAACTCCTCGAACACAACACGTGGCCTTATTGCCGTGGTGTGATGGATACTGTGTGTTTAGTTTAATCCTGTCTTATCATTCAGGGGTTTTGTTGTTTTGGTTGTGGAAGTCATTTTTGAATATAATGCCTAATGTATAGTGTTTGTACATTACCTGAGAATGCAAGTTGTGTAAGTTGTGTGGATGTTTAAATTGATTGTGTTAGCAGAGTGCATGTTGTGTATCTCTTTCATATCTCAGTTGTTTCTTCTAGACAGCATTGATATTACATTGAGACTTTTGATTGAGTTTCTTGCACTGAACAAAATTCAAAGTTAGAGAGATTCCCAGCACTGTAACTTACCTTTATACAAAAACACCATATTTGTATTTTTAACAGCACACTTCATGCCTCACCAATAAAGAGGAGTTATAGAGATGCCACAAACCAGGAAGACTCAAGAGTTGTGATTTAAACATGTCTGGCATTTCTCTTCCAGATAGTTCTGTGTCCACCTACAAATGCATTTTATGCAGATCTAGTGTGCATCTGTGCTCCATGCGTTTAATGTTTCATCAGCCACCGCAATGTCTGTTATTTAGGGACACCTTTGTGGCAGAAAGGCAGAATGAGCCCTGGTGGATGAGTCTGGCTCTACTTTTGCTTGGTTGGGAGCATTTAAAATAGGCCGTATTAGCTCTGACAGACGATCATAAATCACTTATGTGTGTGGCAGGGCCTGTGGTGCAGCGGCAAGCATTTTTCGAGAAGTGGGCCGCTGAATCTCAGGGTTCAGCGGGGTCTCGGTGAGGACATATATGACTTATACAACCCTCCTGGGCCGGTTTGATGCGGATTGTCATTCATAATACACACCAAAGCGTTACAGCGCTTGTCAAACCCCCTGTAGTTTTATTGGTTTGGCAGGGGGTGTCATATATGTACGTAATTGCTGGTTGTGTCGACGTTTTTATTGGATTGTTTGCACAGTAAAGAAGCGCTATGTGTTCCTCTGTGCCGCGACTTCAACATATCCCATGCTGATCAGCTTGTTCGTGACATCTTGTTTAGGATCATCTAACAGCATATCTCACCCCTAATGCAACGGACACGCAGATCTGAAAATGAAGCTTCGGAGAACCAAATGTGTTGTATAAACTAATTTGTCTCATGACTCTACAGAGGTGATCGATTGCGTTTTACGGCCCGCAATTGAAGCGCACCTCCTTTAGAGAAAATATTGAGTTTTTTTTGTGTGCTCAGGCTGATATTGCTCTTCAAATCCTTTCTCTGGCTTGTCAGCACTTTGCCTGTATTCGCCTGCTGCGAGACCCTTTACCTCCATTGGCTCTTCCTACCAAATCAGAATTTTCTACTCCTGTGCGAAGCTTGGCAAGGCGGATGGCAATCAACACCATCATCTCCCAGCGTAATTAAGGATTACCCAGAATTCTGAAATGAGTTCTGAACCACTGATTATATCCAGCCTAAAGCATCAACAGCCAAGCACAGATAACCGGCTGTACTTGATTGAGTTAATACTCTGTTAAGGCAAATCAAAATGCCATTTTGTTTTAATTTATTTCATTTTGATTTGCTAGTGATAGTTATGGACAAAGATAGCCTCAATTCATGTTTATGTTTTACCCTTTTCCCACAAATAGTGCTGTGGAAACCCAATTTGTCTGGGCCCCATTTCCATGAAGAAAGGTGGTTGTGGGACAGGAAAAACTGGTCTCCTAAACCTTCTACCCACAAAATGTCAACCGGTATTGTCTGAAGCATTTGGTAGATTCATCTGGAAAAATTTAATATAATAATAATTATTATTATTAGGAATTTATTCATTATAACAATGGTACACACATACAGTATAGTAATATATACTTTAAACATTTGAACATAATTATATTAAGTTTAATTATTATACTGGGCTAAACCATCTTTTTTCATTTACTGGGCTTAATATGAGCATCAACATCACCATTTCAGTGGAAAGGGTGAATATGAGAGACAAAGAGAAAGAGACAATGAAAGAGTGCAATATGTCATTGTTGAGAGTCACTGTCTTCTTATCTAGTAACCTCTCAACAACCCTCTCACACTCTCAATCTGTCTGATGCCTTGTGTGCATGTGTGTGTTCAGATGCATCTCTGAGGCCGGTCTAACACAGTGCAGGTCTGTTCATGTCATGCTGGGAACAGAATGATGTTCTCAAAAATCCAAACCTAGAATTCGTTTGGAGGATGGATACAAACAGGTACGACTGAAGACAGGGAATAGACTTAGGAGCATTAAAGTGAATCTGTCTGTTTTGTTTTCTGTGGTCAGATTTTGTTTCCAGAAGGCTCAGATATGTATTTATATGAGCAGCATGGCACAATAAATGCATTAAGGTATAAATAGAAATTATTTTAGTCCCTTTATACGTGCTTTCATGAAGATAAAAAAACATTTTGGGTGAACTATTCTTTGGAGAGGTTTGGATGAAATAATTTTTTTCCTCACCCTGTTGAAATTACTGAGCTTGAATTTGTCTAAAATGTCAAAACTGTGTGTTCGACGTGAGCGTTTCCTGTCAGAAAGTTCCTGCAGTCTTCTCTACAGCTGTATTTTACCTTATTAAAAGCCCCTCCATCACAGAGAAAGGGCGAGAAGGGGGTGTACTTCAAACTCAAGGCACAGGATTTGCCATCACTCGCCTACAGTGACAGGAAGCAAAATGACAGGCCTGACAATCTGAGAGCAGCTTGTGAGGGAGATAGATCGACTGTGGAGATGTCACTCGTGTTCATCACTGTGCACCAGCTGAATTGTGTGTTACAGTGATAGTCATGCCTTATGTAGTGCTTTGGAGTTATAAAGGGTTATAACAAGTTAAGCTATAGTGTATGCTGTTGGTTTCCATGCATTTCTCCCTCAAATAGTAAAACAAAAAACATTCAGGGTGGTCGCCACATGTGACATTTTATAACCTGAACTACCTTCCATGTCAGGTCAGATTATCTGATATTTTAAAAGATTTTGGAATAGTCATGAGGTTCTTCAGGGGTCGTAAATGTCAAAGTTCAGAAATGAAAATCATGGCTATTATATAAGAGGTGTATTCACATTGAGTGTTTTGTATTTTTGAATAATAAATGTATTGTAGATGAAAAAGAAATAAGTCAAAATTATTTTCTGTAACAGATGGGGTCAAATGAGTTTAACTTCCATGGACATGGAAATAAGCAAACCTAGAAAACCTAGAAATTCACTCTGTTTTCTATATGCAACTAATTGATCTTATTGTGATTTGATTCATCCATGCATGTTTTACTTCTTACCTTTTTTTATCAACTTGATCTTCCGATAAAAGACAGACTTTGATGACATATGCCTGACTTTTTCAAACATTTAACCCCGGTTTCACAGACAAGGCTTAATAGTCCCAGACTGAAATGCATGTTTGAGCTGTTTTAACTGAAAGAAATGTGCACTGACATAATTATCTTAAAATATGTCAGTGCCATTGTTTTGTCTCAAGCTGCACTCCAGTAATGATTTTCTCTTAGTAATGTTTATAATAACTACTTAAATGTCCTAATTGAACTAATCCTATAAGCCCTGTGAAACCAGTCCTTAGTCGGCTTAAATCCCGTCGATTTCTTACAATTTACGGCCAACTCAAATTCAGCCATCCTGCCTCCATACAATCAACAACCAATTCAATGCATCGCCCCCCCCCCCCCCCCCCCCCCCGACATTTTTTTATTTTTGAATAATCTGTTGGACTAGAATGTAAGTTACAATATGGAAGAAAAACTCGGTTACACTTTATTTTAAGGTGTCTTTGTTACTGTGTCATTTTTAAGTTCTGAGTAATAATTAACAACATGTACTTACTATAGAGTTAGAGTTTGGTTTAGGGTTCATTGAATGTAATTATGCATAATTTACTTGTATTACTATAGTAAGTACATACACTCACCTAAAGGATTATTAGGAACTCCTGTTCAATTTCTCATTAATGCAATTATCTAATCAACCAATCACATGACAGTTGCGTCAATGCATTTAGGGGCGTGGTCCTGGTCAAGACAATCTCCTGAACTCCAAACTGAATGTCAGAATGGGGAAAAAAAGGTGATTTAAGCAATTTTGTGCGTGCCATGGTTGTTGGTGCCAGACGGGCTGGTCGGAGTATTTCACAATCTGCTCAGTTACTGGGATTTTCACGCACAACCATTTCTAGGGTTTACAAAGAATGGTGTGAAAAGTGAAAAACATCCAGTATGCGGCAGTCCTGTGGGCGATAATGCCTTCTTGATGCTAGAGGTCAGAGGAGAATGGGCCGACTGATTCAAGCTGATAGAAGAGCAACTTTGACTGAAATAACCACTCGTTACAACCGAGGTATGCAGCATTTGTGAAACCGCAACACGCACAACATTGAGGCGGATGGGATACAACAGCAGAAGACCCCACCGGGTACCACTCATCTCCACTACAAATAGGAAAAAGAGGCTACAATTTGCAAGAGCTCACCAAAATTTGACAGTTAAAGACTGGAAAAATGTTGCCTGGTCTGATGAGTCTCGATTTCTGTTGAGAAATTCAGATGGTAGAGTCAGAATTTGGCGTAAACAGAATCAGAACATGGATCCATCCTGCCTTGTTACCACTGTGCAGGCTGGTGGTGGTGGTGTAATGGTGTGGGGGATGTTTTCTTGGCACACTTTAGGCCCCTTAGTACCAATTGGGCATCGTTTAAATGCCACGGCCTACCTGAGCATTGTTTCTGACCATGTCCATCCCTTTATGGCCACCATGTACCCATCCTCTGATGGCTACTTCCAGCAGGATAATGCACCATGTCACAAAGCTCGAATCATTTCAAATTGGTTTCTTGAACATGACAATGAGTTCACTGTACTAAAATGACCCCCACAGTCACCAGATCTCAACCCAATAGAGCATCTATGGGATGTGGTGGAACGGGAGCTTCGTGCCCTGAATGTGCATCCCACAAATCTCCATCAACTGCAAGATGCTATCCTATCAATATGGGCCAACATTTCTAAAGAATGCTTTCAGCACCTTGTTGAGTCAATGCCACGTAGAATTAAGGCAGTTCTGAAGGTGAAAGGGGGTCAAACACAGTATTAGTATGGTGTTCCTAATAATACTTTAGGTAAGTGTATAACATGTGTAACAAGGACAAATAAAAGCTCTAATGCTTGTTCAATTAAATTGCAAGTTTAATCATCACTGTATTTATTTAGTCTTTGTTTAGCTATGAATTGCTTTCACATGTGTATCACTTAATGTGAGAAGACCTTGTCTGTCTTACCAAAACACACACGCAGAACACCTGTGAGGCATGTGTGTGAGTATCCATTGTTGTGAATTGAGTGGATAATGGATATTCTGTGGGAAATCACCAAACTCATCACCTAATTGAGATTAATGCATTTTTAATGGCCAAGCAGCCATTATTGAACCTGAACTACAGTGGAAGACATTAAAATGTACTCACATAGTGGACTGCACTAATAAGCAGTGCTGTGGTGAGACCCACCTTCACCGTTCTGCAATCCCATCAGCCCCTTCTAACGATACTAGGTGCGTCATCTCACTGGTATACTTTGTTTGGAGACAAGACACCTAAATGCAGTATAGGTATGAGTAAATCTGCTTTTACAGTCATTGAGATCCAGACTTGTTTTGAATCTTATCAGTTTCCATTTCAACCACACGCGCACACACACACACACACACACACACACACACACACACACACACACACACACACACACACACACACACACACACACACACACACACACACACACACACACACACACTAGTGCCTAATTAATCATCTGGGAAGATACTCCCCCGCCTGATTCTGCAGGAATTCCTCATACATGGATGTATAATTAGCTCTAGTCTCGACTTTGCTGTCTGTCTCTTAAAAGCAGACGCTCTGACGGCGAAGACTGGCTGGGGTTCGATTAGGAGAATGTGATGTGACTCTGAAGCACGTAAATTAAATTAAAACAGTATTGTTTGTCCATTCTGTTACTAATGGTTAAGAGCTTTTACGCCAGTTGCTCGCTCCGTCTGGAGTCGCTTGAATTAGGTTATGTGGTAGATTAGACGATTAAAGCCTTACGATTAGCAGTTTTTGCAATTAGGACTTTGTTCTAAATCAACCAGACCTTTTCAGATTGAAGATAAATTAGCATTTTAGGCATCACAGGCTCTTGTCACAGAGGTTTTTGAAAATTAAGGAATATATACTGTTATTTATGCTGCCTTGTAAATTTCTTCATTTTGGTGCATGCGTTCTTTGCAGATTAGGAGATCCCAGAATGCATTGTGAATTAGATTGTTGAACATTTTCATCCATGGTGTAGGATGTGGGAGATTTCTTTCATAAATCCATTGACTACTATAAATCCACTTATATTCCATTGAAATTTGGAGTGAAATAGTATTTCACTTAATATGAGCTGTAGCCTATATGTTTATGCTTATTAAAACTTTGCTTAGTTAGCTTAGCAACATACTAAGGCAGATTTGCATGTTTCCTACACAGATGTAATCCCAAAATGCATTATAAAAGATGCTCATTGAAATGTTTTCATCGAAGGTGAAGATGTGAGAAATTTAATTCATAAAAATAATTGTTTTACCTGATGTTTTTGTGAGCAGTGTGGATCTATGCTTAAGTATTGTGTTGTTAGCTTAGCAACATGTTAATAACAAATTGTATTGGAGTCAGTTGAGTCTGCTGCTCATATGTGAAATGCTAATTGTATGTGTAGCGAGTTTCCTCCATTTTAAGTGCTAATTAGATTTCTAACGTTTAACATTCTAACAAATTATAGAACATATTAGCACATATTAAACAAAACTGAAGATCCCAATTTACGTGCTTATGCACTGTTCTATGCCATTTTGTAGTATTAAAAGTTTGAGTAGTGTGCGTTCATGCAAAAAAACGGAAATTATACCTAGTGTATAGGAGCCTATATGTGCATAGTGTATAATTGTGGACTCAACTTTTCTAAACAAAACACTACCATTGAGTGAAATGTAAATCTATAAATCTATAAATAATACAATAAGCAATGACAGTATTTATGTTTTTTCGATGAACTATCCGATAATGATCCTAACAAAAGTGCTCAAGTCTGCAGTTGCTATGGTTACCTTTGCACTTGAAGTGTCTATTTACCTGCAGATGAAAATGAGCCCTGACTAACTTTTGTGGTTACTGAAATGTTAGAAAACCAAGCTGAACAATAAATAGATGCTTCTACATGTACTTTTAAGATCCAGCCTTTTGTTTTGACTTTCTCTGGGGACTTCAGGCCTTAACTCAGGGATTGAACCACTGATATTTTGCAGTATCAGTTGAACTGAGTTATTCAGAGGGCATATTGTCGCCCCCCCAGAAATCTCATTCTCTTCCTTTCTCCCTATCTCTTTCTTGCTCTTTCTTTTTAGTGAGCATGACAGTGCTGGAGGTAACAATCTCCTCACCATTTCTCCTCGTCTCCCCAGCAGAGAGAAAAAAATGCTCCCTGAAACACTCTCTTGTCTGGCAACAAAGTGTGTATTTTTCACTGACAGCTCCAGAGGAGTCTCCAGAGATAATGCAAAGCTTTATGAAGGATGTCCTCGGTTCAAACAGAACACAAAAATAGCAGGAAATCAACCCCTGTGGAAAGATGGTACCTTGGGGACAAGATATGGAGGATGAATGTTGTTCAGGATTAGCTAATAAAACACTGTGAGTTTTTCTAGCTCACGTCTGTCATTATAGGTTCTTCTGTGCGTTATACACATCCTCACGTACTCACGGGTTACTACAGAAAGGACTTGCCCTCTACACCATTATGCCCTGTTAATGAGCGTTAAAATGTCGTTTTCCCAGTGGACCTGCCAGCAATTAATAAAATATTCTCACATTTTTCACTACGAAGAGGAAGAAAACTCCCAAATCTCCCTGCATCTGAGGCAGGATGCATTTTAGAAACACCTGCTCTGCTTGTGGGAAGAACAACGATGTCCTTGAAAGCACAGTAATCTAATCTGCTCCTTAATAACTCATGTTTTTTGCAATCTGTAACATTTATTTTTAGCTACAGGCTGCAGAAAGCATTAAATATTCGTCTCAAGTATTCATGGTTGCATAGGTGATTTTTCCAGCTCAGAATCGTCAGTAGAATAGAGAGGAATACGTAAGTGCATGCTGGGATATGTGGATTCTGCTAAGGGCAATGCTATGTTCGGAAAGGAATATTAGTGAAGTGCTACTGTGTACTATTCAGTATAGACTAGGGCTGCATGATTTTGGGGATAAATTTATTGCGATTTACAAGGTTTTTTCTTTCTTTTTTCCAACTCCAGGTTGCTGCACTTGTTAGTAAGGCTGCACAATGTGTCAATCTAATCTAATCTAATCTAATCTAATCTAATCTAATCTAATCTGATATAATATGATATCATATAGGCAAATTACTATAATAATACTATTTATAGGAAATAACATTATTATTATTGTATAATTTCACTGTAAAATGGAAAAGTTAATATATAATAATAATGATTTTATTTTACTGTACATCTTAATTTCTTTATTCTTCATTCATTTATCAGCCCTATAGGCCTATATATAATGGCTTAATATTTGTCATTCTAATCAAACACTGGAAATGGAAGGTCAAGTCAAACGCATTGCACTTTTCTAATTCTGTAGGATTAATGCACCTCGCACGCCAAATATAGTAGCTTATCCATCATTCCATGCTGAAAATTAGCATTTTGTGCCCTGGAAACGTACTGCAAAAATAGCACAAGTACTATACTTCTATACTGGCTATGCAAATTCTGCTGTACCAAATATAGCCAATAAATGAGCGTTGGGTTTTTAAAAGCTACATTGACTGAAATGGCCACAGCGGAAGAAAACACAACATTCCACCAATGTTTCTGCAATAAAGGAGCAATGGAGACAGCAGAATCAAATAATTAAAGCACATTTTATAATTATAGGAAAACAATACAGAAGTCATTTGAGAGAAAATTATTTGTTCCCTTTTCACTGGAAGATAACGGATGCCAACTTCAGTCTATGCTGACCCTTCATCCAAGAGCTTGAAATGGAAAATGGTGGAGTAGATCATTAACCTTAATGAGATGAGTTAATTGAGCTTAATCACTCAGTGAAAATGAGAGCGAGAGCGAGGATGTGAGCAGAGCACTTTCCATTAAACACGGGCCGTGACTCTATACAGTGCAAACGCTACACCATATAGATGTCCGGGTTTATTTGATATATAAATCAGGTTAAAATGTATCTGGCTGCATCAGCTGGACAATTATCACCCCTCTAAACGTCCAAAATAATGTTTGTTATATCTCTATATCTCTGCCATAACTATTTTTATGACGATATAAACTTGCAGTATTATTTTAGATGGTGGCTAGCAAATATGTTTTATAATCTCAACACACTTAAGAGATTATGTGTAAAGTTCTTCTATTTCAAGAGTCATTCAGTCAAGTGTTAATAACTGAAATGATAACAAATAGTTTTTATTAATATAGATATATATTCCCTCAGCTGCTCCACACGTCTGGGTCGTTTTGCTAGATATGCTTATGGTGTTTGCTTCTATGGCTTTGGCAGGGAGTTGTGAGAAGGACCAGTGTTAGCACTTAGCTTTACACAAGTCTTAAACTCACAAGTTTTGAAAGCATTGTTAATTTCTGTTGGATGTAAATAGTACAACTGCACCTTGTCTTAATATTTTTTTTGCTTATTACCGCTTTACTATAGGACACACCAGGTGCTGGTGACCTCATGGTTTTTGAGAGCATTGTGTAGAGGTCACAAGGTCCATGTCAGGCTAATTATGTCAGACAATGATGCATTACAGTGTCCGCACTTTAATATAATGCCTATCTGTGAGTCGTTGGAGATATATGGGACTGTTCGTAATAGAGTGTGTGTATAATGTAATTGATTTTATTCATAAGGTTCAGCTTTGGATGTGGTAGGAGCCTGTTAATAAAAAGCTTTATTGCATGTAAATACTTGTTTTATAGCTATCGGGTCTTGTTTTTAAAAAAATAAATAAAATAAAAATATATATATATATAAAGCAGGTAACAGATGCCTAAGTACCATTCCTTATATCCCATCATTCAAGCCTCATACCTCTATGAATATAGGCAGATTTTGTGTGTGGATTATCCAATGACCTCTGGCCCAAGAGTAACCCTGTTGGGATTTAGGGGTGAAGCTGAATCTGTCCCAGAGAGGACGATCAACATCTGGTCTGTCCCATCCATGGCATTCCGAAGCCCTGACCATGACAAGGTCAAAATACCATTTTAAGGTGAATCATCAGTTTTTCCTCAGTAACTTATTCTCATTAGAATTGCTCACATTTATCCACCTTTAATCAGCGTAAACACTCCACTTTCTTGGTGAAATTGTGTTTGCTTTGTATGAAATGATATTGCTGAGTGCCTCAGTGTGTTTAATGATACCAGATGTCTCTGGCTTAGGCAACATAACACTCCATTACAGTAAATTTCTCTAGAGGAATGAAAGGTCATATTGGCTTCCATAATTTCAGTGCATTTTATGTTTTATTTGATGTCTGTTTCTGCTATAAACCAAATCTAAATAGTCATAATAAGTTTGTCTGCATCACAAAAACAGCTTCAATGTTTAAGTCAGTCTCCTAACATGCATCTGTACTATAGTATACCAGATAAGAATTGGTACATCCCCAATCACAGCAGGCTATGTTGAACATGGAATGTCAGAGGTGCCAGTATGGTTCACTATACCCCAGCATGGCTTTAGTTTAATATTACCCACAAGCCCTTGTATTTTGGAAGAGGTGGAGTTTGTAAGATGCTATTGAAGCAACAACAAAAAAAAATCCTCAAAAAAAAAAAAAAGGTTTTGCTTGTACAGTGACTTGCCTTAAATGCAGTATGTTTTAACTTAGTGTGCCCCTATTATGCTTTTTTAAAGGCTCCTAGTTTTGTATTGGAGTCTCCTACAACAGGTTTACATTTCAAACACTTTAATTTTCTCATAATATACATTGCATCACCACATTTGTCAATGATTCTCAAATGACTCTATGGATGAATCAGTCTCTCTAAATCCCTTTCCGCGAGCTTACACTGCTCTGATTGGCCAGATGGCCCAGTCTGTTGTGATTGGTCTACCGTTTACAGCGCATGTTCAATTATATTCATTTCAAATGTATGAATTGGTATTGGAATTGGTAATTCTAGTTATTGTTATCAATGCTAATTATGCTAATTATCTGATTACGTTAGCAGCACTGCCGTTTCCTTCCCATTTTATGTTACTGTAGGACTTTAGGCTCAGTGTGGCATGTGAATGGATTTCCCATCTGTCTATCCTTAACCTTAGCCTAATTGTTAATGTTTTTGTGGTTAAAGCTGTACTTCATTCAGGAGATACACCATTAGTTGCAAGTTTGTTGTCTGTTCTCAGGGTTCAATCCAGACAGCTTTTTAGTGAAGACTAGCAGTCAGACTAATCATCTTGGAGAAGCTGTATTGAGAAGCAATGGCTTTTGGTTCCAAGATCAATTGTTACTGATTCTTGGGTTCACTTTGTGCACATCCAGCCTCATTATTGTGAGTTTGTTGTGTATCTCGTTTTCAGTTAAAGACAAAGTAATTATAGTGAAAGAGAAAAGCATCTGTGTTTAGTCTCAATAACTGTCTTTTCCATTCTTTGTGAAAAATAAGACACCAGGGCCATTTTGAGGTAGAGAAGAGATGGTATTTGTGTTACCAGGTCAATTCTGCCTTCTGGTTCATTACTGAGTCTTCCTGTGTAAATGTGAGCACTACACCTGCAATTACCTCTAAAGGACAAATACTCAAAAGCCATTACTGTATAGCAGGAATCATGATTGCCTACCTTTGAGAATACACAGGCAGATATTTTTTATCTGAAGACAAGGATTCTGAACGCTTTGTTCACAGTGTCCGTTGACTGTCCATCCGTCCGTCTTTTTTGTGCCTCAGAAATATGTCAGATCAGATTTCAAGTGTTTTTTCCACTTATTTATGTGCAAAGTCTCTGGTTCAACTGAGTTTGTTCACAAATCTGACATAGCTTCTTTTCATCTTCATCTTCTATTCTCATGAATGCTCCAAGTAGATGTAGAGTGGCTGTTAAACATTGGAGGTTTTCCATCATATATATGGAACAACGCTTCCCAGCCAATGACGAGTTTTTCAAAACAGAACCGGTTATCCTTATTGTAAACCCATTATGTACTTTGTTCTTTTTGGTAATCTGTATTTTTAGCAATTGATTTATCGGAGAGATCCACTGCTTTTCCAGCAGATAATCAGTGGACAATGCTTGTTGGGAAATAACCCCAAATTACAGAGAGACCAGCAGTCTTCACAATCAAACAAAGCACAGGCGGCGGTCCAAAGACACTTGCTCATCTTCAAAGAATTGCCCGATGCAAATGCTTTATGTGAATCGTTTGATTTTGACTAACTTTGTTGACCACATCAAAGTCATGATTCTGGGTGACCTTTTTTTTTTTTTTTTTTATCTGTGTTTTTTTGTGTGCGCTCGGTGGGTGGATACATGTGTCCGTGTGTATTTGTGGGTTTCAGAGAAATCCAATTTTAGATAATGGAGACAGTAATTGAAATTTATTCTGCCACTGCAATTCGGACCTTTGTAATTTATCAAGCCTTTTGTAATGGATGCTGCTATGCTGTTAGCAAATGTGTCAAGTTAAAATTGCACCGGAAAAAAGTAACAATATTAAACATGCTTAGGCCCTTATACCCTCCTGCCTGCTTTTATTTGATGTGTGGTGCAATTATCGTCTTTAATGAGAAACAGAATAAAGCAGGGCTCTGTCATTTGCCATAATCACAATCTTGCTTATTACAGCAGCTATATCTGTTTGACATCACTGGAGACCCTTATTCCTGGGAGTCTAATATTTTAATTAGGAGACTCTGAGATGGTGTTTTCCTTCCATCTCTTAGTAATATTGGGGCTCTGTGAGTAGTTATAAAAGTTGATCATCTGACCAACAGCAGGACTATAGTGAAAGCGACCTTCGATAACAGACACCCAGACACACACATGCACACAAATGGAGGCATTATCACCAAAGCTGAAAATTAAATTTAAAAGCCCAGTGCCTTTTGGAAATCAGGACTATTTTATCATGTACGACAGCTTTTGCTGTGTTGAAGCGGTCAGCTGAGACAAACTACTCAAGCAGACAAGAAGCAATGCCAAAACCAGGCCACAAATTAAGGGATAAAGTAATTTACATTCAGATTTCAGTGTTTTAAATTGTCCATATTTTTTTTTAATGTGGACATTTTTTTAAATGTTATTTCCCCAATTTCATTTCTTTTTTTAAATCTGAAATTAAAAAATGAAGAAATTAAATAAAAATCATTTTCAAAATTTAAAATATAAGAATATGAGAGAAAACAGGAAAAAACAGGAATATATATATATACACTATCGAATACATATAATTTAATTTAATTTATTTATTGATTTATTATGGATTCGTTTTTTTATTGTTTAGTATATATTTATGCATATAGTTACTTACAATTATCATGCTTAATCTTTATATCTGCAAAAAAAACAAAAAAAAAAACAAAAAAAACATGTTCAACAGTATATATGTAAGATTTTCTTGGTGACACATGGCCAGACTGTGATTATGTCACTCACATGTTGGTTGTGGTAATTGATAAATGAGGGCTGTGTTTGTTACTGACATCTGGCTTGCTTGGCCTTTCTCCCCTTGCTAGCTCAACCTTCACGGCCCTGAAATAGCCAATTACCGCAGCTGCTATTGGACGTAACAGGCCAATGAGCAAATGGCTGTCCTGGGACCTAATCGAGAGGGTGGGCTGCAGGTGCTCAAAATCCCATGTACAGTTCGGGCCGAAGCACCTGATCCCACAATTCTTTGTTCCATTACATATGTCATTCCCAGATCAGTGAGGTATTCACTTCCTGGTTGATGGGCTCACTGACCGCCTCTGACCCTGGGACTTATGGTCTGTGTCTCCATGTTATAAATCAGGTTTTAATTAGACACAAAGAATAGGAAGGCTTCTAATGCTCTCATAAGGCAGTAGACTGAGTCAAATGAGCCTATGGTGAGAGTAATTGATGAAATGGAGTTACTGCATTGGTACTGTCATTTAGTATTATCTTTCTGAAAATATGTCGGTGAAAACTTAATAGCATAATTTCAAGAAGTAGGACACTTGGCCTGTTGGCGCCATCATTTTGAACACTAGTTTTACATTGTAGAATCTAAAACTTGTTTGCTTTAATTGTTCTTGTAATTACTACTATTATTATTCATAATAATCATTGTTCTTGAGATAATATTAATTAGTATCTCTTGTTCTTTTGTTCTGCAAGTTATTATCCATTCAATTTTGATGATGATGGTGATGATGATGATGATGATTTTGAAAGGATATTAACTTATAGAACAAACAATTGTTTGCAAACAATTGCAATTGTATAATTGCAAACAATTGCAATTGTATAATAGCAAACAATTGTATGTATCTTATGTTGATAAGTCTTGTTTGTTTTACGTTGTTTTACATTTGACAAAGATATTAATTCTCTCTTTTAATAAAAAAAAATAGGTGCCTATAGATATTTAGGCGATTTAAGAAGGATAACTAGTTTAAATCCTCTGAAGGTATTTGAGGGTAAAGGACGACGTTATGGCAAAATACCACTAAGCCGCCTTCTGCATTTACTTTATCAGTTGCCGAATGGTTTTCAGTATGCTGTGCATGAGTGGGCACAGTTCTTTAGATCAAATGTCTGTTGAACTAGAGTTCTGTGATATGTGTCTCCACTGAGCCGTGTGATAACACGAAGTCTACCTGCTCTTACAGTGACAGCTTTTGTGAGGTTTCATGCCTTATTGTCCTCCAGGGTGATTGCTTGCCATCTGTAACTCTTCTGAAGGTCTTTAGAGTAAGAGCCTTGAATACAATGAGTGAATAGGTGGTTAAACATGAACTCGATAGGTCATAAGTGATTCAGTGGCATGCCAGTAGTGGGAAAAATGTTATTTAAGCTATTAAGGAAGATTTTCTCACACATTCTATGTGTTATCGGGGTCATGTCTGCTTGGAAGTGCTACAAAGAGCATCAGAGGGCTTCTTCCTGTCTAATTAGGTCGCTTTTGGAATCGATAAGCTGCCAAATGAACTAGACAAAAGAATAGATATACACAAGACTGAAGGATCGTTCACACCAAGGACCATAACTAAAGATAACTTGAACGATTATTATATTAGCGTCCACACCATTGTGAAATGGTCCACTCCTGAAAGTGATTGCAGTGATATTTTTCGGTGCCATCATTGTTATAGCTTGGTGTGGACTCTAGTATTCTTTCAAATTTCGATCGATTTTGAAAATTATATTTTTATTGTTATCATTATAGTGATCGACCTTGGTGTGAAGGGGCCTTAATATGAGTATGAAGAGACTGTCAGACCATTTGGGGTCATTTCACAACTAAATTATATATAAATATTTTAATTCTCCTGCTCTGAAGCCAATACCGTGTAAAACCCGGATGATTCATGGCTGTTGATGGGATTCAAAGCGCTGAATCCCTATGTGATTAAAATATCCCTGTAAGAATACATGCATGCATGTATGTATGTATGTATATATGTATGTGTGTAAGTATGTATGTATGTATGTGTGTATTGATGTATGTATGCGTGTAGGGATGTACAGTATGTATGTGTGCAAGGATGTATGCGTGCGTATGTGTGTGTGTGTGTTTGTGTGATGGTGAACTATTTTTTCTGTGAATGTGATGTATTAAATGGAAAGTATAACAAGAGCAGATGCACAGCACACTCACTGTTAAGGGGATTGTTGCTGATGGCACGTGCACAATGACATCTGTCTCAACGACGATAAAACGAGGAGCAATCACTACCTCAGAGATAAAACAACTGTCACTTACATCCTTTATTCTGCTGTCTCTGGATCAGTCAACCTCTATACGTGCTTTTCGAAGGATAAAAGCTATTCCTTTCATCAAGCGCTCCGTCCATCCATGGCATGTGAAGATGTGGCCATATAAGCATATGTCATCTGTCAGGCCTGTTTTAAATAAACGCATTCATGCTTTACGCAACGACAGCACTCGCAGGAACGCGAGGAGCACCGTTGCAGCTCCAAAACTCATTTCTGAGATAAATCTCACCTCTCCACCTCTCTGTCACCAACTCCGTCATACAGCAGGGTTGCTATGACAACCACAACAAGGCTGGGGGAACAATTTTGAAGAGGGAGAGAGAAAGAAAAATCATAACAGCCTGGACTCCATCAAGTGGATTTCAATGCATGCATCTTTGCTAGGCCCTTCTCAAATATTGATTTTCAACTTTGGAGATGGGTTTGCTAGGAAGGCCATTGCTTGAGGAATTCTGTTTATTTTACAAGGTTCTTAGCAAAACTGCACATTTGTTGAGGTTGAGGGCTTTTGGACTGGTAATAAAGATGTTTTCTTTTATGGTGCGTTTCCAATAAAATGTTTACTGCCGCACTTTACCCATCATAGTATTTGCGAATCTCAGTTGTAATTTGGATGGTTATTGGAGAAGACATGGTTGATTCTCAAAAATCTGTTGAGTTGTAATATTTGATATCCGAAGAAGGTCGTAATTTTTAATGTTAAGTGATTCCCGAAAAGCATTAGCATCTTTCCGTAGCTTTAAAATATTAAGCTCTCCTTTTTCAAGTCCTGTAATTTTACTGTTTTTAAATGATGTTTTTTTTTTTACTCAGATTTTGAGTCTGGGGCTTTATGTGGTTATCTTTAAATGAGGAATAATTCCCCAGGGCCACATTCGCTTTCCCCTTCGGCTCTTTCCTTTTGCTGCCATTGTTTGCAGCACAAAAACATTTCAATAGGTTCTTTCTCTGCAGAAGTGTCTAGTTTTATTGAATGATTTTGTGTGCGTTCCCTATGGTTAAGTGTGTGCGTGTGTGTGTGTGTGTGTGTGTGTGTGTGTGTGTGTGTGTGTGTGTGTGTGTGTGTGTGTGTGTGTGTGTGTGTGTGTGTGTGTGTGTGTGTCTGTGTGTGTGTCTGTGTGTGTGTGTGTGTGTGTGTGTGTGTGTGTGTGTGTGTGTTCATTCAGTGAGGCTGTGGATGGGCCTGTAAGCTGATAGTGTCCCACGCATACTATTCGCATATTGAAGAAGGGCGTGAGCTCAAACCTCAGGTCAAGCTTCATTCAAAGTCACAGCCGTATGGCTAGTTCTTTATACTGCTTTCTTTCTTTCTTTTTTTCTTATATTGAATATATATTTTATTTTCATATTTTTAACCATGCGCTTTTTGTGCAATAGGCAGCGAAACATTTTCTTGGCACCTTTTGGGACCCTTTGTACCAATTAAGCATTGTTTAAACACCACAGCCTACCCGAGTATTGTTGTCCATTCCTTTACGACCACAGTGTTCCCATCTTCTGATGGCTACTTCCAGCAGGATGACCCACCATGTCTCAAACTGGTTCCTTGAACATGACAATGAGTTCACTAAACTCAAACGGCCTCCTCAGTCACCAAATCTCAATCTCATAGAGCACCTTTGGGATGTGGTGGAACTGGAGTTTCGCATCATGGATGTGCAGATGACAAATCTGCAGCAACTGCGTGATGCACTCATGTCAATATGGACCAAAATCTCTGAGGAATGTTCCAGCACCTTGTTAAATCCATTCTATGAAGAATTAAGGCAGTGCTGAAGGTAAAAGGGGGTCCAGCCTGGTACTAGCATCTATATATTTATTTATTCATATTAAAATGTATTTATTTATTTATTTTAGAGATATATAATCAATGGCTATTTTATGTTGTTCTATTCTAATATTTTTGAACATGGAGATTTTAATTCTGAACAATCTAGTGCTAATGGGATGCACTTCAACATATTTTATTTGATTAATGAGGTAAAAAAAAAAGTGTAAAACTAATGGTTGCATGAAGGGTCAAAACTAGCTTTGTATTGAACATACAAGGAGAAGTGTTAACCATAACCATGTTACATGCTCCTCAACAATTACTGTGGCCCATGATGGCAGTAAAATTGGATCACAAATGTGTCAGATAGGTCATTGTATCATTTAGATGCTACTTCGCCCAGGGGAACAAGGCCAGTAAAAGTTTTATTGGGCTGTTTACTGCAGCAATGGGCCGTCTGATAGTATAGAGCTGTGTGTTTGGATTTGTTTAGATTGGATGTATAGATCTGTTTTAGCCAGATCCACAGGATCTGAAGCCCTCGTTCCATCCGGACTGTTAGGTATTGATTGGTCCCCTGCTAGCTAGCTGGTCCCAGAGAAAGAGTTTCAAATGAATTTAGTGAGCACTACAGCTTCTGCCCAGACCTGAGCTTTTAAAATCCACCACATCCAGCTTAATGCACCTCCTACTGTTTTACTTTCTCTCAGGAGAGATGCCACACGCCACTTCAAGCCCCTGCTGACTGTGCATATTGTCGCCTTCTGCTTACCTTCAACATAAAGGCCTCTTTTGTATGTAAATCCTCGGTGTGATAAAGTTTAGCTTTTAGGGGGCAAGCTTATGTGTTTGAGCTTATACGGCTGAGTTGTGGATAAAAGAGTGTCCAGGGAGGAAGGAAGAGACAATGGAAGTGTCGTCTTATCGCAGGAACAGAAGCGCACCACCCAGCCAGTGAGGAGGAAGAGGAGATCACGACCAGCTGGAACCAAACGGAAGTACATGTGAATATCTGAATATCTCCTTTAAACCCAGAGAGGGGTTTGCTGGAGTGTGACAAATCTGACCCCAAGCCTCAAGCTCTCTCTGTTGGGTAGGCTTAGTTTAGATTGTTTTGGCTTTTAACCACACCTCAGATAAATATCACTGCGCTGGACACAAAGATGGAAGAACAGTTGAGGGGAAGATTAGGAAAGAGAGAGAAACACTGTCCTGTTTGTTTATTTGAGTTGTAGCTTCAGCCCATCATTTGATCTATCATGCACAACTCAGTAATCAAGTTATAAGCTATGGCATTATTGGGGAACAGCTGGTGTAGACATATGTTTGCTTAGCTATCTATATGAAGATATACCATAGACTTGTAATTTTTGTATTTAATAAAGCCATAGACTAACTCTAAATGTAATATTAATTTCACAATATAAATGATTAATTTGCATTTATTACATATATTTCTCCCCAAAATATAAAGAAATGAGAATGACAAACAAAATTGAGTAAAACATCTTGTAAAGATACAGTAATAACATTTAACTGAGAAAATATTTGTAGTTGTCTTTTAAAATAATGGCACAGCTGCAAAAATAATCTTAATAGTTGTCACAGTCTACTGAAGGACGAGAATACGCAAGTAGAATATACAATATTTATTTGACACGTAAGACAAGCTCCAAGACAACAGGAGACAAGATCCAATCAGAGGTACTCCACACACAAGATATACTTTTACTGGAACAGTCCTTGGTATCAATCGGTCACTAGATGATTCGTGACGTTCCCAGATCAAGGAAGTACAGGTGAATGGAGCTGGGAGATTCAAGGGTGATCTCCACGTTGAAGCTGTTCCGGAGACACAGATAGGAGGTTAGCATGAGACTGACAATGATTTGCGAGAAGGGTGTTCTAGACTCAGACCTTGAGGGTTAGGAACCAGAGAGTCATGGGTACCGTATAGACGAGAGTGTAAAGTGACAGGGCCTTATAAGCAGTGAGCGACAGAGGTGAGTGATGATGACATGCAGGTGGAACTGATCAGAACTCCAGAGATGATGAGCGAGACCAGGTGCACTGAGTTGAGTTAGGTTGAGATGTGTCGTTGCTGATAGGACCCGTGACAATAGTAGGTTAAAAAAGGCCTTATATTCTTTATTAAAATTGTAATAATTTGATAATAATATTCTAATATGTATTATTATTATTAAACAGTATTACAATATATAAATATTTAAATACTTTTAATATATAATATTAAATCATATTAAATAAAACATAGTGTTATTAAATACTACTATTACAATATAATAGGTGATAATATAATATACAATTAAATGTAATAATAATTATAATTATTGTTGCATATTATATTATATTATATTATATTATATTATATTATATTATATTATATTATATTATATTATATTATATTATGTTATAGCATATTATATTATTGCCTATAGCCTATTATATTATAGATATTTTTTACTTTTTGGGTAAAATATGACCAGAACATGTTTTTCGTGAGATTGATTAACAATCGCTCTGTGTAGGAAGTGTGAAGCAGCTCATTTAAGACAATAAATGTGGGGCAAACGTGAAGCAACAGCAGACAGCTGCCCATGAGCAACCTGACACCAAGCGGACGTTCAACTAATCAGGAGAGGGAGACAGAGATGAGTTTAAAGAGGCGGCTAGAAAGAAAAGGATGGATTCAGACACAGGACGGCATTAGTTTACGGTAGCCCTGCTGTTGGAATGAAACCGAATAGCAATCTCAGCTATGGCGAGCAGTTTATTTCAGTTCTTAATGGCAGGCATCTCACGTTTGGCACAGATGCTGTTTGGCTGTAAAGGGGCCCTCCAGTGCTGTTTCCAATCCGACCACCTGAGAGTGGAAGCCGGAGGGGGCACCAGGGAAGCCCCATAATGATTTTATGAGGAGTGGTCTATTGAGTTAAAGCATCAGAGATGGAATTGGGCTCCAGCAGCGTGTATCTGTTTATGTTGGTGGGTTATCGTGCCCTAGGGCCACTACTGGGACGGTCCGTGAGAGCAGGTTATGTCTGAATGTGTGTGGGAATGGGACGGTCTGTGAAGGTCATTCTGACCACAGCGTGAAGTGAGACTCAGCTGTGTGATGCAGATTAGTTTCAATCTGTCTGTCCGACATGTATCATGACATATAACTGGACCTGGGGGTCCTTTTGCACCTATGGGTGGGTTGGGGTTCGTAGGACACATCTGAAATCAGTTTTATTTTTTTGCTCCAACTGTTGCTGGATTGCAATACTCTGGTTGGCCTCGCTGTTTAAAACTTTTAAACCACTATTCAGAAAGTACAAGTATTTGTATTTGTTTTTGTATAAACTGAATTAATTACATTTTTAGCAGACTGGCACGATTCAGGATCTCTTTTTTTATTGTGAGGTAGAAAATTGACTTTACCTAATCTAATCAGTAAACTTTAGCAAGTGCAAGCTATAACTAAACTATAACTCCCTGAATTTAAATCAGAGACCAGATAAACATAATAAACTGTATAAAAAATAAATAAAAAATGTATATATAATTTAAATGTTTTCTTTATTTACAATGTGATTATGTAAAAATTTACAAATTGAACTCTAGATAATATGCATTGGGACTAAAAGTCTGAGACCACTGCAATACAAATATTTGGCTGGACTAGTTTTAAATTACAGTAGATCTTGAATCGTTGTGGTAGTCTGAGACTTTTGCACCCTATTGTATTAATATTTAATAAGTTTATATTGCATATTGTTGTAACAGATAGTCTTGAGTTCTGTGATTTTTATTTTATTCGTCCAAAACTCTTGCTGCCTAAAGTATTCATGCATTTTCAACATCATCGCTCTTTGAAGCATCTCTATTTGAAGTGTTTTCACGTTTCTTCCCCTCAACCTGGGCTCTAACAACAGCTATACTGGTGTTTTTGCTCCAATTAATGATTCATAGGTTTAAATAATAGATGTTTTTTGGGCATTGAGATACACGGCACATTAGCTTTCAGTCATGCTGATATCTCCATTCAAACACCACCTGCTCAAGGCGCATCATTTTACTCTGTGTTTTCCTGTATATGTGCCGTGTGAACAGTCATCTAAAGGTGTTCACATACGTCAACACTTGAGGGTATCAAATAGCCCTTAAATAATATATATCAATTACGTAGTGCAGTATTGTCTTCATAATGATCCCTAATAATTGTGACATGACTAATGGCTCAAGACCATAAGTAACTTTATTTATTTATCATTTTAACACATGGGACTTTTATGAACAACTTGTATCATGCTCGAAGGAATCAGAGGCCCATATGGTGATGTCTGCTGGATTTTGTATCTCTGAACTGATGACTCGTCTTAACTGTGTGAATGACACTGAAAGGTGTTTCACATCTCCCCCTGTCCTTGCTTGTAAAAGAACAGAAGTGCAGTTCTCAAGGTGCCTGAACGGTATACATGAAAGATCACGCACCCCTGCTGTCTTAAGCGCAGATAAAATGAGAGTAGAGGTATGAATGCTAATCTTAACCAATTGACGGGCATTGCTTTAGCTGTATTTGCTAACTCAGACATACTCTTAAGCAGTTTTAGGGCTCTCAAACACCCAATAGATACGTGCGGTCACCTTTTTGTAGCATCTCTAGGCACTTTTATCCCTGAGGATGTCACATTTTGGGGTCATCTTCAGTGACCCGTGGTGTCACCAGCTGATGTTATCTGCTACAGTGCCTTCTGATCCCTGCAGATGACCTTTCCCTCCTTGGTGAATATGGATTAGAACTTTGAATTAGAGTGGAAAAGGATAGAATAGAATGGAAGGGCATTGAATGAAATGGAATGGGATTAAATGGAAAAGAAACCCTTTGATGGTTAATGGTTCTGTTTAGTATTGATTCATTACCAGTAGTAGGTGATGTTTTGTGATTGAATAAACATGGTTTGTTTTATAGCCTTTACCTTTCGAACAATAGTATAGTGTATTTTTTGTTGTTGTTATTATTATTATTAGTAGTTGTTGTGATTATTATTATTTTTTTCTTAATGTCTTGATCAACCATCTCCGATTATAGGCTGTTTAGAGATAGATTTGAACTCTTTCCTCTTCAGGATTTTCAAAAGAAGTTGCCAGTCAGCCATTGCCAGCATTTTTTAACAGAACGTACATTGCCCCTGAATATTTTGATCCATGAATATTTGAACATGCAATATATCAAAAGAACAGAGCTGCTGCTTAAAAAAAAAACTTTTATTCTAACTTCATGCATTCATTTTTTATCAACACTTGAATTTGGGTAAGTTTCATTAAAAAGTAACATTTTGAACAATAAGCAGAGAAAATCGTTTTTTATTTTATATATATTTTTAAAGACTACAACGTGCATAAGCAATGCTTTTATCGCTTATTTCTACTTCTTTTTTTGCCTGTTTTGATCCAGAGATTCTGTTCTCTTTCAGAAGATGTGTAATAGCCGGATAGCCAGAAAATTATGTCAATGACGGGGGAAGTGTTGTCTCATAAATGATGAAAAATTCTGTGATTAACATGAGTTAACATGAAAGGAGGGAAATTAAGTTATTAAGCACCTTCCAGAATTCAGTATCTCCAGGCATGCATTGTGGAGGATTGTTGAGGGATGTATTTGAAAGAGAGAAGCTCATGTTGGAGCAAAGTTGGCTCAGATTTTTTCCAAACCCACTGAGTGAAATTAACGCTCTGCAAATCGGATTATTGCTTCCCAAGAGAGCAGTCTCGCAGCCAGTGGACAACTGCCTCTATGGTATACTGTTATCACTGCATGTCTCTCTCTCTTTTACTCTCTCTGCGAATCTGGAAACTAATTGGAGGACAATCAATAGGTCTGTGTCTCTTCCCGTTTCTTTTGCATATTTACCATTGTCTTTCAACATAAATCTAATTTATCAACTACTGACACGTGTGGGTAAATACAGCAGGACCATAATCACCATAGAGCATGAGTTGCAGATGTCCCCCTGCAATATTCAGAATAGTGGACATCCAATGAGGGTTTTTCAGTAGTGGATTTTTTGCCCCCGTCCAGGATATGTTGCTTCATATATACAGTGGTCAACCGATACTATAGTTTAAAATGTCAGTGTTGATATCGAGAGCAGGGTGGCTGATGGCCAAAATAATGTCAATCATTATGGAATTGATGACAGAACGACCCAACCAGTTTGTCTAGCGCCATTTCAATTCTTATGACAAACTATTCTGTGGGATATACGATTTTCAGATCCAATTTGAGCAAATCCTGATACTTTTTTTAAATGGATGGTTGTTTTGCTTCCTTTCGTTTTGCTTTGTTTTCCAACGTGATTCATGAACACATTGAAAGTTCATCACAACTACCACTAGGGAGGCAAATTGCAGCCTAAGGTTGCAGGCAGATAAAAGGTGATCAAATTGGGTACACAAAGCGATAGCCATAGAAGCCAAGAAGATAGCCAAGAAGATATTCAATGATTAATATACACTAATGAGTGGTGATGTTTTGGACCAATGATATTTCACAGTCGGCATGGCTGACCCACACAGCAGACATAAAAACCAAGTCACCAATTGCAGCTGGTTAAGATTCTGATTTACATAAAAGACATACTTTTTCTGTTTTTGCAATATTGCATCATGTCTGGATTGGACACAGTGTTCATAAAAACCACGTCACCAATTGCAGCTGGTTAAAATTCTTATTTACATAAAATACATACTTTTTTCTGTTATTGCAATATGTCTGGATTGGACACAGTGTTCACAAAATGGTTGAAATCCCTTTAGACAACAATAATGTACACTTGACTGAAAATATTGAAAACAGAAAGTATTTATTCTCCATTCACAAGTCAGATCCCTATTCTTGAAATACTGCATACTCCCCAATGACTGTGAAAAAAACAACATCAATCAATCAATAAATAAATTAGGGTTACCTGAATGTGAGATGCATTTGTAGTTTAGTTGGTAGTCATTACTACCTTATTTAATACCTTAAGTTAACACAGTCACAGCACCTTCTACGCATCATCTTTTAATGAATATCCAACAGATACTCATTATTATTCATGAGCTAGGGTAGGTGTAGTCATGTGCACTGAGCTTTAGAGAGAGAGAGAGAGAGAGAGAGAGAGAGAGAGAGAAAGAGAGATGGACGAGTGAGAAAAGGGGGGTGTGTCTCTATGAAGAGGGGTTTAGAACAGCGTGTGTGGATGACTGCTATTCAGCTAGTGTGGATGAGAGAGACACAAGGAGATCGAGGGGGTACAATGCATGCACACACACAGTCATTCACAAGGAATTCTGCTAAATCAGGCAGCCTGGTCAATGCGTGTTTTTTACACAAAGAAGAACGGGTGAAAGGTACCCACTGATGAAAGACGTTACTCAACATTTGAGGGAAATCCCCAGGGTGCCTGTTTGCGTGCACTACTGCCAGAGATCTGTTGGGGGACCCGCGACGGCGAGATGGGCTGTAACCTGTGCACGCTGCAGAAGAGAGAGGAGCACTACAAGCTGCTGTACGAGATTGCCCAGGTAAGTCGACTTGTTTAACTTACTCTGGAATATCCTAAAACCCTTGTGAAGTTGAGTTATAAGATCAGATGGGATTTCCATGGGTTAAAACACAAGTTTTCACCTTCTCTAGACATTTCTTCACAATCTTTTCTCTGCAACTCATTCAGATTCAGAATGGATCCTTCACAGTATTTATTTAGACTAATTTATCCAAAGCAACTTGAGAATAACACATGTAGGACCAGTTGTTTCAAGGGACAGGACACTACAAGTACTCCTAAAAGTATTGGATGGGGAAACATGTTATGGTTTAAAGATTTATTATTGGACTTTTTGCCCTAATTGGATAACAACAATCAGGGAGTGGATAGAACGTGAAGTGGAAGAGATTGAGAGGGGCGGGAATGGAAAGGACCACAAGTTGGGATTCAAACGCTGGTTGCCCAAAGCTACATGTTGGAAGGCTTGCCCACGAGTCTTCAACCTCTGTGTCTTCTAAGACATTTAGTTTGATTCTAGTAGTTGTCCCATTTTATGGATCTACACAGTCTTGTGGTAAGAGGAGGTCTTTAGGAGAACTCTTTGTTGTGTGTGATGAATCCCCAACTGCATTGGGGACTTACCGCGAAGCATTTGTCAGGGATCAAAGCAAGTTTTGCAGCACACACCCTTTACAACTGTGCTAGTGTACTTGTTAATTTGGGTACAACTGTTGTACAAGATACTCACAGGTAGGAGGATGAGAATTCGGGATTGCACACCCTGGACAACTTGTCTATACGGTATGTAGCTGCAAGTGAGAGCTGCAAGAAGGAAGCAAGCCTGGACAAGGTGCGATTTCCAGAATTGGATAAAGACCATTTCAAATAGTTGCAGAAGGAACATTGATCATGATATATCATGTTTATGTAGCTTATAATATCACTATATTTCCAAACCTTTAGTTGGCACCCATTGGCCCTCTGCAACAGATTGCACAATAGCACAATGTTCAATGCTACAATAGAAAAACCTTTTGCTTTTTTGGTCATCACTAATGTTCAAGGTTGATGCTAGTCTGAGACTGGCTCAACCCCTGGCTCCGCTCCGTTCCTCTCTGAGTTGAGAATTACCCATGTTCCAGTGCTGCACAGGAGGTCAGAGTCCCTGCTCCTTACCGAGCATCAAGCGTGCAAAATAATATTTTCATGATACTCTTATCGCCTGCTCATTAAGCTGTTGTACAAAATGTCTGTTGGTCCCTAATTAGATATTAAAACGTGCCTTTTGTCTGTGTGGATGCCAATCTGGGAGATTATCCCTGTCCGTGGCTGAACTGAGGTAAAAGAAGATTGATCTCTGCTGGTTCAAAACAGTAGGCTTGTGTTTAGAGTGCCTTGCATAGACAGCTTCTTGCTGTCAGCAGTGCAGTACTGTCTATGATTGTGAATTTTGTACACTCGCTTGCTCTTTTGTGGCACTATAGAGTGAAGAGGGGCTGGCATAATTTTTCCAGTGGCGTGCTGCCGCTTTGACAATCTAGACATTTGACACCCTAGACATTCTGTGTATGTGTCTGGCGGGTTACGGTTTGCTTTTTTTCTTGACATGAGATGACTTTTTATATGTCACATGTTGGTCCCTTTGGTGTTTTAGCAGCCGAATGCAACTCTTGATAGAAGAAATATTGCAATGTCTCCAGGAAGGATGATGGTACTAAGGAAGGTTGAAAGGAAAAGGAAATCTGGATCTACTCTCCCTGGAGTAAATTCCCAAGCTGAAACAAAAGTGTGTCAAGGAAGTGTTGCCTCAGATGTTTCCTTTTCTGGTATTCAGCAATTTAAATTTTTGAGCTTTTTATGTTCGCAAGAAGAAATCAAAGATGTTGCACCATGTTAATCTTGAAGTCACAACAACAAGCGGACATGAATAAACACAAACACACGCCTACACTGCAATTTCACGCCCCTTGACAATTTTGACACTATTCTTGGCAGCACAGCCTCTTTAGCCCCGGTGGTCTGTGAGATTTATGATTTTAGTATGAGTGTTCGCCCCTCAACGGGCTCACCATGAAATGTAGTCTTCTTTCTTTGTTAGCCACATTACAATGACATCCCGTACTCTCTCTTCCTCACTCTTTCTTACTCTCAGTTTTAGAGGACTTAGCTGTGTGTTTGTGTTCCATCAGCAAGATCAGGTTTTGGATTATAAGGTTTTGGATTGTAAGACTGGGAAAATCTCTGTGATTGGCTGCTGTTTATCCATCATGATGTAAAATGTGATGTCATTTAAAGTCTTATTATAGATGGCATGCTTTGTGGGAGACGTAAACACTAAATTATATCAGGTAACCCTTCAAAATGAAAGCTTTTGAGGGAAAAAAAGTCTTATTCTCTCCAGTGCTGTAAAAAACAAGCCTGGAAATACCCATGAGACAGTTGGGTATAGGTTACATTATGGTGGATGTTTATTCCACCATAGAGTTGCTGGGAAAAGGTATTCGAACCCTTGATTTTACATGTATTTCTGCATTAAATGGCTTTAAAATTAGTCTTTCATGTCCTTATTGAACAAACTGTAAACATTAACAGTAAAGGATGGAAAGAAATTATGTGAATCCTTGGATTTAACGGTAAAAGACTGTTACAGTAAAAAACTGTTAATTGGTTAACAGAAAGTTTCAGTACTATATACGGTGAATAACTGTGATAGATCTAACCGTACATTTAATGTAATTTTACTGTCTAATACCATTTAACTTAACATTTCTGGAAGTGAAAAAGAACAAGTCGTAAAATTTACAGTGAAAAAAACGTAAATTGATATTCCCACAATTCCCTGCGTGACACTTCACATTTATGTATTTTTGTTGAAATAACTATGTTTCTTAGTTTTTCTTAGTTTTTTCTAATCAGTTATGTACATTAGTTAAGTCTGTAAAATCTAATATGTTGCTACCGTATTTTTTTGGGTAAATTACTGGCAACCACAGCTGCCAGTTTATTACCGTAAATTGAACAGAATTTATTTTACAGTGCAGCAGTAAAAAAATTTTTTAAATAAATGAATATATTTTAAACTATTTTATTATATAACACTATAAATGGTCTTACTCAATGTAATGAGTTTTCAGAGTTTCAGCATTTTCTTCATCAGCATTTAAATCCAAAATAGTCAAAAAAGTGCAATAAAATTAATGTTGTTAACCAATGGTAACTTTGATTTTAATTAAATGATGTTGTTCTCATGCTAAGAATTGATCTACTGCTGGGCTAAATTTGCAAGGTGCAAATTAAAACTGGATGTTAATGTATTTATTTCCTCAGTAATCTCTAATCTTGCTGAAATGCTGAGGCTCATGGGTGCAGTGCATTTTACGGCCATGGTCAGGAGCCCGTATGGGGACAGATGCTCTGTGTAATTTCCAGTCAGCATGGGAGGAGACTGAAATGGGAGAGATTTCACCTCCCACTCACTCACTCACTCACACATTCGTTTTTAGCATCTATAGATCTAACAGATTCAGAGATATAATGAAAAAAAGAAAATATTTACAAGAAGAAATCACATCCTCAGCTTTAATTTGCATGGGCAAAATTGAGAATTATTTGTAATTCACCTTGTTCTAAAAGATCTGTTCCAAACTCTCAATTAAATTAAAATTAGATTTTTAATTTACATGAAAAAGCTGGCACTAGTTTACCTCTGCACCCCCTGTCCATCGAGGGTCAGATGAAGTGTCGGTCCCGAGAGCGCTAACAGCCATATGGATCTGTGCGAGTGAATTGGGCAGTCAGTGTATCACAGCCTTCAAGTTTAATGGGTCTCCAGATGGAGGACAATCTTTAGAGAGACTTGCCAAAAGGAACTGGCTTTTGTGAAGAGTGTTAGATTGAGTTTCGAGTGTGTATGTGTGTAAGGATGCTTTACACTCCTGCCTGAACCCAGGTCTCTCTTATTGGCATCGTCACTGTTGGGCCATGTCCTCTGTCTTTCTCTCAGAACACTCTCATCCATCTTCCTGTCCTGGAGCCTTTCTCTGAATGATGCTCCTTGCTGATGAAACGCGATGGGTGTGGAGCGAAAGAAGGCAAAGACAGAGAAACATGTAGTTTTGATTGATCTTGTGAGCGTGTTGGATGATAAGCCTGTCAGATAGTACAGGCCCTGGGGTGATCATATCACCAGACCCTGCCAACTCCAGCCCAGGCGAACCGTGTGTGTGTGTGTGTGTGTGTGTGTGTGTGTGTGTGTGTGTGCATATCATGGAAATCCCATTTAAAACCCATATCATTCTTTTTGGCTCTAGCATGCATGGAATGATTGCATAATTATTGCTAAAAATAGACTTTACACTCTTAGTGATCCTGGTGATTTCTGCCTGAAAATAACAGATGCTGAGTTCATATTTTCATCCTGATCTGGAAAGAGAGTGGATGACCTCATCTAAACCTCTGTCCCATGTAATTTACACAGCCACTGATCTTCCTTACCAGATCCACCGTATTACCTTCTGCTGTGTGTATGTTTTCATGTTTACTGCATACCTTTTTTACACTTCATGTGATTATATACAAGGTAATCTCAAATTTCAAAAGCATACATGAACAGATGTTTGATAGTTCATTATAGAGATGCACTATATATCGGCCACCATATCGGCATCGGACGATATATGTTATTTTTTATCGTTATCGGCACGATAAGTAAATTTGGCCGATATATTAAAGCCGATAAAAAAAAGTATTATTTCCTTCAGCTTAGACACTTAAGATTCCTACTGTTCACCATGATGGTTTTTAATTGCTTGAAATATGATTGAAATGATTTTAAAAAGGAAATTACAGTGCAACATGTGTAGCGCAAGTCTGTCATATACTGTAGGCTAGCTAATTGTGTGCTTGGGACTTTTAATGGTGAAACTTTTGTTTTTGTAATCAGGCTTTCAAAAATTATATAAAAATTTAGATTTATCAGCCAATATATCGGTTATTGGCTTTCAAATATAAAGAATTATCGGCTATCGACATCGGCCAAAATTTTCATAAGGTGAAATGAATGCATCCCTGGTTAATTACATATTTGTTGAATAAACTTAATGAAATTAGTCACTTTTGTTAGAGATCCATCACATTCCGGTACTATATTAGTTATTGGCAAAAATTAATATATATATATATATATATATATATATATATATATATATATATATATATATATTCATTATAATGTTATGATGCCTAAATTCACTTGTAGTTTTAGTGCTACATTATTAATTTACTCAATAGATAGCATAGAATGTTAATATTGTCTATTTATCGGTTATCAACTAACTAAAAAATATCGGCTTATTGGTATCAGCCACATTGTAATATATTTGTGGAAGGTTGCACTCATTTCTAAGTATTTTTATAAGTTATATAGCATTGACTGTAAAAAGAAGTCCCAACAGAGTCATTGTTATTGCTGTTACTGTCTCTACCTCTCTGTGGATTGAGTTTCATGAGATTTTACACTTTTGTCTGTTCTGCTTCTTTTATGACTGTCTCAAGTGAAATTATGAGGTGACCTTTTCTTTTTTGTGTTATTTCATTTTAAAAAGTGCAGGCTTGACCTTTACATACTTATAGCAAACCCACAGGACCAGACAGACTCTCTGATTGAAGTCTTTATCTGGCCCTCTTTCTGCTCTCAGTTTTTCCCATATACAGTATATATATATATATACACCACCTGTGGCCGCACTTGCTATGCTAAAATCTACCTTGCATCAGCCATTCTGAAAGATATTTATTGCATAGGGTTTAACTCACAACTCCCCTTTTGGTTGGATTTAGGAGCATTTTATTATTTGCGTTTACTGTAGCATCGTTTTTCCCTTTCAGAACAGACTGACTCATTTGCTAACTGATGATGATGCATAACGAAATATGTGAACATCATATTCCTTTGTCCCAAACTTGTCGTTTTATATCCTTAAACTGATCATGGCCTCTCTTTCAATCTTAAGACAATCATAGTCTAATTTCAGCAGAAGAGATAATAAAAAGTTCTTTGTCTGGAACCGCAGAGGAGATGACCTGCTTGTCAGCCCTAGACACACTGGTGTGTAATTAGTGCTGGGCTTCAGAGCTGATTGGTAATTATAAGAAGTTATGGAGTTTTGTCTTTACTTCATCATGTATTCCTTTGAGTCGGCCCACTTGCCAAGTCAAAAGGGGCTGATTACACCTCCGTCACACATGGGTGCTACACGAATGAAACACAGGGCATTAAATCTACATGCATCGCTGTTCACTTGACTTAATAACTAGAACTAGTGTGATGGATCTAGCATTTAAAAAAACAAAAACTTTTTAACACAATTCTCTTTTTTTCCACACTGTACATTATAATGTTGTGATGCTTTAATTCACTTGTATATTTTAGTTTTTAGTGCCATATTATCAAGCTATTTAGACAAGGTAGATAACTATTGATTTCCTATGTATAAAAATCAACCAAAAATGTTTTTCCATGCTTAATATTATGTTTCAATCTTAAATACATCTAGCTATTAAAATGGGTTTCAAATGGCAATACACATTGACTTTAAAATAGGTTGTTTTGAGTTGATTTGTTCTACATTGATTGGGTCTACATAGCAGTTTTATAGTACACTGGAGGATTGTGGATTGATCCATTTGTAATTAACATACAATTAGCAGGTACATAAGTCTAAATGACAATTCTTAATATCCCATCTGGCCGAGGACCCAAGGAGAAAATACCATGTTTGTTGTGCAGCTGCCAGTGTATCGTGGAGAATAACAGTTCAAGAGCTCTTCAGTCAAACTCAGTTAATTTATGGGTTATCTGTGGTGTATCTGTAATATTAAAACAATCTGTGAGCACTGCAGCTCAGCCCGGTATCACAGTTACTTGGTGAGGATCAAATAGGCTAATGAAGCATCTGTGTGTGCAAGGTTAAAGCACAGAAATAGATCTCAGGGGCGTTTTGTTTCTGTACGGCACGTGAAATGAGGGATGATACCCCTCCCCCAACCCACTTTCTGTCTTTTCTTTTGTTCTTCCAAAGGTGAGACTTTTTCTGTGAGAAAACAGAGCAGAAGGCTGAAGAATTATGGGATACTGAAATTGCAATGTTTGCCAGATTCAACTTCACACTGTTAGTACACTTGAATGGACTGTTATATGGAGATGAAGAATGGAAAAAGACCTTGTGTCATTACAGACATGCTGTCTTACATCTGGCAGTAAAATACAGGATTGGACACATTTCACCTTTCATCAGTCACACACACACACACACACACACACACACACACACACACACACACACACACACACACACACACACACACACACACACACACACACACACACACACACACACACACACACACACACACACACACACACACACACACACACATATATATACAGGGAGGTCACTGCTCCTGTCTGTTCCTCTTGGCTGGCCCCGGGCCCCCTGTGTGAGTAACAGTCTGTCAGTGTGAGACACAAACTGGCCCGGGTTATTTCCTCTGAGTCTGACACAAGCACACCATGACATTCTTTATTCAACAATAATGATAAGCTGATATCAGTCAAACATTCCTTATGAGTGCAAGTGTTAAACTTGTGGTCAGGGGTTTCTTTAACTACAAACTTGTATGTCTGAGAGGTTGAGATTTCACCCTTTTCCACGGTAAAACTTGAAATTTAACTGTTAACACTTTACAATAAGGTTTCATTTGTTTACATTAGTTAACATGAACTAACCTCGAACAATAGCCTACTTCTACAGCATTTACTAACCTAAATTATAGTAATCTCAATGTTTGATTACATTTCCATGTTATCAGAGACGATGCAAAATTTGTGGTGGAAATGACATTGAAGTGGAAATGTTCAAGACCATCAGATAGGCTACATATCAAAAATGACAATTGTAAACCAGTAAGAGTGTGAAAAATGTGTCTGTTATTTTCTAAAAGTCCCACTCAATCATTAATATCTGTGTTCGGTTGTAATGTATTGGACTGGTATGCAATTGTGTAAATTGTGTAGATCTCAGTTTGGTAGATCTCATATGTCCTTGATTCCCCTGCTTTAGTCACTCGGGTCTTTTTGGTCAATGAGTCCAAACTTGCACGTCTTGGACAGGTTCTGTATGTTCATTCAATACTGTGACACTATCAAACTTGAGTTGGGTTTCTAGTGTGCTTGAAAAAAGTCATTAGCAGCTCTCGGAGGTCTCTTGCGCCGTCCGTTTGCGTATTAAGTATCAAGCAGCCCATCTGTGGGGCAAACCATGGTGTCTCCGCTCAGTAACCAGATCTGCTCTCTGTAACATCAGTAGGGTTCAAGTCTTACAGCAGATCCTTTCTTGGAAATTTGCATTTTTATGTCCTATTGTGTGCTTTCATATGCAGCATTGGTTCTATTAAAGCATATAGAAGAGATCGGGTCTAGTTGTCACATGCAGGCTATATATTAAGGATTTTAGGGTTATAAGCTTATTGAATTATTATTAATAATTTCTTTGAACTCCATAAATGTTTAAAAAGCGATGTATTTGTTATTATATTATATTATATTATATTATATTAGTACATATACATTGATAAATACTGAATAGAGTCAAACATTTATTTATTTCAAATAAACTTTTTTGCTGTATTTAGTTAGAATAAATCTAATAAATTGACAAAATAAATCTATATTAGAAATAATTAGAGGAGTCAAATGTGTGACTATTCAATATAATATAATATAATATAATAATTGAATAAGTCTACATTGATAGATAATGAATGGAATCAAATGTGTCACCCTTATCCTTAGAAAAATATTGAATCTTTTTATTTGCTCATTCCATATTCCGATTAGCCAATTACGCCCAATTCATACTCCAAGTCATCCGTTGAGCAACTGTGAAAGCAGGATCTGACTGACTGTCGACAGGCTGAATAGAGCTAAATTGCACTGCAAAACATCTCAGTGTGTTGTGCATTATGTGGCTGTGTGCGTCAGAGACCGTCTTCAAGCAAGCGTGCGTGTTTGGATGTCCATTCACACACATCTGATGTGCTCTTGAAGACTGTTCAGGTGTGAAGGCGTGCTTTATTTTTTCCCATTCCTCCCTTGAGAGCCAAATCCAACTCCACATTTGAGAAACAATGCTAATTGGCATGAACCTCCAGGAATTACACACATAGTAAGGAAGAGAAAACAAATCTCATGGCTGGTAGCTCATTAAAAGTTTGACATATTTTGATTTAAATAAACTACCCACACAATGTACCTGGTTTTACTCAGAAGCTGCAGGTTTTCACATTAAAATATCTGGTTATTAGATTCATCTTTTTATATTCGGTTTCAGATTTGATGGGGAGCAGATGTCGGTTTTGGCCGTGTGGTGGCGGCCGCCATGTGCCACACCTGTAGTGGTGCATTAACTACACGCAGAGCATGAAGACCAGTGCCAACCCACGCGCAACTGCCAGACGCATTCATCAGGCTTTGGATCCACAAACGTGGGATGCAGGACAAAAGATTCACACATAATCATGTGTTTGGAGGGACTTTGATTAGTATGTTTTCGTTAAGAGATGGCACGGAAGTGTGCAACAACAATTGTTGTGCTTTTATAGGCGAAAAGTACAGCGACAGAAGCCTTTCTGTCATATTGATGTGCGTGGCCACACTCAGGTTATTTAGTATATTAACTTAAGAATTCAGAAATTAACTTTATGCATTGCTGAATACTTGCTGTGGTAAAGGCTCTGACCTCCTCTTGAACTCCCATACATCAGATTAGAAAGCAGTATCCCTCCCTTATTTAATTTAGAAATATTCCATGGAACATAGTAAGGGTGTGCGTTTGCGTGTGGGTTTATCTATTCAAATGGCTATTGTTTGTTGTGTTCCTGCCTGTAATGATGGCAGATGTAAGGTTAATCTGTGTCTAATGTGTGTAGGAGGAAGTAACAGACAATAAGCCTCTGGCACTGGACGCACCACATCTATTAGAGTTAGTCTGAGAGGGAGACACATGAAGTTCAATGTGGAAGACTAGGCACTATTTAGACGGTTTGTCTCTACTAGAACACTAGTATTAGGGAAAAATCGGGTCTATTGGAGAAGTCAAATAGATTTTTTAAGGCGCGTCAAAAGACCACCACAGACACAGTACATTTCACATGGGATAATCTCACAGTATAACAAGTAGCCGACTGATTGCAGTGTATTCTTCCTTTTGATTCTAAACTGAACTCAAAAGGCACTGAGATTTGGGTAAGAGCGCACTAAATTGGGGAAATTGAAAGATGAAACAATGCTAATGACCTGGGTTTATGGTGGAGTAGTGAGTTTGATGTGTAATTAAACTCGAGGTTCTGTGGGGTGCGGACTTGATCGACTCTATTCCTAGAGCTTCCAAACAAATGTTTTTTTGGGGATGCGGACTAATGGGGCAGTGAACCCGAGGTTACACCGTGAGTCAGGACGGGAGGAGCTCTAAGACTGACTAACGGTGTAACTTCGGGTTCACTGCCCCATTAGTCCGCACCCCCAAAAAAAACATTTGTTAGTTTACATTAGTAAAACATTAGTTTTACTCTGAGGTGTTTATTCGGTGCGCCTAAGAATTTTTAGGCGCACCGAATAAACACCTCAGAGTAAAACTATATCCAAAATAAGATACACCTGTGTTTTGCCAGATGAGAAGTTTATTCTATGTATCATCTTTTTACTTTAAATCATTTTACTCTTTTTTTTCACTTTTTTAATTTCCCTTGCTTTTATTTTGTTCATTTTCTATGCAAAGCTCTTTGAATTGCCATAGTGTTATTTTTTTAAATTTCTTTCTATGTAAAGCATTTTGAATAAATGTTCTATCCTTGCTTTTATTTTGTTATTATTTTTATTCCTTTCTATGTAAAGCATTTTGAATAAATGTTCTATCCTTGCTTTTATTTTGTTATTATTTTTATTCCTTTCTATGTAAAGCACTTTGAATTGCCATAGTGTATGAAATATGCTATATAAATAAACTTGCCTTGCCTTACTACAGTTTTCACTCAGAGGACATTATCCAACTTGTTCCCCGTGTTAGGAGCTGAGAAAAAAGTTTTAATTTTAAAAGCCTTCATCTTCGGTCTACTCCTTTCTTTTTCTTTTTTTCAAAGTAGTTCAATAAAAATAATTTTATCACACCTTTTAAAGATTTTTATTTATTTATTTATGTTCTTAATTTTTTTATGTATGAAAAATGTATATTTTATTTATTATTTTTATTTTTATTTTATTATTGGTAGTTGTATTAGTATTAACATCCAAATTCTAAAGCCGCAGTAACACTAGACTTTGAGCGCACACAATTTCTACGGACACTGCAACGGTCACATTCTGCAGAGTATTTTTTTTAAAACACGCTTCAACATATCAAACAATCAATGTTGATTCAACATCAAAAATGTAAACATGCAATCTACTCCACTTTACAGCAACACTGCAATCCTGCAGATTTAAAGTTTGCGTTCTTTTAATTCAGCTAAAAGGTCACACTGTGGCGTAATAATCTTCTGTTGGTCACACATCACACATCTTCACATGATAAAAATGTGCAGGTCAGAGTTCACCAAACTTGAACTTTAAAACGCAGTGAAATGCAAAACTTATTCGCTTGAACTGTTTCCTGTCTCCTGCATTCGTAATATGCGTATGCATGGAAGTTAATGGAATGAAAAGTATAGTGTGATCATCCTTGAAGGCAACCCCAGAATGCATTGCATTGTGATGAAAATCAAGATTGTTGATGAAGCTAGAGGAAGGTCAAACATTTATTTCAATACTGAAATGAACTAAAAATAGTTTTTTTAGTAATTACAAACTTATTATTTTATCCAGCAACAAGCTGACATGAAACTATTGAAATTAAATGTTTGTTCATTTGTTTGACATATCGAGTTGCCTAGCCCTAGAGCGTTCCATATCTGTCACTTATGAGGTCCCATGCCTTTGTTAGAATGCTGCCTATGTAGTGAAGTAGCTCATAGGCTTTGGAACAGAGCTGGTATCTCTCAAGAGCAGAGTCCTTCATTAAAGTCATTAGTAAGGCATGGTGGGACACTCCTGCCAGCGAAATCAGATAAAATAATGAAGCATACCCACTGAAACCACAAATCACCATCAGATCTGTCTCTATTGCTCTCTCTCAGCCTGACTGCAGTACCCATAACTCTCCTTGGCTCGCTTGACTGATTCCTCAAACATTTTAAGGCCAAGACACCAGGTTCATTGCCTTCCAGGAACAATCAAAATTTCAGCATTAGGTCAAGTGAGAGTCCGCATGTAAAAAAAAAAAAAAGGCAAGTTTAGCCCTGAACCTTAGGTCACTCTTTCTTGTATTGTTGTATTGCATAGCCTTGTGCTATTTTCGTGGTGGTTATGATTAATGTTGGCTTGTTCCACAGCATTTTCGCCCTGACATTTATTGGTGAACCTTGAAGTGAACTCGACTGCACAGCAAAACTAATAGCTAAATTCAGGCCGTGGTCCAGTTTTTTTTGTTTTAATGAGGATCAGTGATATTGAAGGCTGGTATTTAAAGCTAAAGTGTGTATTTTTTCAGTGTTAAAATACTTTTTCCTATCAAAACATTTGCTGTATTTGGAACCACATACTTTCGTACTACTCATACTATTTCTGCCATAGAAATATGGTAAAAAGAGTAGCATGATAAAGTATATGGTTCTAAATTCAACAATTGCTTACATTTTTTTGAACATCCTGACCAGCTCAATATAGAAACATCGGCTCCACTAATGGCATAAGTTTAGGGCGAGACTATCTGTTTTTCTGACCAATGGCATATCGGGAGAGTGTTTGGGAAACCAATTTCTAGTGCCAAAGAAACCCTAATTAAATATATAAGTGACCATAGGAGAGCAACAAGCCCGGACATGTTGTGACACTTTTGTTTAAGGCCTGGAAATTGTGCAGGCAACATGTGGACAAAGAGACACAACCCTGTCAAAAATCTGTTCTCAATCTGAGAACATTTCATTTATTCACAGTCCTGTTGACAAATAATGGAAAAACAATTCCCTACATCTAGATTTAGTACACATGATGTAGTCCATGACAGCATGCAGTATGGTCGTGCTTATGGAGAGTGCTTGCATCAGGTTATTGTATTGATGTACTGGGGCTAAATAAACATTTTGTTGACACAGTTTGTCATAACCCATGTCATCCATGGCTGGGTCCTGCTGAAGGACTCATTAGTTACACATACACTCAGCTCTCTGTGATATATGTGCCTGTTATTCCAAATACATGATCTATTTTTGTACCTGAAAATAGAGAAAAATGAGATGCATTTATTTAGCTTGGAGGATCAACCCAAGGTTGGTGCTAACGGAGAATTTAATTATGTTACGAAAGGTAGACATTTCCCTGCAGGGTGAACTCTGTCAGCGTTGTGTTGTGTAGTCAAACTCCCACTGCCTGATTCCCACAGAACAAGTCAGTGGCATATTGCTGCCGAAAACCTCTTTGAGGAGTAATTCTTTGTCCCTAAAGAGGAATTTTAATTTAACACAAAAGCACATGCATAAGCAATGGCAGCAGATACGGTTGAATCTCTATGGTGATACTGTGTAATCACAGATACTGATGTGGGAATACTGTGCATATGTGATGTATGTTGAAAAATGACAAAGTGGGGGAGGGGCTGTGCTTGCAGGTGCCTACGGCGTTCTAGAAGTTGCATCTTATTTATATAGTATAATTAGGTTTAGAATAATTAACAGTTACATTTGTAGTGGTGTTAGGTTGTAATAGCATCACCAAAGGAATTGCAAAAATAGTTGTTTTCAAACAGGTTTCCCTAAAAGCTTCATGAATTTTTTTAATCAACAGTTGAATGTGGGTAGGTTTCATTAAAAAAAGAAACAGAAGATGCGTAATAGCGCCCCTACCATATGACTGTGAAAACATGGATTGCCAGAATATTTCGCCAAAAAAATAAAATAAAAAAATTCCATCAATGGCAGGGAAAGAGTTTAGGTTTGTCAAATCAATCATTTTCACACCAAGTTCATAATGGTGAATAATGTGGGTATATGGCATAGCCGTAGAGTCTGATTTTAATGAATTACCCCGAGTTATTATCATGACTGATATGCTCAATTTGCTTGTTTGTTTACAATCTATTTAGTATGCTTGGATTATACTTGTAATGAGAGAAAACATTTTTGCTGCCACACATCAACAGTAATTTGCACCAAATTTCACTTATACAGAAAGTCTTTGCACTTTTTTCTCTCTTTTTCTCTACTGATCTCTCACTCAGTCATGCATTTCATCAGGGTACTAATTGCCTCTCATTAATTTCTTGCCACAATGATTAATCAGTGCAGAGACGACATGGAAAATAGCATATGCAAATAGTTAATAGTCTCTTTTTGAATATCTGAATAGTTAACGACATGGAGAGTTAGTTATCGGTCTCTGAGTAAATCTAAGGAAGAAAATGAATTAGAATAATAACAGACTGTGAAGGAGTTTATGTGGTTTCTTTTCCACAGTTAAAGCGAGATGATGGTTGTCGATGGGCATTTTATAGACTCCTGCAGCTCTGTAGAGAAAGAGAGAGTCTGAGCTCTAAAGCAATATGCTAAATTCAGATTTTTGATAGAAATGATAAGTTATAATAATGAGAAAGTCTTCTTTTTCAATTAGACTTCCCTGTGGCATTGTCATTGAGCACCTGCAGTGAATAGATGGGTGACTGGGTGTTTCGCCTTGTGCTCAATACGAAGATAAGATGCTTTTGGGGTTGTGAATGGGAGCGTGAGTCAGATATTGTGTTTTTGCTCTCACATAATACCCTGAAGAATCTTTTCTGATTGCTTGACACTTCCCAGGTGGGATTTCACTATGTTATGCTCTCATACTTTTATTCCTTTTGGATTCCCAGTGTTAAGAAACTCATGGTGTGACTCCCTTACAAATGTGCCATATAAAAGACTGTAGTCAAGCGTTTTTCATTGGGCTTTTATTGTTATTTATATCCTTTGTTACTTAATTCAGTTTTCCAAACCACCGTTGACACATTTTGGGTTGACGTAATGCAGTTTGTGTGTGCATGTGCCTGTAGCTGTTGCATTTTCCACTGTTTGGTTGTATGGCCAAGAGGTTCTCATCCAATTCTTATCTCACATGCCACCTGTGTTAAACACACACACAAACACACACACACACACACACACACACACACACACACACACACACACACACACACACACACACACACACACACACACACACACACACACACACACACACACACACACACACACACACACATGCAGTCTTATCACTTCTTTGTGCTTATCTCACCTGTGCAAAATCATTCAGTTGGGAGAAAATAAACAAGCCTCTAGATATGTGTCACCTGACAAGAACTGACCCAAATATGACAGCTCTGACAATAAACACACACATTTTACCCTCCGCCACTGATGTTAGCTGTGATTCTGTCCTCTTCAGCATTCAGATGTACTACATGGTCCTCTTGAGGCAGAGCTGGTATTATAAGTCTGAAATCAATATGACGGGTCTGAAGTGAGTGCAGTACATTCCAGCTCCAGACCTTGTTATCAAACCCAGTTGGCACCTGACCTTTTCAGATTCATGTATTGAGGAGGAATGTGGAGGTGGGTTGGTGAAGCTTTGTTGGTGTGCGACGGCCACGTTTCATTGACGTTAATGACCTTTAAATTCAAATCGCTGTGGATCAACGTTCACCAACATGAACTTCAGAGTTTCTTCACCTGCTGATCTTATTAGACAAGATATTGAAATCAATTGGCTGTTTCTACTCTGGTGGCAATTCATTGACCATGCCTGATTTTATACCACTTTCTTTGGAAGTAACAACTGTTCTGTGAATAAAAGGAGTAGCCAGCCTTGAAAAGCAACCATGGCATGCTTATTTTTGGTTTAATTTATGCTTAAAGTCCAGTAATTTGAGTGACTTCATTTTGTATCTTAAGAGTGATATCTCAGTGGTATTGGTATTGGTATCTCATTTGGTGTATTATTTTGCTGGTGTAATGTTTTGGTTTCCTTTCTTCACCAGACCCTTTGGTTGTGCCTAAATACATTTAACTTTAACCAGACACAAGTATCATTATCAGAGTTGAGGATCACATCTGTTGAGTTTGCACTGTTGGGCTGTTCCCTAGTTTCCGCTGGATTAATTGGCCCATCTGGTGAGATCCACCCTGCTCTTCATTCTTCCTGTAAGGAACAGTGCAGGATGCAAGTGTGACTTGATGAATGTCTGAGAGCAAAGGTTCCTGTCATGTAGTGTTGAATGTTGAGGTCACTCAACAGCAGTTGTACCTGACAGCCTGAGGTGCCAAATGCTATGCGCTCCCCTAAAACAAAAGAAGAGATGAAAAAGGTCTAAAGGCCACTCTTTGTTGTTTGCACACATGAGCAATGAGAAATGAGGATAAGGAAAGGAAGCCCTGTGTTCTGCCTCACAGGAACCACATAGCTTAAGGAAAACTGTTCAGTATAAAATAAATCATGTGCACTTGCACTGTGGACAATGTGACCTATTTTTTTTTTTTATTAGCTGATGAGCCCAAAATAAGTTGACCCATAAGTTCAAATCTTACTGCATTGCAAAATACCAAAGCTGTTTGGGGACCAAATAAAGGTTTGATATCCCTGTTTATTCACTAAGTGTAAATAAATTTGAGATATCTTTTATCTGGTTGATCTCTTCTCTTCCTGGTCTCGTTCTGACACACTGACTAATTTCTAACTTTTGTGGTTTGTGGACCAGTAAAGTAAGTTTACACGTGGAAGACTAATCACAAAAATATTTTTCAGCAGCGGCATGTAGGGTGATGACGTGTCATTTATATCGCAGACCTACAGCATAAAGGTAAAGGGGTTTGTGCGTTCCCTTGGGTATGGTTCTGTCCTTAATAAATGGTTGAAAGGCTGAGTATTTTTTAGCTTATAACAAGCTCATTTAATTGGTCTGGCAGTGAACCTGCTGATGCGGGTGAGTGAATTCTGATGGGGTGGCTTTGACAGGTGTCAGGTGCAACGTGTCAGATGTCACTATGATTACGCAGACTGTTTGGTCACTTATGAAATCCATATATCAGAGGTACATACACAAGCTCATTTAAGAATCTGGAGCTCTCTTGAAAAAAAACATTAATTTATGAAGAAAAAACTAATATAATTATTTTTTAAAAAAGGTTTGGAATAGTGAATAAATCTATTGCGATTTGGGGTTTTCTCTTCTCTTTAGGTGAATGGACGTGAATTTTCCAAGTCTGGACATGAGGGAACGGTGGAGGCCATGCGAAAGGAACCCATTGTGGTGCAGGTGCTGAGGCGGGGACCCTCCGGCCAGAACCAGAACAGCCTACAGGAAGTGTGTGTGGTGGACGTGTGTACTCAGACGGACATCACCTTTGAGCACATCATGGCTCTGGCTAAGATGAGACCCACTACTCCACCTGTGCCAGACATCTGCCCATTCCTGCTGTCGGACAGGTACAGTATGCTGCCAACACTGTTAATTACATTTAGATTCAGACCTAATCCTCTTCCTGTAAAGTTAATTGTACTGTTTGTAGTATGTCATTACTACAAGAAATGATATTATGAATTTATAATATCAATTCATAATTTATGAATATATATATATATATATATTTTTTTTTTTAGTTATTTTGAGTTATTTTTTATAGAAAAAATGGACAAATGCTACCTCAATGAGTGATGCTTTCTTAACCAGATGACTATGCATACTAACATCAGCACATGCTATTATCAAATATTTCTTCATCACCAGGCAACAGCCATAACCCCCTTCCCCGCCATCGAAATATCCCCCACTGCTGTCATAAAAGTCGCGCCAGGGCCTATGTGTAATTATTGTAGTGGCTTCCCTTATCCATTTCCTGTAATGAGTAGTATACAGGGTGATTAAAACCTAATGGAGTGCTAAAATATCAAACATGCTGGCACAGAGGTTTCTCTTGGTGTTTAATGCCCTTTTACAGCTTTTCAACTGCATGAGTTTGTCCAATAAGACTTGTGTCTGGGGATGATAGAGCACATCTGATTATTTGGCTCCTTATGTGCATGTGCTTTTGGTTTATTTATGCTTCTAATCTGTTTGTCTGGCTACAACTCAGCAAAATCAAAGATTCAGCTCATTTGTGTGTGTATGTGCTTTGCACAGATTGCTTAGGATCTTGGAACAGTGTATTTGCAATTGTACCCCAGCATGATGTGTTAACAGATTAATGAGTATTGTTTGTAATTACATGCTTCCCCTGACTACAAACAAATTCTGTTATCTTCTTAGAAGTGTAACGGGTCGGTCTGTAGGTCTGCAAATAAAATTGCGGAAATAAAGCTTAGCCTAGTGCACAAAGGTAATTTCTCTTGTTCTCTCTTTCTCTAGTTGTCATTCCATTCAGACTATGGAGCATGAATATTATGATTGTCCAGAATATGTGGCCAGCACTCAGGCAGAGGTGGACAGGGCAGTTGAATTCGAGTGTGAGGTAAGTGAAAGAAAAATGTTTTTTTTTTTAAATAGTGATTTACTGTACACCTGGTGTTAACATTCATTTACACCTGACTTTACAAATGCAACGAATTCTGATGGCATAAATAAATACATCACTTAATTATACAATAATGCATGTTGATACACTGCACACACACACACACAGAAAAAAAATAGTTTTACATTTTGACAAATATTCATATTCAATATTGAAAATTTTCAATACAATTATTCATTTTATCCAAAAATGAGGTACTATTATTTTATCATTAACACTTAACACTATGTATTGTTCAAGTTAGTTCATGTTAACATAATGTAGTTAATGATCTAATGTTAACAAATGAAGCTATATTGTAGTGTTACCTTTTTATCTATGAAAGAATCTGAATTAAAAGAGTTATATGATCAAATTATGTATTGGGATCATTTAATTGTGAAACTTTAAAAATATTTTCAAAAAGGCAGGTTCCTTCACTATTAATGAGTTAAAGTAGCATTTTACAGCTGGAGAGCTTTCAAACAATGCCATTTTTCCTTTGGCTAATAAACAGGGGCATTCGACTCCACTGAGGTGTAATTAGTTTTATTTTAGTGACATTAATGTTCTTTCCTACTGGGTCGCTTGCTCATTTTGGAAAACAAATGCATGTGTGTTAATGAATCATTAATATTATTATGATTGTTTGAAGTTACAAAAACAGCTTGTCACCAGATGTTTCTTCAAATATGTGAGATTTTGGGATGTATCTATTATGAACATTTTTTCTGATGGCGAAATTGTGACAATTTCCTTCTTGGAAAATCAAATTGCACAGTGCTGAAGTTGCTATGTGAAGTATGCATAAGCAGTGATAAATGTCTGGATGAACCCCTTCCATGCAAGATAACTTAAATACTTACTGTCAATCACAAGCGAATTTTTCATATCAGGCCAAGACGAAACTAACCACTTTAGCTCCCTGAATACGGAACATATCCTAACTTAATACTATGATCTGTTAAATTATCGCTATGATTTTCCAGTTTTGTCGCTTGCCGCACTAGGTTAAGGGAAAATGTGTGGATTATTTTGCTCGGCACGTCGGTTGATCCTCTATGATGAGCATGTGGTCTGAACAATAGACTTGCAGAAAATATGAAGTATCACTGAGCTTATGGAACAGATCAATATGAAGCCGTATTAAAGCTTCTGGTGATGAATTGCATCCATTGTGCGGACTGACAGTAACCCAGATTCAGCTGAAATATGAGAAATATGAGTTAGCCTTTTTATATCACACCACAGACGTTGCCGTGAGCATGTTGGTATCACATTTTTAGAAATGATTTGCCAAATAAGAACACTTGACAGTTCGGTGTATATGGTTGTGGAATAAAAGGGAAAATCCTAGATGGAGTGGTAAATCTGGTTAATGTGGAGGGTGGAGTTTTTGATGTATGATGCTAGTGCTCGGTCAGGAGCGTCGACCGATAAATGAGCCGTTTTGCTTGACTGAACTGAGACCGGTGTCAGTTGAGCTGTGGCTCGCAGCTCTCCTTTGACAGGTGAATGTCTCTCGAATACAGCGCTGTCACTTGCACCAGGCTTCAGTCTTGACATATAACCCCCTCGGCCTGCTTGATTATATCATATTTCATGGTGGCCTTTTGTAGGACACGTTTGTAGCTAAAGGAACTGGTCATTGTTTCATTTTAATGCAAGGCCAAACATTTAAGATTACTTAACTACTCTAGAATAATGCTATTCGTGCTGGAGTTTAGAAGCTATATGTGGCTTTTATCTTTTAAGTAATGAACTAAAGAGAAATATATTGAGCTGAGCTATTTTCTAGTTGCTTTCATAAAAAATCTGCCTGAAAAATCACCAAAAGTTAATAGTCTGAGCTTTGTTGTTGTTTAACGTGCATTTTGAAGACCAAATGTTCCCGCAAGGATAGTGAAACCTGAGATCACCTACATCATGGTCCCCACGAGGGAAATGGATTAATAAACATAATAAATTATGCTAATTTAAAAATGTAAAAATAGAAAAAGGTTTCTGTGATGAGTTTATGGGATAGAAAATACAGTTTATACTGTATAAAAATCATTATGTCTTTGGAGAGTCCCCACAAAGATAACAAAACCTAACGTTTGTGTGTGTGTGTGTGTGTGTGTGTGTGTGTGTGTGTGTGTGTGTGTGTGTGTGTGTGTGTGTGTGTGTGTGTGTGTGTGTGTGTGTGTGTGTGTGTTTGTGTGTGTGTGTGTGTGTGTGTGTGTGTGTGTGTGTGTGTGTGTGTGTGTGTGTGTGTGTGTGTGTGTGTGTGTGTCTGTGTGTGTGTGTGTGTGTGTGTGTGTGTGTGTGTGTGTGTGTGTGTGTGTGTGTGTGTGTGTGTGTGTGTGTGTGTGTGTGTGTGTGTGTGTTTGTAACAGGAGGTTGAGCTCTGTCGAATGAACAGCCAGGAAAAACTGGGCCTGACTCTCTGTTATCGAACTGATGATGAAGAAGATACAGCCATTTTTGTTGGTCAGGTGGGTATTTTATTATTTATTTTACACATTTACTTTTAAAGTTTGTTGCTGAAAAAAATCATACAAATCGGGGGTTAAATTTACTTAGATGTTTCCAAAATGTTTAGTGTCTGGGTTGTAAAACTGGACATAGATGGACAATATAATAGGTAATGTTGTTGAAGTTCATCATTTTCTGAAGGTTAATCACCTCCTTTTACAGACCAAGTGTTCAAAAGAAAAAAATGTGACTTTAAAGTTTCAGACTCAAATTTTTTTGCAGCAGTTCAATTTAACAGACAAAGATCTACTGAAAATGAACCTAATGCTGCTTTTAGAACAAATGTTATTATGTTAATTTGGTGATCTGTGTTGAAGTCACCTGTTAGATGTGACACTTAGCATCAAATTTGATGCAGGCAATCAAATTAATCGGACCAAACCCTTTTTAACATCAATTAAAATTTTGTGAAAAGTAATTAAAAGATAAAAGCTGAGTTTGATCGATTCTCATTGTTCCACATCACTGTATTACTTCACTGAAATTAAAAGTGTTTAATATGGAGAATTTTCCTATTTTCCAAAGTTCAAATGGCAGACGAAAGTCTACCAGGACTGAGTCAAGCATGAAGAGATCAAGTCAAGTTTGGAAAATTATTCTGCATACAGACAGTTCTTTTTTCAGTGTTTTAATTGCTGATTTTAATTAGTAAGAAATGGCACCCCTCCTGTCTCCTGTGGAGTGTAAATGGCACTTTATTCACTCTCACCACCTTGACACACCTAAAGCAAAACAAAGGCTGAAAACAGGGACTGCATTTCAACAGGGAGAATTCTACTTGTTGTACAGATATTGCCTGTTCTTACACCATTTCTCGCTCAGAGATATGTAAATGTGGAGCAGCTGACATCAAACAGGAGGGAACTGCTTCTCTTTTTCGTATCATCTCCAGAAAATGTATTATAAACAACCTACAGAAATGTTCTATTAATACATGTCTGTGGAAGTAAGTTATGCTAATATTAGTCATTAAAAATGCATTTATGCGTATAATGTACAGCAATGATGTTTTCAGCCTCGTTCTTATGTAAATTCTTATAATGCATAAAGAATATGGTTGTTTTAATCAGCAATCTTGTAAAAATGCTAAATATAAAAATATGTATTATTTTGAGGGGAAAAAGAAAAATATTCCACATCCTTTATAGTCTGTGCAGTATTCACTTCCAATCCTTATATATTATATGGGGGCATTATGTTTCCTTCTTTTGTTAATAGTCTGAAAGGAATAGATTTTTCTCATTATAGAACAGATATGCAAATTAATTTGTTACAATAATGAATTCTTTCTGTGACAAGTCATGGAATTATTGCTGGTGTGGTGAGATGAATTATGACAATTTCCATATTGATGCCATGTTTTTTGTACTGTTGATAGGTTGAACTCAACAGCATAGCTGCAAGGGATGGACGCATCAGAGAGGGAGACAGAATTTTACAGGTGGGATACATTTAATCTTGTTACACACCTATACACAAGCAAGTTCACGCTTACAACCATCCTATGAATCCAGATGATGTTTTTGATTATTTATGTGGTGGGTCCAAAAGGCTAGAAACACATTGAATTGGATTTTTCATTGGATTTTTCTTTACCTACTTATATAACAAGTATATATGTGTGTGTGTGTGTGTGTGTGTGTGTGTGTGTGTGTGTGTGTGTGTGTGTGTGTGTGTGTGTGTGTGTGTGTGTGTGTGTGTGTGTGTGTGTGTGTGTGTACAAATCTTGAACAAACAAAGTCAGCCACTGGATCATCATGATACATTTCTCTTAAATGGCAGTTTTAACTGGATCTGCTTTTGCAGAATGTAGACCAAGCTGGTGTGACATTCAGCAGAGACAGTAGGGTTAAAGGTTTGGAGAATTTATGAGCAAAAGAAGATAAAGAAAGAACGAGATACAAAGGACGAAAGGCATCTGTGGATGTAACATTGAGGGAGATGAATACAGTGGTTCGGTGCACGTCTGTCTCACTCTCTCCACCCCTATTATCTTCTTTTGACAGTGCCATTACTCTATAGAAGAAAAGATGAACGGCACCTGTCAGAGGCTGCTTAATTGTGTGTCTGGGCGTGTACCGCCACAACGCTTTTTATAAATGCTGTGGCTCCTGCAGCCCAGTCGACAGTCTTAGTAATCGATTCAAAGTCTCTCCCCCAGTAAATGCATAATTGACTGAAGGTTGTTATCTCATGAGGGGGGGCTAGTTTTGGTGTGTATGAGGAAATGCAATTTTGCTCCACTTCTGTCACTGATGAAGTGTGCTTCCGGTGTGAAAATCCTGACACTCTATCATTATCTTTGTGTGTATGTAATTGTCTCTCTGTGCCCATGTTTCTTCCAGATAAATGGTCATGACGTACAGAACAGGGAAGAGGCTGTTGCTCTGCTTTCAAATGAAAATTCCAGATCCATAGTGTTACTCGTCACCAGACCTGAAGGACAGGTGAGACTAGTGGACATAGTTGCTAATCTTAACCCACATTAAAACCACAGTTTTATTTGTGTGGCTTTATTTATTTATTCATTTTTAGCCAATCACCTGAGCCATTAATACCATGTTCTCTAAAACCATGTGAAATTATATCAGTAAAATTTTGATTGGCTGCTGGTTAAACCCTTCAATAGTGACTATTGAGTATACCCAGTGATGTCAAAGGCAGAAAACTGTGAAAAATAGTCAAAAGTAACTGAAGTATAATGAGATATCTCTGATTTATATGTCGCTTGCAAAAATATGTATTCCACCAGATCACACACCTATTTTTGAATGGTTGTAAAAGGAGAAAGATGCGTTTTGCAGCCAAATAGTGTAGCTATGGCATCTACTAACTGACACTAACTGAGTCATTTTAACCAGCCAAATGGTTAGTCCAGAACTGGTTAACCCCTGTTGGGCTTGTCTCTCTTAGATGGATGGAAGCTGGCTCGATGAGGACCATCATGATTTTCTCGAGGAGCTGAAGATGGAGATTTTAGAAGAACAGAAAAAGGAAGCAAAGTGGGTAAGTGTGACCGTACTTGCCAAAGGTTCCTTAGCACCAAGTCTTTATGTTCTGACAGGCATTAAGGGGTTGTATCTGTTCATGTTTTGCAGTCAAAAAGACATGAGGAAGCCTCCGTAAGTACAGATACAGCAACATGTTCCTCTTCCATTCTGGAGAAGGACAGTGGTGTGAAATGCAGCTTTGAGGAGAGTTCTGAATATGAATTGCTCTCTCATCCCCAAACACAGACTCAAAAACAACTTCGAGACAGGTGGGAAGCAAGCTCGCATTTGGTTCCTATGGACACCGTTAGTTTAACCAGGCAGGAGAAGGGTCAGGAGGGCAGGCTGAGTGAGAATGGGATGGAATGTGACCATTTCCAGCAACTTCTGGAGCTGAAGTGCCAGATCCGTAATGGTGGAGAATGCGGGTTGGTCTACAGGCGAAGTAGTACCATCGAGTGCAGTCTGACGGATCAGGGTGGAAGTGGAGTGGCACGGGAGCTGCACATGCTCAACGAAGAGCTGCGCAGCATTGAACTTGAGTGCCAGAGCATCATGCAAGCCCACCAGTTGCGCCGGAGCAAGCACGACTCACCCCGAACGGATAAGGAAAGTCGACTGCGCCGTGGCAAACTTGCAGATATTAACGAGTATCCTGAGAGACTTCAAAGTGAGAAGCTCATAGATAAAGACAGCTCTAGTGCCTATAATACAGCCGAAAGTTCCCGCTCAACTCCACTGGGAACAGAAGGATCACCCGACCACTCGCTACAGCGTCGAGTTCACCTGACCAATCAGAGGAACCTGCGGAGTACCCAACACCTGCAGAGTCCCTACAATAATCCCATCTTGTCTTTACCCAGCCAAAGTAGCCCTTCTTACAGTCGTGGCCATACTTACACCAGCTCCACACCACCCTTACAGACCCCCATCACCAGTCCCGGCTCACAAGGACCCAGCCAGGCCTTCTCCAGCAGCTTGGAACAAAGCCCCAGCAACCCCTCGGAGTCAGACCCAGCGCTGCCTGCTGATGACGAGCGCTGTGAGAAAGAAAGAAACCGTAATAGGGTTGCAACAGCTCGGCACTACCATTCGCCCTATCACAGCACCACCACAACAACCCAGCCTTCCGGCACACGCCATTACCAGAGTTACCTTCAGCTCCTACAACAACATTCCTCTTCCTCTCTGGAATACTCCCAGAGCCAGCTTAGCCTCCTCAGCCTCCGTGGACGGCCTGGACCCTCACAACCTGGCCGAATTGAATGGAAAGTTAAAGTGCGTGCAGACGGAACCAGGTATGTGGCACGTCGGCCCGCACGAGACCGTATCCTACGTGAACGAGCCTTACGGATCCGGGAGGAGCGCAGCGGTGGGATGACTACAGATGACGACACAGTCAGCGAGCTGAAGATGGGGCGGTACTGGAGTAAAGAAGAGCGCAAGCAGCAGCTAGCGCGGGCAAGAGAACAGCGACGCAGGAGGGAGTTCATGCAGAGGAGCCGGCTTGAGTGCCTCAGGGAGACCATGGGGACGGCAAGTGGGGAAGTCAGCATTCTGGAGCTCAGCCATAAGAAGATGCTGAAGAAACGAAACAAGAAGATCCTTGACAATTGGATGACCATTCAAGAGCTCATGAGCCATGGAGCACGAGCACCTGAGGGCACCAAAGTTCACAACGCCTTCCTTTCAGTCACCACAGTTTAGTGAAGAGCGTGACCACAGGCGGTCTTGACCTTATGTACTTGCCTCATTCCAAGTCGCCATTTTATAAAGGTGAAGATGCAGATATTTTTCATGTTTTGTGAAAACTCATTTCAACTGAACTCAAGACTTCAAGAAATGTGAATGTTCAAAAACTCTTTTGATACACTGACACGTTGACACTACCGTTACAGACCTCGCTGTGTTTTCATAATAGAATGTATAAAAATGGTTTTAATAGGATTTTACACACTACATTGTCATTTGATGTAGTGTTTTCATGCATTTGTATTTTATAAATGGCAAGTTTTCATGCGAGATAAAATACAGTACTTGAATTTCGGCTTTTTCTGCCATTACATCTTTTAAATCTGAAATGTAAATATCTGTAACTGTTTTTAACAAGATCTTCATGGGTAAAGGTGTACTTTGCCGCTTAATGGGTTTACAAGAGTTGTTTGACATACCACAAGATGTTACCATTTTTATGGTATTGTATACAGTACTTACAATTTTTGTACTGCTCTGTATGAACATTATTTATATTTTTGAGTCTAATAAGTTATTTTATTCCATCTTTATAATGCCAAATGACCCAGTCTGTATCTCAGTCAAGCGCTAAACATGGAGTTCCTACCACTCTCATTGTGCCTTGTATAGAGGCTCATTTTTCTACCACAGTTTGTGAAGAGACACCCTTAATAATCTTGCTGTCATGTTTTTAGTCGTTTTTTTTAATGTGTAAGACATCTTTGTAGCCGGGTCTACGTGTTCTAGGTGTGCTACATGGGGTAACAAAGGATAATAAATTATTGTTATATAATTTAGATTTTCTTGTTATCCTTTCTTCTCAAATAATGGTTTCCAGATTTTCTAGTTTTGTTCAGCATACAAAGATATTTGTAACTTTCGGCTTTGATTGATTACTTTTCTTGATTGACGGCTTGACCTATTTAAGCTCGAGATCAAGAAGCGCATTTCTGAGATAAACTGTGATTATATCATTAGAGTCAGACAAAATTGGCATTTGTCCGGTTTGCATCTCACCCAAATACCATCTGTCATTGTTAAACTGACATCCTGTCAGACAGTAGCATTAAAACCAGATCTGTTTGATTATAAATATATGTAATTCTTTGCATGAATATATAAATGGTTATCTTGCCATCAGCCCTTCGAACACTGCACTGCAAAAAAAGATCATGTTCTTACTATTTTTGCTGTTAAAAATATCTAAACAAAAGCAAAAATTGAATAAGATAATATGAAGTTTACCTATACACAATTAGCAAATTCTTCAGTCTTATTTTTGGCAAATGTTACATTTATGTTTAAATTACTGTATTTTCCAGTTGTGGCAAATATACTCTCTGAAAACAAGTCCTATGCAATTTTGCTCCTCAAGGATATGTATTGTTTTAAGGATATTTAGACCAGACAAATTTTTACTTATTTTGTAGTTTGACGACAAATGCTCTAAAAACCAATAATCTAAATGAATACATTAAGGAGCAATTGATATTAAATTGGTAATATGTGTAGATTATTTTTACGCAGATTGTTCTGAATGGATGAAAGCTGCCTGAGGCTGTAATAGGATGGTTTGTGTGTTAGGGAGGTTAGAGTTTTTTTGAAGTCTAATGTTTTTCATCTTTGGTATGAATGTGTGCTGCATGTAAAGACCTGTCTGTCTCAGTTTCAAAGTGATAACACTACCATAAATTTAATGAACGGTTGCCAAAAAACGTAGCTGTATTGAGTCACTAGAACTGATAACACTGAGGCCCTTTTGAACACATCCTAATTGGGGTCAGTCTCCTTAATTTGAGTAAAAATTTACAATATTCTAATGTATCCATAACCACCTGTTTGATGCAATTGATAAAAGGCTCTTTTGTGTTACTGATAAATCAGGGGAGCCAACAAAAATCATGCCATAGGAGCTCTTGAATATGTCAGCATGAGGTGTGTGGATCCATCTTCTCATCATGAATCATCTCCATTTTTAGTTGTTTAATTAGATTCTTCCCATGTTGTTCCCATCTTGATGTTTCAAAACTTCCGCCTATAAGCTGAACTCTAACGTTTATGACGTTTTCCTAATTACCAGCAACAGAAATTGCACTCATCTTGCGTTATGGCCCTGATGTGGAAAGATATTCTCTCAGACTGAATATGGCGAAAGAATGCTGTATTATGTATGTGTGCCAGCCATTTACCTCGTTATGGTTCTCTTTCACATTTATTTATTCATAAATGCTCATTATGACCGACAGAGCGGAGACTTGTGAAACGAGATATCAAAGCAAGAGCCCTTTTTCTCCTCGCTCTCTCTCTCTACTATACTACAAAGAATAATGGAGAGCACTGCTGTCAGTTTCTGTGATGTTCACACTTCACGTAGCAGAAGAGCTTTATCTATACTTTAAAATAATAGTGCACCAAAAACTGAAAAATTATGTCATCATTTATACTTGCATACCCTCAGGGGAACAGGGGTGTGTATATCATGCGGACAACAGAGAATATTGGCAAATATTAAATATTGAACTGAATGCTGTAGCTGACCAATCAGTTTCAAGTATTTCAGGGAGCCATGTAATAAATATATACTTTTATGTAGATATTGTGTGGAAAAACTGAAACAACCACTGAAAGAAAAAGAAAAAACAGCATACAGTTTGGGAACAATATGACTGGAAGAAAATAATGACAGCCAGAACATGAATTGTTGAGTCTAGACAGACTGCATACATGGTGTAACTTACCTGACACAACTTCTCTCCTGATATTGTCTAATGACTATTCTTTTCTGGGGTGTAGTGTCACTTTCCTCTTAAGTTTTTGGTGGACATGAGCTGAACTCAGCAGTATTTGATAGTTCCCCCCCCCCCCCCCCCCCCCCTGCAACGTAACTTTTGCATGCTTTTTGAAGCTCTGGCTCTCAGAGCTCTCTAAGCCCGTTGGGAAAGCAGAGACATGAGAGAGCATGACAGAAATAATGTGGTGAATCCAAAAAACGAGGGCAGATGAACAGACAAAAGAACAGAGAGTTGACGGGGTGGGAGGAGAACAGTAGCGTGTCTTTTCTATATGGCCATCTGACTTTGGTGATGATGGACACAAAGGCTATGAAACTGCCCTGTGAACATTTATTTTCTGGCATTTCTTAACAAGCTGTCAAACACAGAAAACCTGAGTTTGTAAGAAATAAAAGGTGAAAAGCTGATAGACAAATTCAGGTCAAAGCAGAAAACCTACTACATAATGTTGTACTGCAATCATGTTACATGATTTAATTTGGACAGCAACTGTTTTCTTGTGCATCTCACAGTGAGTCTTCTGTTCTGAATCTACCATATTTGAGTCCTGCAACAGACGAAAACAGTGTCTGGGATAATTGAAGGCTTACACTGTGAGACATCAGTGCCCATGTTGAGATTCATTGAACAACGGATGTTAATCCCACAGTAAGCATCAGTTTGTGCATGGAGATGGAGTCAACCTGAAACTAAGACAGTGCTCTTCCTGAACACGGCAGCGACTCTAATCCTCCACGCGGCATTATGGATTCAGGAAAACACTGAGAACAAAAGGATTAATTTTCTGTAGGCAAGAAGGGATAATTTGTATAGACAAGGCCAGCTTTAGATTTTGGCAGGTTTGGTGACTTTGTGACACACATAAAGGGTCCTAAAATGTAGGCAGCAGAGAAATGACCTGAAGAAATGACCGTTGTCAATGAGAGTTGGGGATTTTAGCAACATGAAGGACATTAACTGCATGTCCAGTGACACAGTTGAGGAAAGTTTAATTTTATGCCAGTTGTAATGCAGTGGCATTCATTTATAACTTTGCATGTAGTGCAAGGCCCATTGAAAATCCATTCAGCCTCGATGCTCAGATCTCAGCAGGTGCAATCAACCCCCTCCCAGCCCCTCACTTCTCATTGGTTTGTTAAGGTGCAGTTTTTAGCACAGCAAATTTTGGCAGTCAAAAACGTGAGCACACAGGAGGAGAAGCACAGTAATAATTAGCTGAGCTCACAACATGCCAGCAACACACACACACACACACACACACAAAAATACACACAAAAATACACTTATCAGTCTCATTTTGTCTTCTTTTTATTCTCTTCGTGAGAATGCAACATTCAACGTATTCTTACCTCCATTTCAAGCAATTATACAGAGTGGAAATCTGGAGTAACACACTGATATTAATGGGAATTATTCTGATTTTGGTATTGTGGATCAATGCCGCTGCATTATTATTGTTCTTTTGTTTAGAATAGGTCACGTTTTGCAGAAATTTGGCAGTTGGATGGATGTTGGTTCAGAAAGGAAACAGTAATGTTTTATGACATAAGATAATTTCTCCCTTCCTTTACTTTCTTTCCTTTAAAAAGCTGTTCAGTTCAGCTGTATTGATCCAGCACAGGTGAGAGGTTTTCTTGGCACGCCTCATAGATCCTCGTATTGTTGTCTGACACTTTTGTAGCTTGCCAGAACTTAAAAATGCTCGTCAAAGATTTGCTCAAAACGCCGGAGAGAGCAAAGGATGGCAACACAGAGAACATGTTTCTTTCTGTTGGTTATGTATCCTATAATACAGAAATTCTTGGTTTCAATTGAATTAAATGAGCCTTAATGGACTTATAAAAACACACATCCAGGTATTTTGTTACTGTAAATGAATGCATTTGGGTAGCTGATGTCCTGTGGTGTGACATGCTGTTCTCCATCTAATCACTTTTTTGACAGCTGACTTGTTCCCTCGCTGCCTTATCAGGCAATGACTTTGTAGGCTGCGTTTGCATAAGAAAGCCGCCTCATGAAACTGATTTCAGACAGATTTCTGAGGTAGCATAACATTCTAATGATCTACAACAAAATAGCGTGAGCTTTGGTGATAATAAGCTAATATTTAATGACAACAAAATTAATTTCTCGCTAAAAATTAAATCAAAAGTGGAAAACGTTGATACATTTACATACAAACTGACCACCGAGCGGAAGCTTTCAGATGCCATCTTTATTTTTTAGCTCACCTGTCATAGAATGGAAAGCACAGGATTGTGGGATATCAAAGCTACCTTCAAAAATCGATCATATAAAGGCATCTCAAGAGACAGGAAGTGAAACTTACATTGGATTCGGACGTGCCTTAAAACTTTCCTACCTTTGAATGCATCCTTGGAAGGCAGCATTTTGAAGCTTTCGGATGCAACCATTAAAAAAAGTATATAAAAATATGTATACTTTCTTTTATGCATTTATATTAAACATAACATTTTTATATTGAATTTAAATAGAGGGCTGATTTATTCTATTTTTTCCTTTTAAAATAATTGCACTCTCTATTGCGGTGCACATCGTTCAGCTTCGCTCCCCAATATTCTGAGTACTGGATCTAATAAGCATGAAATGGCATGTGCCAATCAGCCATATGGAGTTTCCTTTCTTCAAAGTGTTTTTGGTGCAGTCAGTGAGACTCATTTTATAAACATAAAATGGCTGGTCTTCCACTTTTTTCTCTCTCTGTGAAAAACTTTATGGAGGTGTGAGGTCTGACTGCCCACTCCTGTTCTGACTGAGAGGTGCAGATTGCGCCCCTCTCATAGAAATCCTTTTGAAATCCCTTTGAAGCCATGAAAAAATGAAGAGCGAATGAAAATAAATTAAGAGATCCACTCAAGAAGATTGAACTGGCTGATTCAGACTTTACAGGAAACAGAAGTGTGATCGCCAGACTTTTATTGCTGACAGGAGACTGATGTTTGATATTTCACATTGTGGCAGGTTATTGGCTTATTTTATCCCATTGTTTGATATGCAATCAACATTTTAGCACCGAAAATATTAACCCTTATGCTCGTTTCTTCTGAACTATAAGGAATTTAATTGAAATATGGCACTTTTTTCCTACAATAAATGCAATGTTAAATCACTCCAAAAGTGCATTAACAGCGGGATGCATAATGCAAGAGTCAGACATGCACTTCTGTAATCAATAAAAGATTCATTTGAGGAAAGGATGTGCGTGTATAAGTAAACGCTCTATGTGCCGACTAATCAGATTATCTGACAGAAAGATGAACTGTCCTACATGGAGATATTGATTCAGCTAATTAAACTCAATGAAAGTTCTGTTTGTGATTGGATTCATAACCTAAAGTCAGTCGATGCAAGCAGGTCTGCAAATGAGACTTGTTGCATTGGATCCAATGTATTGAACATACTTTGGCGCCACATTACTTCGGCTCCAGACTGTTGTGCTATAAGTGGACAGTTCTTGAGTAACCTGTTTTGTTAGGAGTGAAGATGAGATCAGTGCATATATGTCTTGGAAAAGCTTTTAATTTAATTAATCAAATAAAGGCTCCAAGATGGAAGCAAATGGGCAGTCGAGAGGGTCCCATGTCACGTACTAAAACTTAAACAGGATTTATTGAATTAACAATTCCTTTTAAATTCCAATTAAATCGAATGAATCACAAACATATAGAATTTTGAATAAACTTTAAGGAAGTACAATTAGAGTTCTATTTCAAGTAGAATAAAAAACAAAACAAACATATGACTGTTTTAACCCTTTAATGTATGAATGTTTCGCCAATCATTATTACATATTTGGGTCTTTAGTGACCCAGAACTATATTTTAAACAGATGGAACTCTGTGTACCTTTTGCGATAATAATAAACTCTCCTGAAATAAGAGTTACAATTACAGAAGAATAAAATAAAGCATAATTTGTTACCTTTTGGAGCTTGGAAGGTTTCACTTTTGAGCAGAAATTTTATATCATCACTGTCCTCGTCAAAACTCATTTCTCATATTCAAGATCTCAAACATATTCTCAAAAGTATAATTTTCAACATCTTCAAAATCAATATTGTGACTGCTGACAGCTTCTTTGCCAGATCCACCATCAAGTAACTGTGACACTATTATTTGATTGCGTTCAGTACTTTCTCTGAAATAAATCGCTGAGCCATTTTAAGTTTTGCTGATGATTCCTCCTATTCTTTTGTTTTCCGCCTGCGGTAACTATGAGTGAAACGTCACTTCATCATTGTGTATCAGACATTGCCACCTTGTGGAATAAAGATGAACAGCACGTATTCAGTCATCAAAGATTCATCTATTGTTGATCAGAAAAAGTATACTTACACTGTTACACAATTCGGGTCATTAGTGTGTAGCTATGTCATTTTTTGAAAAATGAATGGGAAAACATGCGTTTTTTAATATTTAATTTACTTGTTATATTGTTTATAAAATTGATTGAGGAAGAAGGTTAATGTCTAATTTAAAAAATTAATGAGGAGGAGGGTAGTGAATGATGTCCTGGAAAACTAAAGATCCGAGGGATACATTTAAGGGTTACATGTATTGTCTATTTATTTTTTAATGTTATCACGCTATGATAAATGTTACACACACATGAGGTATTTTCCGATGATATGAATACAAATAAATGTTTGACATTTCTTCTACAAAATTTAGTAATTAATCTATAGCCTATGTATTTCTTTATATTTACTAAATTACCTTTTATTTTATGGGCCATAATGGAAGAACACTTCATTTCCCAGAATGCTCTAATCATAGCCATAGTTCATGTAATAGCTACACATGTGGTACTTTACCTTGTTGGTTATGATTGCAAAAATGGCTGCAAAAAGAGAAGTTGGTTCTGAGAAAAGGCCAAGCTTCATTTGATTCACGAAAAAAGCAAAACTCAGTGTAAAGAGAAGGATTTAGGTCACACTAAGACTCATGTGACTCATTTTTGCACCTATAGTGACCACGTAATCCATCATGGGACTATAAATGGATAAAAAAAATAATTTGAGGGGCGGCAGATCTTTCATCATACACAGGTAAGTTCTCATGGTTGTTTTAGTGGATCAATCCCCTACCATTTGACAATCTTTGCAGGTATTTTTCCACAATTACACATATCTTTTATAAACTGTTCATCTCTTTATCTAGCTTATAGAGTGACAGTGATTCTATGTGCCATATAGGTTGTTCCTTATCAAATGAGAATCTGATAATGCTAGTCATGCTAGTAAATGAGCCTCATAATTGATACCTGCATTTTGTTCCAGCAAGACTTTGGTTCATTACTGGCTTTAGGCAAATGATGACTCTATTCCATTGCTCATTTTATTATTAGATAATGCATTAAAAGCATGTAAGCAGAGATTGTTTAACGTCATAATCATTTTTATGTTTCATGACCTCAGGCTGTCAGAAATAAAATGTGCCTTTTAAAATGGTTGAACTAATGGTTGAGGCATAGACTGTTATTGTATTCAACATTTTTACTTCCTATTAGAGTAAATTAGAAGAGGTTTTTTTTCTCTCACTTTAAATGCCTACATGCAACAACAGCCTGCAGTGCACTGCAATAATGATGATGTGCCGTTCATTAGAGTAAATGTCTTTTGAGAACAGCTGTTCACTCAAAACAATTCCAGGCCTGGGGATGTATGGAAGGTCCTTGAATTCTTCCACACTTTTTATCCATTTGTGTAAGTCTCGTTTCAGCTGTTTTTAAATGCAAAATGTAATTGTGTATCTGCATAGATCTAATCTCCAGGCTTTCTTTGACCTCAATACACTGAGTGTCTCTTTCTAAGAACCAGTGAGCTTGCTGCGAGTATTGCTCATGACTCGAAAGGGAGTAATTATTCTGAAAAAAAGTGCTGTGGAAAGCAAAACTGGGCAAATATAGCAAGACCTAGATACAGAGATTGAGAACTAGCGTATGTGTGCGTTTGCATAAATATTGGGAAGAGACTTGAATGGGTCTTGTGAACCATATGTTCCTTATTTTGAATGTGATGATATTCCACCAAAACAGAATTATTCTTTGACTCCAGTGAGCTAGACCTGAGTGGACTTTTTACCTCTAATTTTCTAATGATTTCTCTTTGAATTTAATGATTCAGCCTGTTCTCTTGTTCAGGTTTTTTTGTTGTTTGGAGATATCCTGAAACTTTTATTTTACAGTAAAAAAGTAAAAGTACTTATGCATGCACAGCATTAGAAACGTCAATCTTTATGAACAATTTATACTATTATATTATAAATAATTGTATAGTTATTGTCACAGGTCCTATCAGCAACGACACATCTCAACCTAACTCAACTCAGCGCACCTGGTCTCGCTCATCATCTCCGGAGTTCTGATCAGTTCCACCTGCATGTCATAATCACTCACCTCTGTCGCTCACTGCTTATAAGGCCCTGTCACTTTACACTCTCGTCTATACGATACCCATTACTCTCTGGTTCCTAACCCTCATGGTCTGAGTCTAGAACAGCCTTCTCGCAAATTATTGTCAGTCTCATGCTAACCTCCTATCTGTGTCTCCGGAACAGCTTCAACGTGGAGATCGCCCTTGAATCTCCCAGCTCCATTCACCTGTACTTCCTTGATCTGGGAACGTCACGAATCATCTGGTGACTGATTGATACCAAGGACTGTTCCAGTAAAAGTATATCTTGTGTGCGGAGTACCTCTGATTGGATCTTGTCTCCTGTTGTCTTGGAGCTTGCCTTACGTGTCAAATAAATATTGTATATTCTACTTCCGTATTCTCGTCCTTCAGTAGACTGTGACAGAAGACCGGACCGTCACAATGCAAGCTCCAGCGGCACACGAGTTTCCGGCATTGGGAATAGAGGTCGAGCTGATTGCTTCTGCACCTCAGCCTCCCATCAACGACGCAGCTGCATTACCCACGCAGCCGCCATCATTTCAAGAAACTCTGTCTGAACTCAGTCATACTCTACAAAATCTCAGACTCGCCCCAGTCAGTCCCATGGCCAGACCCTCCACTTATTCAGGCGAAGGTGAATGCAGTGGCTTTCTTTTACTATGTCGCCTGTATATGGAGATCAATGCTAATCAGTTTGTTTCAGAAAATGCAAAGATATCCTTCATTTTTTCCGTACTCACTGGACGCGCGCTGAACTGGGCACAGGCACTATGGAATTCCAATGCACCTGCACTGCAATCATTAAGTAGCTTTGTTGAACATTTTCAAACTGTTTCAAACTGGAACGAGATTGCTTTGATATCCGCCTATCGACAAGGATTAAATCCTGACATCTGTCTTCAACTTGCCATCTATGAAGATTCCATAGGGATCGAGAAGCTGATCCAGCAATCCATTCTCATTGTGCAACAGCGCGCTGCATGTCTCAGTTTGATCACAGCATCCTCTCCACGATTCATTTCCTCCAGGAACTCAAGCTAGACCACAGCACCTATATCACAACCCCCGCGTCCATAGACTCTACAACGCCTGAACCGATGGAGATTGACTCAGGACATCTAACTGCCGCAGAACGTAATCGCCTGCACCAGAACCTCTGTATCTAATGTGGAGCTTCGGGTCATTATCGCCTAGACTGTCCTGTCCGTCCCAGACATTCGGCGGTGAGTACTGTTGATTTACCCTTCCCAGTCTCTAGTTTGAAACTAACCCCTGTAATCTTGAGTTATCACCAACACTCTATTTCAGCAAAGGCCTTGATTGACTCAGGCGCAGCAGGGAATTTCATTTCCGCATCGTTACTCAACCGACTCCAAGCCCGCCGTTGTACTATAACCCATCCGTTGAGCATTCATTCCATTCTGGGCAAACCACTCGGCAGAGGAAACATCCGTCATATCAGTTCTGTCATAGACCTATCCATGGGTTGTATGCATCATGAGGAATGTTCGTTTCTATTGCTAGAGGGCTCCACAGCAGATATCGTCCTAGGACGTCCATGGCTCGCCTTGCATTTGCCTGACATCTGCTGGACTACGGGTGAGGTACGTCAATGGAGCAATCATTGCAAAGAACACTGTATTCTGTCTATTGTGAAGACTATTCCACAGGCCACGGCACCCATGTTCTTGGGGTCCACCTCCATAGAAAGTCCAACCACGGATTCCGTCACCACCATTCCACCAGAATACCAAGCTTTCCAGGACGTGTTCAGCAAACGTTTAGCCACCACATTACCACCTCATCGGCCATGGGATTGCGTGATTGAACTACTGCCTGGGGCCACTCTACCGCGTGGAAAGATCTATCCCTTATCCATACCGGAACGGAAAGCGATGGAGGAGTATGTGGAGGAAGCCTCACGTCAGGGGTATATCAGGCCTTCTACTTCTCCAGCCGCTTCTAGCTTCTTTTTCGTCAGTAAGAAGGATGGTGGCCTACGTCCCTGCATTGACTTTCGTGCTCTGAATGCATCCACAGTCAAATACCGATACCCCCTACCGTTGGTACCTGCGGCACTCGAACAACTCCGCAAAGATCTGCAAAGATCTTCGCGAAACTCGATCTCAGGAGCGCTTACAATCTAGTGCGAGTACGCGAGGGTGATGAGTGGAAGACTGGTTTCATCACCCCTGCAGGCCACTATGAATACCGGGTCATACCTTTCGGCCTGTCAAACTCACCGTCGGTGTTCCAGGGGTTCATGAATGAGATCTTCCGGTACTTCCTCAACCGCTTTGTAATCATTTACATCGACGACATCCTCATCTACTCCACCAGCCTGGATAAACATGTACGGCAGGTACAGCAAGTCCTAAAACGCCTGCGTGAGTATCAACTATACCTCAAACTAGAGAAATGTGAGTTTCTGTTATGTGGGTGGCGGATGAACCCAGGCGCAGACAGGATGCAGTGACACAACGTTTAATAATAGACAAAAACAGGGAAAACAAAACCCACGAGGGGGCAAAACGGGACTGGAACAGGAATGACTAAACTAGACTAAGACTTGACAAACTAGACTATAAACTAACAACAGAAACAGGTACAATAATACACTAGACAAAACTCTCACAAGGTACGCACAGTTAAGTTAACATGCAGATAGGAATCACAGTATCAAACAACGTCAAAGAATGAACCAACACAGGACGGCAAACACAAGGGGATTATATAGGGAACACTAATGACGAGGACAGGTGAAACTGACTAGACAATAATGACAAGACGAGGGTAACAAGGGGGCGGAGTTACATAACAAGACAACACAAGCACATGGCCCAAATAACAGACCATGCGCTTGTACACAAAACATGATTCTGTCATGATCCTGCCTCACGACCAGGGAAAATCAAGAACACTAAGGCAGAATCATGACAGAACCCCCACCTTAATCTTGACAAGGTTGGCAAGGTAGTCTGCTAGAGTCTCGGCAGCAACAAAGAAAGGCAACCTCTGACGAGCAGACACCGCTTGCAGGACTGCTTCTGCAGCTTGATCGGCCGCAGCTCTCACAGAGGCAAATTCAGTAACCGGGCAACCAGCTGCTGATTCAGGAACAGCGCTTGCAGTAGCAGATTCAGGACAAGCGTTCACAGATGCCGCCTCAGGAACAGCGGTCACAGCTGCAGACTCAGGAACAGCGCTTAGCGTTGCAGCTTCCGGAACAGCACTCTCAGCCACAGACTCTGGAACAATGCTTATAGTTGCAGCCGCAGGAACAGCGGTCGTGGCTGCAGACACTGGAACAGCGCTAACTGTTGCAGCCTCAGGAACAGCGGTCGCGGCTGCAGATTCAGGAACAGCGCTTAATGCAGCAGACCATTCTGAGCTCTCAGTTTCAGCAGCGGGCTCTGGAACTCCGCTTGCAGTAGCGGGCTCTGGAGCAGCGCTTGCAGTAGCGGGCTCTGGAACAGCGCCTGACGAAGGATGGGAGGCTCCCCTCTTCCTCCTCTTTCTCCCAGGTCGGGAAGCAATGGTTACAGCAGGACTCGTGATCGGCTGGACGGGCTCAGCGGAGGACAAAACAGGAACTGGGAAGACCACTTCTGGTAGGGGGAGCTCAGATGACGATGACTCCGAGGGAGAATCCCAAGAAACCCGTCTCCCTCGTTTACCACGGAGGTCAGCGGGTGTGGAAGACGCCTCTGGAGTCGTGGGGGAACCAGCCTGGTCCCCAAGCGTCGCGACGCCTATCATTCAACCCTCGGGAATGATAGGTTGGTGGGCAGAAGGTGAAGACCTCGATGATGCCGCCTCGGACTCCTCCCGGGAGAAGTGGTCATACAGACGAGAGAAGTTCGACAAGATCCACTCACCCCTCGGGTGAGTATGGAAGGGTGACACAACGTTTAATAATAGACACAAACAGGGAAAACAAAATCCAAGAGGGGACAAAACGGGACTGGAACAGGAATGACAAAACTAGACTAAGACTTGACAAACTAGACTATAAACTAACAACAGAAACAGGTACAGTAATACACTAGACAAAACTCTCACAAGGTACTCACAGGTAAGTTAACACGCAGATAGGAATCACAGTATCAAACAACGTCAAACAATGAACCGACCCAGGACAGCAAACACAAGGGGATTATATAGGGAACACTAATGATGAGGACAGGTGAAACTGACTAGACAATAATGACAAGACGAGGGTAACAAGGGGGGATTATATAGGGAACACTAATGATGAGGACATGCGCTTGCACACCAAACATGATTCTGTCATGATCCTGCCTCACGACCAGGGAAAATCAAGAACACTAAGGCAGAATCATGACAGTTCCATCAGGAAACAATTCATTTCCTAGGATACTTGATTCGTCCTGAGGGCATCTCCATGGACCAACACAAGGTGGAGGCCGTCCGCAACTGGCCTAGACCTCAGACCCTCAAGGAACTGCAACGTTTCCTTGGCTTTGCCAATTTTTATCGTCGTTTCATCCAGGACTACAGCAAGGTCTTTGCTCCCGTAACGTCGATGGTACGGAAGGGGATCAAGCGGTTAACCTGGTCTACTGAAGCTACTGCCGCCTTCGAGAAGTTGAAGAGTGCATTCTGTTCCGCGCCCATGCTCTGCCACCCGGATCCGGACAGACCATTTGTGGTCGAAGTCGACGCCTCCACCAATGGGGTGGGAGCCGTGTTGTCCCAACGACAGGTAACCCCTTCTCGGCTCCGGCCATGTGCGTTCTTCTCACGGAAGTGATGGAAAATGTCCCCGGCAGAGCAAAATTACGATGTAGGCAATCGTGAACTTCTGACCATAAAAATGGCACTCGAGGAGTGGAAACACTGGCTAGAGGGAGCCAATCATCCATTTCAAGTGATCATGGATCATCGCAATTTGGAATATCAGAGAGGCGCCAAGAGGTTGAATCCGCGTCAGGCCCGGTGGGCCCTGTTCTTGAATTGCTTAAACTCCTCCATAACCTACCGCCCCGGGGCAAAGAATTTCAAGGCCGACGCTCTATCCCGTTTGCATCAACCTGAGAATTCTGCAGAAAATAACGAAACCATTCTCCCGCGACCCTCATTGTTAGCCCCATCCAATGGACCCTCGACGAACTGTTAGTGGATGCCATCCGGTCCGAACCAGCTCCGCCGGGAGGTCCTGAGGGTAAAATCTACGTTCCAGCCAACCTTCGCATTCCCCTCATGGAATCGGTACACACGTCTCCAGGCTCTGGACACCCAGGCCATCATCTGACCCTGCTCAGACAGCGCTACTGGTGGCCCAGTATGGCTCCAGATACCTCTCGGTATGTACAGGGATGCACCGCCTGCGCCATGACCAAAGTACCCCAACGACTACCAGAGGGAAAGTTGACGCCCCTACCTATCCCAAACAGACCCTGGTCTCGCATAGCAGTTGATTTTATCACTGATCTGCCTCCCTCAGACACAAAGACCTGTATACTCGTAGTCGTGGACAGGTTCTCTAAGTCCTGCAAGTTACTGGCACTCTCTGGACTTCCCACCGCATTCAAGGCTGCCGAGTTACTGTTCTCAGGGATATTCCCTCACTTCGGGACTCGGGAAGACATCATGTCAGATCGGGGACTTTTATTCCCCCAGCAAATTATTGTCAGTCTCATGCTAACCTCCTATTTGTGTCTCCGGAACAGCTTCAACGTGGAGATCGCCCTTGAATCTCCCAGCTCCATTCACCTGTACTTCCTTGATCTGGGAACGTCACGAATCATCTGGTGACCGATTGATACCGAGGACTGATACAGTAAATGTATATCTTGTGTGCGGAGTACCTCTGATTGGATCTTGTGTCTCCTGTTGTCTTGGAGCTTGCCTTACGTGTCAAATACATATTGTATATTCTACTTCCGTATTCTCGTCCTTCAGTAGACTGTGACAGTTATATTTCACGATTCTTTCTATTCTACAGTTATATTTTCTATAGTAGTTGTTGTTATCATTCTATTATGGTTCATTTTTATCTGAGCTTTTCTATTAAAATGAGATGATTCAGTAATGATTTCTGGCTTTGGTGAATGAATGAATCAGTGACTCACTTATGAAGACAATGGCTGAATTCAAAATGGTACACTTTTACTATTTCTGTCATATAAAGACATGGCATAAATAGAAGGCCAATTCTATTCGGAATTCTGCCATTTGTTTCATTCCTGGTTGAGTCTGTGCATTTGAGGACCTAACTGTTTTGGTATGGCTTAATATCACCCATTAATGTTTCAGAATCGCTCCTTACAAACGATTCGCTGCTAAATTCTATTGAGTCACGTAACTCTTCCAGTAACTTGCAGTGTTGAACAGCAGACATTATTTTTCCTCTTTCCATTGTCTAGTGTTATCTGCCATGGTCTTAGAACTGGAGATGGAAGGGTCTATAAATGGATTCTGGGAAGCAATCTACACTGGTTTGTACTGCAGGCAGAGCTTGTTTACAGAAAGTAATGTATGATAATGTTCTTGGCCAGATTCTCTAGTGGTATCTGAGATGATGGGGGCATCAATACCAAACATCAATCATCTTGAACTTACAAAGAAATGATTGCTACTAGTCAGCTGCGTAAGAAATGTAATATTATGCAAATGTACCCAATGCTGAAGGCCCAGCTTTACCTCAGCTTGAGTGTCTCTTTCGTCAAAACAACTTCATGCACTATCATGATTGATTAATCTTGCTCTGTGTCTCGATATCCTCTAGACGATGCATAGAATCTCCCGAGTGTCAGGACTGTCTAGTGTTCAGCATCTGTCAGGATCTGTATTCTCCTGGCTGTACCGGCACATCCGGTGAAGGACAAATTAATTAGCTGCTGCAAATGCTAACAGATGGCTTTGAAGGACACTTGCTCTACCTCAGGTGAAAGCACTTCCACAAATTCACGTAGATTTCCCTTATCGTGCATCTCGTCCGCCCCTTAAGACTCTGCCATGTGTCCACCTTGCAGAAGCCTGTGAAGTGTGTACTCCAAAAAAAACGTCTGTTGCCGTTTCACAATTAAATTTTTCAAACAAAACCCCTGATTTGCAGTAATATTAACCCGGTGAGGAGGATAAAAAAGATTAATTCAACGTCATTACAAAGCACATGATTTCAACTGGTTGGAACAGAAACCAGTACGATCCGGTGCGGCCCGCTTTTACTTCCAACCGCAATTACAAATAATCAGTCCAATCAGTATGCTAATCTCTCGTGTTCAAACCGGCGATTCATCAAAGTCGCTAATTCACCGGCTGTCTTGGGTCTTTTATTTTGCCCTCTTTTCTGCAAATGTGATAACCGGTTAACATTATCAGTGCCTTATCAGGCCCAGGCCAGAACAATGGTACCAGTCCAAGTCTGAAAGAACTGAAAAGGTGGCGGAGAAGACAGCCTTTGTGATTTTTGTCACTACGTGGCTGATAAAGAGTGTCTGTGAGGAGAATGAATTGAGAGGCCTATCAATTATGGCTCAATTGTTTCCTATTCATGTATAATTTAATGAATGGGGAGACTGCATAGTAGCGCGTAGTACGGAAACAAAGGCCTTCACAGGCCTTTCAGAATTCGTATCTCGGCACAAACGAACACAGAAAGCCCCTCAAAGTCTCATGTTATTGTTTGTGTGCTTGAGTCAATCGCATTGAGGAAAAAAAGATCTAAATACAAAGCTAAGCTAGCGCTAACCGCTAACTCAAGTGTTTTGAATGACAATTTATTATTCTTCGTGCGTACCTTTTTTTTGTTTTTTATGATTCAGGTTGTGGTTTTATCTGTTTTTAATCTGTCTTGTCTAAAATTTGATGAAGCTGTAATTGCCAGTGCCAAATTATGAGTTTATCAGCATAAACACAAAGGAGGCGTAATTATTCTCATGCAGTGATTAAGAGTTAGATTTCCCTCAAGGTACAACGAATTATCTCACACACGTTCACACACATTGCGACAATGAACGTAAACGGTAAGCCATCAAATGAATGATTGCTTGTGTCTAATTGGAGATGTTCATTTTGAGACAACATCAGAGGCGATGTGGAGGAGGGCTTTACTGACACGGGTCTTCGCACAAATCAAAGGTTCAGATAAAGAAATGGACCATTTAGAAGTCATCCACAAGTGACAGATATTCCTCGACGTTAGGGTAATGTGGTGACTCCTGCATTTATTTGCAATGCAAACGTGACAGTTTAATTACCTTTGCCTAACGTGAAGATGGAAAGGGTCTGAGTCTCTGAGAGCATGTGTACATTTACCAGTGCTTTTTTTTTTTTTTTTTTTTTAATGATCCTATGAATCACACAAATCCTCACCGTTTTGGCAAGCACAGCACTTTCGTAACGCTTACATGGATCCACAGCTGAAATCAGATATGATTAGACTGTGTTCATAACACCATTCGCTTTACAGAGTTTAAATTATGTTGCTTTTACCAAAGTGTATTCAAGGTTTATAATGGTTTGAAAACCATTTGGTAGTTTGATGTTTGGGAAAGTGATAGCAGGGTCCTGCGGTGTGATATGCTTCACTCTCAGAAAAATGATACAACAGCTGTCACTTTGGCAACACCCAACAATAAGGTACTAATATGCACCATTTAGGTACTAATATGCATTTTAGGTAATTATATATCGGTACTAATATGCATTCTTTAGGGCTAAATAAGGTACAAAAATGTACTTCTGAAAGGGTACTGCCCCATGGACAGCTTGTGTACCATTTGTCTGAGAGTATTATACTCAATGTAAATCATGTACCAAAAAATATCCTTTTTAATTTACTTTAACTTAACAAGGACATGAACATTAAATTTGTATCCACTCCTTACCCATTTACATGTTTAGTTTGAATTAAATATTTGACTTCTAATCTTGATTAGGATTTTCCTCCCTTTTCTTCTTCCATTCTCCCAGCCCCAACATGCAGTCAGTCACGAACTAAGTCACAAAAAGCGAAAGTTATATAACCTGTCAGACCTAGTGTCTCTCAGCTCTAACTCGGATCAAAGTGTATCTGTCTCCCTGAAGATGTCCTTGGTATTTTCTTCTGCTCAGGTACCAGCCACAGCACCCATGACTATAGTATTCTGAAGGAATGGTCCTCTTTTTTTTTCTAGCAAAAAATAATTTCCAATAGTGTAACATGGTGGGTTTGTTGCAGACTGTAATCACACACTTCATTGACATCCTCCTAAAAAATGCTTTGAACTCTCTTTTGGGCAAGGACAGCTGACTGACATGTTTTGCCACTTTGAAGCCGACAGGTTGAGTTTCGCTTTCATTTCCTGAATGAGATTTCCTTGCCGTCTCACAGACATCTGCATCCAGCTCATTGGCTTTCTTTATCAGGAAAAAGAGTTCAGACTGAATCGATACGGCACACAATGAAGTGGACTCCAGCGTAAATTGGCTCACTTGGGAGACAGAAGGCGTCTCTTGATCCAGATACAGTAAGAGAGAAGATCTTTATTCAGGTCACCATAAGCACATACATTAATTCAGTAGCAGGGTGATGAATACTGACATTCTTGAGACATCTTGCAGGAAACTGCTTAATCGTATTTCTTGTATTTTTCGTCGTTTTCCACTGTAAGAAATGCAGGTTGATTTGTCTTGTCTTTTATTTCATCTTGTTTCCTGTTGATTGCTGGTCATTTCTTCCACTGATTGGTGATTGTCCACTCTCATTTAGTCTTTTTTATTATTATTCATTTTAAAGGCTTTCTGCTAGTTAATACGATTTTTTTTGGAAGAAGTAAATGTTCAGTGGTCAACTTATAATGATTTTTCACTGAAAAATGTAAATACTGATATCTATCAAATGATAAAAACTATTTATCAACTATGCCGACTATTTATGACTCTAGATACCAATTCCACTCCAAATTTATATGGATGGATGGACGGACGGACGGATGCATAGATAGATGGACAGATGTTTCAGTTCCTTCTCGATTTTTAAATTACTTCATTAATGCTTCCGAAGTTATTCAGCCAAAAACTCTCCTCTAAAAGGTTTGCTGGTCTTCGAACCTTGTCAGGCTGGTCTGTTGGTGAGTTTTAAAGGGGGTTTGTACTGTACCGATCTGGGCTGTGTTTCCCGAAAGATAGACCTTTTGGGAAACCCATTCAAATTAATTTATTGTCATTGTTGTCTAAATAATAATATTAATGACACAAGTGTAATGAGTTCACATCCCTTATTTATTTATATTTTTCTAGTTCTGCCTGTTTGCTTCCAATAAATGCTTGAGAACCAAATGCATTTACATTAACAGTTTGGCAAATCAGAAATTTGATATTTTAAATCAGTGATTCTCAACCGAGGGGCCACAGCAAACTTTCAAAAGGGCCTCAAACCTCAATTTGACCTAGACTGATTTAAAATAAGATGAAACAATCATTAAAATTACAAAAAAAGAAAGTTGAATTCACCCCTTCAACAACTGATGTAGGCTAACTTTAAAAGTGTGATTTCTTTAGAAATATAGACTTGAATGTGTATGTGTGTGTATATATATATATATATATATGTTAATAATTAATAAAAACTCCATGGACATTTTTATAAAGAATATATATATACCTGTATATATATATATTACAAGATAAGCTCTAAAATATTTTAGGAAGAAATTGATCACTGATAAACATTCAGCTCCTAAAACAACTGGAATTATGAAATTTTATTATTTTAACAACAATAATATTCCTCTTTTTATTTACAGAAACTAAGTGTGGTAATACGTTTTGAAACCAAGGGCTTACTGGTCTTTCAAATATTGTCGTCAAAAAGGTTGAAGACCACTGATTAGAATTAAATTAGTACTGCATTATCTGTTTAGCCAAAAAAAAAAAAAAAAATTGTTTAGCGCATAGAAAATTTTGTAATAAATTCATAGCATAATGGTGATATCAGTCATGAAATGTGTTTCCAAGCTTAACTGTGTGACTGTGCCTTCCAATCTGAATACAAATGCATAAGCAAGTGAGAAAAGCAACCTGCTCATTTATTTCTCTTTCTCTGAACCTGTTTCCCAGACACCGCTTGCCCATTGATTAGATGCCGTATTGGCTGGGTTTGCACTTGCAGACTCGGACCCCTCCGAGCGGCCACACAATGGAGATGGTTCACGTGCCAGGTAATTGGCGTCTGTGGGGGACAGGTGCTCCCACAAAGCAGCGGGGCTCTCTGCCGAGTCTCCTTTCACATGGCTGTAATTACCTAATTGAAAAACTCACTGGGGGGAAATAGGAGCGAGAGATAAGGTCTCTTTCACCAAACCACAGGCTGCTTTTCTGTTGAGCAGAAAAAAAACATCTATTTGTTGCCACTTGAGGTAAATATTGTCCAAGGGAGAAACTATGGAAAGGAAAGCAAAGATAGAGGATCCATTGTAAAGGAGGGGCTGATTCAGACAGGCAGTGTTTGATGGAGGACACACAGATGAGACAATAGACCAACATATTTTTTGTTTTAGCCACTATATCCCTGTCCCTGAACTGAAGAGATTAAGAGTGAACATGGATATGAAAATAGTATAATGCCACAAATATGAAAGGAGAAACCTATAAATGGAGTTTTATAAATAAAAAAAGGTTGTTTAGACTTATTCAATACATGAACTGAGTTGACACATTTGTAATAACTCAATATATTAATGTAACAATTTGTAAACATGGAAATCATGTTAGTTTATTTCACTATCACAATTAAACTAAACTTCGAATGTTTTAAATTATTTTACTCCTTGTTTTTGAGCCTTTTTTGCGCGCTCTCATATATATGTATTTGTATGTATGTATGTAACACTTTACAATAAGGTCCTGTTAAAGTTGGTAAGTGCAGTAACTAACATTAACTATCAATGGGCAACACAATTATACATTATTTTTAATCTTTGTTAACCTTAGTTAATAAATACAGCTGTTCATTGTTAGTTCAAGTTAGCTCAGGTCTATTAAACAATATTAAAAGATACAACTAAAAAATATGTATTAGTAAATGTTGAAATTAACATCAAAATTAATCATTTTTTATTAAAAAATGGGTAAGTATAAAAATTAATAAATGAAGAAGTAAAAATCTAAATGAATGAATACTGATATTTAAACTTTATTTTTCAGCGAGGCCTGTAAATATTGTTTATTTTCATGCAAGAGGTGAATTGATGAAACTTGATGCAGATTAATCCCCACTATTTTTCTCCTTTAAATGAAGACCACCGACCGACTCTCATTATTGCTGTATCAAGTCTAGCCTTTGACCTGAACATCCTTGTACATCAGTTCTTGTGCCTCAGGTGGTCAAGAAATGGTTTATTTGCTGCTACATTCATCCATGAGATGTAACTGTCTCATTGTGTCCTGTTAGTCTTTGAAGTCACCTCGACCTTCAAGCACATGGTCTTTATGCAGGACTACTTCTGTATTAGAAATGAATCAGGTCTTCCTGTGTCATTAACATCTACTGCTTTAAGGTTTGCCAAGTAATGATATTTGAATCCATGATCCCATTATAGATTTTCCTGGGGTATTTTCTCCTTTCTTATACTCCAAGAATGTATCTTGAGGTGAGTTTTTAAATTCTATCAAATGTTCACTTGAAAAAGTCTGTACATCCGTATATCTAATGTATCAGTTGTTATAAGGTTATTGTTAGGAAGTTGTTCAGTATTTACTGCTGTGTGATGTTATCACAGAACAAAGCCACTGTTATCCTTCCAAGACACTATCCGTGTTTGTAAAAACCTGAATCAATGCTGCACCCTGGTGGAGGAAAGTTGGATTTAAAGAATAAATCCAATACATTTACCATTTTGATAGTATATTATACTCCACATGAAATAATTGGAGAATAAACTGGCAAATATATTTATTTCTAATCACTGAAAGTTTAGGAAGCAGGTGCCCTTCATTAAAAAAATCCTACACTTTTTTTTTCATGAATATGCTTTCACTCAGAAATACATAAAAGCAAAATCTTATGAACTGTCCACTTCAGCATATATTTTAAATCCTTAAAATAATTCTTCAGTGGAGAATGATATTGATAGTCAAAAAGCCTAAATCTGATTAATGACATATGTTTTTATTTCATATGAACATTATGTAAAATGAATATTTACATTTTCAAGTATTTTCCAATGAATGCCATTACATCTTTCAGTACATTCAATAACACTCTTAAAGGAACAGTACATCCAAAAGCACTAAAAAACAATCATTAAAGTAACGAGTTATGGTCTATAAAGTCTTTAGAAGTCATACGGAGTGAGTAACATCAATTCGCCTCTTTTGTTCCTGGGAAAGGAAGTTTGTAATGACATTTAGGTGAATAGATTATGTCAATCTCCCTTTTTTGTTGACCGTCCCTTTAACCAGGATAAAAAAAGTGAAATGGCAATTTGAAAGGTATAGGTTTAAATACACATTTCATCATTCAGCACGTCCTACATCAGCTTCAAGGTTTCGAACTGAACGTTCACCACTAACATTGCACAGATACGACTGGAAAGCCAGTGACGTTCTTATCCAGTCTCCCAGAATACATTTCTGTCGTTATTCAGTTACAGAGACAGTAACACATCTCAGCCACCAGGTAGAGTCTTTCTCTGGATCCTCTTTACAGACTTTCCAAGTCCTCTGGTAAAGAAATGACTAACTTTCCCACAGTATGTGTGTGTGGTTCCATGCAGCGCCACTTCCAGCGGCAACAAGAAGGATTTTACGAGATCTTCTCCAAATGTGTACTGCCAGAAAAAGTAAAGAGTGATTCATTAGCTTTGTAAAGATGCATTGGCTGGAATTCAACAAAAGGTTTAAAAACTTTCATTCATCCGTTAGTGTTAAACTCCTCTAAAATAATACAGTAACTCACATGTTTGAAAGCATCATACACAGCCTTGAAAGCAGGCTGTTTGTCACTGTGAAACACTCCTCTGTTGCCGTGCAAAATGACAACACCAGCTTCTTCAGCCGGAATGCAGTTGCTGCCGTAGATACAATGGTCAGGACGATAGTTCCAGTGGCAGGGGAAGGTAAATACCATCTCTGGGTGAACACACATCTGTTACAGAGACTTGAAAGGTAATAAAGATACAAGAAATAGAAGAAATCCAGATAGGCTTACCTGGATTGTAATGGAAGATGATATTAATCAGGTCTTGATCACCCCAGGTAATGTTAAGCTTGTATTTCTGCAATAAAGGCATGAGAAGCTCGTCCCAGTGCAGACCAACAGAGGTCATGTCATTCTGTAGAGTAAAAGAGTAAAAAAGAAATAAAGAGACATTTGGCGTCCTCTTCTGGACTGAAATGGAATTACAACATATATATACACACAGGCATAACTAAACTAAAGGGATAGTTTACCCAAAACTGAACATTCTGTCACCATTTACTCACCCTCATGTTGTTCCAGACCTGTTTGAATTTCTTACTTCTGCTGATTTTAAAGAAGGTTGGTAACCAGAGAGTTGACGGTAGCCATTGACTTCCATAGTATTTTTTTTTTCCTACTATGGAAGTCTTGATAAGAACTGATTAGAACTTGAACTGTTTGATTAACAGGATTCTTTAAAATATCTTATTTTGTGTTCAACAAAAGAAAGAAACTCATACGGGTTTCGAACAAGTTGAGTAAGTAATGACATAATTTTCATTTTTGGGTGAACTATACCTTTAAGGCCCGGTTTCAAAGAGAGGGCTTAGATTAAGCCAGGATTAGACCTTAGTTTAATTAGGACATTCAAGTAGCTTTAATAAACATGCCTTAGAAGAAATCATTACTGGTGTGCATCCTGAGACAAAACAATGGCACTGACATATTTTAAGAGATGTCAGTGCAAGTTGCAAAAAACTTTGAAAAAAAAATGTTCTTTTGATGACCTTTCTATTCATTGTCCTGACAAGAATGTATCATGTTTTTTTTACTAAAATATTAAGCAGTACAACTGTTTTCAACACAGATAATAAAATGAAATGTTTCTTGAGCACCAAATCATCATATTAGATTGATTTCTGAATGATCATGTGATGTGACACTGAAGACGGGAGTAGTGATGCTGAAAATTTTGCTGAATAGCTTTGCCATCACATGAATAAATTACATTTTAAAATATATTCAAATAGAAACTGTTACTAAACTGTAATAATTTTTCACAATATTCCTGTTTTTACAACAACAACAAAAATAAAAAAATCAAATAAACTTTTTTCAAAAATATTTTTAAATAGCTTACCGGCCTTTGCTTACCAGATTTGTTGCCAGGAGTTTTAATATAGTAATATAGAATGTCACATGACATTTATAGCTCACATGATTGGTTTGCCTTTGAAGCAAAGATGGCGGCATCCAGGTCATGAAGTTCTGCATGTGTTCCTGCTATTGAGATGAATAGGAATAGCTGACTTTAGGATCCGGCCCTGTTATCTCACCTTGAAATGTGTCCTTCGCATCCGGGTCAAATTCATCAGCATGACCCCAGAGTTGATGCCAGTTCTTCCATAATACGGATGCCGGGAGAAGCGACTGTACCAGGCAATCCGTGGCTCCTCGTGCTCTGGTGCCATAGCTACTAACTGAGTGGAGTTAAAGAGCGCCAGCATGTCCCAGATCAGCTCTACAGGCTGCAGGAAGAGGACATCGGTGTCCACATAGAGTAAGGAGTCCACCTCCCTCAGAATCATCTGTAGAGAATAGAAAGAAATTGCAAATTGTTTATCTAACTGCAATGTTTTTGAGTTCAAAAATACATTTTCTGTACTCAGAAAAAAAGAGACCACCACTTCAGAAAAAATGAATGCATATTTTATGATTTTTTCTTATAGAAGGAAAGGAACACAGCATTGTTAGCATTGTTGTAAAACATGGATCAGCTAAATCTCAAATCTCCAGGAATCACCCGTTTAAAAAAAAACGCAGAACAGAGGAGAACCTGCTGGAAAAAAGAGAATGTGACAAAGCTCGTAATAAAACAAGCATCAACATTGGCTTAGCTTTTCAAAGATGGCGAGAACTGAGGGATTGGAAAATAATGTAGAAGTGATGCGGAGATGTCATTTTTTATTTTATTGAGATAAATTGATACATTTAGATAAATTGCCATATGTAAGGCCGTGTGTCCACCAAAGCATTTTTTCACGCACCTGGCGTAAAATTCTAATTGTTTTCAATGTGAGTGCCGCGTTTTTACAAACGACATGAGCGTAACGAGGCGCTGAGCGTGTACTTAACACTCAAGTGCTGAGCTCAAGCGCTGAGCGCCCGGGCGTTTTTTACTGGTCGCCGAGGGTTGAAAAATGTTCAACTTTGGGTAAAACGCTGCGCTCATCACTGTCACTTTTTACACAGCCATCCAATCACAGTGGAGGAGGGGCGGGACAAATACCACACCGACCAACTGTCACAACATTCTTTATGTACAACGACATCAACCAGCAGAGGTAACCGAACAAAATGGACGAAAAATGAATTTTTAGTATGAAACAAATTATCTGCGAAATCAGTTACTAGTAAACTGTGCTGCAGATATTCTGTATCATAGCAACGAATAGTCTCAACTGAAAAAACGCAGCACTGCCAAAATGCTCTCAAGTGCCCACAGCTAGGCGTTTTCAGCAGAGCGTCTAGCATTTTCAGCTGGCTAAAAACGCTTTGGTGGACACACAGCCTAACTCTCTAACAGAGTTCATTGTAAAGCATTATATATTGTGAAGGGTCATTACATTATGGTTGTTGTAGCACTGTGCTAAAATTTATTTTCACGTAAGTACTGCGTCTACAGTAATGTCTTCAGCTAGTCAGCTTGAGATCCTTTCCATCTAAACTGGTCTTTAAAGCCTAGTAGAGAATGTTTTATGAGCAGTAGGATAACCATATTCATCAGCACATTCATGCAGATCCAAAGCACAACCAAAACAACGTTTTTCCGCAAAATGCATGCAGTTTATTTTTTTAACAGCTAGAAGGTCAACAGTTACATAGTGTACATTTAAATGACAAAAAAAAAAAAATATATATATATCCTTTTGCTTAAAATATTTTAAACTAAACATGCTATTTCAATAACCAAGACTGCAGTAATTCTCACCGGTAAGAAGAGTCTCTGTGATGCACATGGCTTGAAAAGCTGACTCCACTCTTCATGGTTCTCATGGGGAAATGAAATGGGGTGTACAACATAGCTGAATTTCACTCGGATGAAAGCTGGCCAGGAATCCAGCTGTGCAAGAGGAAAATTGAGTAAATCTTTTATCTCAACAGTTTCTCAATGGTTCTCTAGTTTAGCAGATTAAAGTGCATAGAGTTTGCACTCTTGGGATATACAGGGGAAAAATGTTCCCCTAAAATGCCTCATATCCCCTTTAACACATGAGAGATGTGCCAGTTGTTGTGCAAGAATAGATGTGCAAGGATATATGTCAGAAATGATAATTGACTCATACTAACCGCTGCTTTTATGCTGGTGTGTAACTGCTCTTCTCCAAAGATGTGAAATCTCAAGTCTCGACTGCTGAGCATGGCTGTGGTCTTCAGCATGTTGACAGCTTCCCTGTGTCTCTCTCCACAAGCCACCACAGCCAGCTGCATCAACGTCTCTCGCTGTCCAGGTGAAGTCACCTTGTGTGCAACATCTCTGAAAATGGACAGTCAGTTTTAGCTTTATACTCAACCCTATAGATTGGCTGATAAAAGTATGGATGAATAAACTAACAAGATCACAACTTCTTTTCCAACAAATGGTCTGTGAAAAGTTGTTCTTATTTAGAAATGGTTGGAAATTTTTTTTTTAAAATTTGCTTGTATTTTCTAATAACATGCAATCATTTTCTAATTTCATTTTTTTTGCAATAAACATTAAATGAAATAGAAAAGAAAAAATGATAATGTGATAAAGACACTTTATAATAGTTTATTAAATGTTTTTAATAGGTCTCACGACAAAGAAAAAAACATGGATAGGCTGATAAAAGGAAGGATGAGTAAATAAACAAGAACATAACTTATTTTCTAACAAATGGTCAGAGAACAGAAATGCTCAACGTTTAGAAAATTACAGAAATTGAATGTTAAATGAGCTGTTTTTATTTCCTAACCATTTGCAATACATTTCTAATTCAGCTTTTTTGCAATAAACAAAATAAATCAAATAGACAAAATGTTTTCAAAAATGAAAAAAAGTGATAAAAAAGATACTTGATGTTTAAAACTAACTTTGTTTTAATAGTTTATTAAGCGTATTTAATTGGTCTTGCAAGAAAGAAAAAAAACATAGATAGGCTGATTAAGGGATGGAGTAAACAAGACCACAAAACGCTCAGAGAAAGGAGCTGCTTAATGGTGCTTAACTACGTTTTAAATGAGCTGTTTTTAATTCCTAATAATTTGCAATCATTTTCTAATTAAACATTTTGGCAATTAACATTAAATAAACAAATAAAATTAAACAGACAAAATGTTTTTTAAAAAAAGAAAATATAATATGATAAAAAAAATATATATTTTGTTTAAAACGAACTGTGTTATAATAGTTTATTTAACATATCTAATAGGCCTTACAACAAAAAACAAACAAACATGGGATTTATTGTGTTTTTTACAAGTACAATAATGTCCCATATTCGTGGACTGCCAATAATGCAACTGTATGTTACATAGCATTGATTCAATCTTTGTTATTTATTGGTTAAATGGAGGGTAGGCTACAGTATTCCGTCTGCTGTTTTTTTTTTTTTTTTTTTAAGAATTAGGTGAAACTAATTACACAACTTCATGACCCATTTGTCTTTAAGCTCAGCCTATCACCTGAAACACAGGTGTGCGTGATAGGGGCGTGATTTGCCTGTTCGTTATCTGTTGCATCAGCAATGCCCATTGCCCAACCACATCTCAATGCTCTCGACATGCCACCACTCTCTCTTGACAATGAATCAGTACAGGTAGGCGTCAACACCTTCCACCATAAAGAGTCTCTCAAGTCAGTGTGGAATTACACTGGCTGTTGTCATGTGCATCGTTTCCCTTTCATGTGGATTTAAGCAGTATTGAACGTTTCCTGTATTTCTGGCCTCGTATGTAAGAAAAGAATACAGATGAAACGGCATAAACTCAAACTGAATGTCACATTTAGATTTTTGGTATAGTATTTTCAGTGTAACTTTCCAAAGTTGAACTCTAACTTTATTTTGAGAAAAGGTAAACACACATTGAAATGTTATTTACGCGAATTCCGCCTGTTAAACATATATTATCTAAATAAAATGAACGAAACAAATCTGATTACCCGAGTCTGTGTGATCTGGTCGCAGTGGGTCCTTGTTTTGATTTTACGCCATTTAAGTTCTTTGCGACGGACGGTTCCAGCGGCGCCCTAACTTGCTTTAAAAAACTCTCTGCATCATGTTTACTGAACAAAAATAGTAACGATAGAAGAGCGATAACTATGCAAAGACTAAATGTACGAATGTATCCACGCATTCTACAGGGCACGGGCACTATTTTCACTTGAAAAGAGTACACTGAGTGTGTATTCGCCCCACTAATGACCACTATGTCCGTTTCGTGAACAAAACGAATCGTTCATTTGAGTCGGATCTTTTCCAAAAATCTGATTCATAGAACATACGATATTTAGGAGTAGTCAAATATCAGAATAAATCGTTCTGCAAATATGTGCAAAAACGTTGTAGGACAGTTTTAACAAAACTGATTTTTTTTAATATATAGCATTTTAAATAAATAGCACTTTGTTAAAAACATTCTAAACGTAAATTTAGATTCTAAATGAATAGTTATTAGCTAAATCATGGCTTTAACAGACTAAACTTGGATACATCAAATTATAATGAACAAACGTAGTAATAAAACTAATATACAGAAATATGTGCCTAAATATGACTAATAATGACGTAATTTCCTAAAGAACTATATCGGTTCTTTGAAATGAACTTCGAGAGAACCGATTCAGACAAAATGAGTCAGGCTTCCTATCATTAACGACCACCAATGTATGTGACCCCCACATACAAGTGAGAACGACCCCTACTACAACAAACCCTTCAAGACTGATTCCTCAATTTACTAGCAAAGTTACAAGCATTTTAGTTACGAACTTCTATTTTTATTTCAACTGTATTTGTTCCACTATTGTTGCTATTTTCTGTAGTTGAAGTTTACAGAATTATGTGACACTGATTTTAAATGATTATTAATAATAGCAATTGTTATAACACTTTTAATCTTACGGATATATATATATATATATATATATATATATATATATATATATATATATATATATATATATATATAAATTCTTAGTACTGTACCTACTAGTAAAATTAAAAGCATGACTTGTGTAATAATGGCTAGTAGCTAAATTTGTAGTAGTACATTTAAAATATTTACGATTACGTATAGAGGAATAAGTGTCAAACTTAACAATAGTACATGTAGACTATAATGTCACAACATCATGAATACTTAATATTCCCTAAGGGGAGCACAGAGGAACTGGATTTGTCTACCAGCAAAACAGGCTTTCTGTTCTGTATTTGTCAGATAAAAATACATTTTAATGGTCTATAAGCATTTCTCTATATAAGCATTTATAAAAAATAAGCATAAGCATGTCTTAGCAAACTGATCTGAATCAGATTATTCCATAATTCCACATGATTTACCATAAGGCAATGTCTATTGAGAAATGGATTGTCAAGTTGAGTTAAGACACTGCTATTAGCTGTCAAGAAACGATGATCTTCATTGTCTCTTGACTGAACCGGTGTGCCAAGTATTGCATCACTCCTCATGGTGTGGTAAAAACCACAACACTTTGAATATCACCCTCATGCATTTCATGTGCATTTCACAAAGAACTGCAAACATTTCACCACAAAAACAACCCAAAATGCCCTAGAAATAAATCTGTTTAGTTGACGCCAAGAGTCTAAATCTTAAATTTTATTAAGAGATTTGTCCTATACTGCAATATATTTATATAACACCATTCATCATAAAGTAGGGGATGAATTTAACATCTTACAAATTCATTTGTCTTTTTGTCAAAAAATGTTGTTTCTCATGGAATTAACAGAATTATATAAAGACAATCTAACACAAAACAGCGCTGGTAGAACTAGCCACACAAATGTGATGCAATCTGCCATGACAAGTGTCAAATAAAACGGCATGAACAAGAACAAATAAATTTTTCGTAAAACTGTACTGAAGTACCAGTAGGTGCAACAAACAATTGAAAAAAGGAAGTACTGTTTCGATCACAGTTATTCATAGAGGGCTTAATGCTCACCCCATAATGCATTGAAAGTATATTAAAGTTTCAATACGCAACTGCTGCAACTAATGTAAAAGCAAGTATGTTCACTACAACGTTCTAGTTGAATCAACATGTTTTAAGCCCCAGGGTTAATTCCCAGGACATAATGGGTGCTGTTGCAACTATTACAGACTGTGGTTTTAAAAAAAGGTTTACGAAACCATAGTGAAGAGAACATGAACAGGCGTCAATGTCCACATTCAAACAGACAACAACACTTATCTAAATTAATAATACCACCATGTTAATTAAACTGTCTAAATGTTATCAAATTCAAATTTGCTTACAAACTCTACAGTTTATCTCGAGCTGACCTACTAGGCATTGTAACAAATCAGGACAAGAATATCATGGTGAAATCCTATGTTCCAGATCCTATAACTGTGGTAGTAGTGAGAGATGGCTTATATTGCTGGGTTAAGTCTGTGTCTCGTTAAGTCTTGACATACGTAAGCACACTCCTGTGTCTGTTCGTTTAAAATGGATATATTAGGTGCAGGAGACTGGAAGTAATGTTCATACTCCACGAGTTCCTAGTGAGACTCTCCGTTGAGAGAGGAAACCTCCCCTCGCGGGGACGAGGATCTGGAGATCCCCTTCTCTGTGTTGTCTGAGTTGGATCCGCTCTGGCTGTGGGGGTCTCCAGATGTCGCGCTGGAGGACGAGCTGGAGGAGGGCTTAGTTTTCTCCTTAAAGTCTGTTATGATAACCGTCAGATCTCCCACTGTCACTTCCAGATGCTGTGCGCTGCTACGGTCCACATTTTTTAACCTGGGCCTGCAGGATAGAGAGCAATAAAGAACAAATCAGATTTGCTAGTCTTGACTTCACTTGAGCTGAATAATGACACTTTTGCCTTCTGTAGAGCTGCTTTATTAGATGAACTGAATGTTTACAATTGATGAACTTTGCAACATTGACACCAATATTGAACTGAATCAACATTCTGACACTACCGTCTTCTGTAGAGCTTATGAATTTTGCTAAATTAACACTTATTTACCCGTTTATTGTCGTGAAGCTGCTTTAAAACCATCTGTATTGAACAAAGCACAATGTAAAGCCCAGCGGCCTTGGTTTTCCAAGCATTTTCTCATCCATAGGCAATTAAAAAAGACTTAGGGAGGCAATGAACCAAACTAATGAGCTAAGAGATTAATCATGACATCAGACACATTGATTTGAAGACTTACTTGGCATACATAAACATATATTTGAACAAAGCTCTGTACTTAACATTTTTCATAAGGAACTAAATGACATAATTCAAATACATACTAACATTAAGTAAAAAACAGTACTTTTTTTAAAATGGAGTAAAAACAGTGATATGGTGAAATATTACAATTTTAAATATTACAAGCTGATTTTCACCATCCATCAGAAATCATTCTAATATGCTGATCTGGTGCTCAAGAAACATTTCTTTTTATTTGAAAAACCTCTGTCACTAAAGGGAGAAAAGTGTTCTATAATTCTCAGTACATTGTGGCAGGTAACATTTTATATTGAAACAGTTTCCAGATAGAGAACAACCATATACATTTTCCACAGTGTGAGGTAATTGCTACGTAAAATGCAAAATAAACAACTAGTTAATTTGTTTGGGGAGTAGGAACTACTTAGTAAATGTTCCACCTCATTTTCTTGTGGCTGTTCTTTTTCAGTGTCGGTGCTCTCTCATTCTTGTCCTTCTCGGTCTTCTCCTTTTTCTCTTTCTTAGGCTGTGTGGGTGAAGCAAACTGCTGTGTGACTTGCTGGGCTACCAGTTGGGGAACAGGACGAGGTTTCCTGTGAGGGGAAAAAAATAGGAAAGTGTGAGAGGCGAGAAAGTGAGATTTCTCAAATCGGGATGACAAGCTCACTAGAGCCAAATGAAAAGGACTATGTGGTGGAAAAAACAAGTTAAAACAAGCAAGTGTTGTAGCCAGTTTAGGAATCTTGCCTACACAGAGTAATCGAAGAAGAATGTGTTCTCAACAGTTGAAAAACAGACATAATTTCACTCATCGGTTTTCCTTTATACAGCAGGGAGACAAAAACCCTGGTAATTTAACCTCCTAATACAAGCTAATGTATCCCTAATATACTAGCTTTGGAACTAGATTGCAATAACACTAGATTGTGCTGAGAAAATTACATTTTAAATTATACAAATTAAAATCTACTTTGTCATGAATGATAGACTAAGAAAAACTAAACCACACTGAAGAGAGAAAAAAATATGAACAATTTAAAAACACCAGCTCTAGATTGAACCAATGGATGTAAATGACCACATGACCACTGCTAGAACAGCCCTTGTTCTCCTGAGGTCTGTTTGTAGCATACTGTCTTGTCTTATTTTAATGCATCAGTTGTTGCACCCCTAATTAACGACCTGACGGCTGTGGCAATTACAGATTATATCTGGACCTACGAGCTGAACTACCCATACTGATCTCAGATCAGAGATCGGGGTCAAGTCCCCTCAGTAGCGTGGTGTTTAGACTGTTGCTCTAATGTCAAAAACAACAGCTGTTACACCAAAAACAGACCATAACAGAGAAGTATAAAGGCCAGCATAGTTGCGGTCTGCTTTGCCAGCACACACACACAGTGATTTTAAAAACAGCTTCTCAGTATCTGTGCACTGGTGCAATGTTTACGCTTTCATCCATAACCCCGAGTGCTTTGGGAATTGCTAATTAAGTCACACATTGTGAAATTAGGACATCTACAGCTTTAAAGCGGAGCAGCCAAGAACTGGTCATTAGCATTGATCCTGAGCCCAAGGCAAGTGAAAGCGGCCATTATTAGTTGTTGTTACCTCGCTGCATGTCAAGACCTGGCTGCTTGCTGTGGACCCATCACACTCAGCACTGTTAGACATGCCATTCAGAACAAATCAATCGATCACTTTGTGATGCATTTCCTCCGTGCCAAACAAGAGTAAATCGGCCTTAACATTGCTGATCCTGCTTATTTCTGAATGTTTATTATGAGCGAGTGAGAGATTGTGAAATTACTCAGTCATTAGTCACTCTTCTTCTCACGCAAACATGTTGCAACTACGCTTTTATATAATACAAGCTATTTGGTGAATACTGGGTTTATTTTTGCAATAATGACTCACTGACTTTATATTATCCTGCATATTACATGGCTACTTTTTAAATAAATAAAATGGACATAATAAAATAACTTGGTCAAAGGCCCCATTTACACGTGGTATTAAAGGGTTAGTTCACCTAAAAATAATAATTATCCCATAATTTACTCACCCTCAAGCCATCCTAGGTGTATATGACTCTTCCACAATGGGAGTTATATTAAAAAAACCTGGCTCTTCTTAATTTTAAAATGGGAGTGAATAGTACCTTAGAATTTAAAGCGCATTCATCCATGATAAAAAGTAATACACATGACTCCAGAGTGTTAATAAAAGCCTTCTAAAGCGAAGCGGTGTGTTTTTGTAAGAAATATCCATATTCATAACTTTATAAAACCAGGGTGCACCTAACTTTTTTTGGTCTGGTTCTCAAGAAAGCACCTGATTATGCTGCTTGGAACTCAGACTTTACCTGGCACACTTATCCTACAAGCTGTCGTCACCGCTTTCCTCCTGAATGCTCTCCTACCTTGTTGGAGAGAAAGGAAGTTAGTGAGATGTTTTTTTATTCGATTAACATTGATGACACAGACAACAGCAGGCTGCTGTCACTTTAATACCGAATGTATGGACCAAATATTCAGGACACATCCGGTTTCTTTCTCAACTGTTTACTTACGACATAACCGAGAGAATACTTGTCGAGACGGGTATTTTGACAATCTTGTGTGTATGTGTCCATTTAAGAGCAAGTAAACACGAAAGAGGAATCAATTCGGCGTTAGAGCACTGGCTGAAACGCACCTTTGGCTCTCTTTCTGTGCGAACATTTGGGTTTTTGCGGCTGTGATAACAGCACGCGAATCCTGATTTGCACCTCTTCTTCTGCATTTAAAATTCTTTGTGTAAATTGGCAAGACAAAACACGTTCAATCATCACTCTATGATGGTTAAACTTAGCAGTTAATCCACGCATTACATGCGTGCCAAACCGTGGGGCCTGGACCATACGCATCAACTGTGATTCATTGCAACACTAATAATTAATTATCACACTTATCATCATGATTGCCATCTTACCAGAGATGGAGAAAAATCCTACAACAGTAAGTAAACGTGTCCCTTTCCCCAAAAATGTTGGTACTCAAAAGCGTTTCCCTCCACATTTTCTGGTGTGCATAGTTTATTTTTACTACGCATTTGCGCACCAGTCATGTGCACCCCTGTTTATAAACTATAATCACTGGCTTCCGGTAACGGCCTAATTCCATTTCCGCAAGTCTAGTTCCGGCGGAAGTGTGACACATGATGCATTTAAGACCGCCGAAGTGCAGAGGATAGAGCAAGACAAAACACCGGTCACGAATTAGAAGTCTAAAGCAAGAATCTTTATAAGAGAAATGTTAAAAGATTTTGATATAAGAAAAGATGTGATTGAGTTTGTTGCCCAGCCCTATTAGTTTGAACCGCGAGAGCCGTCGACTCTCACCTACGCTTACGCTACTCCTACGTCATATGTCGAATCAGAGGTCACTCTTCTGCCGGAACTCGACTTGCGTATGGCTGTTTCCAGAAGCCAGTGATTATAGTTTATAGTTGATTGACATTTCAGCACTTCAGCGCGTACTTGCACATTCGTGTTAAGTGCATTTTTGAGAAACGTTTGTAACCCCGCACAGAAATCCATCTTATTGCTATGAGATCCATCAGGAAAAGCCACTTGTCATTACGCTGCATGGTCATGCAGGGCTTTCCTTTTTTGTGTGCAGAGCCCTGGAACAGTGGCCAAATCAGTCAGCAGGACACCAGGATTGTTCCTGACTGACCGTGGGGCTGCAGGCTGTGCAATGCCGAGTACGTCCTGGTTCAGTCGGATTCGAAAATAAATGCCGTCAGGTCAGACTCGGGTCTAATTTTATCAGGTCTGACTCGGGTTGGGTTTTTCGTTGAAAAAAAATTTATGCATGTCGGTTTCGGGTAAGAAGTGATTTGGGTCAGGTACAGAAATCCAGCACATCCCATAGACTTTCAATGGATTTAAGGTCTGGACTCAGAGGTGCCAATTCATGTGTAAAAACTTTTCTTCATGCTCCCTCCCAACCAATCTTTCACAATCTGAGCCTGATGAATCTTGAATATGGAATATGGCCATGTGTCTTCCTACATGGTTGTTTAAAGGAGCATTTCACCCGTGGGAACATTCATCTTTATTGAAAGTGGGTCATATATGTAGTCGAAATATAATAAAATTTTCGAATTTGGTGCCGTCTTGACCGAGTAAAGACAGAAAGAAACTTTAGGGCGCATTTGTACTGAAAACCACAACTCCCACAATGCACCACATTGCACAGCTCCGCAAGCCACTCCCACTAATCCAGAACAACGCTGAGGTGGTATCTGCCTATCATATTCAGAGAAAGCACTCTACCGTCTACAAGGCTGGGTGCCGCCAGAGTTTGAAATTCATTTCACAGAAAAAAAAAAAATCTAGTTTGTTGCCGAAATCATTATTGAATTACTCCTCGTTTCTATTTATGTTGAATGTTCAGTCCTAACATTGTAATGCAATTTGGATTTGCAAAATAAGAATAAAAATATGTAGGCATGACCATTATTTTGTTATCTATTATCATGTAAGGTAACAGTAGGTTAGTAACGTTAGTTCCACTGATGGAATGTTGGTAATCCAAATTTATCTAACATACACGTGGAATAAAACGCTAATAAGGAAAACAACGTAAATGTGAACCATTTATTTCAATAATGATATAAACAAAAATAATTGTTAACAATAAAAGTTAAACAATACAATAGTAACAACAATAATTCCTCCTGAGCTTTCTCAACTTATTGGTGCCCGCAGTACTGGCAATCTGGAGCTGGATATTTCAGTCGGATTGCCGACACAAGCGGGTAGAACGACAGGACCAGTCCGCCTCAACTCGAGCCAGAGTCGGTCTACCGGCTCGTGTCGGCAATCCGACACTTCGCTATACTGCGGCTCGTAAAGATAGCCACGAACATCGGATTTGAGCAGAAGACTTCAAAATCTTCTTCCATATGTTTATTTCCTTCCATCATTGTCGTAACTTCCCATCTGGCTCCACAGCGTTGTTAGCTTAGCTTCCAAACAAGATGGCGGATATTGCTATTAGTTTCGGCAGGTGAAGTCCCACCCACTGATCTGTAATAGGTCTGTAGCTTGAGTGGGCCCCTCCCCCTGAATAAATGATGAGCTAGTGTTTGTAGTCTTAACCCTTATACAAAGAAATGGGACTTCCTGCTTTTTATGATGCAAAATGACAATTTTTACATCATAAAAAGCAGGAAGTGGAACACTTAAATCCTTTTTTCTCCCATCTCAGGGGAGAATAAGGGAATAAATCATGACCATTCAAAAATATGACTGGGTTTCTAAAGATACAAAGCTTAAAGGGTCCAATTTTGGGTGAACTAACCCTTTAATGCAAATGGGTGAAGTGTCCCTTTAAGAAACGAAAAGCTACACACTCCAATTAGGGTTAGAATAACTGTTGCCAAACACATAACATGCTAGAAACACAATCACTGCAATAATCATCCAATCATAGACTCTTAAAGTCCCTGTAAAGTCAAAATGAAGTATGTGTTCTGAGTAGGAATGGCGAAAACTAAACATTTTCTTGACCGACCACAGAGCCTCATTAGCCGGTTGAAACCGGTTAACCGATTAGTTTGAAATATGCTACGCTATTTGAAATAACAGCCATTTCGAGCCGTGCCTGCAATTTCGCATCTCTCTCTGCCTCCCGCTCACACACACACTGCCCCGGGGCCGCCCTTCCACTCAAGTCACTTTTTTATAATCCCCTACAGCGCGAAACATTAATCCCGCAAAGTAGGCGGCGCCGAGGAGCTTGTAATCGGAGGACAAATGGCTCCTTAGTTGCGATATGGTTTGGGTACAAGGTGATCGCGTTGAAAATAAAGGCGTTAGTCTAGCGTTAGAAGCTCATTTGAAACATTGCCGCGGCTCAATTTAAAAAAATGACAGCTCCGAAGAGACGCCGCTTTAGTTTGAGGTAACGTTAGTGCTAACAATAATAAAGAAAGATAATGATCATCACCTTATCTGTAACCACTGAAATGTAGATGTAATGTATTTCCAAATCTAAGTCCATCTTATGCGGAATGTTGCCTAATAGACTGCAACACGATAAAACCAATGGATAAAACGGGCACCTTCAGAATGCTTAAAAGACGCACCGGGCAAGGCAGGTCTAATAATGTACAGAACAAGTCGCGTTTTCAGGTGATACATCACAGATGTAGGCCTACTGTATTTAAGCACTGTATCACTCAAGTTGCAACTTACATCTGTGTCATTCTTTTTGATGAAATGGTCCCACACTACTTTACTTTTCTTTGCACGCTTCATCCTGTGGTCTGCCCTGGCTCTAACCTCGAGTGTTTTAGCCTGTAGCCTTTACTTTTCGCAAACTTTGAGCGCGCGAACCCAAACCCTGTGACCTTGCGCCAAATGTTTTTATTGGTTTATTAAAGTACAAACAGGCGAGTTATGAAAAACTGAGGGTGAGGTATTTGTTCACTTCACACATAAATATATTGGAATGAGATGGCTAACTGTAGTAGCGATTAGTCCACTGTCTATAATAGCCTAATTTAGAGATCACTTTTTTTTTAACCGACTACCGACAACTTTGATCGGTTAACGTTGATACGGTCAACCATCGGTCAAACGGTCATCGGTTAGCATCCCTAGTTCTGAGTCTGTCACACCACAGAAAAATGTGTTATTAGCCACCCAACCAAATTTGAATGATACAAAAAAGCCAGCAAGTACATAAAATAAGCTATCAAAATCTTGAAAAAATGATCATTATTCTCTGCTCTCAAACGCTGGGGGCGTGTCCGCTGGTTGCGCTGAAACCACGCCCACTCGCGGGAAAGCTGCCGACGGTGATATTAGGTTATACTGCTTTCGAGACGGGGAGATGAAGGCCGAGGCAGGAGATAGTCGGTTCGGGGAAATTCACCAGTAACAGCGGATTATCAGTGAATCCCAGTTGTCTCCGACGAAAGTTTCTAAAACTATCCCGTGTAAAATGATCACTACAGAGGCGGGTGTTGGTTTTGATCCTCAGCTCTCCATCAAGGTGGCTCTTCACAAAATGAATCCACCTCTTCTTGATGTGATCGTTTTTAGGAAATTTAAATAAAGACACCGTCTGTTTTGTACATGATCGCATCCAGGTAGTAGCCTACGCATTTCTGTGTCGAAGGCATAGCTAGCTAGCAAACTGTAGGCTGTAGTAACTAATAGTACTGACAGTAACTCACGATTGAGCAGCACTGTTAAAGCATTTTAGAAAAATAGGCAGAAGATGATGCATGTGGTAGGGATTTTTTTAATGATAGTAAAAGCATAGTCCATTAAAGGCGTTAAGACTGCTCCTCTAAACAATTCCCAATCTAGCTTAGTCTGTAGGCCTAACTGTTGATTATTAACTGGGGTGATATTAAATCATGAATATCAAAACTGACATGTCGAGACAAAATCTCGACTCGGACTTGCTTCCTCAAAGACTCGGTCTCGACCCTTCAAAGACTAGGTCTTGACTGTATTTGAAAACCAACGGACTCGGTCTCGACTCAGACTCGACCCTTCAAAGACTCAAGCTTGACTCGGACTCGGCATAGGCGGTCTCATCCCCATCACTAAGCAATGGTGAAAAACTGCTAAACGGTCTAACTCCACAATTCAGTACTTCAAAGTTCACAGTCTTTGTAATATGTTTTAGCAATACATTTCTAACATTTATAATGCGTTTAGAGTTTTTTTTAGAATTGCCTTTACAGGGACTTTAAGCATTTGGCTATTAAAATCCAAACAGCGACTTTTATTTTTGGCTGAGCGTATATCCAATATTTAAAAATGTTTTTTTTTTTAAATGCTAACTGATATGGTACCTATATATTATCGTGTATTCTTGGCAAAAGGTCACTGAAGGCTTAGGCTCTCACATATAACTTGGCATACATTTAAAACAGTTTCATTATTAAATAAATAAATATTCATTTTAATTTTCTTATAATCATGTCAATGTCAGCTATTAGGTAAGCACAGTAACCAAATGTGTCAACAAAGATGTTTTTTCCTACAAAAGTGCACAAACAAAAATTTTTTTCCCACATTACTGTGTTAATTCAGAAGGACACAAGGGTTGTGTTCTCTCCTCTGAGCCAAGAGTCTCTCAGATGTGTTCATATCTGCATGTTTGTATTATGGTGTAATGACTGTACTGGGGAGGCTTGTGTACTCATGGGCTTGAGCGATGGGAGGGGACACTATGATTAATGCGCTACACTGTGTGAACATGCAGTCTCCATACTGCTCCTTCCTTCGCTCCACTGCCAAGCCCCGTTTGACAGATGGCCCTATGCCTCCCACTGTCCCACCTCTCCACACTCTGTTTTCGGCTGTTCTTTCCAAGCATTTGCGTTTTGTTTTAGCTGCTTTTCAAAATCCTACACTGCAGTTCCACATTGCTTCTCCCTCGCTTTGGTATCCAGCTTTCTCTCCTTTCATCTCATAACTGTCAGAATCAAAATGAGGTCAACTCGTTTGAGACTGTATGGGCATGTGCTTTTGCAAAACATACGCAAAATTTATATGACGCAAAATAATAAATGATAACAGGCTATTGTAATTATTGAATAATGTGGATGTTTTATGTGGCTTTTGGTTTATTTGGCACTGGCATGCTGGGAATGCTTTCTCAGACTGCATTAGTTTCGCCTTTTTGGGCAAAGCGACGAGAACTCGCAGTGCAGCACTCTGGGTTTCTGCACACATGCAATTAGAGAGGATTTCACATGCTGCTCAACTCCTTCAAATGGCACTGTAGCATCTGACTAATATAATGCCTCCTGTCCTATATACATATAGAAATAAATATTTCAAAATATACTGCAAAATATGAGGGTTAGATTAATGCTTTCCTCAGTAATTATTCGCATTGGAAATTCTGTTTGTGACCACCTCACCGACACTGACATGAAGGATGATTGGTCAGTCCAGTTCTCTAAGCGATACCCCATAGAGCACACAGGTTATGTCAACAAATTATAATCGACTGCCTTAAACTTGTTGTGACAGCACAAATGTACATTCATGTCAAGTCAAAAGAGCTCCAATGTGTAACAACAGAATACAGCTTTCTTTTGCTCAATCTGTTATCGCGAGAGGTTGAGGAAAAAGAAAAAAAAAGCATTTGGTCTAGGGGGGACATTCTCTCTATTTGTGGTAATTGAATGGTATAATACTGCAGAGTAAATGCTTTTGCTAGGGGGCAAAGAGTGTCGGTACACTGAAATTAGAGGTTTGCCGGCAGGTTCTGTGGGTCAATGGCTTGAAATGCTCAACAAGAAGCATTTGAACTCAGAACTCTGCAGGTTCATCAATTAACTGTCAGTCTGTCAGCACAAGGTAACAAATAGGTAAACAAACCACTCTTCGAACAAGAGCAAATATAGCCAGTGTCGAAGCAACATTAAAAAAAAAAAATCACTCAGAGGCTTGTATTGCATGATTTTAAAGAGCTAATTCACCTTAAAATAAAACATCTGTCATAATGTTTTCACCCTCAGGTTATTCTAAACCTGTATGACTTTCTTACAATGTGTGGAAAACAAAAGACATTTTGAATGTTTCACCTGTTTTTGTCCTTTTATAATGAAAGTTAATGGGATCCAAAACAGCACAGAACCCCACTGACTTTCATTGATTAGACGGAAAAAAGGACCTATACATTTTTCATAGTATCTTGCAGAAAAACATGTTTTCTGATCCAAATGAAATATCTGATAAGATGGCCAACAAACATGCTCTAAATTAACCCTTGTATCATTCATCACACATCAGTCAGGCTCAGCTAAATCGTGGCCTTATAAAACATTAATCTGCTATCCGCTGCACACAACCGCAATTTATACAAACACCCTGTTGTCATTCACATTTAACGGTTGCTTAGAAAGATAATGAAGCAAAAAGCAGCACTCAGAATCAATGCATGTTCTTTGCGTTTACGTATACAATTGCTTTCCAAATGCAGCATAACAGCAGATTTATCGGAGAAAAGTGAACACACGGTGTGTCAAGAAGCTCTCCATTCTTCGTAAATGAATGGCCTGCGAGTATCACACAATCAAGAGGACATCATCATTAAAACCCATCATTTGTGGCCATCTCCGAGGCATTATAACAGGGCAGATGTGCAATCATGGGTTTATTTATGGGTATGAGTGTCTGTGTGTGTGTGCGCATCCTGATGTGATGATGCCTCCTCTTATGACAGCATTCTTGATTAAGCCGTTGAATGCAAATGAGTTCAGGCCGTCTGGACGCCAGCTGCTGCGGTGGCCTGGACGAGTGACAGCACCCCACCCCCACATAAAAATCCTCAGCCCTCCCACACGCACTTTTGCAGTGAAAATGAACATTTGTTGGCTTCAAATAATTGCTGTAATACTTTAATTTTAGCAGTGGTAATGGGATCTGAAACTTGAAAGATAATTAAAGCTGTATAAACAATCTCCCTAAAGAAAGATTATCATTATCTGGTGCTGTTGTTGAGAGCTGAGGTCTGTCATCATCATCATCTGCTTTTAGTGTGCGTTTATGTTCTGAAAGGCAGATGAGGAATGCTTTACTTCCTGACCTGATCTCATCTTAATGACATAAGGGAAATAACTGACTGTCGACTCAGTCGCTAGCTGTTCCAAAACAGGATTTTTATGACGGACGAGATGAAGGTGAGAAAATACGAGGCCATTAAATGTCTTCTTTGATGAGGTCATTAGCGCTCTCTCCTGGATCTCTGCCACAGGATAGATGCTATCTGTGAGGCCGATAAAAGCAGAGCATCGGCTCATACCGACTGTAGATTCTCAGGAAAAAAAACACGTAGGCCTATTGCGTACGGTTGGACCCCTCATCCTCTGCAACTAATTCAAATCTCTGATTTTATTTTTCTTTGTACTCTTATTTTCCTACATATAGCGTGGCTGTAATGTCGTCCTAAGGTGCCATCACATTTAGGGCTGTAACAACACTTTGACGTAATCGATTGCAAATAATTAGTTGATATGCGTGGAAATGCCTGGATTCCTCACACTGTTTATGTTCCCAAATGATGCCGGCTCCCGGGCATGCAGAGTCAGCCGTTATTAAAAAAATAGAGCCCGATCTAAAGTGTGGAGATGTTGTAGAGATTTCAAACCAAGGCAGCACAAAAAAAAACTTCCAGCACTCTCTTACCTCAAAACGTCAAGGTGGCAGCATGAGTATTTGGACTAGGGCTGCAACAACTAATCGATAAAATCGATTATAATCGATTATGAAAATCGTTGTCAACGAATGTCATTATCGATTAGTTGGTCTGCTTACGTCACGGGGAGCGTTTACTGGTACGCACACACACGCAAGGTCTCTCTCCCTCAGGCGCTCTGCCGAGCGCGCGCGCTACACGGTTTGGAGCAGTCTCTTCTGTCTCGCATGCGCGCTCTTGCTTGCGCGCTCTAGATTTCGGGAGTTTGAACTAATTCGCGGGCATCAGGGAGCCGCAATCAATATGCGGGAGACTCCCGGGACTTCCGGGATCTTGGGATGTCTGTATTTTGTCTCGAGCATCAGGTTGAGCAATCAGTTCGCTCGCAACGTAAGTGATGGATTAAAATAGCGCTACCGCAGAAATAGGTTAAATTAAAACGGTCTTTACAAAGCGAAGCACTAAATATAAAGGCAGTTAATAACAGCAGCAGTAAAATATTGTTTTTTAGTCACTGTACTCAGTGGTTTTCAGCGAATGCTTGTGCACTAATGCATAATTTCTCCTGTCCTTTACTCAAGCCTGTTAGCTTGCTGGGTAACGTTACCTCCATTCCGTTCTCTTTTTATAGCATTTGTCTACTAAGTTTTAATTGTTTTTCAAACGCGATCTACTGCGGCTCTACGTTCACACAATTGTTTTCAGTCTTTCTATATTTATTTAATCAATTTATCCTTATATTATTCTTTTATATATTATATATAATATATATTATATTCTTTATCCTTATATTCCTTATATATAATTAATTTTAAATAAAAATTAAATGAATTATATATTTTAGATGTTTTAGTTTGTTTTTAGTTCAGATATTCACATCTGAACAACATGTCTGTGTAAATTTGTTTTAACAAAAATTGTATTAAAACATAATATGTTGGATATCATTTTTTTAACAATAATCATGTTTGTCAACTTGCCATCAGCAATTATCATTAAAAACAATGCAAATATTGATATTAGTAAAACTCAATGTGTGGCTTTTGCACTTTTTAAAGTACACTTTTACACATAAATACCCTGATTTACGGTTTTATTTAGTTATAATAAAAAAAAAATCTAATTTAATTTCTATCCGATTAATCGATTAATCGAAAAAATAATCGTCCGATTAATCGATTGTCAAAATAATCGTTAGTTGCAGCCCTAATTTGGACTATTACAGTAAAATTTTACACAGCACTAGAATACGGTTGTCAGTCTCCTATTTTGTGCTTAATACAGCATTCTACGTTTTACGAGCTGCCGTGGCTTACAAAGCAACATACAGAGTTGTTGTTGGTTATTTAAACTCGTGCCTCATTTAAACTCGTGCCTCAGTTTGACTCATTTAATTAAGCGCTGTCGATCGTGGTAAAACTGCACGGTTTTATGGACAACGCCAATGTTTGACACTGTTGCTTTGGATAGTTAGAATGCGGTTGTGACTTCAGCTGTTTAATCATTCAGCTGTTTAATCATACATCTGAATAAACAAATTCAAGCAGCTACTTTAATCTCCTGAATGAACAAAACATTTTAGGAATCACACTTGTAAGCAGTTGCTGCTGTAAATCCCCCAAAGTGACTGTGAACACAGCCATAGTAAACACCAGTAATTAAATTAACTAAAAGATTAATCTACTATTCAGAAAAAAAATCAATAGATTAACCAGGAGTGAAAAAAAGAACCGTTAGATTATTCAATTAATCGGTAGATTAATCGATTGAAAAATATTGTTTGTTCTAGCCACATTAGCAAATTGTCAGTGACATTGTCAAAGCTGAAAGCAACAATGAGCAGCACCAATGCATTTTCGGTGACATTTCATGGGCATTGTCTATCGGCAATATAGTAGACACATATAAAGCATAGCTCACACATTAGTCACTTTCAAAGCAGGCAGCTTTCTGTTGGTCAACGCGGCAAATTCACATTACCAACTTGAACCAGTTGTGAATTCTCTTAACAAAAGTAAATTAGACCACATATTTAGAAACGGTATTTCCCCAGCATTAATTCTTTGAAAGTGAATTGCTTGTCCTGCTGAATTTGTTCCTCTTCATTAAAAATGCTCTATTACACATAATGCAATAGGCGGTATCTTTTCATCCTTCCAAATCACTAACATGCTATCAACTGGTCTTTACCAAACACATCATTACATCAAGATGTTCGGAAACATTGAAAGATACAAGTATTCATCTTATTTACGACATGAGTCGATGCTAACTGTAGGATTGGTGCATCGCAAAGTTGTTTGAACTGCCAAAAGAAAAACTTTATATGTTGTGTCATGACTTGCTAATGTAAGTTACTTGTCTAGAATTACAAATGAACTGCAATACACCCAAATTACTTCTGAAATAGCCTAAATTGATAACGATTTTAAATTGATGTTTTACCAACAGAGCTGTTTAGTAATGCGACACTGATTGCTCACATTGGTTCCTGAGGTTATTAACATTGTATTAACTGTGTAATTAGTAATACACACGGCTAATGGCTGAGTCTCAAAACATAGTGAGCTGGCTATCAGGACTGCAATTCTGGCTATCGAACAAAGTACAAATATTATGTCCAGTTAGGCAGCTCACTAGGTTTGAGATTCAATTGTTAGCAATCAGATATCGTGTGGCACTCACCGCGTTGACGTTCCCTTCCTGACATCGCACATCATGCATTTGAACGCTTCGGCGCTGTTCTTGAATGTACACACGCTGCAGTCCCAGTAGCCGTCGTCAGAGGAGGGCTTCGCTTGCCGTTTCGGCCTTCAAAAAGCAAGACAAACAGAAAGAACATCACATCTCGGACTGTAGAAAGCTCCGTAACACATATGTGAGTTTATCCATGCAAAAAGTCAATCGGAGCCCTGCGCAAGCGACGCTTTCTTTAATGAAATGACACTTTAGGTTGATAAAACAGCCAGTCCGCCATGGTGGCCACTCTGTTGCGTCTTTCTCATTCACGCGCGCTGCCTAATGGTCTGTTTCGAGTCCTGAGATGGCCTCGAGTGTCTTGAAGCCACGGCTGTGGGAGTTTCTTTCTGTTTGTTTTTACCTCGTCGGACTCCTCTTGTCTCCCATGCTGCAGAAACTTTGTGCGAAGCGTGCAGGCACAGCCGCCTCTCGCGCTCTGTCCTCTCTCTCTTGCGCGCGGCTCTCCCAGCTGTCGTAGAAAAACTCCAGCGCAGCGGTGGTCACGTGACTGTGCTCGACCAATCCTGTGTCGATTTATTTTCTCAAATGTAGGGTCGTGGGTTTTACTTCACCCCTTTTAAATTAAAGTAATTCTTTCACTTCCCACAAACAAGGTACAGAACAGTGCCTAAACTCGAAAAAGTCAAGTGTTTTTCTGTTTCAGCAAATGGTCGGTGAAAACTTTTTAAATTAGCCATTTTGTTTTTCTATTGTTTTCCAATAATGTTACCAAAATATGGGTCTAAATGCAGCTTAAATTTGATTTAAAACCTTGATTTGTGTTTTGCTATTTTCTAACAACAAACATCAAAAGGAAATAGACTGTTTATAAAATAAATAAAATCTAAACAAACAAAGAATACAAAAACATTAAGATGGTTGCAATTTCATTCCTAAATTAGGCTAAAGGACTAGCAAGTTTGCAGCCAAATATTTTCCCATTTTTCCATCCCCAAAAGAATATTAGCATATTTTTTTCCCCCTAACAATAACTTTGATAACTGGGTTGATTGGTTGAACTTGAAAATGACAAATGTACTTAGTTTTTACTAAAATGAACAATGTCAGTTCAATCGTTTATTTAAATTATGATTTGTTGTATGATTTTAATCTTTAGACGCATTCAATTCCACTTTTTTCTAGATTCATGAAATGTGTGGAAATTTCACAAACTTACATCTGCTAATGATATGAAGTAATATCATGCAATTAATGTTAAAGTATACTGCTATTTTTGATGTTAGATGTCTTTCTTACTGAGAATGCAGACACTTAACTAAACCTTGATAATAATATGAAATACTACTGTCAAACAACTGGTTATCAAGACCAGTGTGTCTGAATTATATCAGTGGGTGAATAAAATGCATTCAAAAGCTTTCAAATGACAGCTGAGAGCAGACAGAAAGTTATTTTAAAACGGTTTATTTTCCATGCTTCCTGGAACAAAAATAATAATGTATATGTGAAATGCACAAAACTGAACTATATTTACAAGATAAAAAAAACAATACTATATACCAAATATTTAGGTGTAATTATCTGAATGAGGAGCATAAAATCACAACATCTCCGATCAAGATAAGCAGAAGTTTTCTCTGCCTTTCATGACAACATATAGTTTGACAAAATTAGAATTTTTAGATCAATATGTGACCTAAAAGCAGTTGAGAAGAGGCAGTCTGTTCTGAGCACATAAAAGTATGAATCAGTCACTGAGCTCCTCCTCATCACTGAAGTAGGTGCTCTTTTTGATCCTGGGCTTGTGGGTGTCGTCTGATGTAGATGCTTGAGACGCATCCTCTGTGACCTGCTTCTTTCTCTTCTCCTCCTCCTCAACGTGTGCTTGCTGATGATGACAGGCAAAAAGTTATATTTCTTTTTGGGCCTGTTTTTACTGGGAATATTTATGTATGATGACTGAACCGTAGTGCATATAATATTCACTGACCTGGAAAGCAATTGCCTGACTTAAACTGTCCAATGCTGGATCCTCTCCTTCTTCCTCACTGTCCTCTGGTTCTCTAAAAGGACAAAAACAACATTTATTTTCAATGAATTACATATAAAAGATTAATTGCATTAAATACATACTAGGTACTAGTTTAAATGATTAATTCTATTAGGAAGCACTTACACCTCCTCAGGCTGTTGAACCTTTTTCTTCTTTTTCTTTTCTTTTTTAGGTGGAGGTTCTCTCTCTCCAAGTAAATTTTTGGGACAGGCGTAACTCAAGTGTCCTTCTTCCTAGCAGAGACAAATGACATGACAAAACAGTGTAAGAATCTCAAAAACTTTTCTCCATCCATAAAGTTTAAATTGTACAAGACTTCACAAAACACGTATTAGTAAATATGTGATTTTGTAAATTTAGGAAGTTCTATCCTATCGATCTATGATAAATACAACCCAACCCAACACGTTAGCATTATCAATGGATCAGAAAACTTACCCCACATTCATAACACTTGGATTTGTCTGTGTAGTTTCTCTTTCTGATGAATTCTGTCGCTCTCCCATTGTCAATGGCGATGCTGGCTTTCACCGTTCTCCCAAACAACTGAAAGAGCAATCAAGCACTTTGCTCCATGTGAGATTTTTTAATCAGACACTTACTAAGTCTTAATGTTATGTTAAAATAGCATACCTGTTTATTGTTTAGCGAGCGGGCACAATTATGAGCAGTCTCTCTGTCTAGGAACAGCACAAACGCCACTCCCTTACTCATCCGGGTCTGCTTATCTTTGACAACAGTCACCCTTCAGAAAATGACATTGTGGCTATGATCAAGATATACTTTGATAGAATGATATGAGTATAACAATCTATTCATTGCAGACCAAAGGGAACTTACTTGACAACCTTGCCATATTTCGAGCATAGCTGTGGGGAAATAGCAGAAAATAAGTAAACAATATTTATAAATTAAATGCAAAAAATTTGTAGTAAAATAATGTAATATAGGGTGAGTAGATATCCCTTATTATAAGAAACTCAATCATATATTTAATCAAATATTTAGAGAGTCATTTGCTCAACTAATACTAGTGATAGTGAGCTTTGCATCCGAGTGCAGGAAATGACTGGTCTTGTTGAAAAACATGAAGCAGGATTTCTTCTTTAGACGGAGCACTGATAAGAACCCCAAGAACATTATAATGGATTTTCCACAACATGATATGTTAAAGAAGCTTTGAGAACTCAATGAGGGAACAACATTTTGTATGTTCCTATTCCTTAGATTGTTATGCAAATTGAACAGGTATTCCACAAATGACTCAACTTTCCCTATGACATGAGACAGCTATGTCCCTATATGATATAGATGCTTTATTCTAATTTCATATGAAATATAATTATGTATATTAGTTTTATTTTTCACTCTCAAAGGTCTTACCCCACTCTCCCCTATATAATTAATGGGTACAACTATTGTCAACATAACTGTAACATGCAACAGGATAACGTTAACTTACCTTGTGCAAATCGTTGTTTGTCAAGGAGAATGGGATATTCGAGACATAAACAGTGCTTTTGCTGGGCGCTAAACCACCACTCATCTTTATCTCTGATATCTGAAAAGGAACAAACAACATTTATCACAACATTCATTCACATAAAGCAAAATATGGTACTAAAAGAGCTTACGGGCAATTTCATAAAACACATTTCAGACTTACTTAACCACGAGATTCTTACTTAAACCATGTTTTCGATCATGAAAATAACCGCGTTTGTCATATCTAACTTGTCTAAAATGTAGATGTTTAACCAGCGTGTAAATCCGATTCAAAATATCAGCAGCTCAATCTGACCCGGAAGTTAAAAAGGACGCTGGTGTCACAACATAACAGTCTCTCTCAGAAAAGTAATTCACAAAATGTATTGCTACAAATATAAATCAACAGGACTCATTAAAAGACAATAAAATCAATATATAGTGAACAATAGCATCAATTTTTAATTTAGCAGTTACTTTATTAAGATTGTCAGTCATTATTTTGAAAAATATTTGGTTGGACCCGGAAACGTGTTTTTGATTGTGGCTGTGGAGTTTTGTTTGTCAACGAGCTGTGTGTTTCGCCACGTTTTGTCTCGAAATCATTATTTCATAAAAGTTTTTTGCCTATGAAAGATTTTAAAAAAATGGTAAATTGACTGGAGATATGTCAAGCAAAGCACGTGAACGGTATGTAAACGCTTGTTTTGGGGTTATGCATGTGTTCTCAGTATGTACTGGTGAAAAACGGTATTGCAGAGTCTGATTTAAATGAGTTTATTATAAATAAGAGTTCGTTTGCTGAAGATACGTGCATGTGGATAAAAACACAAATGAATATAATTTGGAGTTGATTCCTCGTTGACTGAATTGTAGCACCAACAAACAGGTCAACGCAGCAGAGCTAAGATTCAGGTTCGGGTGAGCGCGTGCTTTCTGTGATACAAACACACTGTGCTTATTAGATCGATAAGTAAAAATGCTCAATGTTGAAAGCAGATGATAATAAAATAAAGTATTATACGGTATTGTTTCAATTAAATCATAAAAGGTTAGTTTTAGGTCTAGTTACTTGGTCAATACAGCATTTCAGCCCGATTAGCTTGTCAGTGCGCATCTACATGATATCGTTATTTTTTGTTGCATAGCAACGTTCTCTTAAGTCAGGAACTGTATATTTTAGCGGAATAATGAGACTAAATTTGCTTACATTTAACCAGTAACAATATGTGTTCAAAATCAAATGGCAACTGTTTTGCAAAAACAATAATGAACGCGAGGCCCTGCTGCAATGTAAAATACATTCATGAAAAAAGGGGTTGTGGGTCGTGCGTAACAACAACGCCATCTAGCCTTTAATATTTTTAAACAGTTCATATTGTGTTAGAAGTACTAAAAATTTGTATTTTCTATAATACAAACCCTGCATGTTACGTGAATAAGTCAGTGTGAATGAATAGCTTGGCATGTTTTTGTTTCTATTTTCTGTTAGGCAAAACTCTATATTTATCAAGGCAAGTGAACCTATTAAGCCCACCAAAATCTAAGTCTAGGGTTTTTTCATAGATATTGACATAGTTTATAAGGAAAATAATTTGTTAAAATGCAAGATTTTTCTCTCATTTAAAAATGTATTAATTAGTTGATGTACAATAGAATAGAATAAAATTAATTAGAATATAAAATTAAGATAAAGTCAGAAGTCTGTCATGCGCTTAATTGGTACTTTGGCACCATTTAAGCCTGCATGTGTTCCAAATAATAATTTAATTATAATTTTTTACATTTATATAGCGCTTTTTCTGGGACCTCAAAGCGCTTTACATAGAAGGGGGAATCTCCTCAACCACCACCAATGTGTAGCATCCACCTGGATGATGCGACGGCAGCCATATTGCGCCAGAACGCCCACCAAACACCAGCTTATTGGTGGAGAGGAGACAGTGATAAAGCCAATTAGTATATGGGGATGATTAGGAGGCCATGATGGACAGAGGCGGAGGGGCAAATTTGGCCAGGATGCCGGGGTTACACCCCCTGGGATTTTTTATGACCACAGAGATTCAGGACCTTGGTTTATCGTCTCATCCGAAGGACGGGTAGCCCACATAAGCCCACATCATCATTGATTCACAAAATATAAAAATTGAGTGATTTTAAAGAAGTAAAAAAGGGCCCACTGGGTGACCCCTCCATGGCTAGAGTCCGGAGCCCCAACTTTCCTTGTGTCCCGAGTTTTGCTTGGTTAAAGCTGGACAGGAAGTGACAGTATCTCGGAGCCGGACAGTGCCGGGGGCTCAGGACTGTGGGGAATGTAGGGTCCCTCTGGGACCTCTCCATGCCCGGAATCTCAAGCCTTAACTCGGCTTGGCTCCCGAATTATGCCCGGTTATACATAAAGGACTTTATGATTGTGTGTAATTTGTCGGCCTATCTAAATATAGTTGTAAATTAAGGTAGTAAGTAAGGTAAAGTTAAAAGGTTAGTAAGGTAAAAGCACAAAAATAAATGTTATCATTAAACTTTCAGAAAATGTATCAAAGTTTGCAATTAGAGGGATTCCTCATTGAAACACATAAGGTGGGCTTAAAGGTACAATATGCAGGATTTTCGCCACCAGGGGTCTCTAACCTCTTACAATAACAAAGGCGTATATTGATGACGTATATTCCACATTAAGCTGAATTATGGATCTTGTCGTCAAGCTGATGGATCTTTTATGGATGAGTGAATACATTGATGTTTTTAACATGACTGTGGACTTTGCTGTGGTGTGAAGCAGGGCGCGATTGCTAGACGTATACCAGCGCCACACACAACGTGAGTTCCGCGGATATAAAATAATAAGGACATTTCATTCTACAGAACTACACACAAGTGCTGAATTAATACTCACACAGGTCAGTTTATTAGACAAATTAAACTTGAGGTAACGCAGCGCTGTTTCACTTGCTCTAATAGTTACACTATCACACTAAACGGCATTTGAGTGTGTTGAATTTTGTTAGTTAAGTTGTGTGTTGGCTGTATGAGACTAATTACGTTAAGCTAGATCAACATTAGAATAACAAACAGATCATATTCTAACATTTCATAATGATGAACTAAATAACATTGATAGTTTTATGTACATTTGCTCACCTGTCTAATAAAGTACATGCAACACTCGCGTCTCTGTCAAGTCGAAGTTAGTCGCGGACGTGGAGCTCTCGGCATCATCTCGGCTCAAAGTCTACTTGCCATGGTCCATAATGTTTGAACAAAACAACAACAGCGTGAGCGTCCTGCTAGGCATAACGGGCATAACCCAGTTGTCAACATCTGTCGCCATGGTTACTATGGCAGTACGAGCGGAAACCGAGGCTAACACGGATATGACGGCATTGACTGGCGACCCCTCACCCCTGCTCACACGTCCCGTTTCCTTGGTTAAAATCGCAATTTTCTCACGATTTACAAATAGTTTGAAACATTTGGGATATTGTAAGTAATCAACTACACAAAATATATAACATTGGCCTAGTGGTTTTTGGATATTTTACTGCAAAAATCCTACATATTGTACCTTTAAATGGTTCCACAGTGAGTAATGGTGAAAAAAGGCAATGTTTTCCTTTTAAAATGTAAGATATTACAATTACATGCGTGGAGCTTAAATATACTGTGGACTAAGTATCATAGTAATGTTCATTGTGCCCACATTAAGAAATATTAAGTTTTTTTCTTCATTCATATTTAGCTTGGCTATAGTTTGCATGCGTTTTGTGGCACTGTACCATTTAAGCCCATCTTAAAATAAAGTTAATTTATGAAAATAATCTTCTCTACAAAACAATTTATGATGTATTTATTTGTAAATTTATGTAAAATGAATCACAAAACATTTATTGTTTGCAGTTCAAATGCTTAATTCTTTGGGAGTCTAGCCTTTCTGTAAGGCTAATGGTTTGACTTAGAGATTAGCTTTGAACGCAAGCTAATAAAACTCATCTTTCCATTTAAAGGAAAATGATATAAGTACTATTTGTTCATATACAAAAAGCAATACATTTATCTCATATTTGACATATCAATGTAGTTACCAAAGAAATGGCTGAAAATTGCAGAAATGTGTTGATTTCTAAAGGGTCCCCTTAACACCAAAGTTTTGGGGTGACTTTGTGTGAGGTCCCCTGAGACAGCACGCACATGGATGGGGCTAACTTAACATTGCCAAATGTGATTGGTATGCAATAAAAAATGCCAGTGAAGTAACAAATCACTAGATTGGTTAAAATAATGAACGACATAAAATATTATTTTCTCTTTTTTAAATTTGACTTCAGAGTTGAAAGTGGGTACCCTAATACTTAATGGTTACATTCACATTTATTCATTTAGCAGACACTTTAATCCAAAGCGACTTACAAATGAGAACAATAGAAGCAGTTAAACTAACAATAGGACAACAATATGCAAATGCAATGACCCTTCCCCGTTTAATCTAACGTAGTATGTGTACTTTTTTTAAAACTTTTATTTTTAAATAAAGATAATAGATCTAGAATAGAAGATAAAGTGTTAGTATTAATGGATCAAGTGTTGCCGAAAAAGATCTTCAGCCGTTTCTTGAAAATGGCCACGGACTCAGCAGCTCTGGTTGAGTTGGGCAGGTCATTCCACCAGCATGGAACAGACCAGAAAAATGGTTATTATTGGCTATAAATATTATCTGCCCTAGGTATGGGTACATTCATATTTCTGTCTCATTTGTTACTAGGTAAACGTCATACAACTGAAGACATCGATTTTCCATTCAGAAACTAAAAGTAAGTTATTTAGAGGAATATGTTTTTTAAAATTTGATTAAAATATAATAAAAATATTATTTAATATTATTATATTAATAAATGTAAAATATTTTAGTCAATATTATGCAGTCTTTGAAGTTATGTATTGGTTTTCTGGTTGTCATAAAAAGCCTGTTCTTTTGTTTTTCTAAATGTAATAGTTTAAAATAATTTAACTTTGATGTAATAACATTTTTAGATAACTCATGTGTAAGTTCCATATTGTTACATTGATTTAAATAATGTTAATATTTCATCTGTGTCTGTTTTTATGTACCTCAGTGGCTTATAGGAGAGATCGAAATATTAGAGATATTTACGAGGACCGGTTTCCTCCAGACAGAGCGGTAAATTCATATTTGTCATAATTGTTTTGGCCATGATCAGACATTTGGTTTATGCTGTGAAAGAAACAGCCTTGCTTGAGCTCTTTTGACGTTCCAGGGTCCATTTCCAAGAGGAGCTCAAGGAGATAGGAGACCTCCCTTTGGGCGGCCGGACGAGGACTACGGCCGTGGTGGTTTTGAATACGATGGGTCTCGGTTTTACCCAAACGGTGCCCCTCGCAACTACCATGGAGATGATCAGAGAGGTTACCATGGAGACAGCCATCACTCATTTTCTAATGATCAAAGGGGTGGGCCACCTGGTCGAAGGGTAAGCATCAAAGATCAGGTATGGATTCATTTTTAATTTATATTTTTACTTTAATTTATATTTTACTCTTTAACACTAAGTTAGTGTTAGTGTCTTTTGTGTTGTTTGTATTATAGGTATATTAATATTAGTAATATTAATATTATTGCTATTTGATTGTCCTGAGATTACTCTTTGTAATGTTATCAGTCAGTTCAATAAAAAGAAAAAGATATGTAAAATTAAAAGATCAGATATGGAAAACACTCAACACATTTTACAATTGTGTGTCTTGCATTTTCATCATATCATTGTGTTTTGCATTCCAGCAGGAAGACTTCCCGTACTACAGAGGGCCAAGAGAGGAACCTCATGGTGGTCGCCCAATGGACTTTAGGTATTTCACGAGTACCGCTTGCCACAAAGGAAAATATGTATTATATGATGGGCTTATTTTGAAAAACGAAGCCTTTTATTTCATTTTACTCTTTGGAAATTGAGGAAATACTCTCTCTTGCCATATATTCAGATTAGAGTTTGCGAAAGTTAACCTCCAAATGTAGTTTGAGTGACCTTAAAAAACATTTTGAATCCTGTTAACACTCTTATTTAGTGCTGACCACTTGTGGATCTTAATACGGAGTGTAAACGGGGTCAAGGGTAGGGGTGTTCATTAAAACTAATTTCATTTCCCCAGCAGATGGCAGACATGTTCCTCTTGGAAACAAGCTGTGTTCCCTCCAGCTTTTATGCCTTGTTTTTATACTTTGTTTCTTGGCTTCCCTTCTTCTCTCACTCAAAGTGAAGCTTCTTAATACAGAGCATAAATCAAACTTTGAGTTGGCCTACATTCTCTGTTTGTTAGTTTTTTTTTTCGTTCAGCTCCCTTGGAAATACCCACAGACAGTCACCCAGCATCCCAGTGGTTTTCCGTATGTCTTAATCCTGACTCTTTCCAGTAATTAATCACAACTGTTCACAGCAGGGATGGAGGGCAGCCAAATGAACCTCGTGTTGGTCCACCCCTTCTAAAAAAAGAGCGTCAGCAAAACCATGATATCACCATTTAAAAGTTTTCTTAATTGTTCAAATTTATGTCAGAGTCTGTACAAGAATGCAGTATTTTTATTAATAGTAGAAACAGAATACACTTGCATAAGGTTTAAATTTCATCATAGACATTAGACAAATGAGGAAACTGGCTAAACTTTGAGCATGCTGACAATGATAAAATAATATATTTACGCGCACACACACACACACACACATGCACATATATAAATATATAATGTGTAAATATATATATATATATATATATATATATATATATATATATATATATATATATATATATATATATATATATATATATGTGTATGTATATTTATTCTATAAATAAATATACATGCAATTAAATATTTCCTTCATTTTAAACATGCAGGGCAAACACACATATTTAATTTTGTGTATATTTAATTATTTATAAAAAATAAAATAAGAAAAATTTAAATAATACCAAAAATAATATTTGGACAAAACCCAGTCTTACCACTTGGTGGCGCTTTTGTGTTCAGTCAGTAAAGCATGCTTGTCTTAACCTCTCTTCATTTTAAAATCAGACATTTATAAAGATTCCGTTTTAAATAAATGTTCTTTATATGGCCATATAAAGCATTTTCCTGCTAATTCGTATAATTGTGGATGTCAGACATGCTTTAAAGTACGGTACTTGTTTTGACCTTTTCAGTGCTTTAATCTATTGTGATGGCTTGCGATTGGAAGTGAGAGGTTAACCTTTTTTTGGCTTGGGGTAATATCCTGGCTTCATATTGGCAGTAAAGACAGACATGTGGTAATTTGCTCTGTTAGTCCAGGGCAGACAGGGTCACCTGCACTTCAAACAGATGTGAGGGTCATTAAAGTTTTGCGAGGTCACTGTGTGCGGACACATTGTCGTGTGTGTTTGTGAGAGAGGAACCTGGCTGGGGTTCAGGCCAGGGTCACTCGGACCAGGTGCCTGTGATTCTTTTACGTCCCGCTCTCCTGCACGGCAGGCCATATAAGTGGCACGTAATCGGCCTGCGCGACCGGAGGGCCTTAGCAGGGAAACCGAGTCGAGGGGGAGCAGGGTAAACTGAAGGCGGTTTTACTGCCGCTAGAACAGATGTGTGTTAATGAATGTCTTGGTTGCGGGTGAACTCGGCAGAGATGCGGTGCTGCTCTGTTAGGCAGCGCTGCAACTTTTTACAAGCCTCATTTTGCCCTCCTCTTTGTGCAGTTTATATTGAGTTGCAATTTACAAGCAGGATGTGAAGCCTCTGGCATGGTCTTACACATATAGGTAAAGTCTTAAATGAGGCAGAGCCCAGTGTGGAGACTAGTTTAAGAGAAACTCCTCTGTATCAGGACCAGGGGTGTCCTACATATCTAATAGGTTTCAAATAAGTCTTTATGGACATTACTAAATCATAATTAACCCTGATTTTCTGAATATTCAGTGACCCTTAGAAGTAAATATCTTGTGTTCCGTAGAGGATAGGAAGTCATAAGTGTTAGATTTGACGTTCTACAGGTCAAAAGCAGAATGCATAAAGAATATAAAGTATTTATTGAGACATCTGAAATGACCATCCCAGTCACACCAGTTCATCTCAGTACACTGAGTGTCTGACCCTACAGGGCATGGTTCATATAAACAAGATTAAATGACTGTCCCCACTTTAACCTCCTCCTTAAACTGTCAGAGCACAGTAGGCAACTACTTAAACCACACATACTTTGATTTAAAAAAAATAATAATATATAAATAAATATATGTATGTATTTTAAGTTAAATTTTCTTAATTGTCTGTTTTGGTTTAGTATCTAATTAACTGTTTAATGAGAATGTCATATGCTAATATTTCTTATTCATAATGTGAATGCAAATATTTGTCTTTTACCTTTCCCTGTTCAGACCAAGTAATCGGGCTGGTCCACCCCCAAACGCTCGAGTCCAGGGTTCTTATCCTCAGCCCAGGTCTCTGCCTGCAATAGCCCCCGATGCAGGAGACGACAATCTCATGCAGGCCATATTGAACCTGGACCGGGGGTTTGTATTCAGACATGTTATGTAAAATGCACCATATTGTTCTATTAGGAAACGCATACTTAAAACTTGAATGTGTTCGTGCTCTGTCACAGGGAGGAGCGGGACAGCTTGAGACGAAAGGCACCCTTCCCGCCAGTACGTGAACGGTCTCCAGCCCGGCGGGACGTCCCCCCTTCCCCTCACAGTCGGTCAGGGTCCAGCATAAGCAGCCGCAGCTACTCACCAGAGCGGGGCAAAGCGCACCCTATCTTGCCCCAGCAGGGGAAAAGTATGAAACTTCTCCAGTCAAATACTTGATTAGTCACTTCTTACAAGTTACATACACACAAGTTTGGTGTTGGTGAGATTTTTTTGAAAGAAGTCTCTTATTTGTTCATAAATACAGCAAAAATGGTAAAATTGTAAAATATTACTACAATTTCATAGAACTATTTCTATATTTTACTATTTTTAAATGTAATTTTTAACTGTGGTGGGAAAGCTGCATTTTCAGCAGCTGTTTCTCCAGACTTCAGTGCCACAAGATCCGTCATAAATCATTTAAATTAAATTGATTAATGCCAGTGGTGTTCAAATAGCATGTATAGACAGTATTCCAAGCCTTTCGCCATTTCATTGTAAAAATCTCATTGGTGGGTCTCCCACACACACAGACTGTAGATGATACAAAGGGTCAGTGCACAGCTTGCAGTGTAGTATTTGAACTGTCATGGACTTTTTGAGACGTGGGAAAGCATGTTGATTAATTTAAAGGCTTTCTTGACTAATTTGCACACAAGCGCATTTTAATATGCCAAGCAGAGTGAAAAGACTTTGCCTGGTTGCTTTATTCCTCATATAAACTAGATAAACGTCCTAAATGCTTCTCAGACAGGGTTGATTTGAGTAGTTGTGTTTGAAAGAAGACATGCTTGGACATGACTGTACCCAAGTGTCCACTGCAGACCTCTGATCATAGATGATGTCACTCAAGCTGTCCCAATAAAGACTCCCATCTGTGTTTGTTTCCCTGTTTTCTGTTACTATAATGAGAACCTCAGTAATAAGCTCCAGAGAGACGCTTTGAACAGCCAATATTGGATGCACATGTTTTGGTTGACATACTCAAAAAGAGAGCCTCTAGATTATGCTGTTCTAAAAAGATGGAGCAGGACATTTGCATGACACTGTATGATCTAACCTCTATTACTGATGAAAGAAATGCATAAAAAACACCTGAATTGTTGGTCACTAAAAATTACAGTGCTGGTACTTTTTATATTTTTTATTTAACGATGTACAAAAATGTTTTCCTCTGTTTCAGGATATGAGGAGCCGATTGGGCTAGGCAGAGCACCGGGTGAGTTAAACAGTGTCCTTAAGAATGTAGCAGATGATCCAGTCATATTTATTATGCATCAAAAGTCTCACCTGAATTTGAGCCTGCAGATTGCAGCACAATTATATCACCTGTTAGTCACAAAGTTTTAAATATGTTGCTTAATTTAAAGCTATCAATAAGAGTGTAGGACTCTCACCTCCTTTTAAAGGGGTCAAACATGGGGGAATTAAATTGTAAAATTTGCTCAATTCTCGTGCAAATAGGGTGTGAACGCAGAAGACTTTAGGCAGTTTTTTTTAGAAAATGGTCATCTAAAACTAAATTATGTTTTAGCATAATAATTGTATCATACTGGGGAGGTTTATTGTCTGATAATGACTGGAAGACTGTACATTTTTCCACATATTGCATGGTACTTGCCAAATAAATAAATTAATACAAGAGGCATGCAAGCAAAGCTACATTACTGTTGAAAGGGTTGGGGTTGGTTTTTGAAAGAAGTCTCTTTGTGAAGAGTAAATCAGTAGTTATGTGGAATATTATTACAATTTAAATGACTTTTCTATTTGAAAATATTTGAAAATGTAATTAATTCCTGTGATGGCAAAGCTGAATTTTTAGCAGTCACTTCTCCTGCCTTCAGGGTCACATGATCCTTCAGAAATCAATGATGCTAAAAAAAAAAAATTCTTATTATCAGTGTTGAAAACAGTTGTGGTGCTTATTATTTTTGTGGAAACTCCGAGACACTTTATTTTCAGGATTCTTTTGACAAAAAGTTCAAAAGCAAATATGCATTTATTAATTTTTTTAAAAATCTTTTGAAACATTATAAACATCTTTACTTTTGACCAATTAAATGTATCCTTGCTGAATAAATTAATTTCTCTCGAAAATAAATAATTCATACTCCTTTTGAATCATGATAAAGAAAGCTTATGGCTCACACACAAGGAGATTTTGTTTCGCTTTGCTTTATAAGTTAAAGGTCAGCCTGCAGTCACAGTAACTTGAGAGAAAGCGTTGCTAATCGCACCATCGTAGAGCCTCGTTTTGTTGGTCTGCTTTCCCCTCACTTCCTTTTGCTGGGGATCGTAAAAAGTCCACAGGCGTGTGTTCGAGTGTCTGATTGCTAAACCTTCCCTTCTTTTCTAGCTTCTATCCGTTCCCTTTTTACTTTTCTTTGCCAGATGTTTGTTAGCATGCCATGTTCATCGCAAGGAGGTTTAGATTTGAATCTTAAATCTGTTTAAATCTAAACATAACTTCTGGTCATAGACTCCTCTCCGCTCCAAATCAATTTGGCGAGCACTCCATCTCTTTCCGAACGAATCCGTAGGTGTTGAGCCCACAGCTCACACTGAGAGGGTCACGGGGTGACACTGCAGGCACCTGGCTGTGGTTTGCCTGCAGGGAAGAGCCCTGATCAGCAGTGAGGGAACCACCTGGTTCTACATGCCAGCTGGATATTCGGAAAGCGAGCAGGATCCGTTCCAGCATGCGAAAACGTTTACTGCACCAAATGAGTCAAGCAAGGCCATTTTCCGTGGCTTTCTGGGGGATGTTGATCCAAGTCCAAACTATAGCTGCATTGTTGGCTTGCGTCCTACAACAGATGCTTTGTTTCTTACGTTCTGATCCCAGTCTTTCATCTTCTACAGACAAGGAAAGGCCCCCCGTCCCCTCCGTGAGTGCATCAAGAGACGGTTCGCCCCATAGCTCCGTATCAGTCACTAAGGTAAGTTGCGCGCACACACAGCTCCCAAACAGATGTGCTTACCAGAACACTCCCTTTCATCCACTAAAATAATAATAAGTGTGACATGCCAGCTATTTCAGCTGATGGCAAAAAAAAAAAATTTCCACCAGTGACTGGAGATTTCTTCCTTCATTTTAAAAAGCTGTTTGCTTGTGCTTTCTCTCTCTCTCTCTCTCTCTCTCTCTCTCTCTCTCTCTCTCTCTCTCTCTCTCTCTCTCTCTCTCTCTCTCTCTCTCGCTCTCGAAAAGGCGCATGAAAGGCAAGTGGTCCCTGTTGTGTTTATTCAGACTGTAAGCATGGTTCTGACACAAAACACGGCAGGTCGCTGAAGGAGAGTTTGTAGATATCATGGGGCCACCCAGACCGCAGCAAGGCTAAAAAAAAGAGGGTGAAATCCATTAGCTCAACTCTCGCCTTTATCACAAGATCTTATCGGAGGCTCAGAGCACTCTGGACATACTCTAGGGAGCTCTGAGAGCCTAAAATTCTTTTTCCCTTTTTTTGTGTGTTTAGGTCAGCTAAATCGGAGAACAATCATGCAAAATATTTTTGCTATTTTTTCACAAAAATATTTAAATCTGTGATTTATGGAGTTTTATGTGTAATGCAAGTTGAGTTCTTTTACTGCTTTCCTTAATAAGCTTAACTTTTTCCAAACTTTTTTTTTTTGTTTAATTACAGATAGTTGTGTGTACATTGTATCTGTTGCAACTCTAATTTATCATCTGTCACCCAAATTGTGGACAAAATGCTTTGCTATCATCCGAAAAAAGAACTTTGGACCACTGAGCAACAGTCCAGTGCTGCTTCTCTGTAGCCCAGGTCAGGCCCTTCTGCCGCTGTTTCTGGTTCAAAAGTGGCTTGACCTGGGGAATGCGGCACCTGTAGCCCATTTCCTGCACACGCCTGTGCTCGGTGGCTCTGGATGTTTCTACTCCAGACTCAGTCCACTGTTTCCGCAGGTTCCCCAAGGTCTGGAATCGGTCCTTCTCCACAATCTTCCTCAGGGTCCGGTCACCTCTTCTCGTTGTGCAGCGTTTTTTGCCACACTTTTTCCTTCCCACAGACTTCCCACTGAGGTGCCTTGATACTGGGAACCGCCTATTTGTTCAGAAATTTCTTTCTGTGTCTTACCCTCTTGCTTGAGGGTGTCAATGATGGCCTTCTGGACAGCAGTCAGGTCGGCAGTCTTACCCATTATTGCGGTTTTGAGTAATGAAACAGGCTGGGAGTTTTTAAAAGCCTCAGGAATCTTTTGCAGGTGTTTAGAGTTAATTAGTTGATTCAGATGATTAGGTTAATAGGTCGTTTAGAGACCCTTTTCATGATATGCAAATTTTTTGAGATGGGAATTTTGGGTTTTCATGAGCTGTATGTCAAAATCATCAGTATTAAAACAATGAAAGACCTGAAATATTTCAGTTGGTGTGCAATGAATCTAAAATATATGAAAGTTTAATTTTTATCATTACATTATGGAAAATAATGAACTTTATCACAATATGCTAATTTTTTGAGAAGGACCTGTGTGTGTGGGTGTGTGTATATATATATATATATATATATATACATATATATATATATATATATATATATATATATATACATATATATATATATATATACATAAGCAACTGAAGCGGGAGGTTGCACCTAAACATGGGTGAATACATCTGAACATCTCCAATAAATTTATCCAGAATAATTTTGTGATATGTGAACCAAAGCAACATGAAATGCCTTACTAAAGAACCTGTGTGTGTGTGTGTTTCTTTTGTTTGATCACTTAGTTTCACCTCTGAACCATGTGCAGATGAAAGTTGTTTCTAGTTAGTGGACGTCTCAGTCTTTGAGCCTTTGATCTTCGTCCATAGCTCTGTTCATGGGGCATAAGCCATAACCTTGTGCCTTAGATGAAAAGAATTTGCCAGTGTAAACTGGGCCTGATAGGCGGTCTCTTAAGTTCAACAAACACACTTGTTTTGGGGATTCATTGTTTGAAGAACAAAGAACAGATGAAGTGCATGTATTTCGCTATGGTGGGCTCATATTTGTTTGTAATGCCTTTTGGAGTTATTTTCTAAAATTTATATTCCTCCCCAATTAGAACAAATTATTGTTATTGGTTTAAGTTTGGTTAATTGGTATAATACGATGCATTTTCTGAGACAAAAAGTATCTTCAGGTCCAAGATGTAAATCTCAATAGAGCCAACTTTTTTCCATTCTATCACACAGTGATGTTCTGCTTTGCCTGTTTTACTGTCTGGGGAAAAAGCATCTTTCTTTCCTACTTTCCTGAATGTTGATTTGATGGATGGTTGATTTCTGGATTATTCTAGCTTTAACAATGCCTGGTTCTGTGAACTGCAGGAGGAAATGCCATTGGTGGAAGGGCCCACAGATGAGGTTCAGGCCACTGTGGATGAAGCTTCATCCGTCATGGACGACTTTCAGGAGCGACGAGCTCAAGCTATTGCTGCCAAGGCTCGGGAAATTGAGAAGGTTTGAGAAACGCTCCAGCTGCTTTTAAACTTTTGAGAGTATCTAAAATAGTTGGGAAGAGTGTGTTGTCATTTTTTGTTTTAATGCCTCCTGTTTAGATTCATTACTAATAGGACTGAGTTAAAGAAAAAGCTAAGCTATTTACATTTGTAGGTGAATTTATGCTTTAATGCATTGAGAGATTAATTACATACAAGTTAAAGATTTTATTATGTTCAGCAGCATTATCATTCAACATCATTTAAAATACATTACGTTTGCATGCATTTTCTTTTCTCCCCTCCTTCTTGGTCACTGCATCTACTAAGGAGATACAAGGGTAAAACACACACACTGTCTCAATTTCAAAATGATCATAATAAAGTTCCTGTTCTTTACTGGCCCTAATAAATGAGAGATGGGATCCCCCAGGAGCGGTGAGCCAGCCCTCCTATTGAGCTCCAGCCTAGGTGCTGACGCTGCTAGATTTTAACTGTCTGCTTTTGACCCAACCTTGAGCTTTATTGGGTTATTTACATACAGAAAACACATCTGATTTAGTATGCATGGCCAAGTTTTCCTCTTAATTCACAGGAGGCCCTTTGAATCTGTCTGTTTTTGTGTTTGAATAGCTCTTTGTATTCTCAAACGATCACTTAAGTATATTTTTCTGTATGAATGACTGACATATCTACATTTCTGAAATTTGTTCAGGATTTTATATATTTTTTTGTACTTCAATTGATGTTGAAGTGTGTTTTGATTTGCCCTGAACACACATACTTTTGTGACAGTGTGTGGATGTCTTTCAGGCCAAAGCCTGTTATTTCACAAAGTGTGTATGTTTCTGTTTAAGTGTCCACCAGATGTTTAGCCTCTCCTTCAATCTGGTCTAGCCATCTCTACACTCTTTACTTTACCTTTTCTTAACAAACATTTAGCTGGCATGCTTTATACAACATGCTTTTTATATACTCTTTGGACAATATACATATAAATGTCTGTGGGACACAAAAGGAGAATTTTTTTTTTTTTAATGTGCCAGTCAATCTTTTCCATCCAATACTATTGAGCAGGGTCTAAAGATTTCAAGCTTAAAATGCATCATACAAGTGGGTCTGTATGACTTATGTTCTAGATCCCATGCCTTCTGAAACCGTACTATGGCTTTGTGTGAAAAACAAGACATTTTCAAATCGGCCCAGCTCTTCTTGACTCGATCACAATAGTTTATGCGACAAGACAGATCTCTGATTCGATAACAAATAGTTCTAAGTGTAAACTGTTAAGTTCAGAAGCTTATCTGAATTAACCATTCATGAATGAGACTGATCTGGTTCTTGGGTTCCACTAGAATGGTTTGAGTTCTAGAGACAGAGCCTGTTCTCGGCCAGATGAAATGAAGCCTTTTGGGAACCGGCCGTGTATTTTCATAAACTTGAGAAACGAACGGTGACGTAAAGCTGCTGTCACTGTGTGTTGTTTACCTGACTATAACCAGACTAAAACAGTGTGCGTCCCGGTGTTTGTGCAGGCAGTGCGGCACAGTGCAGAAACTGAAACCGTTGATTGAAACTGAAACCGTTCATTTAATCGCTCTCTCGCATGCTGGGTCTCTCTCGCTTATTCAGTTCTACATATTTAGATGTAAAGAGCAAAGTAGTGCAACGTTATTATATTGATCAATGAGATTGCCATATACTGCTAAAATTGGCACCAAAGAAATAGCCATATAGTTTTGGAACAACATGAGAGTGAGTAAATGATGAAAGAAGTTTCATTTATGGAAAAACTATTCCTTAGGTTTTTTTTATTCTTTATTGTAATCAGTATTATTGCCTTTTTATTTACTAGTTATATTTCTTCATGAAAGTGAGCGTGTTCTTAAAACAAGTTCAAGTCATGCTCAAAGAGCAATCTAGTTGGCTCTTGAATGTTTTGTTATGACCAGCAAGAGGTTTATTTTACAAATGAGCCCGTGTGAATTCGAACAAGACTGAATTCCTTGCTGCTAAAGAACTGTAAGTAGGGCATCTTTGTTGTGATAGTTCTGCAGTCCACAGTGAGGCTTAATCTGGGTCTGAAGCTAAGCTTTTGAGGTCCATAAGGGATGTTTGATTCCTTCGTTCTTTAATCGCGTTTGATGTGTCTGATCTGAAAATGTCAGATCAAATAAAATAATAGACACAGTTACCTCTAAAGACCATCCCATTACATGTTTTTTGCTAGACTTATGTTTTCTATGCTCCTGTTGTGAACACAGAACACAGACATTAGAGTATACCTCTCCTTATCAATTTGAATATGCATCTTTTTGCAAACATTATTCGGGGTTGTAAATTAGTGCTTTGTGGTTTTTAGTGCATGTCTGCTAGCTTTGAGGGTATCTCTATTCTAATGTATGTACAATAAATTTGATGACAGAAACGATTCCATTGGAGAATGTCATTGCATTTAACTGATGTTAGCTGCAGCCTCCATATATTTAGTTCATAATGCTGGGCGTACAGCTGAATATATTGAAATACCATGCACCAAAATGTTTAATTTTTTATAAAATAAAACCAACTTTGGTCTTAGTAAACTACAAGTGAACTTTCAGTGAACCACTCTGAAAGTTATTAGTGTATAGATACTTTCCCACTTTTCCCTCCTTGTCTCTCCCACCCTTCCTGAATAATTCTCTGCTATCTTTACCCGGAATCAGGAATCAGCCTCCCACTGTACAAAAATGACACATGAAAGGCTGAACAAGAACACACACACACACTCGCGAGGTCCCGTTCAGCCTTCCTTTTTGATTGGGTAACAGAGGTGGGGTTCACAGGAAGTGTATGGAAGTAGAGCATGCTCTAGGAAATCGCTTCCCAGCATTCTTGCCATTGTTATGAATTATTTAATTCGTAGTGTGGTTATAGTGGCTTTGTATGTTCAAGGTTATAAAACAACTCCTAATAGGACACAGCAATAGGTGTTCAGATATTTTCCCCTGAAATTAGATTCATGAATCACAACTGATGCTGTTAAAATGTTTATTTTAATTGTTCTAAAGCAGCAGAAGTAGCATTCACTTTAATAAATAGTGGGCTTTCGAAACTTTCTGTTAACCTCGGCCAACATCCTTCCTTACTGAGTTTAGTGGTGGTTTATTCTGAGCCTAGAAGTCTTTTATACTGTACTCAGATGGCATTGTGAATTGCATTCTTGGCCACACATGTAGTTTTAGGTCTTTTCTTTAAAAAAAAGTTATTCATGGTAAGCTTGTATACTGACTTTATCTTGTTTCCATTTGCCGGTCCAGGACCTGTTACTCATATTTGGTTACAGATTTAAACAAACTCTTAACCCCGAAGTATTAGCACAATTTGTTCTGCAGGCATAAATGGCACCTCAAATCGTGTGGTTTGTGGAGACACTACTTGTGCCATTATTGGTCCAAACAATCCGGCTAATATAAAACCCATAGATTGTAAGGACTCGAAAATCATAGAGGCTAAAGGTGTCGTCATATTTACCTTTCCTTGCTGAAATTCTGCAGGTGAAATCCTGTCATTTTAATATGAGTTTACACGATCACAAATTTTATGTAAGGGTAAAACATTTCCCCACATGGATTTCTTGTTCAAGTTTTTCACACAAATTCACCACATTGACCAACAGAATGCTGCTTGGTTTGGTTTGACTTCTATGTGAGCTGTGCTTCTTGCATTGTAGGCTATAAGGTTTATTGGCTGAGCATGACTCTGTAACTGCAGTCTCTCTTAACGCGCAGCCTCGGGTTACAGAGAACTTCCTTTCTACATCATTTATCCATTCTATTCTGGAATGTTCTAATTGACTATTAGAGTCTTTTCATTGAACCTATTTGACTTAATGACTATTAGAGGCAGTTCTCACACAAGAACTTCGTGGGCTTTGTGTGTGGGCCTCTGTGATTCCTGGAACCAGGTGATCTCATTTTACTAGTACCTGACTCAGCCATGGGAAAGAGCCAATGTGAAAGCTAATGAGGAGCTCACTGCTAAAATTATTAGTCAGCACAATTAGTTGGTTAGGCACACCTCTTTCCAGACCTAGAGCTTGTGGGGGCAGGTAGTGGGAATCTCTGAGGATATGAATTGTCTTTTTTTTTATAAATTTTTTATTATAATTATTATGCCCAATTTTTTATTTCCTGTTATATTTGAAGTACTTCCAGATGTTGTTGTCTGGTTATGTAATGTTGGGGCCATGTCAAAAGCAATGTTGAGACCTTTTTAAACAGTTTCAGTTTCTTTTAGTTCAGTTGGGTGCATTGTGTTGCTCTGTACCATCGTAAATTCATGGCAATCTGATTTTATATCGGTCTCCTGATGTAAATTGTAGAGTAAATTTTAAGATATGATCTTCAGCTATAAGTTACATGTCCTAAGGGCTGTGTGTAAAAGAAGGTAATTGCAGAGGTTATGCAGACTCCCCTGGGTCTGAAGCATTGCTTTGATGTCCAGAAGTGTTTGATTATCCAACCACAGTAAACATAACTGAGCTCTGAGAGTTTTGGTTTGGGGCTTTGTACTATCGTCTGGATGGCAGATCAGAAAGACGGAACGTTCTCCCACATACACAACAAAACCACGCTCTATCCTCGTGCCTTCTGTGAAAAGAAAAAAGTTCGATTAAAAGTTGGATGTTTCTTGAGACCATGCTCTGATTGTCCACACAATGCATTTGCCAAGTAAAATACAAGCACGATACCTGGGCCACCAGGTGAAAAAAAAACGTATTCTTGAGCTCTATCTATGATTAATTTTTATTTTCAAGAAATTGTCTGATCATATCAAGGCATGTGTTTCCGTGTTGGTTAGAAAGCCAAATGGAAATAAAATCACACATACCGTACATTTAAATATTTAACAATAACCTTTTCTTTTAAGTTCCTTATCATTTTTTGAGTTGTAGTTTTTGGAAGTGGCTAGACATGAACTTATACTATAATGTTGTGATTTAGGATTGCCCATTGACATTTGAATGTACACGTTACTCATTTTAAAGCAGATGGATACAATTTTCTTATATCATGCTGTTGGACATTTTTGCTGCATTATAATTTCAAACATTGGGCTGTGTGTTGTATAGGTCTATCGCCAGGACTGTGAAACGTTTGGCATGGTGGTGAAGATGCTTGTGTCCAAGGAACCCACCCTAGAGAAGCACCTGCAGAACCCACTAAAAGAGAACCTGGTTGAGATCCGTGAGCGATGTCTTGCGGACTTGCAACACTTCATTGCTGAACTTGATGAGGTGGTACGACAGCCTGAACCTGCTGTCTAAGGTGGCCCCATTTTACTTGACCAGCAGTTTTGTTGTTTATCTCTGAACCTACACAAGAGTCCTTCATTGTTTTTATGACTTATGTAAAGGCTATTGTACATTGTGTAATCAGTGTCCCCCTAAAATAAATCTTCCCGGGGCAAGGAAAATCTCTTTATATTTTTCATTTGGGCAGTCCCATTTATCCATTGATGATAGATTGTATAATCTCTTTGTAAACTTTCAACATTAAGGAGTAATAAAAAAGAAAATAGTTTGCCAACACAAGGAAATGAATGCCAGAAGAGGGCTTTGTTCCTTATTTATTGCAGAAGCGAAGAAGGTTTCTTAACCCATTGAGGAGATTTACAAGATAATGTTTGTCCTGATCAAGTATGTATAAATTGAAACGGTTCTAAGTTGTTGCTGATTAAATCACTTAAATTCTTTCAGAGCAATGACAAATGTTGATGAATGAATTATGGTAATTAATCTTTATGGGTTCAGTTAATTGCTGCTATCTGTAGTACGATTAAGCTGTGCAGCTGAAAATAAAGCATTTTCATTTTATTTCAAAATCAAATTTCCCAGCCACTATATTATGAAGCCCAACGCAAGTATTTGTGTAGTTATTCTTTGTATAGTATTAAAGAACTTGTCTTGACATTACTATAATGCATGTTTTTCCTTTTGATTTAATACACTCTTTTTGTGATCTCATGTTTGCAATTAAATAAAGTTGTGTTTAGTAATTAAATATATTTTGTAGTTCTCTCAGGCAGCCAGTGAATAAATGAAAAAAAAAATCAAGTTGCAAGGGAATGTATTAAATCTCTCTTGAATTATTTTATTGACATCTTAATGTTAAAAAGGGATAGTATGGTTACCGGTGGTGAAATGTACATAGTAGAGGGAAGATTACCCCAACACTGTTTAAGCGCATAAGCAAATTGTGGACAGAGAAATGTTTAAGGGTGCAGTTATTACACCAGCAGAGTAATGTAACGAGACCATCAAACTTGAATAGTGCATGTTTTGCATTTGCAAATCCCTGGTCAAAAAAATCGCAGACCTCAATTTTGTTCATTAATAATCATAAAATAAAATAATATTCTGAGGCCAGGAATTGTATTAATCATTTAACATATTTGGATATAAAAATATCAGTATTCCAATCTTAATTTAACAAATATACATTGCTTGCACTATTAAATAATTATTCAGTTAGTCTACATGCTACCCAGTAATTTTGCTTTTGGGAATAATGCTTTTGCTATACAATGTACAAGGAAATATTACATGTTGCTTTCATTGTTCATATACCAGCAACACAACTGACACTCTACAACTGTAAAGACAACTTAAAACTCAAGTGAAAAAGTTTTGTTGTCCAGCTTCTTTAGGATCAGTCATGTTTATGTTCCAGGGCAACATAGGCATGCTTTCAGTCTCAAGTCTAAGAAATTATGCAGTTTTTGCCCTTGTGACCTTTCTTTTTCAGTTTGGGCCGTGATCCGAAAGGAGGTGTTAAAGCGGTCACGCGAGTTGGATAGTCCTCTGTATAATAATGAAAGCTTTGGGATCGGGGCTTAGGAATTGGCTGGCCAAGAAAGAACCCCTCCTCCTCAGACTCTGAAGATGAAGACGAGCATGTCGAACACCAGTCGTCGTCATCATCATCATCGCAAAAGTCTTGGAAGTGGTCTTTTCTGACCATGTCCTGCTGCGCAAAGTCTGATGGGGTTTGATGATAAGGGTGCTGACTGTGTGCTGCCTGATTTAGAAGAATACCATTCCTGGGTTCTGGTATGCTTGAGCCAATTACCTGAGGTACAACATGCAATTTACCCCGGTTTTTGGAAGGCAGGTGCAAGGCATTTTCTGAACGTGTTTTCCGGCCCTGTCTGCGTTTGTGATGATGTCTGTTAGCAGGACGTCTCTGTGTCTCCTCCTCCATGTGATATGTCCGTCTGTGGGTCCTCTCGCTCATTGGTGGTTGCCTTAAGCCTAGTCCACCATAATATCCTTTATCCATAACATCATCAGAGAACTTCACTTGCTGAGGTCTGGATTGGGTCTGAGATTGAGACTTGGTCCTTCTCAGCACTGGAAGTTGCAGTGGAGAGGGCAGTTCCTCTCCAAAATAAGGTGGAATTCTGTCCTCTTCTTCCCGGTCTTCTCTCCCTCCTAGTTCCAGTGTCTCATCACGGTCCAGCTCAGAGTTTAAACTCCTCAATGAATTAGCACTTCTGTGCAGCATTGAGGAGTTAAGTGTGCCCATGTTACTAATGTTATCACACTCTTCCATCTCGCTCATTTCTCTCTCCTGATCTTTCATGTTTTGGAGGGAGTAGATGGTCTGTCTGTCTTCTCTCTCTCCATCCACTGAAGCTCCTGCGAAATTAAAGATATGAGTAATTGATTAATTTAAGAATGGACAAGAAATGTATGAAGTGCATAGAGACTGTTTGAAGATGTGCCTACCTGTTATATTTGAGAGAGCTAGAGAATCCATAGAATTTCCAATGTTGTGTTCTGCCTTCCGGAGTTCACTTGTAATGCACTCCAGTGAGTCTTCATACCATTGCCTAGGCTCAGACCAGAATCCAGGCACTGCTCTCTGATCCATCTCCAGCTCTTGAATCTTTCTAGCACTAGCTGGCCCAGGGTGACTTCCATAGGCAGAGTCTCCAAGTCCATCCTGAGACTGGGCCCAATACATATCGGTGTGGTGCTTCTTACTTGACAAATTGTGGCTGCTGATCTTCATCTCTGGTTTGGTCCTGTTGGTCTCAGATTCTTTCATCATCCATGGCTCGGCTGGTCTGGTGTCCTCCATGTGGATGACACCACGGTCTCCAAATTTCAGGAGCAGCTGAGTCATATAGTCCTCATGCTCAGCCCAATCTTCCACACTGTCCTCAGGTGCTTCCTGTTCATCCCGGTCTCTCCAGTAGTTGTCGTCTGCCAAGTTGATTCTCTCCAACTGATTACACATAGTCTCAGTGTTGTGACCACAGAAACTGGAGGTCCTACAGTCTGTTGCCGAATAGAGTTTTGTCTGCTGGCACTGCTCTGTAGGGCGACTACTCTTGCCCATTCGTATGCTACGCCTAGATTCCCGTGATCTGGCGGACTGAAAGGCTGAATCCGAAGAGTCAGAAGCATGGACATCCTCACCTAGGCTACAGTCCTTAGAGCAGTAAATCCGGCCCTCTTTTGGAAGGAAGGGACAGCCCAGCAGGGAGGTTTTGCATTGGGCACAACAGAAGCATTTGTCGGTAGCATGCCAGTGTACACCCTCATATGTCATTTGAGCATGGTCGACACCTGCATAAAAGTAAATTTATAGAAGTGAGAAATGCTGTACTTTTTCAACCAGATATACATACAACAGAGGTGTCCAATCCTGCACCTGGAGGGCCATCTTCCTGCAGAGGTTGGCTCCAACTCTAATTAAACAAACTTAAACCAGCTAATCAAGGTCTTCAGAATTACTCAATACTTTCTACCACAGGGGTTCCCTAACGTTTCCAGTCCAGGACCCACCTATTCAAGTATAATCCATCTCAAAACCCACCGGAGGGGTAAAAGACTTATGGTACATTATCAAAAATTATAATAACCATTAAAATAGCAGCCTAATGTCTATGTTGAAATAATGAGAAGAATAACTGACTGGTTTCAGTCTGCTGCCTCAACTGATTTACACCGACATTAAAAAAATGTGGTGCACCAGAATATGACAGAAATCAAGTATTTAAGAAACAGAACATTTCTATACTAAAATTTACATTTTCATTTCTTCATTTACAGACATTGATTAAACCATCAAGCTTTTATTTTGCCTGAAAACTACAGGGAGCCCTTAAACTGTCATGTAACTTTGCAGCACTGGTCTTTCACACCTCAGACCTCAAAAGGACTCAAGAAATGGGCCTTTCGTGACATTTGAATTTCCATGTGTAATGCAGTCTCATGCAGAACACGACACAATTTAGCCAAGTGGCTTTGCGCAACCCACCTTTTCCCACTCTGCCCCCCACAAATGGGGGGGTAACCAATAGTTTGAAAACCCCTGTTCTGGCAGGTATGTTGGACTGGATTGGAGCTAAACTCTGCAGGAAGGTGCAGGAATGGACATTCCTGCCATACAAGTTCAGTTCTTACAGAGGTAACTCACCAATATTCTCCCCACAGGCCTCGCAGTACTCTGCATACAGTGACTCAAAGCATCCACAACAGAAAGGTCGACCATCCTTCATGATGTATCTCTGTCCTCCTAAAATAGTCTCGCACTCAAAGCAAGAGAAATGTTTCATGTGCCAGTGACGTCCCTCAGCTTCAGTACACTCATCAGCAAAGATTATCTGTGAAGAGAGAAAATTTAGAAATTCTTCTTGGCCAATTCTTTCTTTGTTGTATTGGCTCTTTAGAAAAGGATTTATATCCTCACCTCATCACAAGCTGAACACCGTGGCTTCAGAAGCTCTGCATGATGTCTACCACAATAGATTTTGCCATTGTGGTAGAAATAGATGAGGTCTACCATGAGTTCATGACAGGTGGAGCAAGTAAAGCATGCTGGGTGCCAGCACAGGCTGGGGCCTGCTCGTGAAGCAAACACTGCCATCTCTCCACCCTTGATGTTCTCTTTGCACTGCAATTCAAAGTAAGATTTTATGAGAATCAAGGGCTAGCATATGGCTGCTTTAGTCATACAAAGTCATCGTACATTGTATTGAATCTTACTCTTCATATTTCTTTCTTATTAAATTTTAATTAAAATGGACCCCCATATCTGTTGAAATCGACTTATAAAAAGACTCATGATCATGCATTTGGCCATGCTAGGTTGGTTTTTAGAAGTACTTTTGCCAAAGTATTCATTTCACAGCTGCTTCCAATTATTATTACATGGCCGTTGGCCTTGGAAACAGGGGTGTTGAGTGTCCCGCAAATTTTTTCAGAAACGGAAACAAGAGACCCGAGATTAGCACTGCTCTGCAATGTCGTGTGTGGCAATTTGTGGTGAAGAGATACATCTGTTTTTCTGAGGTATTATGATGCTAGACTTTTTTTGGTTTGTGTTTATAGTCTTCTCAACAGGAAACAACCCTCTGCACTGGCTCTCATGTGCTAACTCCAGCCCCTGAAGGAGATGGTATTCGGCCAAAGACTGTGTGTTGTAATACTCAACATGACATCATGACTTTGCGTAAACATACACGCCACTTTCAAGTCAAGTGGCGTGTTATCTATACGCATTTTTAGCTATCCGCGTGTATGTCCACGCCGAAACGAACCGTCATTTTCCGCGTGTATGTCTACGCCATTAAATGTCCGAGTGATTCCGCGTGTATGTGTACGCCGTTAAATGTCCGAGCGAAACGAGGCAAAATGTATATCTACATCTGGGGAGCAATATTTTTTTCCCTATGATGGTAGGGGAAGACTCATAAATGGTATTAACCCCAGTGACGGGTAGGTTTAAGGACGGGGTTGGGGTAGGTCATATATTTATATATACAGTGATGTAACGTTAAGTCAACGGCGTTGATAAACACGCTGAAAAGTGATTATGCGTGTTGATAGCACCCCAAAAATGGAAATACGAATTGGCGTGTCATACATACGCCATTTCATGAGATCAGTCTGTAATACTTAATCTTTTCCATGAATTTTCTCTATGCTTTGGTTGTCTTTAGGCCATAATTGGACCATATGCATGATTCCAAGTTGTCTGCTTTGCCATGACAAGTCAACATTTCTTCCAATGGAATGTAGCATGAAGCAGAAACTTCATTTTCATAACTGAATTAATGGTCACAGAAACAACTAGAGATCTTTCAAGTGTGGCAGTTAATCAAATGAACTTTAGAAGTTTGAATGTGGCCTCTTTTGTGCACTACCTTTAACTTGGATATTTGCATATTTGACTAGGATTTCTACAGATTGTGGGAAAAAGAGCTGGAACATTTATACATACATGCTCACAAATGTGCTGCAGGGCTCTGGGAAGCAGTTTTGGGGTTCCCCTCCCGAGTGCCTCTTTTTTCCTCTGAATGCTGAACATGTGGAGTTCTCGTCTCTCCTCATCACTGAGGGACTGGCAGTATCGGATCTGTGTTGAAGCAAAGGTATAAAAATGTTTTTGTTTATTTGCCTAAATGAAGAACAGATGAATAGCTGCAGTAAGTTTCATCAAAGGCTTGACGCCAAAGTTGTTTAAATTTTCCCACTTTTCTGGGGCTAAGTTGAAAAGTACACAAATCAAAGAGTTTACAACAGACTTGTGGAACTCATACAAAATGACAAAAGACAAACAATTTGCTCTGTTTGGCCCTGCAGGGGGTTAAACAATGATGCCACACGTGAAGAACTTTTTAGGTCTGAAACCCACAGTCATGCCAGGAATTTGCTAAAGTAAACAGTTCCAGGTCTTACAGCAAGCACCATAAAACATTTTATTGCTGCTAGTGTAAAGGAGAAAGATGTCCCTCTGTGATACATACCACTGAAACATCTTTATATGCAAACTCGAAAGGGATTTGTATGAACATTTATCTGCAAGATCATAAAGTCCTCTAGTAAAAACCGTTGTGTATTCTAGCAGCATAAATGTCTTCTGTCACTTTCATTGTTCTCTTTTTTTCCACATACCTCATTGTCATGTGGTGGCAGCTGATAGAGTAGTTGTCTGATCCTGTGTTTTTCTCCAGGACTGTTGACATATGGCACCTTCTCCTCTGGCAGGCAAGAAAAGTAGATCTGAACCTGATGGGGAAAGAAGGCACATGGAGAGTGAGAGGATTAGGGTTTGCTTTCAACAGCTGAAAGCTGAAATGAGACACCAGCCTCAATTGGTGCTACATCATTCAACCTGTCATACAGGCTTCTCCCGATTGTCTTCCCCAACAAGGGGGAAGTGGGTATATCATTGACTGGGACAAAGCGTTTAAACAGTGGTGTCTGTCAGTGGCGACCCTGAAGAATATTTATGGGGCAGTACGCCATTAAAGACACAAAGATAGATGTCTGCTGGAATGTTCCTTGTGTTTAAGTGTTACTATCTAGATGAAGGCAGATCTGTATTTCTGTAACAGTGGGGTTGGGTCTATATGGGATATGAGTGGGATTTGATATGGAGAGCTGTCATACAAATTGCCCTAAATTCTCTATAAACCTCGGGAACGTTTTTGCCTTCAAGTTACGTTTTTTTTTTTTTTTTTTAAAGCTCATTGCAGTGCCTTCCACAGAACTGGGGGAAGAGCTTTCATGAAGATGTCAGGCCTCCCACTTTATGTTTTGAAAAACGAGGAGAAGGTGGGTGTTAGAAAAACACATTCAACTTCACTGCAGACCTTCTTTCACTCTAGTCCTACCTCCACCCTCGTTGGTCCTGCGTGTGTTTGTGTATTTCCTTGTGTCAGGAAAGTGCCAGCTAGCCCCTCGGCACAGGCTCAGCTCTGTTTGCTTACTCCATACAGCAGGGCAAGAAAGTAGGTTATCTAAATGGCTGTTTTGTTGGGACTGATGCTTGAACCACACAAGTATAATATGGGTAGTTTAAGCCAACACACTGAGGAGCATACCTTTGACAGTGGTAATATGTTTGTAATGGAAAGACTTTACAATAGTTCTTTACAAAAGTTCTATATGGTAACTTGATCTAATTAAATAGATAACTTGGAATTACAATGACTAAAATGTTATTAGGTATATTTTTGAAAACAATACTTTTAATGCCAGACCATGGCAGTTGTTTGTTAAGCATTTGACCATAAAATACTTCATTTTGTTATTAAGAGACGCCTTTCTTGGGAAATTAAATGCCTGCAACAGTTTGTGCACCGCAGGAAAGATTCAAAGCAATTACAACATATTCTTGTTCCTCAACATGGCATTTCTTTTCTAAGAAAAATGCTTGACTTTTCAACATGTAAATATTTCTCTTCCTAATTTTCCTAGTACTCACATTAGTTTTCTGTATTTTTTTACTAGTTGTTCTGCCCAAAAATTTTCAGCTACTTTCAGCTGGCTCTGTGCTGCCCATCAAAACGCTGTCAGACAGATATACTGTAGGTCGCATGTGTGCTCAATATCAAGGTTGAGTGTCCAGTTTCCACTTAGTAAGCTTGCCAGACTTTGCACATGTCAAAGAATAGATTCATTAAGAGCTGTGGCTCCCTGCAAGGTCATGTGTAGCTTTGTCTCAGGATAGATGAAACACTGAGGATGCATGCACTGGCTAAGCCTCACATAAAAGTCAGAAAGGCAGAGACTGTTTCTTCCGGATTTTTTGGATGTCTGTAGATCATTAGAATTATAAACAATGTGATATGCTTTTTACTTGTAGTTATGGCTGCCTACCCTCAACTTTGATGAGAAATCTACACAAATAAGGAGACATGAGGCTCAAGGTTTACCTGCTCGGGTCGTAGTCCAGGAGGAACCCATGTATACTCCTCCAAAGCACATCCAGAGTCGTCATCAGAGGTTGAACTCCTCTGAAACCCAAGTGCCACTTTGGCTCCCCTTGAGTTCATGTCCGGAGCCCTAGTAATGGGCCAAATCCTTGATGTAGTTTCAAGACTCATCAGATGGGGGCACTGTTCAGATAATAAAAAGAGGTATTAGTTTTTAAATATTAAATTGGGTTATACCCAAAGTTTCCAGCTGCATCTGTTTCATGAAATATGCATTATCCTTTGTGGAAGAATGTTCTCAGAACATCTTAAAATGGATATGGTAAGCGACTTCCAGTGCTGCTACCCATCATGGGGTTTACTTTATCTATCTGGGCCTTCAGAGTTGCCAGATATTTAAAACTATGGGGAAGTTGTGCTTTGAAATGTCAGAGTATTGCCTTTCAGGCCAAGCCTTAAGCTTGCAGATAAGATGTCAATGTGTACATGAAGCAGGATTAAACACTCGTGGCTCTTTCTCCAGGCCTTCTTTATCTTGATGCTTAAGCACTTCAGAGTACTTTCTGTCAGATAAAATGCCTTTGGTCCCTAGGTGTTGAAAAGAACACTCCTACTTCAAATGTTTTGAATTGCAAATGAGTCCAATATAGTGTGTGAACGCCCTTGTTTGGGTTGAGGTTGGAGTTTGATGATCCCCCTCTCAGTTTGCCCCAAGTCACAGGGAAAGTCCTATGTACTCTTAGCCCATTATGTGGTAGATTACGGATGTTTTATCTTAGGTCTTCATTGTCCAGTATAAGTTTAGATGGTTTCTGGTCTTGGTCATGTTGTAAGATACCTGTTATTCTGCGTATTTATATGCTACGAAGCAAAGATAATAGATTTGCAATATGAAGATGCATCGATCGGGGTATCTTACAGATAACACTTTCCCGGTTCTCTTAATGTAAAATGTAATTTTGATTGCCTCAATCACAATCCAGCTCCCCTTCTATGACCCCAGTCAAATGCAAATTAACTTCTCACAATAGTGCCCATGCAGTAGCCTCTCACCACAATTATCACACCTGAATGGGAAAGAACGGTCAGATACGGATCATTCGAACTAAGCAACGAGTAAAAGAGTAGACTAGGTTTTTATGATTGTATATTTGTGTTTGTGTGTGATTAAATTTATATACATCAAACCCTTGGAACTTTCTCTGCCAGCTTTCTTAACAAAAGTCTTGCAGTGTAGGAAATGCCTGCTGTGGCTTCCAGGGCCAACATACACAAGCACTCACGTTACACCTTGTCACTCTCTGGCACCAACACAATGTGTGTCTTTGTCGCAAAAACAGAACGTTCTACCCTGCTCTGTTTTCAAAGAAACATGCATAGGAGGAAAATACATTTGAAGAGAGGTCCTTTTTAAAACGTCACAACGGTAGAGAAATATAAACACACTCCAGATTTACGCCACTTATCTGACGGGTACCTCAGACAGGGGAGTGAGCGCTGACCGGGTTTTACCATGTCAAATATGAAATACTTATAAAAAAAAACAAAGACTGGTGTTAGGATTAACTGAGGTTTGGATTACAACAATTCCACCTGAGGCTAAGATTCAACAAACCTGGCTTCACATTGCCTCTGTTGTCAGGTCTGGGATATAACATTTTCTGTAATGCAAATGTCCAGTAAGCTAAGTGAGTCTGACATTCTACATGCATCGATTTCGCTAAGCATTGATGCATGCAGTGTAGAGACCACAGATAGAACTGAATGAAACCTCTAGTACTTGCTAAATTAATTAATCACATTAATCTGACTACAGTTGAACTCTGTGTAAAGTGAAAGCAGCAAAAAACAAGGATGTGTAACATGTATTTAATCATAGTGCAATAAAAATTTAATGTATTTAAATATTCAAGTAAGCTTTGTTTCATGTATTCTTGGCCACCAAGCTTAATACTAATGTGGCTCAATTATACCTGCATGTAATCTTACTTACCGAATGGAAAATATCCCCCAATACTAAGTTTTATGCATGATCAATTAAATTTTTTTTTTACTGATTTTTAATCTTTTACATTTGGACATTTTGTTAAATCCTTTCCCTTAAGTTCAGCAAATTTAAAAGAAAATGGAACTTAATGAGCATCTGCAGTATTAAAAAGGCTTCCTAGTAACTCCACGTTGATGATAATGTAAAAAAAAAAAAAGAAAGAAAAATCATCCCAAATTTCCCTGAATTTTACAGTTCCGACTAGCTACCTATGAATTATTTAATTTCAGAGATGTCCACCCAAATGAATCTTAACATCAGGTGTAAATGGGGCCTGATATATTCCAAGTGCACTTGTCATCCTCTTTCACATCCCATTTTTTGATACATTTTTTTTATTCTCAGCTCCCTTATGCCAAAACTGCATATGATCATAACATGTTATTTTAACTGCTGGTTTCTGTCTGACATCAAATACTTATCACCCAATCAGTCTGATTGCGTGACTGTCTGCACTGCAAAGTCTAGAGTTCCATATTTACAGTGTGAGACTAGTTTAGACTTAATCACGTTTCGAGAAGCATCTTACCTGTGCGTAATGCATCCTGCAGGAAAAGCCTCCAATTAGTGCAAGTTGCAGAGGAACAGTCTAACAAGCATGTCTACAACGATATCGGGTAAATTCCCCTGAAGATTTACAGTTTGGATAGAATTCAGTTGTGTCCTGAACACGTTGAAATGAATGTATCGATGTGTGTGCCAAGTAGCATGTCTCCTTGTAGTCAAAGCCAACCCCGGGACAGCCCCCTTCACATTTAAGCCCTCCTCCTATACTTTAAACTGAAATCCACCCCCATCCCCAAACAACCTTCATCCACATTCCTGCTGTAAGAGAGCTGTCCACATCCCAAAACAAACTCTTTTCAATCCACAGAGCCATTTGTTTTGTCCCTAAACATTCAAAGTCAAGTACATCCAGGATGATTTCATTCTGCATTGAATGTTGCATCAAGTGCTTGTTGTTTTCCACCAATGGCCAAGAGTTCCTGTTATTTTAGCTACATTTGGCATGTCAAGGAAGAATGGAGTGTGCTCAGGAAATATGTTAACCTCACAGAATCAGAGATTGGAATGGCATAATGAATTATATAACATTACTGTACTTCTCAGTATCTGCATTTCTAAAAAGTAAGCATTTGTTACAATAATGTATGCATTTGTGTCCAAAATTGAGGCGTTCACCAATCACATCGTTCACACCTGAATGGCTATCTTTCTTCTGTAGAACACAAAAGAAGATATTTTGAAGAATATTTTTGTCCTTACAGTGAAAGTAACAGGGTCCAACACAACATTAGACCCCATTTACTTACAAAAAACATTTTTCAAATTATAACTTTTTTGTGTGTTCTGAAGAAGAAAGTAAGTCATAAAGGTTTGGAATGACATAAGGATGAGTAAATGATCAAATAATTTCAATTTTAGTGTGACCAGTTCTGACCAATTTAGTATTTTGTAAGTAATAAATATTGTTCCCACTTTATATTAAGTGGCTTTAAGTACTTTGTACTTGCACTGAAAAATAAGTACAGTGTACTTATTGTGTTGATGTTGTATTGTAAAACACTTGTGCTGCTATTGAGGTGTGATACGGGTAAGGTTAGGGTCAGGTTTGTTGGTATGGGTTGGTTTAAGGTTGGGTTAAGATGTAAGGAAAGGGTCAACAGTGTAATTATAAACGTAGTTACATAAATTAATTACAGCTATAATTACATGCAGGTATTTCAAAATATAAATACAATGTAAAAACATGTATGTACACAATAAGTCCATTGTATCAAATTATTAATTTCAATGGTAGTACATAGTACTTAAACCCACTTAATATAAAGTGGGACTTTTGTGTTTGATTCACTAAAAAGAACTGACTCAGGGTCATTCCTTAGGGAATCAGACTACACTGGTTGCTCTGTATTTAGTTAATTCACTAAAAATAATCAATTCAAAATAATTTGTTCTCATATTAGACATAAGCGGTAAATGCTTGTGAGTCACTTCTCACAAATTCTAAGGCATTTCCATAAGCTCAATATCCCCCTCCTCTTCATTCCTTCAGACTGAGTTCAGTGTGTTGACAGTGACTATGGCCATCTCTCACCTCCACACTTCAGTTGAATACAATGACCTTATTGTGTTGATTCCTTTCCAATTCTGGAATCTCACAAAGGAAAAACCACTGAGAAGCCATCTTCTCTCAGTAAGCTTTAAGAATAATGTCTAACAAGTATAATCAATAAGTTTTAGGGTTGTATTTATTCTCACAATGCTAACATCTAACCATTTTAAGGATTGCAGCATATTGCCCCAATATGCCACTGTGGATAAGCATCTTGTGATAAATGTGCTGTTTTTGCTTACAAAACACAAAAGCTGGACCCTCTTCACATGCATCTCTGTTTGGTCATAGCTACTTCATCACGATCCAGTTGAAATGCCACATTAAGCCTGTGTGAAATTGCTAGACTGAACAATTGCCAAATCGTCCCAGTTAAATTTCAAGTCACCGTGAAGAACTTGAGTTTGAGCGTCTTCCAAATCTGAGAGGTCGTTTTAGACAGCAAGATAAGACAGCAATGAGAGAACAAACAAACCAAGATGGATTCCTCTTTGGTTTTTGGCAGAAACTATGAAGAACCACTTACCTATCAAGATAACCTTTGTTATAAACCCTTTTCCCTGCTTAAGATGTTTATCAGGAACACCATTGAAATGGCAGAAAATGTCATGGCGATTCTTAGCAAAAGTGAAATATAAAACCCGGTGAAGAACTGGGTAATAAGAACCTTGTTTATCTAAAGAAATGACACATTACTGAGACTGTTTGTCCAGATGTAGACAGAAATAAACCACAATTAGCAGACAATGAATGTTCCCATCATTTCCTGGAGCAGGTTCTTCAATGTGTTTGTATGTGAACGGTGGGAGAGCACAACCCTTCCTGCTTCAGTTGCAGTCTATTACCCGAAAACCCTGCACAGTTACCTCTGTGCTATCTTAAAGGAAAGGGAAGCTACTTGCGAAACACCTAATGTTCACATCCTCCTCTTCCTATTGTAAAATGGCCCGACCATCCCCTGGCAAGCCATTATAAGCGATAACGCATATTTCACCTCATTGCCACACCAATTGACAAGTGTTTAAGAATGGATGCTGCCCTGCTACATTCACATGTCAGTGCTACCTAACTAATGATGCTTTTTTCAGTAACCCCTGACCCCTGCACACACCCTGCTCCCTCTGCTCATCTCTCCAAGTCTTTAGATTCGCTCTTTCCTTCCCATGTTAATGACAAGGCATCAAACTAATGGAACATGGCACAATTGCTCACACACAGCTGCTCCAATTATTGCAAAACCAACATTTGTAAGCAAATAAGGTCATGTTTGTATAAAAATAAAGTGTTGAATGACAAGCTAGGGTTTTTGGATTAAACAATAATCTCTTTTCTCTGCATTCAGGCTTTGATCAATCATTTTTGATAACCTGTTTTTTGTTTTTGTTTTGTTTGTTTTTTATCGCTGCCTCTGTAGGATGGTGATTGCACTATTGATTTGATAATGACTGAATCAGAGTGTCTCACGGCGTATGTGTTTTAATTCACACTGTCAGGACAACACATGAGAGTGTTTCTGATGTAGGACAGTTTACACCCGACAACTGTAGTCAGTCTTTCGAATGCCACTTCTTTAGATCAGTCATTTTAATTTGAGTAACACTGAAGATTACGGAGGAGGAAGCAATGATGCATTGAATGCTCTTTCAGGGCAAAGCTGCGAATTGACTCAGACTCGCTCTGACATATTGTCCCTGTCTGAGCATTTTTGCCATGTAATTGCATTATGGCGAACAGAAATGTAGTCAGTTGTGTAAAATTATGATTTTAAGATCAAGCGGATGCCTCTGCCAAATGATTAATTTAGCAATGGGATGAACACCTACTAACATCTGTTTTTAAACATTTAGGCTGAACGTCACACACTGTCATTACTATTCATTATGCAAGTCGCCCCTAACATGGTTTGTGCACTGAATCGCTGACAGAAAGTAAAGGAGAAAAGATGTGAGCAACAAATAAGAAAGTTTGACTTCAGCCAAAAATATACATTTTTATACTAATAGTTTTTTCAACGATTATTATTTTAGTTTGCATACCCTTTTGGTAGCACTTTACTTAAAGTCCTTATGTACAATGCATTATAAAAGTATTCATAATGTATGTTATAATGCATTGCCTATATCTTTTTCATAAAGTTAAAATGCATTATAATATTTGCTGTTTCTGAAATTGTTTTTGTCATCTGTTTTAATGCATTATAGGTGTGTTCAATGATCAGATAAGAATTATAATATATTATAACTGTGGTTATAATTATTCGTGAGGCCATACAAAGCATTATAAGGTGCATTACAAGACATAATTACTGCCTTAAAAATACTTTTTTTAAAGCAGTATACGTAAAGGCTTTAAGTAAAGCGTTACCAGTTTTTTTTTTACCAAGATTTTCCATAATTTCAATATTATTTTAAAAAGATTGATAGTAAGAAAATGTGGAACGTTTTTATGCCTTCCAATGGTACCTCGTATCAGTTCAACTATGGCATAGGTATTTAAAACCACATTCAGGTCATTTCTGCACTCCGTCTCTGTGCACGTTGAAACTAGAGGGATGAGACTCCAAAACTAGGTATAAATGTACTTCCTCGACAAACTTGTGTGCTATTTAGGTGGTCTAAAACATTGCAAAAACCTGGCAGTAAGACAGGTTAAAATCATTTACAAAAGAATCAGCAAAACTGTTCTCAGATAATCAGTAAAATAGTCACAAAACTTAATCCAAAGCATCTCCATTTCAAACGTTCATTGATATCTCCAATGACTGTCCACCATTTTCTACACAGTGCAGATCAACAAGCATTTACTTTCCCTCCAATCACAAAGCCCTAATTCACACCCATTATCAGCCCATTCACATTTAGCACACTGAACTAACTCCTGAAGTCTGAATTTGAATTGACTTGATTCACACCTTTAAACAGCTTTACAGACATTGAAGTCAGATTAAAGTGATACAAGTCTCACCATTGCTGCCAGTCAAAGCCCCACATCCATCAGCAATGCTTTAGCAAGTGCTTTTCTCACTGCTTTGTTAATTTTCTGAGTCACGGAAGAGTAAAAAGACACAAGCTGGTGTGAGATATAGGGCCATAAAAGTAAACGGCAAACTTATGTGTGCCAAAACTTTATAGCACGGCAATGAATATTTGCAAGACACCTTCACGGGGTTGTGAAGCCTAATAAAAGGCGAAAGTCGTGTTCCTGAATAGATTGCAAGGGAAAAGAAGGTCCGTTAAGAAATGCATTAGCTGGCATTACAGACACGCTGTAATGTGTAGAGACACATTGTGCGAAAAAGAGCTTCTTTTTTTTAAAGGACTTCACACAAGCTTATTTAAAACCTTTAGAAATCAGCCACCATTTCAATCAATTAACAAGTACATAAAGGTCTCAGAAAAAACAACAACATTGCCTTCTAATGCTAATCCCATGGGGATTTATAGCGTATTGTTACATAAGCCAGTATTGATAGTTCTCATGCCGTAGTACAGTAAAAACAACATTATTCAAGACGATTGCCACACAAATTATATGTATTGCACTAGACTGAAAAGAACGAGTCCCCTGGGCTAAAAAGATAGATTGTGTCCTCTTGTGGATGAATGAATATGTCCATTCAGTTTGGAAATCCTGACCTGAACCTGTGTTGACTGTAAAATACTGTAATTAAGACTTTAAAATACTGTAATTGCATTTAGGTGTGACTGCATTATAAAAGTATACAGTATAATGTGGAGAAGATTATAGTAATGATGATATATGCAGAGCGTGTCTGGCTTCTCATCTACAGGGATCCAGCTGCGTGTGTGCATGCATTTAGTTCATAATGGACCTCGTTTTATAACTGGCCTCTGCGCCCTATCCTGCCTGCCTAATTTGATATTGTTAACTGATACATTCCACTTTAAAAAAGGAGAGGTCACGCTAACCTCTCCAGACACAGGTGGGCTTACCTGCAGAAGATATACACATTAGTTCAACAATGACATAAAAGGCATGCACAAAACCAGCTATTTTGTTTTTGTTGTTTGCTACAATAATACCCAGGTCTCATTTAACACACAAAAAACAGTTTGCTTTGAAGTTATATAAGAAATTATATTTTTTCCATTTAGATAGTTTAGCTTATTTTTAAGATTATAAAGATTTTTTGCCTCGTGACATTATGTGGATATAAGAAAAGATAAAAAAGTTATTGCCATAAATTTTTAAGTACAATCAACTTGGATGTTTGTCATTTCAACCTAAATTACATTAAACTGACTTAAAAATGTGTTGAATCTTGAATAACTCATTAACTTATTTCAACGAGTTAAAGCAATGTAAAAACGTCATAACTTATTGATCATATAATTTTTTACAGTGTAAGGTTCACACAGGGAGATTGAGGGGAATGTGATCGAGAAGTGACACGTGAAAGAAATATAAGACAGAATCAAATCGACTGCATAGATAAGGCGCACATGCAATGCCCACCAGGGCTTGTGTCTGACAGCCAGCAATTTTTAATTTGTACATGTATAATATGTTGTACATATGTGCATTCATTACTACTAATGAGAAGACATTTTAAAAGTCCTGTAATCACAAAATCCTGTATAATTAGAGGTGGTCTGAAAAATGTCTTGAGGGCCTCATGTAGAGAGCTGAAGACCACCCAGCCCAAACACTACCCTCCTCAAACTCGACTGGGCTTCCACTGAGCGCAACGGCCCCTTACCTCTACATCTCCTAATTACAATCATTTGCCTCATACCAAACCAACACAGAACATCTGCTCCTAATGCTGCTGACTGTGATTATTAAAGAGAATTTACTCCCAGGTCGACACACAGAGGAAGCGCAACAGACAGGAATCACAAGGAGAGGTATAAGTCCGTGCGATTTGTTTTTATTAGTGAGGATACACTGCAACATGTTGAAGCAATGAGCCTGATATGTTTTGCTAGTTCATTAGTCTGTTTTTCCTGGCTCAGGATCCTGGCATGCCGTTTAACCAGGTGCTGATGAAGAGATCATTGACTTAATGTGGTTGACGAACCTCACAGTCTTACGTCAGTTTACACTTATGTGGCTGTAACAAAAACAGCGAAGCACATCTAGCTAATGTTTGGAGATTTGCAGGCTCTGCCTCTAAGTAAACAGCTTTTGTTAATGAGTTTTAATGAAACTTCAGTCACTCAATCTTTTGGCTAGTCACCTATAATACAAAATAATATTACTTCACGAATCGCAACGATTAGCTGTAGTCTTGTTTTACAGTTATAATAACAGCCATATTTTTAATAGAATGGTACGACCTCACAATTAAAGGAGCCAATGTTTGTTTTACGCTTGAATGTGTTAGTTTGACAAACCTGAAAAATGCTCATTTTTGCAAGTTTTGTGCTGAAGAAGTGCATTTTATGAAATGATTATTATCAGATTGTAATGTCTGATTTGAAATGTGTTATTAAACACATACAGTTTTAAAGATGTTGGTCTTTACTCAAATAGATAAGAGCTGTACTTGCATAAATTGGAAGTAGGGACATTTCCAAGATGACTGCTGAGTGAACTGACTTTGAATTCAGTCAAGCTGTGACTATAATTTTTAAACAAATGCATAGCTTTTGCTGTAGACTTTGACTGTGTAGCATTTTATTTTATTTATTATTATGCCATTTTTCACCTAGAATGGCTTAAAGTTGGCTTCAAAATTTTAATCAAAATGTCATAACTGGATGTTGGTGAACTGACAGACTTTTGACACATGGAGGACTTCTCCAATCATTTTGTCGACTTAAAACCTGCCTTTTTCTTACAATGTACTCCAAGCTTACATTTCGATCCGCCTCCATCTAATTTCACAGCGTGATGCCATATAGAAGAATGGTTCCCCAAAGAACCTTTCAATGAACAGTTCTTAAAATTATATTTTGTCTAGTATGAATGAACAACATTTTGAAAGAAGAACCCGTTTCCAACTATAAAGAGACTTTTGTGGAATGAAAAGATTTGATAAATGTTAAAGGTTATTCATGGAACCATAGATGCCAGTTAAGGACCTTTATTTTAAGAGTGTATGGAGGAAAAGATATGTCACTACTTCAGTTCATGACATTAAATCTCAAATGGCATTTGTGGCCCAAAAATCCTAAATTGAACCAAGCGTATCCATTATGTTCATCTGCTGAAGTTAGCAAGCCTATTTTTGGCACATAGTGTTAATAAGAGATAGTAAGCGATATGGGGACGTAGCGGAGGCCACCTACACACCACTTTGAGAGTGCGAAACACAGACCTTAGTCATTCTGATGATAAATTGTGCAACTGTGAATGTTATCTTGCATCATCCCCATTTGGAAGGTAATTACTCCTCTCTCAGCAGGGAAATGCAAGCCAGAAAACCGAAGAGGGGAGAATGCAACAGTAATGACACTAGACCCCCAGGGCAGGTTGATTGTTTTGGCTTAAAACACACATACGCTGTTATACAATCCAGTCTGTTTCACATAATCCATCAACTGGTAGTAACATGACAAGCCTGGTGCTAATCAACCTACTTTTTGACAAACAAGACTGTACTTTACTTTCACTGCAAGGCTATTTATACCTGTTAGAATAGGGGTGGTTTGGGGTGGTGGTGATGATATGTAATTCAACACTATAGGATGATATAGTAATCCTCACATAATGCCTGTCTGTGTCAGGGGCCCCTCTGACAAAATAATGCTATTCTGTTCCTTAAACCTAGGCTGAAGCTTTACTTCCTCCATAGCCTAATCTTTTTTGTAGGCATGTAGTTATTGTAAAGAGATACGCCACATCTTTGGTGCTGCAAAGACACTGATATCATAATTTGTTCTACTTTGGCTTGTATATTGTCATCTTATTTATGATATGTTGTGAGATCTGTTTAAATTAATCTGCAGAGAGAGAGAGAGAGAAATACATTTCAGCTCATTAGGCATTGAAGATATGGGTCATGGGAGTGCGATGCATAATGATCTTCATCAATTCTCTCTGAGGAGCAACAAGTGTTATTGAAAGGTAAAGCCCTCTGTCTCCAAACAGATGTCAGTGGCCCTTTGGGGTATTCTGGGTTTCTCAGCGAAGTAAACTGCACACATGCGCACACATATATAAGTTACAGTATGAATTTCAGCAGCTTCATGGCATGAAAACCATGAAGCAGAAAGGATGAGACTCCAAAACAAGCCTTTGCATGTTGCATTTCACAGCTGAATGCGTTTAGATAATTAATTTTGTCCTGACGTTTTTCTTTTCATAGAAAAGCAAACGGTCTGGTTTCCGGGATTCATTCATAGCACACAGGATGATTCTTTACAACTTGTTACTTATGCTAGCTATTAAACCCCTTCACCTTTACTAGCCAAACAAGCTCACAATAAAATCTCTGTTTGGTTGCAGTGTGCTGGAAAGCCCCAAGCATTCATTAGTAAACCACAGAAAATTTATGAGCATGTCTTCCATCCCACGCTATGAGGAACAAAACATTACAGTATCTCAACGTTGAAATGTCTATCTTTTGTTTTTGATCTTCAAATACTTATAGGTGTGTCGGTGCATATTAAGTAAGTTGTTCAAACACTTTTTGTTTCTCTACACCTTTTGACCAAATTCCTTGATTTTTCCAATTAGTACTCAAAATTGCTTCCACTTATTAGATAATGGTTTTAATTATTTGTTTTTAAATTCAAAACGCTATGCAATATGAAATGATAGGATGGAAAGTAATGGCAAATGTTGCAGTCAAATTTGAATTCATGTCACCCATGTTTGCACCATCGCTGAATGTATCGGAGCACATAGCCATGGCTCTGATAGAATATTGCACCTATTTTATTTTACTATCCAAGAGACATCAAATGTGAAATAAGATGCAGGTCCCAGGCACTCAAAAAATGGATAAGGAGGAGAAGGAGAAGGTAAAAAAGCCTTTATTTAAATATGGCTTATTTCATAATAAAAAAGCCAACATGTTTCGACCCACAAATGGTCTTCTTCAGGGCAAAGTAACATACGACATCAAATGTGCATGAGAGAGAAGGAAAGGTAAAAAAAGAAGTTTACTTGTACTTACAAAGGCATATCCTGATTGAATCAGCATTGGCTTTTTAAGGCCTGGAAATGTGACCATTCACATGAGAGTAATCAGAGGAGGAATTAAGCGGGAAATCCAATTGCGCACACACCACAAAATCTGCATTTGAAATATCACACCTGCTCTTGTAGTTGTGATGTAAATGTGTATTAAATCACAATGCAAATCAGTTATCATGCCGGCAGAAGTATTGATCTATGCTACTTCTTAATCCAAACAACTGTAATTCAGGCAACATGCCGCCTTTCAGCTGCCAGGATCATCTCCTCAGTAGTTGAGATGCCCTTATCTCCATGCTGTCAGAAGCGTCCGGCTGCTGAACGTCTGCCGTACATGTTTACCTTGTCTCATCCTCACACTCTGATTATAAGGCAGCTGCCGGCAGCCGTCTGTCTGACTGAACCAAATCATTACCTGCCTTTAATCTCCTGCTCTGATACGGCTTGTCGTGGGTAATTACTGCGGTGCCAAATCAACTTGCTCTCACTTGCATTTACAAAAAACTAAACAAGAAGGAAGAAAAATAATCAAATAAATTACACTGATCCCTTAGCTTTGCAAAAGATTGACTCGTTCTTACCTCATACTATAGCTCAATTTTTGTCTCTTCCGTCGTGTATTCTTTCAAGTTGGATTGTGGTGATATGACGTTTTAATATAGACCCACTGTTCCCCAACACGTGGATGTGATACATGAAGAACCCGTGAATATGATGTGGTTTCATGAGTTAGCCAAGGCCAGACATTTGTGTTTCATTTTCAGGCAATGAATATATAGAAACAACTCAAGCATCTCCCACAGTGAGCCAGACAAGTGCGTTGACCTACAAGATCAGTCATGGCGGGTAATTTCCATTTTCTCAGTTTTTATGCGCTCAGCCTCACATGTGATCAACTTTCCGTAGCTTTCAATAGGGTTTGTGCTGTTTGCTACACTACTGTTCAATAGTTTGGGGTTTGTGACGTTTTTTTATTAATTTGTTTAAAGATGTCTTTTAAGGCTACATTTATTTGATCAAAAATACAATAAAAACTAATCTTGTGAAATATTATTGCAATTTAAAATAACTGTTTTAATATATTTTAAAATCTGAGAAGCCATTACTTATCCTTCAGAAATCATAAATATGCTGATTTGCTGCTCAAGAAACATCAATGCTGAAAACAGTTGTGATGCTGTTTTCAGGATTCTTTGATGAATGGAAAGAATAGAGTTGAATTAGAGTAGACTTTTACATTGTAACAAAATAATTATTTCAATTTTGATTGATTAAAAGTTGAAAAAAAAATTAAAAAAAGAAAGAAAAAGAAAAACCTTTACTGACCCCAAACTTTTGATCGGTAGTAGCCTATATATAATAGAAAACAATTAGCCTATGTCAGAGTCATGACTTGGCAATGAGCACCATGTCCTCCTACTTTTTGAGCTGTGGTGCTCCAAGTTTAAATTTGGCTTGCGTGATTTGCTGATCATTTCCCACTCTCTTTGTTTACTGTCGATATGATTAAACTGGCACCAAAGACCAAAATGGCATAATTAAGTATAAATCAAACAGCTACTATCATTGACTTGCATTGCTTTAGACTATTTGGCTTCACTGCGATGTTGTTCTCGTTGCTATCTGAGGAAATATCTGTTGTCTAAAGTTGCTAGTTTAAATACCAGCTGGCCTGTATCAGGACCTGACTGTTTGACTCTTTCAGCTCAACTAAAGAGAAGCTTGTCCCTGTCCCCCTCTCCATGCTTGGCAGCATGCACAGGCCGGGCAACAGAAGAGATAGAAAGCTGCCAAATGTGTTTGAGGTGTGGGGTGATTTGCATAGGTGAGCACACGTCAGGGCCTCCCAGCATAAACAGGGCACTGTGACCCTCCTCTGCTCACCACTAGTAAATCAACACAGATTCATATACAAGCACTCCTCAGAGCATATCCTGTGGGCTGGGATATGGGGTTAGAATCGTTCCTTCTGTCGTTAGTATAGCTACACTCACACACACAGACTTGTTCTCACACAAATATCCCTCTATTTCACATACTAGACAAATTTATTTATCATATAAGATCCAAACACGGCTCTAGCTTAACTAACCCAAACCCTAAAAGTTTAAATAATGCTGCTTTTGTTCTGTTTATTTCCAAAACATGCAATTTTACAAATATTTACCAAGATTTTTCTATCTTTAACCACATAGAAATTCACATATCCACTCACTGTCTAAATTGTTTATGGCTTTTTCTTAATACAATCCTGATTTCTTGTACTGGTTTTGACAACACTTCAAACACATCTGAGAGATATTTAGACCAACCCGAGGACACACTACATCACTCTCTAGTATGTCAGCTGAATCAGAGCTTCACATGTGGTCGTAATGGTTCATCAATTAACCGAGTCTTTACATAACAAACTCAGATCCCTGTTCGGTGCCACATTTGGAAATCTGCCACTTCCACTCAAGTCACCTGAGAAGCCCCAGGGGTCTAGTTAACTGGTTTGTCATTCACTCCCAGATGGAGTCTCTTTTAAAATACCAGGCATTGCTTTAAAAAGACCGAATTTGGGCATTATACTTACTGTTATGTGAGTTATACTAACTGTTATGACAGTTTTTGTTTTGTTTTGTTTTTTACGTGTGACAAAAATGTAGGCTACTTTCATAATTCATTTTCGTTGATGCAATGCTGTCATTCTGCCTATATCACTCCATGCAGCATGAGGGGGATTAGCCTAAATTAGTTTTTATTTTCGGGTTAAAAATTACTACAGGATAAAATATATCTGGGGTACATTATGATTTATGAAATAGATATGAAATGTGCAACGGTTTTTGAGCAACGGTTTCTACGACATCGTCACTCAGGCCAAATCTGCACGAGCAGAGCAACCGCTAGGGGACACCAGCACCCAATCTAGGCCTACAGCAAACTCGCTCACGTTCAAAAAATAAGTTAAAGACGGTTAATTATGGGGGTTAATAGTATATTTTATGAAAATAATGCTCTTAGAAAACGTGTAGTAAAACTATGTGCGTCATTCAGGCAAATTCCCGCTCAAACAAATCTTTCAACAGAGAACCGTGAAGGTAAAGTCTCTTTTGCCTTATATGGAAATGGTCCCCAACTAGTATGTAACAACTAAAAGCATTCTTTTCTTTTTACTATGGAAAAGGTGAGTCTCTGGGTCATGGATTCGTGAGCTACATGTCAGGAGACAAACGGCACTCTGATTGACAGGAAAGAGAGACACTTTAATGCCGGCAGTGACCGGAGTGACAAGGAACAGCTGAGTGTGTAACACACATCTGGAGACCCGCAGGGCTTCACACATCCATGCTGTAACCATCCGGGCGTCTTTACGCACTTGTTGGTAGGTAAAGTGATGTGTTACCACAGTTTAAGTTGTGTTACACGCATCCGTGTACTGAGTTCCTTCTCACATAATTGCAATTAACGTTGACGTTACATCCAGAATTATTTAATTGTGTTCATTCAGTCAGACATGCGTTTTTTAAAACATCCATGGGTCAGTGGCTAATTGGTTCCCTTTAACGTTAATTATTGTGTTAGACTATTGTGTTAGGCTATTAGGCTATTAAATAGGCTACATTTTTACATAATGCATACAAAAATGTTTTCAATTTCTGATTTCTGAATGAAAATGTCTTGGCGGTTTACTGTCCGGAGACTTGGAAAGTATGTTGGCATGTTTTTTTGCCTATTATTATTATTTATTTATTTTTTAAAGTGAAGCAACTTTGGTTTGCCAGACAATATTAATACTTTAAAAACAAAGTCAGGTCAGTGTAAACCAACATGCAGAAAGTCTATTTGTATTAGTGTGGGGAAAATAAACATAAAACAGAGCGGCCACTAGATCCCCATAATTGTGTGTAAATGTCAAATTGTTATTTTAAATATATAATTTAGTTATAAACGCTTTTTAAAAACCAACATGAATAAAACGATTACATTTTTGAAGAACCAAACTTAAATATTTATCATTTTCATCATATCTTTTTATTTTTCACTGACCCACACACGCACACAAAGTTCGTATGGCTATTAGTTCACGCCTTAGTTCCCATTTATTCCCTTGCATACGCATCTGAAAAAAGATTGTTTCTGATTTGTCCGTGTTTTTGCACGTTATAATACTAGAAATCGATATTTACGACCCCGTAACATTTAAAACAAAACAAATCAACCTATTTTAATAGCATACGGAATGCACAAGCATACTTACGGGGACGAAATGTGCTGATTTATTCCGTTGCTGTTAGAAAATATTCACAACTGGTGTCATTTGCTCGAGTCCAGATGACAGAAAGTAAACAGCGGTCTTTGTAGAGGACGTGGAGCTGTTCAGTATCCAAATAGCGCAAACCAACGGGTCAGCATAGTGGAGACGCAGAAAGCGAGTTTGAATCCCAGCTGCGATGAGTAAACATGCAGTATGCAGTCAGTTAAAGAGCCAGTGTGTTCAGTGCGCTGAAATGACATGAGCGATACTCTGCGCTGATTGGCTGAGACGCGCGGCACCAACCAATCCCTCCACACACTCACATTCTTGCTTCTCCTCTCTCACTTACCGTGGGGTCCAAAATAAATTAAAAATCATCGGACGAATGAATGCGCAAAAGCGCACATTGATTGGTGCGATAGAGGAGAAATCCGTAGGCCTATATTAACCCGTTCACATCTAATTATGTTCTAGGGACACTAAAATATGCTTTATTTGTTCTATAAATAGGCTACAGCCATAAATGATCATAAATAAATCTTTTTGACAATATTTTAATAGTTGTTTCTAAAGTCCATTTATACAATACACTTTAGTTTTTAACAGTATCAACACCTAGATCATTTTAGGTATTTTAAGAAAAATGACAAGAGCTGGAATTAAACATTGATTTCGCTTTAAACATTTCTATAGGTTCACTTTGCTTTAACAATTGTGCAATCATACAGTTCTTGATGTTTTGTATTGTTATTCCATATTTATTTATTGAGAAAGCAACATTTTGTCTGTTGCATTTCCCCCCAAAATGACAATAGTCCACAAACAAAAAGCATCCATAGCTCTCAAATATCATATGTACTTGTGTATATTTAAATGTCAACACGCACCGCACCAGATTTCAATGACAAGAAATGCGTGAACCAATAACACTTCATGCCATTGGCACCAGACCTGATGCGACAAGTCATGAAGCACCATATTTCAGGGTAAAAAACACCACAGTTCTTTGGCACTGTGAATGTCTGAGAAAAATAGGGAGGCAGGGAGAGAGATTAACTGCACTCTTGAGGCTCCCCAAAGTGAAGTGGCTCGCTCAAGGGCACTTACCCTCCACCCTATACCGTGTTTGACTGAAGATTTAAAATAAGTGACAGATCTTTGATTCATATCAATCAAATAGTTATTGCACATCAATAATTCTTGACTCAAAGTGCAATTAGTTCAATGCATTAACTGGAATGTTGACAGGTTAATGCAACCCAACTAAGTTTCTTCAGCTAACAGTCTCGTCTGTCCTGTCCATCAGTACCTTGTTACTGTGTGTGTTTGCGTTGAGACGTTCACTTTACAGCTTTAGAGTACAGAAACATCACTTTTCTGACACCTTGACAGAACCGGCTCCGCAACTCTTGACAGCAGACGGCCTGGGCCCCTGACCTAATTCACAGGTCTGCCCCCAACACACATACACAATGACAGCAGAAACCCCTTTCTACCATACATTTTAATCTCAGAGGCTTATCTCCCCTATTCATCTTGACTCTGCACACTGACACACATACTGTGCACACCTCCCATAATTGGAAACGTAGAGTCAGCTTGAAGATCGTTTTCTCTCCATATCTCTTTTTCCTTTCTCCACCTGCTCTTCATAGACAAGGACCCCTCACAGGGTTTTAGGCCTTTATGCATCCCACAGACAACTGAAACACTAATCCTATTTACAGTGGGGCATAAAAGGTAAGACTATACACATGCTGGGAGCGAATGGAAGTGCAGATTAACTTGGCAGAGCACACATCTGACTAAGAGTGAGGGGTCAGTTCATCCCCAACTGCCATTTTGTGCTTCACGAACGCAGATGTTTGTGGCTCAGTGCCATATAAGATTGTCCACGATAAAGAAAAGTCTAGTTTAAAACATATGCCAATATGTTCTCTTTTAGTTCATGTTGATTTCCTATGATTTCAAAAAACTTTTATTTTTATTTAAAAAAAAAGATTTAATAACTCTACATTGCTTCTAATTTAACAATTATTGAAAAATGGTACAAAAAATATATAAAAAAATCTACACTTTGAATAGACGTGTCTTTATACATGTTCAAAAGGATGGTTACCCCCAAAATTGAAGAATGTTGATAACCAGCTAACCATTTTTTAATCAGTTGACGGTAGCCACTGACTTCTATGGTATAGGATGAAAAAATACTATGGAAGTCAATGGCTGCTTTCAACTGTCTGGTTACTGACATTCTTCAAAATACTGTATCTTCTTTTGTGTTTAACAGAAGAAAGAAACTCATTCAGGGTGGAACAACATGAGAGTATGACAAAATTTTCATTTTTGGGTGAACTATTCCTTTAAGTAGTGTACTATATAAATAATATGGAACATTTTATGAAGATAAATAGTTTTTTGTTGCAAGTGTCATGAATTATTCATTCATAAAGTAGCACCACATGACATTTACATCCTGAACATCCTAATCTTGCTTTTTTATGAAAAGGTCAAATTATCTGATATTTCTAGAGTCTTATTGCCCTTAACCATCTATTATATTATTACATGTCTGTTATATTATATTATTTCTTGTTTTGTTTCGTCCCCCCCCCCCCCCCCTGCATGTTAATAGCATCACGTGACTTCGATTTGGCAGACAAAAGTTTAATAAGTTGTGAAGCAGTTTTGCTAAAATATATATTTTTATGAACAAAACATAACATTTCATGCTCAATTACTTAGAGGTTTTTCTTCATGATGATATGAAGACAATTATATCACCCTGAAATTTTTGATGAATTAGAATACATTTAAATCATAATATCAAAAAATGCTGCATATAGACAATGTATATGCAAATTAATTGGATTTTTAATGTAATATGAATAGACTAATAGAGAAGACAAAAAAATTTAGCATCATTGACCCTTAGTAGTAGAACACTGTCAAACCCAACATCAGGACGGATCAAATCACATGGTATTTTGTTTTCTAAATGCTGCAGGGCAGGAGTTGCTTTCTGAACTGACATGTCATCGATTTCTGTGTCCTTGTTGCTTCAAAAGGTGGTTTAAGATGGCTTCAAAGCCAGTGAAACCACACATATGTGCCACACTTAATCAATCTAATGAAGAATCTGAACCCTGCAAGTGATCTAATTACATTAAGGGTGTTAGAATTTCAAAAACGGATCTACTCAAATTGCCATGACATATCATGTAGCACGTGAGTTATACGTTGTATGCATGATGATTTGGGGGAAATCACTCCTTCACGCTGTTGCCGAATCGATAGTCTGAGGTTTGGGTTGTGACCCAGTAATCCATTTTGTTGTTGGTGAGAGGGTCAGTAGGTTTATAGACTTTTCAGATGACTCAAGTCTCTGTAAAACTAAACCCAATGGATTCTTTTCATTTCTTCCCTGCATATTCAGCCCCTGGTAAGAATGCATGGCAAGAAGTCATTAATGTTTCATTAAGGGGGTGGGAGGGGGTGTTAACTCATAAGTCAGACCAGCACCAGTTATGCACCCTGCTTTCTGTGTACCCCACACACTTAAACTCTGCCCTTTGACCAAAACAAAGAGCCTGTTGATGTGCAGAGAGGGTCTCTTATTACTCTGGGTAAAACACATTGCTCTAAACGCAGTCTGAGTCAGCTGAAATGTCCTAGTTTCTATTCCTAACAAATTTTTAGTGTGATGTTCACATTTGTGTAATTATTTCTCTCCTGTGGCTGTGAAATATCAGATCAACTACATTTTTACATATTCTGACACTTTTCTGAGTGTTTGCATTACCTTGTTAGGGTGTTCTGGGTGGTTGCTAGACATTGGATTATTTTTTTCATTTTACCATCCACCATGTGAAAATCTGTTGTTTCCGGTACAGGATTAGTTGTGTGCCAAATATGTTTAGGGGTCTTGAAAAACACACACACATACATGGACTCGACTGCTCCTGCCATTTGTTATTTTTGTCAGACCTGTGATGGAAAGTCTTTGTATTCTTGTTCCTCCTTAATCCCTTTAAGAGTCTTGATGCTTCAGTTCATTCCTACTGAGTTCACTTCCAATCTAACCTTAATTAGACTCTTGGTGCAGGATCCAGACTTACTTTCAAAACAGGTCAACCACACTTAAATACTTCACCGCCTAGTCTACCCATCACATAAAGTCTATCTGGTCCCTTCTATGCCCTATTAGAGAGGCTTTACTTTGCGTTTTTCTCTGGACATAATTGACAGAACGGAAGTTTGCTGCACATACTGAAGTCAGCTGCTCTTTTGAGGTCCGGATGCAGATGATTTCAGGGGACTTAATGTCAAGGACTAAGAACCAAGCCAAGGCTTTGCAAACTTTCCTCAATTAGGTCAGATTATCTTTGTCGTAATTGGACAGTCTGTTTTTACATAACGCACTTTTATAACAAGAGCAGTTTGCTGCTTTATTTTCTTTTTTGTTTAAAGTTTCACCGTCAAATATTAAGACAAAGATAAAAACATACAATGCGTTCAGAAAGACCACCAGTGTAAAATGCTTCCTATTAAGCAGCACAACCGTTTAATAAGAAATATTTATTGAACACCAAATCAGCATATTACGATTTCATAAATATTTCATATATTTTTCATTTTACCTCTAAAATATGGTTTGAGAAAACTGCATGTTTAAACAAATAGTGTCATTATAATGATCTATAGAGTTGCACAAGTCAGTTTGCAGGACCAGGCTTGAAAGTTGTGTGTTTTTCTCTGTTTTCTCTGGTTTCAGTTGAGTACAACTGAACTGCTGTGGAGTTTTCCATATAATGAGTGCAAATTGAGTTTTCATTTCCAGTGAACTCAGAGGCCAAGTGCTGCTGGAGATGTTTGTTTCAGAGTTGTGGGGCTCTAACACTTGGTCACACATTGTTTCCAGTCTTTCATTAGTGAGGGCTGATGAAATATTTGGCATTTCGACAAGTGCGGTTTTACACCTGATTTGTGTTCTTTGCTGTCACTGGCTCTGCTTCACTTCTTTACAGTTCATCATCCTGTTGACTAAAACCATAGTGCCAACTCTGGCTGTTAATGCCAGATCTCTCATTAACATCATTATCTCTCTTGACACTCTTTAAACCAATATTAACCCAAAGGATTTCAGTTCAGTACTTATGAAACCGCCTAAACAAACAAAACCCAGGGTGAGACTATCACTGATACTTGGAAAACTAACCGGAACTGTGCAAGATCATTGATTGGAATGTAAAACAAATTGTGGGTGGTTGTGGACCAAGCAAATATCTAAATTGTTTCCTGCTTGGCCTTGGGTGGCAAAATAGCATGGTTTGATAGGATGGGGGGTATAGGGCAGTGTCTCATCTTTTGGGTTGATGTTTACCGAGGAAAACTGACGAAAACAGTGAAAAAGACACCACACCACCTCAAGGTCTGTCTCAAATTCAAAAATCGCGAAGTTTTTCTGACAGTTGTTTTATTTTAAAATCTCTAAACTTTGAGTTTAAAACCTTTGTTTTGCCGCAGTAAATTCTTCATATTTCTGTGAAAAGCTTCTAATCTGCAGCATGTGTAGGTTTATCTTGATTTTCTCGTTTTGGACGCAGAGCCCAAAGGCTTCTTGGAGTGAAGGTTGTTTTCCCATCTTGGCAGGGAGGAAGTGAAGGGCGTCAGAGAGCTCCAGGTTGTCCTGTGGAATGTCACAGTCGTATAAGAGAGCCAAGGGCAAAGCAGAGGCCAACGAGTCAGGGGATAGGAAGGAGGGAATGGGGGAATGCAAATGCGGAGAGGGAAATGTAGGAGAGAAACTGAGATGTTGAACACCAAGCAAACTCTCTCAGCCTTTATGAGGGCTAGGGACTTCAAACAGCCTAAAACTTTTTTTTTAATGCTATGAAGATAACTTTTTTGAGACTTTAAGCAACCTTGTTAGTTTGTTTTGTGCTTTTGTTTTTGTGATGCTCTAACAACTAAGCATTTAAAGAGCTCAGCCAACTATTTTTATGGTATTTGACTGTTGAGATTATTAAACACTACAAAATCCCAGTAACCCAGACCTCATTAATCATTTTTTCTTGTTCTCAAATGCTTGAACATTAGTGCTTCAAATTTTTGATTAGTTTTACTATACTGGTGAATTTAGAAGAAAAAAACAAACAAACAAACAAAAACGTGACTGTCTTCAGACCATGTAAAGCACACTTCAATTATATGAAGCCTCTGCAAGTACTCAGAGCTAAAATGAACTAAAGGCAGTAACCAAAATCCAAAGCAGGTTTTGGGAGGATCGCACCCCGCTCCCCTGACAAACGGCTTCTCTCATGTTTCTGAGATAAGCCGGCCTGTGAGACTGTGAGCGCCTCTAATAGGCTGTCTGCACCAGGCTGAGGTGAAGATCAGGAGGAAGTCTAGCTCTCCCCATTCAGTCTCTCTGGGTTTGAGTTTCTGCCCCTCTCCTGACCCAGCGGTCACAGGACACTCTTAAGGGAGGGCTTTGCTTTTGGTGTGAAACTTGCAGCCGTGAAACCCTGAACCTCTGTCCCCCTCCTGTACCTGTGACCACCCGCATCCAGAGGATCTAGAATAGAAAAAGTTCATTGACGTTCACATGGTCTTTCTTTCTTTCTTTCTTTCTTTCTTTCTTTCTTTCTTTCTTTCTTTCTTTCTTTCTTTCTTTCTTTCTTTCTTTCTTTCTTTCTTTCTTTCTTTCTCATTTAGTTAGTTACAACGTTTATTTCCTCACCCCATTGTTTGGACCATTTTGATAGGTTAAAAAGATAATTGTTTAATTAGTGTGTTTGGAGTTTGTTTGTTTCTTTGGTCTCTCTGGAGTAAGTTCATCTCTCTAGGAGTCATGGCTCATTTGAGGTCAATTGCATTTGCAGCGCCATATGATATGTTGCACTTTTTTGGTAATTAACCAATTAACCAATTAACCAATTCTTGTTTTTCGGCTTACAAATACATTTTACATTACGGAACATTATTGTTGTAACTACCTTTTTTTCCAGTTTGTACATTCTGCAGAAGATCTTTTTAGTTAGAAGGTGATGTATGGGTGAATAAATGATGATAAATTTAATTTTGTGGTGAACTGTCCGTTTAAGGATGTGTGACGACACAACAGAGTCCACATTCATGCACACATGTCTGAGCCTGACGTTAAACCCTGTGTTTTATAGTTCAGCCGGTTAAAATGGATGCATTACAAGGCTTAATCATAGATCCTACTGTAAGAAAGAATGAACCCAATAATTAAAGCATGGAGCAATGGACGCAAATTTCAATGTAATCAGGGTTATACAAATAGTTCAACTTCGGATGACAGTTAAAATAAAACAGACTCTCAAAACATAATGATCCTATCAGCTGATTTTTTTTAATCATTTCTAACTATGTCTGAAATTAAAATTTCATCCATTGGTTGGTTTTCTAGGGTACTCTCAGCTTTGGAGTGTCCAGGCTGGCAAGACAGATAGTTGTGTCCCTGTAGTTAAAAGACAGTTTCTGAAGAGACATCTGTTGAGCATGTGCCAGACGGCCTCTGTCCTCACCTCTAGGAGAGGCTTTGAGAAATGGCTGTTCAGGGAAAACGGAAAACACTCTACATGGGGCCTTTCTGAGACCCGCCCTTTCTCCATGTCCTTAAAGCAGATCCAGCCACAGAGGTTTCTGTCTTTCTCACTCTGTTTTGGTCTATCCCTCATTGTAACTGTGTGATAACCATTTCTTAATCTTTTTCACTCACTATGTCTGGCTTTCTGTGGAATTCTGGCACTTTATCTTTTTTCTTCTTTTTCTTTTCCCAAACATCTATCATTCTTTCTTTGTTTTTACTTCTTACTCACCACATTTCTCCAGATTCAAGCTGATCTCATTTCTCTTTGCCTTTTCTTAAATTAAAACTTTGTGAGCTTGTTGGATAAAGCACTATCTCTGATATCCGAAGATGGCAATATCTGAAATCCTTGTTATTATCATGCTATAACAACAATTTCTGAAAATAATAAATAGTAGTGGAGGATTTCCACAAAAATAGTAAGTAGCAAAAACAGTTTTCAACAATGATTAATAATAAATGTTTCTTGAGCACTTAATCAGCATATTAGAATGATTTCTGAAGGATCATGTGACTCTGCAGACTGGAGTAATGGCTGCTGAAAATTCAGCTTTGCCATGAATAAATTCTATTTTAAAATATATCCAAATAGAAAACAGTTATTTTAAATTGTAGAGAAGAAACCAAAATCCGGTCTTATCTATGAGACATCAGTCATTGTTTTCTTAAAGCTGCAGTCCGTTACTTTTGGCGCTATAGTGGTTAATTAACAGAACTGCATGCGTCTTGCGGAAGAACATTGTAGCCGGAGCTACTTCTCTCTGTTTACTTCTCTCTGTCTATGACGAGTCACGCAGGTACTGGGCTACTCTGCAGTGGTACGACCCGAACCAGTCTAAAAGAGTCCAGATATAAACACTTATTATAGGTGTACTATAGTGATTCAGGATAAGACCAAAACACGGTTTGGAAAATGGATTCATGATAGTCACTTATTAAATACATTTTGTAAACCTTTTTTGAAAAGACTGCTGCTTTAAATACATTCAGGCCAAATCCAGCAAGTAAATTCAGAATGAAAACTTTCACTGTCACTTTTATACAACCTCTCTCCTTTTCTCTTTGTTCTCGTCTTCTGTCTGGCCCTCTTTCCAAGATTTCTCCATCCATTTTCACTTTTCAGCTTATTCTCCATCTTCCATTCCAAAAGCGTACACAATTCTCTGTAGAAGTTGATCTTTATCTGCGTTCATTAATCTGTTCAGACGTGCACTTATCCTTATCTGTCTTTCTGTGTCATCTCCCTCTCTGATTTTCTCCCTGCCACACACGCAAACAAGAACTGACACTGAACAAACCTGTAGGAGCTTAAGTGCATGCTCAGCACTGTGACTGTTGGCTGAAGTGTAGCCAGGCCAGCAGTGTTGGGGAAAGATACTTTTAAAAGAGTTACAATTAGGGATGGCCCGATACCATTTTTTTTCAAACCGATACGAGTACGAGTATTTACATTTGTGTACTTGCCGATATCGAATACCGATACCGATATTTCTACCGCAAAAGTAACTATAGGCTCCCAGAAAAGAAGACAGAAGACTATTTTAGAACACAGGTTAGAAGACTGTTTTTATTTTCTTCTCTGCTTGTTTTAACAAGTCTAAAAATAAATAATAATGAGTAAAATAATAAATGTATTAACACACAAACCACTGTTAATTTAACATAAAAGCAAGCAGTTAACGCGTGCATGGTCTGACATGACTGAATGCGCCCAAAGTGCGCTCCCTTAATAGTCTAATTCCTAAAAAGCTGACAGTTCATCGCGATCTCACACATCTGTTATTATCAATGAAGCTGACTGCACAATGAATCTTTCATAATATCCACACTTTGTTTGTTATAATTAGAGGATTTGCCAGCATACAGAATTCAGCACTGAACAAAAAAGTTTTGAGCAGTGAGGGGAGTCTATCTTAAATGCTTCTGATTAGCCATTGCGTTCAAGAAATCAACACACATGTCTGTGATTGGCTACATCGCTCAACGCTGCAAACATGTTATGAATAGAAACTCTGGCCTGTAAATCGTTTCTATTTTGTTTTAGTTGTTCTTCTTGCTTTTCTGCAACAGATGAATGAAAATCTATTAGTTTTAATATGTTGTATTCATAGATATTTCTAGTTTGCGGGAGTCCCGCGAATCGTTTTATTCTCCCGGAACCCGCACACATAGAGTGAGTGCATTACCGCCCGCGCCCGCGCTCGCGCTCGGCCATCAGATCTAGTGCCGCGCCGCACTCTTTTGCGTTGGGAGTGCACGTCCCTATGCCTCAGTTCACCTCGACAAAGCACTCGCGGCGGCCAGTTTCGTTTCGCAAAATGTACGTGGTATCGGGGCGTGGTATCGGCGAATTTTTATGAGTACGGGTACGAGTATATGAGGACAGTATCGACCCGATCCCCGATGCCAGTATCGGTATCGGGCCATCCCTAGTTACAATAGACTTAGACTTCCTTTATTAATCCCAGAGGGGAAATTAAGGTGTTACAGCAGCGACAGAAATCGAGACAACATGCATAACAAAAATAGACAATACAAACAATCAAGAATTTCAATAATCTGAATATCTATTAATTACAAATAGATGTGGTTTACCATAGAACGACCTACTTAACCAGGGGCGTCATGCCCATTCAAAGTGAGGGGGCACGTGCTCTAGAATCTTTGCCGTGTATGTTCAAGCAACTCACTCGTCTCGCACGTTTAGCTGGCAATGTTTTACAGATGGTCTTGAAGTGGTAAGTGGGCAAAGCAACAAATCGGCATTGAATTAGTTATCGGATGATATTAAAAGGTAATGGGATTATTTGTGGTTGACCTGGAAATTTTTACTTGATCAAAAAGTTATGGATTTGATATTAGCTGCGAAATTCAGAGCATTAACTTAAGTTGTGTCAGTGTAACATTATCGATAGCTAGCCTAGTCTAACCGTAAACTAGTTGGCTAATGTTACTGGCTGCCATACAAAGCCAATAAGCCATAGTAACGTTATCTGATCGGTTTTGAAACATCTGTTCTGTTTTGTCTTGTGTCAAAGTCTCCAGCTGGTTAAATTGTTTTCAGTTTCATTGAAACGAGGGTGTTAAATTTGTTGTAGGCTAACTGCAAAATCCAACCTAACGTCATCAAGGCATCGACTTGATGTTTCTCCCATAGATTGTTATTCACGGTTCTTCACGGATCAGGCAGCTAATTCAAATGCAGTGAAAAAAGATAGGCTACCCGTTCGAAAGCTACAGCATAGTTGTTATACAGATCGCTATGACCGTGATGTAAGCTAAGAGTGCACGAAAGTGTAGCAGTCAGCCTCTCTCTCATGTGCTCATATAACTTCCGTTGTTATTATTATCAGGTCACTTTACTTGCTAGTGATTCTCAAGTTGCAACTTACAAATGAGGTACTACTTGCCATAATACAACAGTAATGCAGTAATACAAAATATATTATTATCATCAGTAAAAGAGTATGGCAGTAAGATGATAGATTCAATGCCTCAATATTATTCAAATATTATGCCAGTAAGATAATATATATATAGCCTATATAAACTTACATAAACTTACAAAATAGATACTTTAACTTAGTCCTCAGATAGTGGAGGGTTGTTGCTAGCTCCGTTAAGGTATTTCTGTCCCTCCCAAACTGCATTGAAATGGTATGTTTAGCAGCCAGAATTAAAAAAAATTTCAGGGGGAGAAACGCCCTGACCCCTCCTAACATGATTCATATCACCCATCAGAAAACAATTGCAACGTCTCAGATTGTGACCCCCCCCCCCCCCTGAATTTTGGCTTGCATGACGCCCCTGTACTTAACATAACAAATTCAAAAACACCTCCAATTCCCTTACCCACATATACACACTTAATACTCAAAAACAATGCCATTCAACCCCTAGTCCAAGAAAAAAAACATTCAGTATATTATTTAAAACAAGTTATTACGGTAATATGCACTAAAATATAAAAATAGTAAATATACTAAATAACTTCCATTTGTGCATCTACATAAGTACATATAAATACGCAAACCATACAAACCTGTATACATCCCTATGCATACGTACATTCCTAAATATACCCATACACATATATACTGTACCCCTTTACTTGCACGCAAATACACACATATACACTTCTATCCATATAAATGCATATACATATACCCTCACTATTCTGCATATACTTCAAATCAGGGTGTGGTTGTACAGCCATGCAACAATATTGCTTTACTTAGTTACTTTTTATGGCAAGTAATGCATTACGTTGGTTTTGCGTTATGTTTCCATTCAAAGTTCTGTTTTTGGCTAATGTAAAGGCCCTTTACATCACACCAAAAGTGCAAATGCAAAAGAAAATGCAAATTGACACCCCTATAGTAAATAGCGCAGCTCAACTAAACATATCAGCTGTGCTGCCATTCTCGATTGCAGAAGATAGGACGCTGGAGAAGAAAGTTCAACACTTAAGAAATAAAAACAACAACAAATAATGAAACACAATTCTGATGTTTATTAATGTATTTTTTTGTTTATGATCATCAAAGGGGCAAAGACAATGGTTAATAAAGTGAGATTCAATTCATAAAGTATATTTGTATTTTTTAACATTGAATTATTTCAGGTTTTCTTAATATTCTGAGCTTTCACTTCACTGCTTTTATTAATTTTGAGATATGCTGAATCTGTTTTGTGCAAGTGAGACGTGCTCATTAGGGTAAGGCTTATAACCTTTTGACTATTTTTCAAATAAAACATTTCCTGTATCATAAATCGATGGACTATTGAATAAAAACAATGAAAAACACACTATTTCCTCTAAGTTAAAAAAAAGTCACCCCAGATAAGAAATTGGAACGACCATATAACAAACGTTACCATATAACCATAAAAAAATTCCCAGGTCAATTTATTCTTCCATAATTTTGTGACTTCTACTGTATGTATATATATCCACTATTCGACTCCTTTCCTCCTTTGATTTCTGCTCCAAGAAACTGGAACCGTCAAGTAATTTGCCTTTGGGTGGCATTCTGCACTTTTCTTCCTGTGAAGATTCTTCTAAAGGCACACTTCCTCTTCTTCTATGTGATTGCTGAGATCTCACTTATTGGTCCAGCCTTGTTCTTCTGTAACGTAGAATCACTTATCTTGTGCAACATTATTTATTGCTACTGAAACAAATATCAAAAAGTATCAATTTTAATTGTTTGCTCATCTCTCTCTCTCTCTCTCTCTCTCTCTCTCTCTCTCTCTCTCTCTCTCTCTCTCTCTCTCTCTCTCTTCCTCTCCCTCTCTGTCCCTCTCTGTCCCTCTCTTCTATATATATAAATATATACATATATATATATATATATATGATTTGTATTGTTCTAGAAAAACAGTTCTAGAAAATTCTAAACGGTTACAGAAAGTTGTAGGTAGTGCTACTTAAAAGCAAGAAAATTTGTTTTATGGTTGTTCCAATTTTTTTAATCTGGAGTGACCTTTTTTTAAATTTAGAGGAATTAGTGCGTATTTCATTGTTTTTAAGCAAAAGCTAATAGATTTATGATACAGGAAATCTTTTATTTGAACAATAGTCAAAAAGTTAGTGCTCACAGAGCAGTGTCAGTCAATATATGGGAAAACAAAGTAACTTGCAGTACTCATTTGAAAAAGTAACTCAGATATATTGTAAATTTAAAAGTAGTTTCTTTACTAGTTACTTGAAAAAAGTAATCTAAGTACATAACTCACATTAATTGTAAGTTGTAATGCATTACCCCCAACACTGCAGGCCAGAGACATTTAGAAACACACAGTAGTGTGACAGTTAAGGGCCTCTGTTCTAAATATCATCTGAGCAGCACACATGTGCTCTTCTCACTCATGAGTTACACACAAACAAAGGAGTTATAGATTACAGAATAATTACATTTTCCTTCAAATAACTGCTTTACGTAATGTGCTGGGTTGACAAATTTAACCATATACCAAAATTTCCAAATATTCCTTGTCTAACACATTTTGAATGTTGGCACAACACAACACAAAGCTAGATAGATAGATAGATAGATAGATAGATAGATAGATAGATAGATAGATAGATAGATAGATAGACAGACAGACAGACAGACAGACAGACAGACAGACAGACAGACAGACAGATAGTAACAGACGGTTAGACAGTATATTCTTCCCCAGTGTGATCATTTACATTTAGCTGAGAATAGCAGGGCAAAACATGATGGCATTATGATAAACGAGTGTCTATGTGTATCTAAAAGTGTTGGTGCTTAATGCGAGGTGCCCTTTCTAAGTGCTCAGATAGTGTTGTGTGTGTTAGAGTGTTTTGTTCCCAAAGGGCTCTTTCTCTCCAGACTGCACCTGTCCTTACCATCAGGATCTCTAATTAATCACAGAGGACCTTCTCCTCCCCACTTTCTCCAATCCAGTATATGTTCTCATTGCCATATTTGGCCTGACAGATGGCTTCCTAGTGCCAACTTACAAACATACAAGTAGATTCTCAACTTAACTCAGCACTATAAATATCTATGACATATTTCCTGCTTATATCAATAATTTTCTCCGAACAAGGCACTTGGTCATCTTTAACGGTCTGTTCTCACAGATTAAGTGGAATCAAACCACACTGCAATGACAGTTACTTTACAGAGAAAATTCCAAAGGCACATCTGTATTTAAAAGCTTTGGCTTCTAAACTTTGTTAACCAGTTTGGAAGTGGCTTGTCACCTCAGGGCTGAGGTAGATGGCTCTTCAGTTTCTACAAGCACAGTGGATTTCCACAACGGAGCACGGCATCTCTTACCATTCCCACAACTATGTAAACACAGACCTGTGCCAGCGAAAACAGCTGAACGTGTGTAGAATATAATCTCTGCTCCTTCAGCGCTACGCTCTGCTCACAAACTATTCCAGAGGATAGGCGCACACTTTAAAATCATTATAGATACGCTTCTGAAATGCTAATCGTTCTCCTCACTCTCAGCAATCTTTATTTCGGTGACTGGTGTTCTATGAGGAAAAACAAACCTTTTGCATGTACGTATCTCAGGCGAAGAAATGCAAAGAAGCTCCTGTTTGATTTTCAGATGTGACATTATTTGCTGAAATCTGAAGCTACCTTTAAAAATCATAGCAAATTGGTGTCATGAAATTCAATGTGACTAATTTTCTTAAGTTGCTTTTTATTGACACAAAAGTTTTCATGGAAAAGAGTGCTTTTGTCTTTTTGCATTCAGTACAGTGAGAATTTACAATGGGCATAAGAAACTTGTTTTAGATTATATGTTGTCTAGGAATCTTCCTTCTGTAATTCATATCGATCCATTAGCAACCTCAGTCATGATGCCGAGCTGTACAAAATACCAGATGCACCTGGAACGAAGCCCTTGAGACAATTTTCCTTCCTTTCCTGTTATTTGAACACACGCATGCACGCACGCACGCATGCACGCACGCACGCACGCACGCACACACACACACACACACACACACACACACACAAACACAATAAACAAATGACCAAATTACACAGTGGGAAAAAAAATTATTTATTTACTTACTTACTTACTTGCTTTTTCTTTCATTCTTTCTTGAGGGGGCGCTAGTGACAATCCATGCTCACTTGATGCTCTAAGACATGATCAAATGAGAAAAGAATAACCTATATATAGTGTTAAATTTATGAACTTATAAATCTTAATGAACCAAAGCATAAAGATCATGCTGATTATCAAATATATTCTTTAGTTATATTCAAAATCTAAGAAGCAATGTGCCAAATTAAAATGACATGCAGTGACTCACAATGGAATTCACTGTGATCTCATTTTGTGTACTGTGTTGATCTGTGCTTGAGCTGCTCTGGGTCCTACTGATCAGGCTTAAAGTGTCAGACTTGACTCTGGGCATGTCTTATGTCTGATTCAGCCCTGACACAGAATGCAGAATGTCACTTCATATTGACCTGATTTAAAGACTCGTCCGCCTCTTCAGAGCTCATCTGGTTTGGATTGATGAACTAGATGATTTATTCAAAGCTCCGTGAAGAGATGAGGTGATTTGTAGCAGTTCTTTCAAAATGGCGTGTGGAGTTAATAATACGCTGTTTAGGAGCTTTGAGAATAGAGTGGTATGTAGCTTTGTCATATGTTCTCTCCGTGGTATGGATAAACATTTTGACACCTACCCTCTGCTATTCAGGACACCACGTTCTCTCATACCACAAACTCTGATTGCATGTGTCCTCACAAATCATCTGTCATGATGCCCTTACGAAAAAAAACCAGCCAGTCTGGGTCACGCCAAATGGACTAGCAGCCATGAGAATAGGTGAGACCTCTGGCGCCTTTCAGATTCAATTCATGCCGGCACTTTATCTGAAATTGCACCACCAAGGCACCTGACGTGTGACATTTGGAAATATCAATGTTTTTGAATCAATCGCCATAACAATAATATTGTGAATTATTTTTACAATTTAATTTTTTTTTAAATATATTTTAAACTACTGTGAAACAAAGCTGTATTTTCAGTAGCCATTACTCTAGTCTACAATGTCACATTATCCTTAAGTGTGGTGTGTCACAAATATTGTATTTTACAACGATAAGGAAAATAACAAAGGGAGCGACAAAGAATAAAAGAGAAAGCTACGGCAAAAGAGTCAAGACCCACAAATATCGGTCGTCAACATGCTTCGCATTACCTTTCCTGATGAATGCTACATTAACATCCTCTTATCATATGAACAGAAGAGCCCTTATTTTCAACGTACAGAGTCATTGTTTACTTAGACTTAATGACTACAGTCTTGTCCAACACACCCCTCCATTCCATGAATCACAAACTAGATGCCCTTGAAACAAAGAGATAAACATTCCAGAGGGAATAATAATCCCATAAGTAACCACAAAAAAATTGCCGTGGGCTCATGGACTCCCCTGATGTTGCAATGCATTATGGGGGTTTCAACAGCTTCAGAGGTTGTTACGAGCCAGAGCAGAACAAATATGCATGGATAAAACTTCTTAATGCTAAAGTTAGACCTACAATGTGTTTCTTACATTGTGTATATATATATATATATACATATATGTATATTTGGCAAGGTGGAGACTGTCAATGGAGCCAAGGGAGGACCTGGTTGAGGGGGGATTTGGATTTTGCGGTACTGGGCCCTCATGGTTTAATGCCAAGAAAAGCAACCCAGCTGAACAAATGTGAGAGAGGGTTTTAAACAAAGCATAAACAGATCTCGGGGCTCCAGATCGCTCCTACCAGTTTGAAGTGAAAGTCTTCCTCATGCCTGCCATATATAACAGCACTGTATGTGTTTTTCTGCACTTAGCTTGACAGCTAAGGAATACAACATTAATCACTTGTTACTTATTACTGAAATTAATAAGGTTTAGACAAAACACTCCGAGCTCTAAAAACGCTTGTGTTGGATGATGAAAAGGGAGTGGCAAATATAAAATCAATAAAGCTTAATATTTTTTTTTTATTGAGAGTGAAGTTTACATTGTTTGTCACCAGCTATCTTGTCTCAGCTTTAGATACTAACACTTAACAATGCATACAAGTCTTATTTGTCTTTTTAAGTGAACATAAATTACATTTTTTTCCATCAAAAAATCCTAAAAAAAAAAGTATCACGGTTTCCACAAATATATACAAATATTAGGGAGCCCAACTGTTTTCAGAATTGATAATAAAATAAGAAATGTTTCTTGAGCACCAATTTGTTCACGGCTATGAAAGTAATATTGATGTGTAAGATATAATCATGCAATACTTCATGAGAGATTAATCGTAAAACAAAACAGTTCAGTCAGACATACATCAGTGAGTTGGATGTGGATTGGGTGGGATTGGCTCTTGACTGGTACGAACACTCTCACTGTCTCATTTGAGTGTTTTCTGGATATCTCCAACTGTGTGTTTACATGCTTCTTTCTTCTCTCAGCAGGAACATGCCCCCAAAGCTGCAGGGTTCCCCACGGAGACAACCTTTACTCTGCTAAAGTCAGAGGTCGTCAGTCCCAGAGGGAAACAGTGGCGACACCCCAGTGGCTGAGGAGACTGAGGCGTTCGGTAGACTAATGGGGTATGACTTCATCATTAAGAAGGTGGACAAATCATTATACACACCCACACATTGATTTGAGAGACACAATGTTTAAGCAATAACCTGCAAGTCTGCTTATAGTTATTTGAAGGAAAACATTAAAAGAATGAATTTCAGACGCACATTCTATTTATAAGATCATTGCCTTTGTTCATTCATGATCATTTTCACATTCATGGACTACATTTGTACAGTTCTAAACAAAATACATTCATATTTTTAGAGTCAAAAGAGAGCCACCGTTCCCCCTTAGGAAAAGTCACCCTATCACCCTTAACTTGTCCCTTTAGCGTGAGCAATTGGATTAGGCTGTTTGGTTGGTGTAGTGTCAGAGGCTTAATGGATGGCTGGGCATCATGATGGATGAACATTGCCAACAAGGCGCCTTTCCATCTGACAGACCAACATACATCATCTATTAGGCTCATTTTTGGCCGCTCAGTGGCCACATCATGGCCAAAGTAACCAAATGTGTGACCACAGGGACGGCAGTATCACAAGTCTGCATCTTTAACCCTTTAGTGTAGCTCTTTAGCTTAAACCATTTAAAATGATTGAATTTAAGACTTTAATCGCATTTCACATGTAAGAAACCTGGGCTGCATTTCCCAAAAGCATTGTAAGCCTAAGTAGATCGTAGAAAAATTGCCACCAATGGTCTCTACGAACAACTTAGCTCACGATGCTTTTGGAAACACAGCCCTTGTTGTTTTTTCCATGTGTATAGTTAAATAAGTCAAAAAAGAGCAAAATACATTGAGTCGTAATTACATGTAAGTTTTACCTTCTTGCAATAATTAGAAGGGTGTTGCAATGTGAATTAGTTCTGTTGAATAATTAGAATGTCATTAGTTTGGATAAAGAAAAGCATCTGGCAAAAGGATGAAAAAACTTTTTTTGAGTGTGAATATATTTAAAGTAGTTATAAAATGTATTTGAAGACAATACAGTAATATATAATTTTAAGTGCAAAGCCTTTAAAAAATTCTAATTGTTTTTTCATCATCTACTCACCCTCATGTCTTGTGAAATTTTATGATTTTCTTTTTTGCACAAAAGGAGAAATTTAATGTCCAATGGAAGTGAATGGTGATCATGGCTGTCAAGCTAGATTTTCAATAATATATTGATGTATTTTCTTGTAATACATTGTTAAACTTCTTTTTAATATATTTTCACTTAAACATTATTTATGAATGTATACTTTTATTGTTACATTTTTAAATATTAATTTATAATATAAATTCAATTTAAAAAGTGATTTAAATTATGCATTTTAAAGACTTATATTGTATTCAAAGTAAACATTTATTCAATTAATGCATTCCCATTCATGCATTCAGTTATATAATAAATTATTAATGACATTGTTAAGTGGCATTCATCACCCTCAATTTAGAGTTTACACCTATAAATGATTAATCTGGTGCCTTCTCTGCTTTTAATGAATACCCTGAATAAACCAAAATGAATTAAATAGTCTAAACCAGCCTAAACATTACTGCATACATGCAAGTATTGTTCTTCTATCCTCCATATGAAGGCACAGCCCCAGGGAAGATCCAGGCACCCCCTCCCATGCCCTGGTCATTTGTTTACATTTTGGTTCACGGATAATGCAGCCCTCAGGCCCATATAAAAACACTGCAGCTGTTACTAACGAACCATTGGTTCACAAAGAGATTTGGTGTCAACCTGTCCTAAACAGAACCTTGGGTGTCACCACTAACTGTGTTTTTTGTTCCAAAAGGGCTGTTCACCATCCTCTTTTCCAATGGTTCTTCTGTTTGTATATGTGTTTGGGATTGGGATTGGAAAAGTTATTTTCCCGCTGTGGGATCGGCCTGTCAAATTAGAGGCAGCTTCACAAATAACAATAACGGGACCAGAGCATCATTAAACAATGGGTGCAATTAACCTAATTTGCTAGATTACTCATGTGCCAGGGCTGTACTGCTCCAAAATAGGGCATAGAGCTCTACTTAACCCCCTGCTGTGATGTATAGTCAATGCAAATATGTTATATGCCCTAATAGGGGTCAGCTATTATGTGCAGTTTTATGTGAAAGTGTAATTTATGATGCCGAAGGATTAAATCGCCATTTATGGCCCCATTATTTACAGTATATAAAATTATTTAATGTATACAGGAATGTGTCTTGCTATGTTTTTAGGTCAACATTGTAATTTTATTGTCTCAATTAAAATGTGTAATTTATTGGTGAGACGAGCCTGGGAAAGTTAGAGGGACAATTCGCCCCAAAAAATCATATCTGTCTTTATTTACTCACCCTCATGTCTTGTAAAATGGAATGGCGTTCTTTCTTCTACAAAACGAAAAATTTAAGGAAAAAGTTCAAATTTTTATTTCATACATTGAAAGTGAATGGTGACTACAGCTGCAAGTCAAGATTTTCAAGACTTCAAGAATTTCTTAGACGAAGCTGTCATATTTCTTGGAGCATACAGATGTTATGAAGAGGACAGATGTTATGAACTAATGTTTATGATGGTTTTATGGTGCTTGTTTTGTTTTTTGGAGCTTCATGAGAAAGAAAGAAAGAAAGAAAGAAAGACAGACAGAAAGACAGAAAGACAGAAAGAAAGAAAGTCATACGGGTTGGGAATGACATGATGTCTACGTGAGTAGATGATGACAGAATGTTTATTTTTTTGCGGTGACCTATCCCTTCAATCATTATTAAACATATTTGAATGATTTTACACATTCATTGGAAAAGAATATTGCAAAGGCAGTGAGTTTTGTGGCATACAAGAGGTGACGTGAGGCTCAAACTCTCCCTGCAGAGCATCTGTGGCGTTACAGATCAATACGGCATTGAAACCACCATGATGAGGCATTATTGAACCTCTCTCACTTGCTACATTGATTCACAGTTGGAGTTAGGTCAGACCCCTATATGGGGGGCTGAATGTTGTGTGTGCACATGCCAATTTGTGAATAACTTACCACAAGCACAACACAGAATACTGAAGTTACTGAACATGAAATAAAAACTCACACAAGAGGTTTTTATATGGTCACAAGAGCCTTAATCTACTTTTCTCTTTCTGTTTTTTTTTTTTTTTTTGACACAAAGGCCCTTGATCATTCTAGGTTGGTTATCATGTTTCTTCTGGATTTATTCTGGACCTTATCCCAACCAAAGTGTTTCAGTAGTCTAAATATTATAAATTGGTTTCAGACTTTTTGACCCTGTATATCATTCAGACTTCATATATATGTAGCATAGGGGATTTCATATATACTCGTGAACTTTCTATGACTCTTACATTCCTTGTGTGCGGGCACTTTACAGTATGTCCCTTAGCAGACACCTGTAGTGCAGCCCACTCTTGTCAAGATCTGTAAGTCTGTGTTTTACAACATCACATTTTTCATGTAGCCCCCAGAGCTCTCTTTGACCCTAAAATGAATCAAGCACAACATTTCCTACTGAGAAGTTATTTGTGAACAAAGGTCGGGCCTTAACCTTTAGGCATGTTTGATTCAGTGTTTTTACATTGTAGACATTCACTTTCTTCTCCATTCCTCTCTTTCAGGATTGTCTTTCTCTGATGCCCCCCAGATGTTTTGGGATATGGAATTCACATGCACCTGTCTGAACAACAAATAGACAGCACTATTTACCGTGACAACAGATTTTGCCCCATCTAGTCATTGGTGAGTATCGTGCATGCATTAACCTTTCAACCCAGAATGCCCTTGATTCACTGACAAGGTTTTAACATTTCATTGGTTGAGAGTAATGCTTTGTTTTGGATTGAATCTATTAAGCAGCTCTTTTAGACACAAATACATAAGGATTTATATAAAGATAATTTGTTTCACTGGCTCAAGACGAATAAAAGCTGCTATTGTCTAATCTGTCACTTAAAATTGAGCCATTATTGTGCATTTTAATGGTGAAATAATTATACTGATGAATACACACTTGTGAGGACACATATTTATTGGTATGAGTCTGTGTTAACAGTCTTGTGTTTATAGGCAAGATTATCAGAGATGACCCTAACCCTAAGTCCATCCAATCCTAAAGGGGAACAAGTGTTTCTAAGATGATTGACAGGAACTCCAGTGATGCGCAAGAGGAACCTAGAAAGAATGAGGCCCTTGAAAAGAAAAGGTTAGTATGAAATGGATGAATGCATGGATTGATGATATATGATCTGATGAATCCTATAACCTTGCAACGTCTGTTTTCTGACAGAACCTCTGTTGGAAAGGGTTAAGGAGTCTCTTCCTTTGTTTCCTCTGAGATTAATCTGACTGATTAATGGGCCGAGGGTGCTTGTGTTTGTAAGACATGCATTTGGCTACTCATGCCATATAGTCTTCAAAGACGCTTCTGCATTTAGCAGTCTTGCAGGGGCTTTTGGAAAATGATACATAGATTAAACACACATATTTTTTTCTAGCAGTAAAAACACTCACAAACCCTAGTTGGAGGAACTAAAACTAACATAACAATGAGTGCGCTTCAAAAAAGAAAAAGAAAAAGCCCCGTCTTCCTCCAAACCCTAGAGAATGCAGACATTTTTATGAACAGCTGCTCTTTGAATCAGATACAAGTGAAAAATGAATTGAACTCATTTTGCTTTGTGCTGTTTTATTCTTGGAACGGGGATGATTGGGAGTGTGAGGGACTTTGCCAAGACTACACAAACACAGATTCGTATAGCCTTCATGCCTTTCCATGACTTTCTGCTCATGGAAGAAAACAATACAGTATAATGATCAAACATGTAAAAACAAAAAATAAGTAGGGATAAAGTGTAGACATGCAGAATAGGGCAAAGTTTTTGCACCGTTATAAAATGAAGGAAACTACAGACCTGCAATGATCCCCTTTTTATACATTAGCTGACAAGTTTTTTATGTCTATCTATGTCCTTTTTGCATTTACAAACTTGAGGTGTGGTCACATTAGTGAACTTTAAGCCCCTTTCACACAGAGATTCCGGAAAATACACGGATAAAGTGACCTGGGATTTGACCCGGGTTCGTTTGACTCATTTGTTCATTCAAACTGCCAGTGACACGTGACATCGATGTGACATGTAATGTCTCAGCAGCGTCTATAGTTTGCTAATGAGCTGCGATTTCTCTCTTGAGAAACCACGCTTGTGCATTTTTTTCTCTGATTCGATCATAAACTAGCGCATTACGTACCGTTTCACGCAGGCGAACGATCCCGGCTTCAGCGCCATCATTACGACACGGCATTGATTACGGCTTTTGTTCACACAGCGCACGTTCCGGGACTGAACACGGCAATGTTACTAGATCCCCAAACCCGGCATCGATCCCGCCATCAATCCCGGGTCGTGTTTTCGTTCACACAGAAGGTGTTCTGGCAATTTCCCAGCAATTTCCCGGGATCAACGCACTGTATGAAAGGGGCTTTACAGTCTATTGTAAACAGTGTAGCAATGTATGAAGTCAATTTCAAACCGAGCAACTTTTTGTTGATCTTGGACCTATTGCAAAATCTGCATGGGGACATCTTTCCCACTCATACGAAATTCCTGATTGTGTGCTCCTAATTTCATATAGAAATGACTCGATTTTGCCTGCAAATAGTTCACTGAACAACTGTAAATATGACCACACATTTAGAAATTATGAACTTTAGAACTTACTGAAAGCTGTGTTAAAAATTGGTACATGCATGTTTAAAATTGAAATAGTGTCAGCTTTTCGCTGTATGCACTAATAATCGTAACATACCCAACATGCCTCCATGATGCTGGGTTATTGTGGATAGTTGCCAGGATGTTGCAGTGCAGTTGCTATGCCGTTGCTAGTGTATTCTGAGTGGTTGGTGGCTCAAATCAAAAGAGCCCACCTTCAAGTCCAGAAATGGCTATGGTATTTTTGCTGTCCAATGTTCTTTTCATTTTATAGTCCATTTTAAGTCTGATCGCTTAATCTCAAGTTTGAGCATTAGTTAGTGAGGCTTGCATTAACAAGCAACACTAACCATACTTACATTCTATCATATTTTTTTTTCTTTCTCAGCTGAACAAAGACTTTGGTTCTTTGTCTCTCTTTGTTTAGCTGTATAAATCTTTCACAGAGAAATAAAAGTGGCCTCGACCCGTCTCCATCTCTGATTTACGTGCAACAACATAGGCTTGCACTTCATTGCACTTCATTCAGTGTTTTCTCAGAGCGCTGAACCTCTTCAGCCGAGCGCAGCATATTTGATGTAAGTGTGGCAGACAGTCACTCCCCGTTCCCCTCTGCTCGTGTTTTACGAGCTTTGACTATAAAACCAAAGGCTGAACTGCCCAATATGAAACAGTCTCCCAATGGGATCATAGATGGTCTTGAATGAAAGGAGAGGAAGAGACTAATTCTTTTTCTGACTTGGTGTGCATGACACTAAAGAATGAATCCGGGGGTGTTTGTATGTACATGTGTTGCTGTAAGGTTTTGATGTACGCAGAGAGCTATAGGTTTTTTTAAAAGCTTTTTTTTCTCCTGATTTTAGGAGTAAAGGCCCGCTCACACCAAGGTCGATAACTATAACGATAAAGATATAGTTCTAAAAAATGTTCTTAATGTAAAAGAATAGCAGAGTCCACAGCAGAACTAATTATAGTGGTACAGAGAAAATATATCGTTGGAATCACTTTCAGAGAAACTCTTTTCCAGCTGATGATAAAAACATTGACAGCCAATCAGAATCCATCCTGCTTTAAAGAGCTCGAGCATTTAAAGCGGCAGACGACAAAACTGCAGTGCGCACTCAGAATAAACAGAACATATTGTTTGCTGGTGTGGATGCTAATATAGTTATCGTTATAGTATCTTTATATCGGTCTTGGTGTGAATGGGCTTGGTAAAATGGTAAACATGGTCAAATGTGCTTTTTTTTATTGGCTTACTTTTCACATAACAAATTATCAGCGGAAAAAAAAAAGTTTGCTCACAAATCATTTACATGCCCATCTTTGGCTCATCAATGTGACAATCATAATTAGAGCGTGACATGAGAGGTTGTGACCCCTGGCAGTGCAGCCTATAACAAACGTTAAGCCCTGAGGCTGAAGGCAGGTCAGGTCTTATATCAGGAGCTTCAGGCCACCCAGTTTTGCAGGTCTACCTATAAACAAGGATTTGGACTGAAGAAGACTGTACACATGTGGTTTTCATTACTTTATAAAATGATCACTAACCTGTGATCAAGGGTGATATGCATCAAAAGTCCAGGATGACAGATCGGATTGTTGAATCCTGATCTGTGGTAGTGAGCGTTATTTAGGTTTTATTTTGTATGCTAAACTATCATTTACTGGCATAAACTAGTTGTCTATGTTTCAAATATCTTCAGATTGTATCTATTGTATGTTAACAACAACAACAACAACAACAAAGAACTATATTCGAAATGTTTTTTCTATATATAGCCCTGTACTTAATAATACATCTCACTGTGTAGTCATCAGCAAAAATGACACAACATACTGTTTATTTTACTCCGTTTATTTATGTGTGTGTATTTGCTTTGTGTTTAATTTCTAAACGAGGTCTGTTGTTCATTTGGTCTGTCAGAATCACTCAAAATCTATGCCATGTCCTCATATGCCATTTCTTTGTGGCAACATATGTTTATAGGCTGGAAACAGAATGTCTAACACAGCAGATTATCAACCAGTTTTTTTGTAAAATCCACACAAAAGTGGTGGTCATGGTGAAGGGATACAACAGAATGGAAAAGACGTCTAAATAATAGAGGAAAGCAGGGATAATTGTAACAATTTTTATTTTTTACTCAGTTATTTACATTTCTACAGATTTACATTTTTACAGATTCTGTGGATTATGATTCTATCTACTGATAAATGTGTATTACTAACACTTTTAACATGTTGAAATCCATTCTGTGGAATTCAACAGCTTTTCCCCCCCAAAAAAAAAAAAAAATCAGTGCAGAAAATGTGCCAAAAAGTCAGAGATTCCTTCTGGTCCTTCTGATAGAGTATAATCTGTTACCTCTGGGTTACCCGTACAGCCATGTGAGATATGGGAACTTTGGCTGAAGACATCACACGTGTCCTCTATCTGTCTGTCTGTAGCCCACATACTATTATCTCATTGGACAGATATTCCACCTCTCATAGCAGCAAACATCTCTGCAATGACTCATTGCATGCAAAGGCCTATGGGAAGAGAGTAAAGGACTTTGTCAGATTACATTAATGTTATGCACATACAGACATTGTGCCTGTAACATAAAGTGCATGTAGGATACATTTTATATACACACATAAAAAATGTAAAAAAAACTTGTGGACATTGTTGGTGGACAAATAAAATAAAGTAGTCTGATAAGTGTTTGAAAAGTGTCACAGAGCCAGAAGCCCCTATAGTGGAAGAAACACCCTTATGCTGAAAAATAATAAATGGTTAGATTATCCATTGTAAATAACAAGTTTGTAATCTCTCTCTCTCTCTCTCTCTCTCTCTCTCTCTCTCTCTCTCTCTCTCTCTCTCTCTCTCTCTCTCTCTCTCTCTCTCTCTCTCTCTCTCTCTCTCTCTCTCTCTCTCTCTCTTTCTTCCTACATCTTCATGTTCCCTAACCTTCCCAACATAGTGACCTTCAGTGTCTCTCTGAGTCATAAGTCTCATTTAAAACACACGTTCCAGACTGTAATGTGCTCAGTATAACTGTTCATCAGTACATAACGAGAATGTTATTGTAAAAGACTCTCCACCAGTTTGCATGGAACACCTGGATCTAATTAGGCCATTTAATTCTCCACTGCTACATCAAGGTTACTAGATGTACAATTCTGTAATGCACAGATGCAATAAAGTAGAAAGTGGTGTGAATGTCATTTTAACAATCAGCTAAATTTCCGTCATTCTGGAGTTTTGGGCAGAATGAGAGCGTATGGGGACACAGTAAGCCAGGTTTCTTTGAAAGCCCTCAGCCGTTTTCCCAGCATGCCCAAACCTCCATACAGAGCTTATCAGGCCTCTGTGCACATTCCACACAATGTTAGCTGGAGAAACGTCTCGGTTACGTATGTAACCCTCGTTCCCTGAGTAGGGAACGGAGACGTTACGTCGGATGACGACGAATGGGGGTTTCGCTTAGAACACCTATCGACTTCGAGTATTACAAAACGAGCCAATGGCGATGAAATGCCATGGGTCTGCGGAATTTGCATAGCGTATCTCCGCCCCACCGCGTGGGTATAAAGGAGGACGCCGGCAACATGCAGGTATGTCTTCGCTGAGGAGCCGAGACTGAACTCAGGCGTCTGCCCAGCGGTACAGCGGAAGTGGCAGGGAGACGTAACGTCTCCGTTCCCTACTCAGGGAACGAGGGTTACATACGTAACCGAGACGTTCCCTTTCGTAGTCACTCCGAGTTACGTCGGATGACGACGAATGGGGGTCCCCGTGAAATCACGCCACCTTCACAGCTGTCTTCCAGTGCCCTGCGAAAGTCTGATCCCCCTGTCGTGATACTGGCACAGACGAAGGAGTCCTACTTAACACAGGAATACCAAGGTACACTGGGAAGCATATCTCAGAGGAGATATGCCGCAGCATGCCTACCCGTAGGGAGGACTTAAGATACACATACGGCCGGAGGGCTACATATGGAGGAACACTGGAGTGACCAGCCCGAGGGGTGGCAACTTTCAACTCCAGGAGGGCAAGATGGCTTGCCAAGGGAAAGACACATGCTCAAGGAGGCTTACAGTGGAAATACACATGTGGGGGTTACTCAGGGAGGAACCATGCACACGGAGGCACCTAGCCGACGCCCAGGCAATAGACACTGGCGCCAGCGTCAACAGTGCAGGAGGAACTCAGGGCTTCAAAGAGGAAGGCTCACCTGAGGAATAATCGCACGTATCCAGTCCGTGGAGTGGAATGGCGAGCAAGCGAAGACACCTGAGCGGGTCCAGCACGAGAGGACACAGGCTCCACTCGGAGATTATAGAATCTGGCGAATGTGTTGGGTGTCGCCCAGCCTGCAGCTCTACAAATGTCTGCCAGCGAGGCGCCATGTGCTAGAGCCCAAGAGGAAGCCACACTCCGAGTGGAGTGGGCTGTCACACCAAGGGGGCACGGTCGGCCTTGCTGTTGGTAAGCCAAAGCAATGGCGTCCACTATCCAGTGAGACAACCTCTGCTTTGAGAGAGCCTTTCCCTTCAGTCTCCCACCATAACAGACAAAGAGCTGGTCTGAGGTCCTGAAACACTGCGTTCTGTCTACGTAAGCGCGGAGAGCGCGTACTGGACAGAGCAGTGCCAAGGCTGGGTCTGCCTCCTCCCGGGGCAGCGCTTGCAGGTCCACCACCTGGTCCCGGAAGGGAGTGGTGGGAACCTTGGGCACATATCCAGGCCGGGGTCTCAGGATCACGTGAGAGTGACCGGGCCCGAATTCCAGGCACGCTTCGTCAACGGAGAATGCGTGCAGGTCCCCTACCCTCTTGATGGAGGCCAATGCAACCAGGAGCGCTGTCTTCATAGACAGGAACTTAAGCTCAACTGGTTGCAGAGGCTCAAAGGGAGCCCTCTGCAGGGCATTTAAGACCACTGAAAGGTCCCAAGAGGGAACGAGAGGAGGGCGAGGAGGATTCAGTCTCCTCGCTCCTCTCAGGAACCTGACGATCAGGTCGTGCTTCCCCAGAGACTTACCTTGAACTGCTTCGTGATATGCGGCGATAGCGGCCACATACACCTTCAGGGTGGAGGGAGACAGCCTTCGCTCCAACCCATCTTGCAGGAAGGAAAGCACGACAGAGATCGAGCATCTCCTGGGGTCTTCTCGACGAGAAGAGCACCAGTTGACGAAGAGGTTCCACTTCAACGCATAGACATGTCTCGTGGACGATGCTCTAGCGGAAGTGATGGTAGCCGCCACCGCTGGTGGCAGGGTACTCAAACCTGCCTCGTCCCGTCCAGGAGCCACACGTGGACCCTCCAGAGATCGGGTCGAGGGTGCCAAAGGGTGCCCCGTCTCTGAGAAAGGAGATCCTTCCTCAGAGGAATTGGCCAAGGAGGTGCTGTCGCGAGGAGTACCAGTTCGGAGAACCAGGTCCGGGTGGGCCAATACGGCGCAACCAGAATGAGCTGCTCCTCGTCCTCCTTGATCTTGCACAAGGTCTGTGCGAGAAGGCTCACTGGGGGAAACGCATATTTGCGTAGGCCCCGCGGCCAGCTGTGCGCCAGTGCATCCGTGCCGAGAGAGCCCTCGGTCAGGGAATAGAACAGGGCGCAATGGGTCGAGTCGTGAGAGGCAAACAGATCTATCTGTGCGTCCCCGAACTGGTCCCAAATCAGCTGAACCGACTGGGGATGGAGTCTCCATTCGCCGGAGATGGGCCGAAACCGTGACAGCTCGTCGGCTGCAAAGTTCCGATCTCCCGGAATGTAGATAGCACGAAGGGACCTCAGGTGCTTCTGACTCCATAAGAGGAGGTGGCGTGCGAGTTGCGACATACGGCGGGAGCGTAGACCACCCTGACGGTTGATGTACGCTACAGTCGCGGTATTGTCGGACTAGTACGTGTTGACCCCTGAGCAACGTGAGGAAACGGTGCAGGGCAAGGCGTACTGCCAGCAACTCGAGGCAATTGACAAGCAGAAGGCGCTGGGGTCCTGTCCAGGAGCCCGCGGCAGCATGTCCGTTGCACATGGCGCCTCAGCCCGTGGAAGAGGCATCTGTGGAGACAACAACATGTCTGGAAATTCGTTCTAGGGGAACACCGGCCCGTAGAAACTGAGGTTCCACCACGGGGTGAAGGTCTGACGACAGGTCGGAGTTACTGTAACTCGGAGCGTGCCATGATGCCATGCCCACCTCGGGACTCGATCGCGAAGCCACAGCTGAAGCGGTCTCATATGAAGCAATCCGAGCGGCGTTGCCGCAGCTGCAGATGCCATATGCCCCAGGAGCCTCTGAAACAATTTCAGTGGGACCGCACTCTTGTTTAATGGCTGAGTGGAGAAGGCGACCAAGTCCATGCCGAGAAAAGAGCTCCCCTGCACGGGGCAAAGTTACTCCTTTCCCAGTTGACCCGAAGGCCCAGACGAGCTAGGTGCCGGAGCACTGGGTCCCTGTATTCACAAACCTGGTCTCAGGAGTGAGCTTAAGACAGCCAGTCACCGAGATAGTTCAGGATGCGAACCCCGTGTTCCCATGGAGGAACAAGGGCTGCCTCAACAACCTTGTGAAGGCGCGAGGAGACAGGGCTAGCCCGAATGGGAGAACAGCGTACTGACATGCGCGCGCCCTGACAGCAGAACGTAGGTACGGTCTGAGTCGAAGGAGAACGGAGACATAAGAGTAGTCGTCCTTCAGGTCGATCGCTGCAAACCAATCCTGTGGCCGCACACATCCAGAAATGCGTTTGGCCAGGAGCATCTTGAACGGCAGCCTGAGAAGGGAGCGGTTCAGATGCATAGGTCCAGGATTGGCCGTAACCCACCAGACTTCTCCGGGACAATGAGGTAGGGACTGTTAACCCGGACCTCATCTCGGCTGGAGGGACAGTCTCAATCGCACCCTTCGCCAGTAGGGAGCAACCTCCGCTCTCATGATAGGGGCATAGCCACCGACGAAAGTGGAGCGGACTCCCGTGAAGCCGGGAGGAGACCGTGCGAACTGAATCGCAAAGCCGAGCCGATGGTTCGCACGACCCAGCGGAACAGATAGGGAGCTGTAGTGCAGGCTCCCAACTGTGCCAGCTGAGTGAAGAACCACAGACGTCCCCCCGGTGGTGCAGCGAAGCGGAAATGACCAGCCCAGACGAGGGCGGCATAGCGGCCCGGTGTGGGGGCAAGGTCATAACCGCACCCTGACAGAGGAGGCCAGGGAAGGACCAGCGTTCCACGGGGGCCTGCTCTGTCAGGGGTCTGCGACAGAGGGGGACAGGGGCGAAACGGTCCGTGGACGGCACGCCGTGTCAACCACCTCTGGGGCAGAGGGGGAAGAGGAGAGCACGGCTTGTGGGCGGCGCTCTGTGTCGTCCGAGAACTCTGTATGCTCAGAGAGGAGAGAGTCAGTTCTTCCTGAATAAGGATTCTTCCCCAGCCCTCCACCGGGGAAAGGAGTGGCCCTGCTACCAACTCCTGGAAAGAGCTGAGTCTCATCTCTGAGCAGCCCATCTCAAAAGTGCCGCTTAACCCGGCGTTTAGCGGGGTGCGGGGCTGGAGAGGGCTGTGGCATCCCCCTACGGTCTTCCAGAGCCAGGCCCGGGTGAACGGGCGGGGTTGGAACCGTGGGAGGGAGCCTTCGGCGGTGGGCAGACTGAGGGATCTGAGCGGACGGCGGGGCCGTCGGGGCAGAATAACCTCAATCTGCTCACGGGCGGTTGAGAACTGTGGGCAGAAGCACTCAACCGCACCGCCGAAGAGGCCGACCTGGGAGATGGGGGTGTCGAGCAGACGGGTCCGCCCGACATCTTGCACATCAGACCGGTCAGCCCCAAACTGGTGAACATCACCTGACTCCGAGAGCGTAAGGCCACTTTCGTCGCTCGGAGAGCAAGGTCAGTGGCGGCGCGCAGCTCACTGAAGAGCCTCGGGTCAGTCCCGCCCTCCTGCATGTCCATGAGCGTCTGGGTCAGGTAGACCAGCAGAACGGTCAGGGGATGCAGTGAGGCAGCTGCCTGTCCTGTGGCACTATAGGATTTCGCCACAGATTACTGTGACGAAAAGAACTACAGGCTTGGACGGGTGCTTAGGATTGCGCCGGGAAGCACTCTGAGGACACAGTAGCATGGCAACAGAGCGTTCAACCGGGGGAACCCCAGTGTACCCATGGGCAGCGGCCCCTGAGGGGAGGAAAGGCGGATGAGACCAACGAGAGGACCCGTGAACTCATCATGCACGTCCGGGAGGAAAGATATTGGGGTTTGCCGTGGACGCGTCGGCGGCCTCACCCAAAAACCAATCGTCCCGGGAAAGCATGGCCATCATCTCCGGATCAGACTCAGGCACAGCCGTATGCACACCAAAGGGTGGCAGCTGTGAAGAGTCGTCATTTCCAGAAGAATCAAGCCCACCTAGTGATGCTGCTACAGACACAGCATCATCCTCTGTAGCTTCAAATGAAAACACACGGGCCACCCGAGGGTAGACTCGTGGAATCATCAGTTCGCTAGCGGGCACCGTCATTAAAGAGGGGGGGCTGGGGCGTGGACACAGAGTCGGCGCCTTGTTCCAGACCAACACCCTCAGGTCACCCTGTCCACCAGCCGAAGATCGGGTAGTGGATGAGGGGACTCTCACTCTTGCGAGTTCACCGAGTCTCGACCTATATATGACGCGATGATCACGTTCCCAGAGAGAACATGAGTCATCCACGAGCGCTGTTCAAGCATGATCAAAGCCCAAACACACTAGACAGCGCTCGTGCCCATCAGAGTCCGATACCAGTCCGCTGCAACCAGAAATGCACGGGCGAGCCGTCTTTAAAAAGACGTGCCGCGTGCGAGCTCTTATATGAGAGGAGAAAAAAACTCCGCGATGTTGAAGCGCACAGGGAGACACACACACACTGGCAGATCACTGCACAGATCAGCAGGCACTGTGAGCTCGCTGCAGATCGCCGTCACACCAACACCGGAAAGAGAAGCTCGTCTCATAGAGCGAAGTCAGAGATGATTGTGGAGTGAAGAAATATTCTTGGCTCCGAAGCGAAAAACATACCTGCATGTTGCCGGCGTCCTCCTTTATACCCACGCGGTGGGGCGGAGATACGCTATGCAAATTCCGCAGACCCATGGCATTTCATCGCCATTGGCTCGTTTTGTAATACTCGAAGTCGATAGGTGTTCTAAGCGAAACCCCCATTCGTCGTCATCCGACGTAACTCGGAGTGACTACGAAAGGGAAATGCTGTTACAATGCATGATAATGTATTTTCCATCTCCCACTCTCTCTCTGCCCTATACTCTTTTTTTAAAGGTGCAGTCACATTAGACTTTAAGCATACAAAATTACTTATAGCCCCACAATGAATGTGGGCAAAGGGGTATAATGTCACACTCCAGAGCTTCTGGTTTTATATATTATATTTTATATAATAAATAACAAAACCAATTTAAAATAGATTCAAAATTATTATATTATATTATTATATTATATTAATTTATTTACATTTCTGTATTTAGGATAGGCCTACATAAAATGCTAGCTATAAAATAAAAAGACAAAAGTGTCTGCAAGAGTCTTATTCAATATAATATAAAGGAAAGTGTATTACTTAATTGTGGACAATTAACAAAAATGTTCAGTGGGGTTTTAAAGAACCTTTATGCCAAAAAGTGATATAAGGAAAAATGTCTTTAATTATTGCTTAATACTTTAATGTTTAACAGGTTATTTTTTTCTAGTGATAAGGTGTATAAGCTGTTTAGTTTGATAAGGTTTACGAGCTGTTTAATATTTAATACAAATTATAATATAAAAATGTTATTTAATTGAGTGTATTTATATTATATTTGCATAAACCTTATCAAATGTATGACCACCCCATTTGCAGTAACCTTTCCTTTTTTTCTCCACACACATGTACAAATGGAAGTAGGGAAATTGGTTGACATTAGCCATCATTCCCTCATTTCATTAGCTATTTGCGCTGTGCCAGCGGGCAAGGCATGATAATATGGCTTTATTACTCTTCTAGCCTAATGCAACCAATCCTTTCTCCCTGTGTCTTTTTTATTCAAGTATTCCCAGTGGTTAAGAGTGAGAGTCTCCATGAGAGTCTTCATGTTTGTTCAGCAATTATGATGAGGACCTGCATGACGATGGTGTAAAGATGAGGCTAATAGAATCCATCTGTGGAGTCAGCCAGGACAGTTAAGAACTCTAATAAGATCTTATTAGCCTCGGGATGGGACAGTTGTTATCTCAACGGCTGCCATTTCCCCCTGCAGACACCTTGATCAACCACACCATTATGAAGAAGAATTGTTGTTCTGTAGCTCTCTCAAGCTACTTTCAATTCTTACTTTCTCTTGCAAACTAATTGATCCACTCCTTTGCTCTTTCTCTCTCTCTTTGCATGTATTTGAGTGGTTCTCTATCTTGTAACGATGCCTCCAGATGTTTCTAATAAAACTAGTGTCAGGGAGGAGTATTGCTGGCAGATCTGCTCTTTTGTGAGCTGTTCTTCGACATTTAGGGGAAAATCGCTTTAAGAGGACTGCAGGGCAGTAACTCAGCACTCTTTCGGGAGGGGTGGACAGTTTGGCCTGGCTTTGAAAGGGGCCCAAGGAAAGGCACTCGTGCATTTGTCTTTTTTCATCACGCTCCATGTTTCTGGTTTCTGTGGTCATGATGCGAATGATCGTTCAGGAAACGAGAGGGACCCAAATCTCTTTCAAACTTGTCGTCGCCGTTAGAGATTTGCTCAGGCAGGTCATGCAGCCAGACAGCTCAAATTATTATGTTTCAGAGAAAATAGGGACCAGGATGTCTGATAACCTCTTACCTTTGTTACATGCAGTTAAGCTGCAAAGATACATTACAACAACTTTATTCCAACTCTGAGTTAAAGGTGAAGTGTGCAATTTTTCAACGTTAAAAAATGTTTTTTACTAGATTTCATGTAGTGTAAACTCTTAAAAGTTGGAGTCAAATTCAAATTTTTACCCCGGGTTAGTAGCCTTTTTAATACAGCTTGTTTTTACAGGATTTGCATATTTATGGTCAATAACATTAATTTGTCAAACTAAAACTCTATTTTAATAACAGCTTGGCAAATGTAAAAATGTCGACATCCCAGCTAACAACATGTTCTAAGAACATTTTCTAATGATCCCAATAAGTTAGCATTAATTCTTATGAAAACGTTATTTCTTAATGTTCCTTGAACATTAAAAACGTCTAGTTCCCTTTCAAGGGAACTCGAGCTGCGTTGAGTCGCGGTGGGAACGCTATGCGTGATTGCGTCGTGAAGCACGTGCATAATCAGTCCAATGGAAGAGCGAGACGTCATAGGCGGTGACGTCATAGACCAGGAAGCTATAAAGCACACCAGAAAACAGACCGCGACAGCTTCTGTTGCCTTCAGCAAGCGATTTGTGTATTCTGTCCTTGTCATATTTATTGTTGTCTGTCAAGTTGCAATATATATATATATTATGGCAAAAGAGAGCAAGCAGCTTTTGTGTTGTTCCCTGCCCACGTTATATCACGGGTGGGGACACACACATCAGCTTTTTGTTACTATTTGGGAGTGGAGCATGCCACAGTCAGTTCTCGAGGGGGCTGACTGTGAGCATTGCGAGAAACTGTCCGTGAGGACGCTCCGCTCCCGCCGGGCGTTCTTCGAGGAGGACGGTTCGGTTCGCGCTCCCCGCGCGGGTCCCGCTGTTGCCGATGCACGGCGGCGACTCGCATTTTGGGGTTCGCAAACGGATCTGACAGCGGGGGTTGGGACGGGCTCCGCCCTATCTCAGCTTTCACCTGCCAGATCCAGTGCTGGCGATTTCCAGTTCCGAGGAATTGGTATCGTTAGTGTTTTGTTTAGAAAAAGAGAACAAAACAAATAAAGATATTAAGAAAAGGCAGATGTTTGAGTTTTCAATAAATGAATAAATAAGTCAGCTCATAACTCTGTTGAATAAAGAGGAGCTTTAAAAGGAGGTTTATCTAGTGCTGTTGCTAGTTAAATATTTTCTGGCCAGCTGAACTTTATGAGAGTGAAAATAAGGAGTTTATTAGATGAAATAAATCTAAAAACAGAAAAACTCTGTATCTCAGCCTCCTCGTCGGGGACTGCCGTTTTTCCCTATCTTCCCTATACACCACACTGAGGTGTCAAGATCGTGGAATAAGTCGGTTTCTGTTTTATGTGTTTAATGCCCTACGTCTAACTATAGTAATGCTATGGGTATTAAGTATCATGGTATGACAGTGCCTCGGGTTAAAGAGACGCTTGCTAGCTTTCTCTCTCCCGAGTCGGCGTCATAATTTTTAACCCAGACGTTACCCACCAGCCATCTAAATAAAAATTTTTATTAGGCAACGCTGGTGGGTAAATTATAAAGACATGGATGAATGTGAGGTTGTCAGCACTGACGCTATTCGAGAATTGCGTCGTGCAAAAACAGATAAACTATACTGGGGAGGGACGGTTTCGAGAAATCGTTTCTCCTCTGCGTCCTCTGGGTGGCGACTCTTTGAGGAGGGTCGCACACGGCCAGTTCGGTTGTTTTCCTGCTGGTGGCCACGGACTGATATATATATATATATATATATATATATATATATATATATATATACGTTTTTCTGATTTAAAAGTAAAGAAAAATAAGATAAAATTATATCTGTTCTTCTGGATGCTCCGCTTTCAAAAAACTAAGAATAAACCGTTCAGCGGCGTTCCAGAGGTTTCTTCCTCACCAATCTTTGTTCCTGAGACTGCTGGGCGGAGCAGTCTCAGTCTACTAAGCTCCTCGCAGCACAGCGAGCATCGCCATTTGGGCTCCTCCACAATCAAAGGGGACTTGGGTGGTGGTAGCAGTCTAGCCAGTTAGAGATATGCAAGATCTGAGGACTATTTTATCTCTAAAAAAGCTTGGAGAATAGGAAGCCCTGATGCCGAGGCTATCAGGCTTCTAAAGGGTGGTCCCCTCCGGGGTAGGGATGGTTTTTGAGAAAATCATTTCTCCTCGGCGCCCTCTGGGGTGCGACTCTCTGAGGAGGGTCGCAGCGCTGCCAGTTCGGTTTTCCTGCCGGTTTGCCGTTCAGGACACCAAGGTCCCCAAACGATCCTCCGAGGGGGGTCGTAGAGCAGTCAGTTCGGTTTCCCTGCCGGTTCGCCATTTCAGGGTGCCGAGGTGCCTGCTTTTTCCAATGATCCTCAGAGGAGGGTCATTGGAACTAACTTATTTAAAGGGAGGCAAGATCTGAGGACTGTCATCTCTAATAAAGCTTCTGAGGGCTCCTCCGGGGTAGGGACGGTTTTGAGAAATCGTTTCTCCTCGGCGCCCTCTGGGGTGCGACTCTCTGAGGAGGGTCGCAGCGCTGCCAGTTCGGTTGTTCCCTGCCGGTTCGCCGTTCAGGGCACCGAGGTGTCAGCGTCCCCATACGATCCTCCGAGGAGGGTCGTAGAACGGTCAGTTCGGTTGTTCCCTGCCGGTTCGCCGCTTCAGGGCACCGTACTGACTGTTCAACCAAATCCAGAGGCCAGTCTTGAGAGACTGGTTCCCCTAGTAGAATTTCTGGCAGCGTGGAAACTACTGCCACATATTTCTCGGTGGGTCCTGCACACTATAGAAAAGGGTTCAGAATTCGGTTCTTGTCCGCCCAGATTTCTAGGGGTCCTCCCCACTGTGGTGGACCCCGAGCAGGCTTTGGTTATGGAGCAGGAAGTACTGACACTTCTGCAAAAGGAGCTGTAGAAGGGGTTCCTCCTCCCGGCAGACAGTCAGGGTTTTACTGCCATTACTTCATTGTTCCGAAAGAGGATGAGGGGTTGCGTCCTACTCTAGACCTGCGTCAATTAAACAGCATATTATGCTTACGCTAAATATGATTGTGTCACAGATTCAGTCCGAGGACTGGTTTGTCACAATAGACTTAAAGGACGCTTACTTATCTATCCATCCTCATCACAAGAGGTTCCTGAGGTTTGCTTTCAGGGGCGAAGCATACCAGTATCGGGTTCTTCCATTCGGCCTAGGTTATCACCCCACAACTTTTACAATATGCGGGGATGCAGCTCTGGCTCCTCTGAGATTTCAGGGCATTCGCGTATTAAATTATATCGACGATTGGTTGATTTTTAGCTCAGTCCGAGCTTTTGGCAGTTCAACATCGAGATGTCGTTCTGTCCCACATAAGGAGGTTGGGGTTGCGGCTCAACACCAAAAAGAGTGTACTCCTCCCAGCTCAGAGGACCACTTTCTAGGTGTATTATGGGATTCGACAACAATGCAAGCACGTCTGTCTCCTGCACGTATTTCTGCGATTCTCACAGCCGTAAAGAATGTAAAACTAGGTCAGTCACTCACTGCAAACAGTCTCTGAGACTGTTGGGGCTCATGATAGTTGCGTCTAACGTAGTTACTTTTGGCCTTCTGTACATGAGACCCCTGCAGTGGTGGCTCGGGACCAAGGGGTTTTCTCCGAGGGGAAATCCGTTTTCGCATGATCAAGGTCACGCGGCTATGCCTTCGTGCCTCGGTCATGTGGAAGAAGCCTTGGTTTCTCGGCCAGGGCCCAGTGCTGGGTGCTTCTTGTCGACGCGTCACGCTATCGACGGATGCTTCCCTCACAGGATGGGGGGCGGTCATGAGTGGCCGCTCGGTGAACGGTCTTTGGCTGGGGCTCATGGCAGTTGCGTCCAACGTAGTTACTTTTGGCCTTCTGTACATGAGACCCCTGCAGTGGTGGCTCGGGACCAAGGGGTTTTCTCCGAGGGGAAATCCGTTTTCGCATGATCAAGGTCACGCGGCTATGCCTTCGTGCCTCGGTCATGTGGAAGAACCTTGGTTCCTCGCCCAGGCCCAATGTTGGGGGCTTCTTGTCGACGCATAATGCTATCGACGGATGTTTCCCTCACAAGTCGGGGGAAATCATGAGTGGTTGGTCGGCGAAGGGTCCGGACAACACACTGATGGTCTCGTATATCAGAGCAGATATCCTGTTGAGGCAGGGGCTTTGGCCCGGGGAATGGAGACTTCACCCCGAGGTGGTGGAGCTTCTTAGGGAGAACTTCGGTCAAACTACAAGTAGACCTTTCGCATCGCTTGTACAATGCATTGCCCTTGTGTTTCTCCCTCACGCATCCAGCTCCGCTTGGACTGGATGTAATGTAATAGGTGTGGTTGCCACTACACCTATACGCTTTTCCCGATATCTTTGCTCCTGGGAGCTCTGGAGTTGTGGATACTGTGGGCTCGGCCTCTGAGGGGGCCCAGCTCATAGATTCAGGTTTCTCGACCGAGGTCGTGGAGACCATACTCCAGTCTAGAGCTCCCTCCACGAGAAGACTAATATGCTGTTCTCTGCCTGGTGCAGAGAACGCCTTCTGAATCTCGTTTCTGCCCTTTTGGTACAGTACTTGATTTCTGTAATGAATGTTTCTTTGCTGGGCTATCTCTGAGGAGAGATCCTTAATTTCGTCTTCTCCGTGGTACATGAGGCTGAGGCCTGCACGTACTTGGATTTGCACCTGGTTGGTGGTAGTATTTCTTCACCCCAGATCGGGTTGTATTTCTAGGTCCCTACTAAATGTGCGGATCATTTGTGCTCCAGGCCTTCTGTCCTCCACCTTTAATACCCCAGATCAGGAAAATCTTAAATCTGTTATGCCCTGTCCGGGCTTTGGATGCTTAGGTCCACAGAGCTGCTCAGTGGCGTTTATCAGAACAATTATTTGTCTGCTTCGGGTAACCTAAGATAGGTTGCCCTGCATCTAAACAGATAATGAGCAAGTGGGTAGTTGAGGCTATCTCACTTGTTTATGAAGCGGCCGGACAGCGTTCACCTGTGGCTGTTCAGGCCCATTCTACTAGGAGTATGGCTGCCTCTAGGCTTTAATTTCGGGTGTTTCCCTTCAGGATATTTGTAATGCGGCAGGCTGGTCCTCACCTCATACATTTGTCAGATTTTATGACCTACACCTCTCCACTCCCGGGGCTAGGTTGCTTGCTTCTAGTGTGCGCAAGGACTTCACACAGAACGGGCATTTGTCTTATGGCGTAGTGGGTATGGGGTTCCCACCTCGTCTCAACGCAGCTCGAGTTCCCTTGAAAGGGAACGTCTCAGGTTACGTATGTAACCCTGGTTCCCTGAGAGGGAACGAGACGCTGCGTTCTCCCGCCATACTTCCTGCATGCCCTGATCGACTTGCTTCAGGCTTTTTCAGAAGCTGTCGCGGTCTGTTTTCTGGTGTGCTTTATAGCTTCCTGGTCTATGACGTCACCGCCTATGACGTCTCGCTCTTCCATTGGACTGATTATACACGTGCTTCACGACGCAATCACGCAGAGCGTTCCCACCGCGACTCAACGCAGCGTCTCGTTCCCTCTCAGGGAACCAGGGTTACATACGTAACCTGAGACGTTTTTTATTTTTTAATTTTGGCCATATGAATGTTAAGGGAACATTCAATTGTACAGTTTTGTAAACATTATGAGAATGTTACTTTTGAATATTCTCTGAACGTTCTGAAACAATTAGTAACATTTCAAAACCATTAGATGAACGTCCAATAAAAATGAATGCTGTATAAATAATGTTTTTGTGGCAACATTTTCATTTTCATGTGGCAAACGTTTGTTCATAACTGTGAGAGAACTTTGCCAGAACATTGCAAAAGTTTTCCGTATTAGCTGGGATGCCACATTTTCTCTGGCTGTTTTAAACAGAAACTAAGGGACTGTTTACACAACACCTCTTTCAACTACAAATGGAAATCTTTTTATGCATTTTGGCCGTTCATTTACACAACAGTGACGTTTTGGCGGCCTGAGAATGCATGGAATACGAAAACTACTGGCCAAGCATGCATAATACAGTCTTTTTAATCATTTTTGAGATCCGTGTGAATGCGGATCATTTTGACAAAGTTGTTATCTGTATGGGAAAAAAAACAAAGGAAAAACGTTTCTGTTTTTAGTACATTGTTGTCATGTAAACATTCCCTAAAGCAAAAACTCATCTTTACTCCAGTTAACATGTTTTCCATCACCACTGGCCTGGAACTAAACATATGTGATTGTTCCTATGTACAAAGCTCATGAGTATTTCATGACATAAGCACGGTTTAGTTTATGATTGGCTAAAAATCTCACTGCTTAGTTTTACATTGCAAAAGGCACTACATTTTGTTGGTCACCAAGTTTCTGTTTCATGCCGCGTATTCCACCTTAAACAACGTCAAGGCCATGGGTTTAATTCTCAGGGAGTTCATTCACTAATAAAACGTATACTGTATGTATGTCGTGATGTATGCATTGTTACTTATTAAAAGCATCTGCTAAATATATAAATATCAAATGTAAACAAACTTAGAAAAAAAATTTTAATTATTTTTTTTACACAGATCAGACTTCAAAACAAGGTTGTGTTTTTAGCTTTAATTGTTTCTGCTGTGAAGTGCACCATGGGTGTGAGAAACCCCTCAAACCGAGAGAAATCACTCTCACTGTCCTGATTGGCTGTGATTTTACCACATGCAACACATTTATCCTCAGTGAACAAATTGCCTGTTCCTTGAAACTTATCCCGTCGCATCTGTTTGGGACGCAGTGTAGGACAACTTCAAAGTAACGCCACTTTATTTTACCCAGTGTTTTTTTTGTTTTTTTCTCAAGATAATTATTTTTTTTCTGTCACAGAAATATGCACCATCATTCGTCACCATGAAATATGAGTAGGCATACATCTCTCTGCAGTACCTCAAGTGAAAGGAAGTGCACTGTTTGATCACAAGAGTATGGAACGTTTCTGCTTTCTGTTATTTTTATAGATTTGTATTTTAGGACTGTTTCCAGGCTGGTTACACTGTCAATAGCACTTGCCACTTGGTTGTTTCCTTTGCTCTGTGACACATCTTTCTGTAAATGTATCGGATCTGTAATTGTTTTAAGATGCGGAGCACGCTTCAGACAGAAGGGAAAATATACTTTGATATTTTCTGTGGTTCAGGAGTAGTGCATGCTATGCTTTGATGTACATCATCATGGGACTGGAGAGCAAACTTCACGGTTTATAATGTCCCATAAATTCATTTGGTTGAATGAGATGCCCAATTTGACTAATAAATATTGTTGGTTTGTGTAACAAAAATTTTTTTTTTTTTTACTTTTTTATAATGGTTGAGTCTTGGATATTGGCTAAGTATACTCTTCCAGCAAAATCTACTTGGACTTAGCCCAGAGGCCCTGGCCTTGTTTCTGAGGTCATCTTGTGATCCTCATCTCAAGTCTGCTCGACTGTTTGGCATTCTTGGAATGGAATGTGAAACTGAGTGGACGCCACCACCATAGTTGTCTTGGCAATACAATTTACAGCCTGTTAACCCTGGAATTAGTCTGGAGAGACGGCGTCCAAATGTTGTCCTTCATCACTGCGGATCCTCAGATTTGAACAGATTTTAACCTTGGTGTAGGTCAAGGAAAACCATATCCTGGGCCTCTTATGTTTGCAGATATAAGCTTGTGCATGACTGGACTGGAAAACAGGTTCTATATGGACTGGCTCCAACTTAGATTGCAGGAAATGCAATTACCCTTTCAAGAAACGACATTTACAGACCAGATTGTAAATGGCTAGGCCTACGTAAATTACTTTTGGTATAATTACGTAAATCATGCATTAAATCCAGTGTGCAAATTGTGAGGTGTCAGGTGATATACTTTTACAAAAGTATCTTTATAGGCAATTGTTGACACGTAATCTGTTGAGATTTGTCTTGTGCAACCAAAATGATCTTTATCTTAAAGACTTTTCTGTGATATCATGTATTGGAGTTTGAAGCAATTTTCACACAGAAATTGCTAGTAAATTTCATTAATAATTACAGTGACATTGAATTAAAATCCAATTTTGAAGTAGAAAGACTGGAATAGTATTTTCTTGTAAATGTATTCCAATAATCTTTGTCTTATTCAGAACTTAGAAAAATGTTTCTAAACTGTTGAGATATATGAATCTATTAAAGCAATATAATGAACAATATATTACTTTTGATCAAACAACCCAGTTTTGCTATTGTTGCCTTACAACCACAAACTACATTTAATCATTTTGACTAAATGTCTTATCTAACATTCTGGTTACTGTCATTTGTAAATACTAGTGAAATGTTTCTAATGTAATATTGATGTACTTTTAAGACCCTCAGTCTTTTGTTTTGACTTCCTTTAGGGGGCTGAAGCCTTAATTAGGGGTTTCAGAATACCCCTTCCCCTAATCCTCCACCCATAATTTGCAGCCTGGTTAAATCCCTGATGTCTAAATGCCGTATTTCTCCCTAGTTTAAAATGGGCATGGAATGGAGTATAAGGGTATCACATTTTTTATCACATCTGAAACCTAAGGAATACAGTTATTTCAACATGAAATGTCTCCGTTGATGGAAGCTTTATTCTACTTCAGCAAAACACCTCTTCAGCGGATATATCACCTGACAAATCTCTTTTATGAACCATGACTAAATGCGTTTGGCTGGGCTTTACACCAGAGCAAGCTAATGCTGGAAAAGCCACTTTAGTGGAGCCATCAATTTAAAGCTGCAGTCCGTAGTTTTTCCTCTTTGTCCCCATCTCTGTTCGAAATCTGCAATTGCAGTTATTCGCAGAATTATCAACTTTACGTGGGTTGTGCCTTGGCACGGCACAGCGCGCAGGAATCTAAGGTTTTGAGGAGAATGTGTGGCTGTCAGTCACCGCGCCGGTGTGGGTACTGTCATTCGAAATCACAGATTCTACTTTTTGGAAGTATGACCAACATAAGAATCTTCACCAGAAAATGTAATCTGAACAAGTAAGTAACAACCACTTTTGTCCTGACCAACTAAGGGGAAAAAAGCATTGCAGTAAATCTCGCTGATTAAATCTAACGATCACTTATCATATCACTACAAACCATGTAAATTATACTTTGTTCTCAAATTGTAAATGTTAACAACATCAGCATTGCGTGACTACATTTAATGCTTTCCGATATTTATCCTTGTTTTCGCATGGGCCCGGTTGCAGTCTCTTTTTTTCTGTAGCCACTCCGAAGTCCGAACAAAGTCTTTTGCATTTTATAACGGATGAATCTCCCGTTGTCACTGGTAATTGTTGTTTGAACCTTTTTGGATCCGCCATCAAATTGATAAGTTTAATTATATCAAGTGCTGTGAGAAAAGGTTATAAATCTCCACCTCCAACATCCTCACACTTATAGCCTTATAGGCGAGACACCTTCTTTATATGTACAGATGTGACGTAACGACGCAAAGACATGCTTGAATTTCCCGCAGAAATCCACCAGTACCACTGGAATTAAAAACATTATTACAAGCTTACCGTTTTGAATCGAGCTAAGGCAAGCAGATAGTTTTGAACACTGGCTGGTTATGTACTTGCTCAAAAATTTATTTTGGATAATTTTTAACCCAAAAAAGTAACGGAATGCAGCTTTAAGGATATAGACCACAGATAGTATCAGGCAGGAAGAGAAACTTGGATCTTTTATTTCTAACTGAGCTTGGCTCAGGCAAACAGTTTTAACATCTACTAGATATGCAATCTTTATTTCTTGGGACGTTGTCGTACAGCCTGCAGGCTACAATATTTTGTTGACCTGAGGAGCTGAACCGTGAGGGCAGCAGAGCTAAAGAAGAACTGGGACACACTGGCAGACTTCAGACGCCATCATCCACCTCTTGTCCAAACAGACAGACATAAAAAGCTTAGACCTTTGTGGCAAGAGCTCTGGAGCCAAGAGTGTCAGATGAGGTGTGTGCATTAGCTTAATGCAAATTCAAGAGGTTATCCTGACATGGAAAAACAGTGAGTGGGACTAATTTAAGATCAGGAAAAAGGATGAAAATCGTTTGCAGGGAAGGCTCAGTGCAGCAGAGTTGAGTTTGAAGAGATGCAGCTTAGATGATATTTATAAGTATTTGACAAATACTTTCCACTCAGTAATCATTTAATTTAATCATCTATTAGTAATTAGATTTTGAATACAATCAATCAATCGATCATAGATGTTTACTTTCATGTGTTTGTAAGTCCAAATTGACTCAAAGTCTGAATAGGGTTCACATTCTTCTCATATATTCATTATTTTATTATCTTTTTTAAATATAATTCCTTGTTTCAGTATCTATTAGAGGTGCATCTATAAAGCATGCTTGATGTGCTTGTTTGTGTCAGAATGGTTATGGGGAAGTCACACTGCTTAGTGATTTTGCCCTGATCTGGGTTCATGCAGTAGTAAACCGGGACAAACACCGCCACCAGCTGAATCATCACACACCATCAAGGCCTAGTTCAATCATATAATTTTTGCTGTTACTTTAATATGCAACGAGTTAATTCAAGAATGGAGGCAGTGTGAGTTCTTTTGTGTGTATATGGATGCATTAATGCTAGCAAGTAATCAGATGCATCAAGTAATCAGACCAAAAATGATTTCAGATGCATTGCAAGATCAATGTACTAATGCAAACAATCTTAAGCTCTTAAAAAAAAACATATTCTAAGCATTAATACCATTAAGGCTGGGAGGAAATTAAATTAAGGAATGAGGTAAGCAGCTGTTTATATGTAATTATCATTATGACTGGTGGGATTATGTGAACACGCATTTTTTGACAGTCATTACTTCCATTGTGCAACCTCAGCTTTATAATCCACAAACATAAACTTCACTTCTTGAAAATGCACAGATTACATTCAGTATTAAAGCTAGACGGAAATAAAACTATCTGGGCATGAATAAGCAGATCGTTTTCTAACTTTAATGAAACCTTTCCACTATCTGGATAAATCATGAGAAATTTATGAGCACCTGCAACGCATGCTCTTCCTTCTGAATAAAACATTAATTTTGCCGCTTGAAATTTACGACAGTATGCTGGAACGTTTTTGGACCTACCGGATAAACAGCCGAGGGAGGCTGAGTTGGACTTGTAGCACAGAGAGAAAAAAACAGCGTAAAGATATTCTGTAAGATATCTGTCACAAAGGAATGAACTGAGATTTATGTCAAAGGAAAAGAAACTCCTTGTACTGAACTGAAAATTGGCCTTCAGCGTCCCACAGACCTGTGTCACGGCTCATGTGATTTATGAGTTTGATGAGGTTTCGGCTTTAGTGTGGGAAGCAGCTGCCAAAGTGTTTTGACAGCACTGATATGGAATATCTGAACCGACCCCCTCCAGAAAATACACCCCGGCCCTTAGAAGCCCACAGCACAGCAGGGAACATCCACCCAAGATGAGCAGATAGGACAGGAGACTGATCCATCTTATCCAACATCGGGTGACAGGACCTCCGGTGAGTTTGTGTTCTGCTTCGTTTAGGGAGATTTGTCTGAAGAGGGCGAATAAAGCAGAGTAAACAGGGCCGCGGCTCGCATGGTGCTCAGTGATGGAGAGAAAACATTTGGGCAAAGAGAGAAGAGCCTCTAATAGAGATAAAGATCTGAGTGCTCATGGCCCTCACGTCTGGCAGCTGAACAGACAACATGAGTGATTACATGAGGGGGGGTTTTCAGCCTCTCCATGGAGAATAGTTTTAGTGAAGAGGGAATGACAGAGAGACTGCATGAAATCACTGGCTCATATCACAATAGAGTCCAAGGATGCCAAACAACTGACATACATAAAGAAAAAAAGAGCAGTCACTCAAATTCCATTAAAGACACTGAAATTAGTTGACAAGCAGAGTTTTTTTTTTTCCTGGTGTTTTTTTTTTATAGAGATAGTTTTGTTACGTAGTTTAAAAATAAAATGTAGTTTTGTCACGATCAAAAGCAAGGTGATCAATCCCTGAAGAGTTTATTTAGGTTCATGCTTTATTTGAATTTATTGAAAATTACAAGTTCTGTGTTTGCAGTGTACCCACCATGCTTGCAAAAGACTGTTCTTTCTAGTACTAATATCTAACCATTATTAAATCAATATGTATTTACTTGAGTAGCAAAATGACTCTCTGAATTTTTATCAAAATGAAGTGACAATAAGCTTATAGCAAGAACAAATATCTGCCAATGGGAAAAGAAAAATCAACTTGTTTTCCATTTGAATGAAATAGAAAAGGTTATTAAAATATAAAGATTTAAAATGTACATAACAGTAAAACCAGTAACACTTTACAATAAGGTTCCATTTGTTAACTGCATTAGTTAACATGAACTAACAATGAACAAAACTTCTTTAAAACATTTATTAATTTTAGTTAATTTTATTCTCAACATGTACTAATAGGCCTACATTTTTAAACCAAGAGTCATATTTGTTAACAATGCACTTTGAACTAAGATGAACAAACAATGAACAGCTGTATTTTCATTAACTAGCTTTAAGAAAGATTCGGCAAAATATTGGAAGTTGTGTGGACTGATGAATCGCAATGAAACACGAGTTGCATGGTGATGCTCCAGAGCGGTGTCTTTTAAAATCTGTTGACAAATATAATAATAAATGCATCTCTACCACAGGGAAGCATGGAGGAAGAGGTGGCATTGTGTGGGGAGCCTTTTTAGCTGCTGGTAATAGTGAGCTACTTCACTGTGAAAAGTCATTTAATGCTTTGGAGTACAGGAGAATATTGCACAATGGCTTGCTTTCCACAAATGAATATTTATGTAAAGAGGAATGATCAGATGTTATTTTTCAACAAGACAATGATCCTGCCCAAATTGCTAAGACAACCAAGTAGTGGCTTGAGAGTCCGGATTTGAATATTTGGTCTCACATTAAACTCAAACGAAATGGAAGACATTTTTCAACTATGAATTGTTTGAAGCCATTAACATTGATATTTAACAGGAAGTTGACAAGTGAGAGTAAGAGGAGAAAGGACCATAAGTAGGGATTCAAACTCAGGTCGCCCAAAACACAACTGCACAGCACGCCGGATCACTACCCACAAGGACAACTGAACAACTGATGTTGCTCATTGGTAAAAAATCATATATTTTTGCTATGAACCAAATAGTTCACTGCAAACCATGATGATTCCATCTGAAACAGGAGGTTTGGTTTGGACATTGGCCTATTGAATGGTGAGAAAAATAGCCAATGGCTTTAGTTACACACATAGATGAGCCATAATGTGCTAATTGCTAGTCAGTTGCTGGTGGATTTAGCAGCAGGGACATTTGAATCTAGGAAAATCTGTAGAGCAACATGAGTCATCAATAATTTTAATCGTTTTTTTTTTAGATAAAGCAGACTATAATTGTTTATTTAGCAAAAGTGAATTGTTTTAAGGTGTTTTTTTTAGCCTTTAGGTGATCTCAAAGATAACGCACATGGACTAGAAGCCACAAAACCTTCCCTTTTCTCCAAACAAGGCCGAGAAACAAGCCCATCCAAGCCTGAGAAGGTAAGTTTAGAGAATAAGAACATTTGCAAATAATTCAGTTTAATAAACATAATAGCCCCATGTTGACAACATCTGTTGATTTTTATCTTTAATTGGAAGTGTCCTTTCAAATCCCCTATTCATCCTCTAAAATATTTCCCTCTTCTGTCTGACTAATCCACAAAAGGAAGTTAATTTATAATGAATTCATCATCTCATATTTCCTATAGGAAGGCAGGGGACGGTATTGATTATTACTGAGTAGGACACACAAAAAGGTCAGCCTCCAATTACACCGATGTGGCCCTGCAATCTGGAGATGGCCCACTTGATTCAGAGCCGCCCCGGTGTGCTGGGAAGCCGTGTGCTTAACTGGTCCTGGGACAGATTAACTTCCCACTGCAATCAATCAATCTCCTTCTGTCAGCCATTTGCAAATCCGCAGGGGGGCATCCTTAACAAAAGTGCCCTACCCACAATCCCTTGCTCAGCGGGGTCAAGGGCGAGACTTACAGGATGACTATAAGCACAGGGCCTCTTAGAGGTCTGACCTGCTCAGGTTTTCCATTCATGTTTGGTTTTGCCTCAGAAACTGTAATTGGCAAACAAATTGAACATAATGGTGCTTTTTTCTTGCATATACTTTGATTGTTAATACAAAACACATGGGTTTCTTTTGCAATGGACATAGTGCTTAGACTTAAAACATATATGTGGAAGTATTTTAAGCTACTGTAGATTGTCATGCTTCGCCCTTAATTGACTTGTATTTCACTGATGTTAATTGCTGGCTCATAAAAAGTGAAGGCAAAGTGAAATGGTGCTGCTTTCAGCTCCTTGTACTTTAAAGATGTAGATTATTTTTTTCTGTTCTGTGATAGGACGCTTCAAGAACACTTCTTGCATTTGTGGCTTAATTTCACCGTTTTTTTGTGTTTTTTTTTTTTTTTTTTTGGCTAGTTTGGTCATTCTTATTAAGCCCTCAGATCCACAAACAATACAGCACACATATTTCTATAAAAGCTCTGGATATATGCTGATTTGAGTGAAATATAGTATTTACGTGCATCGCCTGCAGTTATTATTGCAGTTTTTACCTCATGAATATTAATTACAAGACACTGATGAAGCTTTGCAACCTTCCAGGAGCATCGGGTCACAAATCGATGTAATATTCATCTTGGCTGAAAAGGAATGTGATTATTAGTCATTTTTCAGCATTTAATTTTAAGTAGGCCTAGGTTGTTGCAGACAAAAAGCTAAGTCAGATTCCCAAATTGATGTTTAATTGGGAACATTTAGAAAAACTTTAGAAGTTTGAATTATAATATGTATATAGTTTATTAAAAATACATAATTAAATGGATAAAGACATTTTTCATTTAAATATTGATGTTTGATAGTTTTTTTAAAAAAAAAAATAGTTATGAATAAATGCATTTAAGATAATTATATATGAGGAAATTCATTATTGAAACCATTAATTTATATATGACATATTATTTTCACCAAATTTACTTTAACTTTTAAAATACATAAGTATCAACATTTATATTATGCTGTATAATAAAGCAGTTTCTATATAAATATATTTTTGTAAAGTCTTGTCTATTTTATCTTTTTTTCTTCAATTATAATCAACATCTTTGTCAGTTTGTCCGTTTTTATCGATTTGCTGTAGATTAGAAGTCTTTCTTCCAAACGGCATGTTGCAACCTTAGTATTCTCCACTTGAGCTCATTACGGGCATCTGCCTGTCATACGTGCTTTATATGCTGTATCTGGTACATGTTTGCATCAGTCTTTCTAGTCAGCTAAATTAAAGTTAAATTTATTCAAATGCATGAATGCCTTTGTTGAGTGTAAGCATGTTCAAAGAGCTGACAACCTTTTACAAGGTTAGAGCAGATAAGACAGACACCCACACAGGGGAATTTGATGCACATTATGCAAATAGATGCATTAAAGCTAGTGGCTTATGCTGTACAGACATGTAATGGAGCCAGTTAATGCCTAATTCCTTTAGGACAGACACATCACCTTATCTGCTTTAATTGGCACTGATCATATCCGGCATTTGCATGCAAAGCTGAAAGTTTCTGAAGTTGATAGTTTCCGATAGGTGCTTGTGTTTGAGAATGACTCCTTAATGCATTTCGAGGGAAGACTCAGTAGACAGGACCCAATTAACAAAAAGTAAAATAAAATAAAATAAAAACTAGCTTAACATGATTCAATTGTTGATAATGTTTCCCAAACACACAAAACATTTTAAATAAAATAAAAAAAGTGTTGAGTTGAGATGAGGTATTGAAATGAGTACGAGTGGTCATATATTTTGCACAGTGCAGGGAAGATGTCATTTTGAGTCTCTATTAAATGAAACAGGCCTTAGCCTCAGTTCAGACTGTTGCAGATCCACAAAAAGAATAGCACCATCTTTTCTTCCTTTTTTCTGCAAGAGGTAAAAATAAGATATCGCCGAAGGGATCTGAAGCAGCTTTCGCCTCCCAATGCAGTCAAGTGACCAACCACTCTATAATTAATTAGTCTATGCTTGGATCTCTTTGAGACATTGAAAAACTCTGTGGCTGGAGGTCAGTGCAGTGTCTGGGAAGCTAACTGAAATAATAAATACACAGAAACATGCCAGACTACATTCTGGGAACAAAACCCAGGTACTCGACCTCAAAGCTTTGATGGGTATGTTTAATTGAAGACAGATCCTCTTTATTGCATCTCTAAATAACTGACCCTCGATTTACATCTGACTCGGAATGAATGCCTGGAGCCAAAGCCAATCGTGTGAGTGGAGCTCTGATCATAGATGCAGACGCGTGTTCTGAAAGGCCTGAAATAAGAAACATGCTGCCATTATCATTCGGCTCTGCAGTGGACAGATTGCTTTGCTGTTGTGGCATGTGTTTCCTCCTTTAGCTGATATGTAGCAGTGATGTTGCAGGAGTGGAAATGTAAAGTCACCCGGGATGTTTGGTTAGAGTAGACCTTTTGAGAATATGTATGGATACTATAAAGTAGAAAAAGAACGTTTATTGGCTCATGTAGTGGAGGATGTGCAGTGGGTCCAAAAGGTCTGAGGCTAGTTGTGCAATGCTTCTATTTTGCATTGTTTTTTAAAATCTAACACAAAAAATGTTTTTGTATGTACTTTTGATTTAATGACAGCATCACCCCAATCTTGCGTCATGGGCACTTTCAAAACACTTTTTCATGAAGCTTTGAAATGTTTCAGAATGTGCATCAAACTTGTGAGTTAGTTACGCCATACTGTTTTGAAATGTTTTGTCATTTTGTATAGTTTGCAACTAGGGGGTTGTATACCTTAAAGGTGAACACATGAAGCGTGTCCAATACATTTTTTAAAAACTGATCTCGTGTCAGTTTTAAAATTTTTGAACGTTTACACGACAACGATATGCTTAAAATGGAGAAGTGCTCCTTTGAATTTTTCGCGTAGACTGGGTGCTGTCGAAACATAAAGCTTTGAATTTTTTTCTGGATCACTTGTTTCAAGCTATATCAAACGGAAGAAGTCATGTGATTTCAGCAAACGAGGCTGTTACCTCATGCTTTTTCAATATTGCCATGGAGAGAGCATTGATCTCTTGAACCTGAACCAGTGTCTAACATGGCTTTAACTGATCTCGTGTTGGTTTTATCATTTAGGTTCAGTTTTAATGGCGAACCATTTAAAGGTGTGTAAAGTTAACTTAATCTAGAGTAGTTAATTGCCTATAATTGGTCTGATCGGCCAAATCCTCTCAATAGAAACACAAAACAAGAACTACAATTTTAATACATTAAAAATTATTAAGTTATTCATGCACTTCATATTTAATGATACTTGTAGCCAGTGTACTGACTTGAGTACTTTAAAAAGAGGGAAGCAATTTAATTCAATTGAATCAGAATTTTGAAAAGCTGTTTCTCACATAATTAGTTTTTGCTTTTAGTACTTATATTTGAATTAACACCTTGCAGGGAGAACAAGGGTTTACTGGTGTGTTTTAAAAATATACTGTTAGCAATAAACCCCAATATATATATAATAATGTATTATGGAGATGTGATTTTACTATTTTTGTTATCCTAAAACAGAAGTAGGCAACATCGGTCCTGGAGACTGTCCTGCAGAGTTTAGGCCAACCCTAATCAAACACACCTGATCAAACTAATCAATGTTTTCCAAATTACTAAGGCTACTGGCAGATGAGGTTTTTTTCAGGATTGGAGTTAAACTCTGCAGAACCAATGTTGTTTATTCAGCCATATAACAACTCATCATGATTGTAAGTACATAATGTCAGATTCATTTGCCACACAGCTAAAATCTTTTGTTGACATCACCAGCATGGAATGTAGTCAAACAAAGAACATTATAGGTGCAGTTGGCAACCCTGCACTACAGATTTAAATGAGGGTAACCACACAAATGCAATATGCAATAAAACAGCAATTTCTAAAACTATTTGTGCCTGTGAACAACTCCCCAAACCCACTTTACAAAATTTAAGACAATAAGGTGAGTATTCAGTCTGAACTTAGTCTTTTCTGAGCCTGCTACAAGGCATGCTGGGTAACTACAATACAATATATTCCCGAAGTATTCACTTCTTTAGTTTTTACACAATTGTTTACATTAAACACCCCATAAAAACTAATTGTGAATAAACATGATTTTAAGTTTATGGTGAATCTTATATTAGCATCATCGAATTGAAAGCAAACACTCAAATAATACACGTAAACTGGCTAACCCAGCACTACACTTTTGGTGCTGCAAATGTACATGAGGGTAACTCCACAAACGCTGCATACAATAATACAGCATATTCTAAGACTGCAGTTGCTCATGAACAGCTTCCCAAACCCGTTTTACACAACTCAAGACAAAAAGGCAAGTGTTCAGTCCAAACTTACTCTTTTCTTAGCCTGCTAAACAAGACATGCTGAAAAACTACTTACACTGATATATTTCTTTATTAAGACACTCAGTTTTTTCCTTCACAATACACATTATCGAATAAATTCTATTTCCAAAATCATTCATAAATCATGTGATTTAAATGCAATTGTGTTACAAAACATTTTATTCTGTAAAACATATGAAGATATCATGAGCTTAATTATGTTATGATGTTAGACTCTTTAATATGCAACTTGAATCTATTGACATCACTTCAGAGTTTCGACATCATATGTGTTTGACAACCCACCACTACACTTTTGGCATTATACAGTTTAATGAGGATAACCACACAAATGCAATCTGCAATAATTACAGCAAATTCTATATGAACATCTCCTCCAACCTGTTTTACACAATTTAAGACGATAAGACGAGTATTTAGTCTGAACTCAGTTTTTTCTGATCTTGGTGCAAGGCATTCTGGGTAGTCAGTTGCACTACAATATAATTAAAAAAGCATTAATCCTTGCCTTAAAGGAATACTTTTTTAATAAGGAAATAAATAGTTCATAAATATATATGTTTCACCCCATAACTTTTTGTTTGTTTTACAATCTTCATTTTTTTTTTTAAGTTTTCAGTGAGCTCTCAGACTTTTGGGCCCCATTGTATTTTTGTGACAATATGACAGAAATACTGTCTTTCTCCATGAATATGGACAAAATAATTTCAGATTATGCTGTTAACGTGCAGATCTTTCTGCACTCACAGGAAAAAGAGTTTTCATCCTCTTATTCATTCCTCCTTTCACTTCAGCTCATAGTGGGGTTTCGGCTGACAGCCCCATAAAAGCAACCATAATGGTGTGCTAATGACTAATCTATGAAGCTGCTTTTGTGTAAGTCTACCACTCCATTCACACACACTACAAGGGAAAGTGTAGTGGCACATGTTAATTTAGGCACATTTCACAAAATCTGCTAGTGGCAAGCACAATCCGGCTCATTGTTTAACAGTTTTAAGGCACTTGATCTGAGCTTGATGGTGAGCCACTCTGACGTTAATACACAAGCCCACCATGACAGGCCTCGGGGTTTCACATTGTTTCACTTTTTTTTTCCCCCATAAAAGTTAACGTTACGTAACTCATGTAAGCGTTTTTTAATCACCCCCTATATACCCCTTAATGGCAGTCATCAAAAATAATTTACCCACATGTGTTTAATCTACTGCAGTCAACATCTAATCTTTCTGAGCTGAAATAAACATGGGACTCCGGACTCAATTGCTGGATGAACTGTAATCTAATTCTATTTTGAATCTAGTCTTTCTTTGGTGCATATGCTGTTGATCACCTGGTGTGTTGTGGTTCGTAAATGGATTGGAAAGCCATGGCTTTAATTGTGGGGTTTGCCTCTTTTTAGTGTAATGCGTTCAAACTTCAGTCCAGCCACAGATAATAAACAAGAGGGAAAAACTCATTAGCTTGTGGTGAGCTTTTATGAGAATGTTGCATTGAAGCACTTAGGCTCTGTTTGTTTGCAGGACATTGTGTGATGTGCTACAGCTTAATATGGTTTTATTCTCTCACATTACATTACATTCATATAATCATTATTTTGTATACATTTTCTTATTTTGCATTTGCCCTCCAACCTAAAGGAATATTTCACCCAAAAAAGGAAAATTGTCATCATTTACTCACCGTCATGTTGTTCCAAACCTGTAAGACCTTTTTTCTTCTGTGGAGCACAAAAGATTTTCATGGAAGTATAGTTGCCATTGCAGAGAAGGTCAGAAAAAAAAAAATCTTTTAAAATATATTTTACAAAATCTAAAGTAATTTTCTTCTACTAATGTCAGCAATAGACTTTAAAGGAGCAGCAGCACATTTTACAACCTGTACTGACCTTGTCTTGTCATAAATTCATTATCTGATATCAAATATTTTACAAATATTATTAAGCAGTGCAGCCATTTTGTTAAAATACTATTATTCTTATTATTGTTGTTATTTTTATTTAATACACTGAAATAAATTGGTGTAGGAAACAATTTTCATGAAAAAAATTGTAGTTTTTGAGAACTATGAAAGATCATAGATCAAGTGTACTATACAGCTTAATATGGTCATTTTCATTATTTTAATGAGGGTTTTTTTCTTCATTATGACAACACCCTAACATTTTTTTACTTTATGCTTCCAAAAATGTCAAATACATTTTTATTCAATCATGCTCATCTTAGAAAAGATGTATGAAATGCTTTACAGTGCTTTTTTGGTCCTTTTTGGAGTTTGGCAGCCAATAGAAATGTCAGCAACACCCATAAATACTCAATACGGTGCGCTCTGTGTATTTAAAATCAAACAAACATATCCCTCGTGTGGATAAATCCTGTCACACACTTTTTGAAGTGTATCACTGTATCTCAGTATCTTGTACAAAACATTCCCCTTCCTCAGCTGTTCTCCTCAGGGACCCATTCCAACCTTTTCTCACAGAGATCTCATCGTTTTGTGAGCTCCGGCGGCACAGCTTCAAACACGTCTCGTGGTCATGAGATCACAGGCTGATTGTGTCTGCTGGGCGTTTGAGCAGATGCACGTGCGACAGGACCCCGTGCTGTCCTGCAGGACGCCCGAGTGACGGCGTGGGAATGTGGGCCGTTTGATCTGCTCTCAGCCTCTCTGCTTTTGTGAGTGCATAAGAGTCAATGCATTGATCCAGGCCAGATATAGGGCGTAAGGCTTTGTATTCAACTAATGCCTGCTGCACTGGCTTAATGCAGATGATGGTCACACTGTTGTTTGTGTGTTGGGCTGTCAAGGATGGACGCATTAGATAGCATGACAAAAAGAAAGGTTAGATTGTATTTAGTCACACAAACAACACTTGTGCATGGCACTTTTAGCCTTTCTGGAAATAGTACATTTCACAGCACCAAATATGTAAGAAATATTGTACAGTCAGTCAATATCGCAAAAATACAGGGTATTGTATGACCCTGAGGGTTTTTTTTTTGTTGCAATAATGATCAACTGACTGTAAATTTACACACACACACACACACACACAAACACACACACACACACACACACACACACACACACACACACACACACACACACACACACACACACACACACACACACACACACACACACACACACACACACACACACCAATTTGGAATGTACCAATTTTAAAATTCTTGCAGATACCGATAAGCCAATAATAGTATTTTGTCTAAACACAAAAATGTAGTTAGACATCACAACATAACCAAATAGTTTATGGACCCCATTGACTTCCATAGTATTTTCTTTTTTCTACGGAAGTCAATGAGGCCCGTGAACGGTTTGGCTACCCATATTCTCCTAAATATCTTCTTTTGTGCTCAGCAGAAGAAATAAATTCATACAGGTTTGGAACAACTTGAGGGTGAGTAAATGATGACAGAATTTTCATTTTTGCGTGAACTATCACTTTAATTAATTATTAAATAATAATAAAAAAAAATTTGGGAAATGAGCATGCACAATTGAATATCCAATGTCGACTGATACCAAAATATATATTTAAAACAAAAATCATTAATATTGGCCAGTTATGCAAATTAGCATATTGCTATGAAGTGAAATCACAATAATGATAATGAATAATACTACCATGGTACATTTTGTTACATTTTTGTTAGTGTATAAACTATATAGTGAATGTAAAACTAGAATATAAATGTTGGCTAATGTAGACTCTACCCATCTCTTCAGATGTTATTTCATTCGTGCTTAAAGTACTGCATTTCCACACAGTGTTTTTCTGTCTATAGTAAGTAATGTGGAAGGACCACAGAACTCTGTCCATGTCTGTCAGCGTCTACATCACTTTAAAGGATTTCCCCCAGTAAAACAGCTCAATAAGCATTTGAGGTCCATTCACATCCCAGTAGATAACAATCTCTGCTAAGAACCGTGAAGTGAGTGGGCCTAAGTCGATATTCAATTACATCTTCAGTTAAATGTACTTGTAGACGGTAATTAATTTTTTGGTCTGTTCGGATGGTTGCCATGGCTGTAAACCAAGAGATACATAGATGAAGATAATCATTCAAGTAAAATGGAACACTTCGTTTCACTGTTCGATTGCCGCAGACACTAAAATTAGACAGCTTTTTATTACTGGACTGAAGTGATTTTTTATTTTTATTTTAAGAAAACAATTTGTCATTGTACTTTTCCATTCGTGAAAAAACACAGAAGACTGGGGCTAGTTGTCACAAGTTTTCAGAGTGGCTATAACTCAGTAAGTTTACATAAATGTTCTTTTTCATTTATTTTGTGTTTGATAATTGATTTATTGGTTTAATTTTTGTTTACATGCCACAGGCTGTTATTGGCAGGTTCCATTGTGGCAACTTTCTTAATACAGTGTAACATAACGCCCTGTTATCGGGGCATGTTGTCTCAAAAGGTCAACAGGTGTTTAATATGGATTATAATGGAAATTACTTTCAAAATTAAACCTAGTCCAAGAAAATGTGTGTGACAACTAGGGCCCACTCTCCCTTATCATCTTATCAGAACGATCGTAACTGTACTATACACTAAAAAATGCTGGGTTGTTTCAACACATGTTTGGGTCAAATATGGCCAAACCCAACTCTTGGTTTAAATTTTAAAACCCAATGGTTGGGTTTTCCGATATTTGACCCAAACATGGGTTGAAACAACCCAACATTTTTTATAGTGTACATTCCCAGTGGAATGAAATGTTGGGTCACATGTCTCTCTCTCTCTCTCTCTCTCAAAAAAGATTGCAAAGCTTTTCTAATGTTTATCATTGTCAGTTCTCAGTAAAGAGCATTAATATGATGAGTTCTTAACATGAGACACCATTTTCGGCACTGACCTCACAAGACCTCACAGATCAGGATTGGATGTCAGTGCTTTAGAGTTGTATGTTTATTCCCGTTCTTCCAAACCTCCTTTAATTTAAGGCAACAAGCCAAGCCTAACAGTTCCACAGCACAGCAGACGAGAGAAAGTTATCATCTGGCCATAAAATGTAGCCTATAAATCTGGTCTATATGGCTGCTCTTCAATTACCCCAGACGAGCTAGAAATTACCCGTATGTCAACCTGTTAACACCTGATCCAATTCAGAGGTGGAGACATTTTCAGCGCCAGTGATAATGAGTATCATTGTCTCTGTCTCCCCACATCAAACGGAGACTTCACCTTTAGCTCTTTAATCGCCATGTGCGGCGTTCATGGCGCTAGTTAACGCAAAGCCCCATCTCTTTTGAAAGAGTTATTTTCATAAGGATGATGTTGACCTGGAGAGACGAAAATATTTAGGATGATCCCGAAGGATATTGGTAACAATAATCTTTAGCTGCTCAGAAAGGCCACAACAAAAGGACGATGGAGGTACGTTGATCGCAGCCGCACAAAGCAAAATTGTAGCGTAAAGCTGATGGCGGATCAACAATAGCGCTAGATGAGTGTCTCTTTAGCGAAAGAGGGCCCAGTCACAGAAAGGACAGATCTTATCACCCGGTACATCTGTAGTGTAACCTTTCTTCATGTGTGGCCCAGATATGCATTTACCTGCTCTCTCTTTCTTCGTTTGTCCCAAAATCTTGAATCTCTGTGGCCGAGAATATGATATAGATGCACTTGAGAGATAACCAGTGCAACATTGTGCTCTTATCTTGCAGTTGTCAGCGAGTCAACTCAACCAGTGCATTTTAATAACTGGTAAGATATTTGTAGAGTAACTGTCTGCTTTGCATTTTTTCAATGATGAATTAGGTTTGAGTCTGTTTGCTTTGTTTCAAACCTTGCTTTTTTAAATGTTATTAGTCATTCTTGGTAAGACAAACATCACTATCACTGTTGGGCTAAGGTGTGGTCACATTGGTGAATTTTCTGTGAAATTTTGCTTTAAGAAATGTCCATTGTCAATATTGTAGCGATGTATGAAGCACAGCTCACAAAGAAGTCACTGTCAAACCAACCAGCTTTTTGTTTGTCAACGCTGTGAATTTGCTTGACCAACTTGAACCCTTTGTGAAAACTGCATGGGGGGTGATCACTCCGTCTATAATGCAAAACTCTGTCGCGTGGATTCCGGATGAAATGGAAAGAAATGTGACTGCACCTTTAGCATTTGCTTTATGGACATCAATGACACCTTAAATCATGCAGCGATTGGCAAAAGGTGTGCTGCTATTTTTCTAAGTGATCAGACTTACAATTTTTTGCCCTGGTGGAAACTGGAAAATATCTTGTTTACTTAAAAATAGAGAAATACATTTTATTTTCTTGAGGTTTACATTGAAGGATTTAAATGCTAAATTAGGTGGGCTCTTTTGATTTGAACCAGTAAGTATCGACATAACAACATGTTAAAAACTATCCAGAACGCTATTTTTATGAGAAAATTCATGTAAAGTTTAATGAAGTATATTCAGTTTTTTCCTTCCTTCTTTCAAAGTTAAGATTTAATGTTAAGAAGAAGCTGGAATTGTAATACTTAAAAGCAAACTAAGACTATTTTCTGTTTGTTTAGTATGTTTTCTGCCCACTTTTCCAGTGAAGTGGAGCTTGAGCAATAAGGCGACGTGTGTGTCCTGTGTTCCTCCAACTGAAGGGACATCAGGTCAGATCCTTCCCAAGGCCCATCAGGCTGATCCAGAGCTGGTTTTAACTGAAACAGCATATGTGCACAGAATTAGGCCTGCGTTATGAGCATGATTTTATGCTTCAGTATAAGATATTGCAGCATAGTGCAGACAGGCCTGAGCGTGAATCATCTTTATTTTCACAGGCATAAAGACTTAAAGGTAGGGAAGGCAATTTTTGGAGTGGCTAGCAATAGCAAGCTAGCTTTTGAAAGCAGATCCCATCCTCCCTTCATAATGCACGCCTCCTCCAAAACACATGGACGCACATAGCAGAGCTTGCAAAGTGTTGCCATTAAAATGCATAAATTCGAGTTACGAACCACCCCGAATATAACGTCAAGGGGTTCCATCTCTTCAAAATAACAGTAGTCATGGCATGAACGCAGCATAAATCAGTTCGTTGTTTTGGTTCAGGAGGAACTTTAAAAGACGGCTGCTGTTTCGGTTGTGGTGCCCGGTGACTGACTGTCTAACTCTGCATAGCATGAAACGCACTGATGACGTGTAATCAGTGTTGGGGAGTAACGGAATACATGTACCGGCGTTACGTATTCAGAATACAAATTATGAGTAACTGTATTCCGTTACAGTTACAATTTAAATAGTTGGTATTTAGAATACAGTTACATTGTTGAAATCAATGGATTACATGACGATACTTTTCTGTTTCGTGAGTTTATTCACTCTCTGAATAAATTAAGGCAACTCCATGCATTTCCCAGAAGCCCCAATATGAAAACAAAAAAATGCGCGGTTTGCGTGATCAGTCACAATGGAGTCGGAAGAGGAGTAGCGGGAGCTAGATGTAGAGATGGAGCCGGAACAACAGAGCCAGGGCAAGAATGCGTTTCTATCTTGGAAATTCAAACAGCATTTCACATTAAAGAAAGAGAAGGGAGAACAAATATAACTGTGCAGTGCAACCTCTGCTTGCAAGCAACCATCCTCCTTTCAGACTCCACCTCCAACCTGAAGAAGCATCTTAAAATTATTATTTTTTTAATTAGCCAGGGGTAGTCGTCTGCTGTAGTTTTACTGGTCACCTTGCTATTTTATAGTTGTATCAGGTAGGCTACTAGCTACAGGGCTGTAACAATATGCGATATGAAACCGAAATCACGACACTCAGATCCACGAACCTGTATCGCATGCGAGAAGGCAAAATTGCGACACACCCCTTCCAACTCCCAGAGTTATCCTTCCCATCCAGATCCAATGCTACCACATGTTTAAATTACTATTAGTATTATTTGAAGTTAAGATTATAAAATACGTAGACCTACACCACAAAACTAGTTGCGGAATAATTATTTAAAATTTATGGACATGCATTTTCTGAGAATGTATATTTCAAGTTTTGACTGCAAATGCCATTTAATACCAATATATCGAAACGTCTGTTTGTATATCCATACTCCCTTAATAAAGGAGTTCAGACATTAGAAAAATTTCTGTCTACACATGCGTTTTATATTTAATATGAGGGAAATAAACATGCGTGACACAAAAAATATTTAACTTTTAGACCAAATATTTTTTAGAACTTCTGTGAATTAGGCTTCACGGCGCAAACAAAAAGTAATACCTACTGGATGAAGAAGGGTTGGCTCTCCGCAGAACATAAAATATTCATTTTATTTTATTTTTCTTGTTCGCATTTATGAGGTAAAAACAATGTTACGGGTGACCACTCTGAAAGCGGCACTAAAAGACTGCTTTAAAACTTTCACAGAGACATCAAACAGATGCACAAAGCCTTTCTTTAAAGTGAATTTCGATTTGTATTAATTGTATCTTAATTTTAATCAATGTTTCATAAACCAAATTGCCTTGAATTAATAAATAAGTAGTTAATATAGCAGACAATAGATATCACGGCATGGAGGCGCTGGTGCGTGTAAACTTAGCGTATAAGTTAGGCTAGCCTACTTGCCTCACAGACATGTCTACTTTTAAACAGAACAATTCAAAACGAAAGAAAACAGACTGTTCTCTGTTTATGTAATCCGTATGAAATGTGCATTTCTCTCCGGCGCGTTCACTAGGCTGCTGCGAAGATCGCGGTCAGCATCGTCAACTTCATCTTTGCAGCCGACACTAACATATTCAATCATTACTTTTGCCGGTTCTTTGAGACAGCTTTTAGGTGCTTTATTGGCAGCGCCACCTTTACATGTTACATGAACGCGTCACCACCGCATCACCGCACCAGTGACCGCAACATACACTTATAGTCTTTGTTGTTCTATAGCAAATTATAATATATTGCACTTTCAGGAAGACATGGCCCTAACACATTCAGCCAGTTGGAACAGAAAAACACACCAGAATAGGCCTGTTTAGTAAGCAGGATTTGATGGCCGCATTCCTACACTTTTAAAATGCAATTCAATGTGGAAGTAATCCAAGTATTCAGAATACGTTACTCAGATTGAGTAATGTAACGGAATACGTTACAAATTACATTTTTGGGCATGTATTCTGTATTCTGTAACGAAATACGTTTTGAAAGTATCCTTCCCAACACTGCGTGTAATGTCTGCGCAAGCGGTTGTGCGGAGGTAAGCTTGTCTGAAGTATAAAATCATTGGTTACCCATAAGCCAATCACATAACGCTTGGTTATGATGTGTCTTATTCGCCAGCTCAGCCACATCGAACTTCCACTGTAAACACATGTATGATGCGAAAACGAAACCATCGAGCGAAATACCGGAGTGAACATGGCTGACGAGTTTTGCTGCCTACTTAACCTGATCCTCCATGAGTGCAACCAAGGGGCACACAATCATTTCCCCAGTTTCTCGCTGACGATCGGTAATATTTGATAAATTAAACTTTTACCAAAACCTGTCGGGAGTAGGGCCACAACATCACCTCCATTCAAAATGTTTACCAGTTTTGAAATGTTCTTCAGTTTTGAAATGCCAGGAATATTCTCCACAACAAAGCGAATTGCGTCCTGTGTCTCCTTATCCTCGGTCGTTTTCGATTTCCCCAATCTTAAACTCGGCGCTTTGCTTCTATGTCACGGCTCTCAGCCTGCCCTCTGTTCGTTGATTGGCCAGCTGTTTTCAGGCCGCAGGAAAACTGAGAGACATGTCGATGTCTCAGACTAAGTACAGACGCGAAATGAAATTGAGCGGAAGTACGAAGTCTGACGTAGCAGCATAACAAAAAATATTTCTGGAACAAATCGCATACCCTGCCTGATCTGTTCCTCCCACAATGCCAATCGTATGACTCCAGAAAACTTATAGTATAGTGCAAAAGTCATATTGACTGCTTTTACAATGCATTTATGGCACTTTTTCAGCTCTTATGTAGTTATAATCTGATTGGTTCAAAAGAATGTTGTGTCAGCATCAACAATCCCAGCTAACTGGGAATGTTCTCAGAACTTTGGCCAACATTCTGGCAAGGTTCTCTCAAAGTTATGAACAAACATTCCTCCAGTAATTTTAATAGAATGTTTGTTCAAAGTTATCTGTTCTTTAATAATGTTATCAACTTTAGCACAAACACGCTTATTTATACATCATTCATGGAACGTTTTCTGAAACGTTTTTGTGTTGTGGTTTTTTAAACGTTACTACGTACTACTTTTTCCAGATGGTTCAGAGAAGATTAAAAAAATAAAGTTCCCATGGTCTTCGATACATTCCCCTTAATGTTTTCGCTAATGTTCACATAACCAATAAAAAAAGAGAAAAGAATAAGATTATTCAGAAATAACATTTTCATAACTTAGCTTTAGTTAAACATTCTTAGAACATATTTTTGTTAGTTGGGATGCTGATCCAGGAGCACATCCTATTTAGCAAAATCACAGTAAGAGAGTAAAAAAATGGAGAATTGAAGACTGCAAGGCTTTCTGGCCTTCTTTCATTGGCAGTGATGGATGGACGTGTCTCCTTCTGAGGACTGATGGTCATCGAGTTGAGCTGAGAGACATTTATTATTCCCTGATTCTGTTACAAGTCTCCATCCCAGCTGTTCCTTCTGTCCTCCTGCCTAAATGACAAGATCCTATACAATCAATATTAGTTAAATACAGAATTTGAAGTGATCTGCTCTGTGGACTGAAAGTGGTTAATATGTTTTATTACAGGCACCTCCTCAAGAGGACACACAGCTGGAGGTGATCTCTGTGTGTCAGCATTTGCAGGTGTGTATGTGTGTGTGTGTGGGGGGGGGGGGGGGGGGGGGCTTTCACCCTCTAAACATGTCCCCAACAGAGCGTTTGCTGAGGTTGGCAGTTTGTCAGTGCCATTGCTTAAGGCTCTGCAGCGCTGCTCAGCATAGAGCCATTAAAAATAACGAGCTTTCTCTCACCATGGCAACCAAATAACTCATCATACCAGAGCACACAATAGTTTTTACAAGAGCTTTTAATTTCAAACCCATTCAATGAAAATTCCCATTGGAAAGCACCTTGGCATTTTCATACGCCAAACATTATGTTACGATTGTAGATGATACATGAAAATAGCACCATGAGACTGGTAATGAAATGAAGGGGGGAGCTTGTGAGCTGAATTGATTGTGTGTTTATTTCAGTTGGCCGAATCCCTCTCTAAAATGTTAAAACATTGGAAACATTGCCTGCAACAATTGCTCTCGATCTCCGTTGCCTGTCAGTTGTTGATAATTTAGCTAGTGGTTTCCACAGATCAATATGTTTTCCCTGCGGAGTGACACTGAACGGATTTGTGTACCATGTTCATGCCATCACAGAGAACATTTAGGACACTGGGATGTAGGAGTGAATCTCATGAAAACTGAGAGTAAAGGTCTGGGTCATGGTCCACCCCAAAATCAAAAGAATTACAAAAAAAAATATATAATAATAAAAATCACTTATATGATGAATAAAACGCTCAAAAGAACAGCATATATGTGACCCTGGACCACAAAACCAGTCAATTGGTCAATTTTCTGAAATTGAAATGTATACATCAGATGAAAGCTGAATAAATAAGCTTTCAATTGATGTGTGGTTTGTTAGGATAGGACAATATTTGGCCGATATACAACTTTTGGAAAATCTGGAATCTGAGTGTGCAAAAAAAAACGAAACATTGAGAAAATCCATTAATGTTCGCGATTGTGCTGCATTCACTCACAAAAATAAATGTTTTGTATATTTACGGTAGGAAATTTACAAAATATCTTCCTGGAACATGATCTTTACTTAATATCCTAATGATTTTTGGCATGAAATAAAAATCGATAATTTTGACCCATACAATGTATTGTTGGCTATTGCCACAAATATACCAGTGCGGCTTGTGACTGGTTTTGTGATCCAGGGTCGTGTGTGTGTGTGTGTGTGTGTGTGTGTGTGTGTGTGTGTGTGTGTGTGTGTGTGTGTGTGTGTATGTGTATGTGTATGTGTGTGTGTATGTGTGTGTATGTGTATGTGTATGTGTATGTGTATGTGTATGTGTATGTGTATGTGTATGTGTGTGTGTGTGTGTGTGTGTGTGTGTGTGTGTGTGTGTGTGTGTGTGTGTGTGTGTGTGCCGAATGATTTTATTTATACAAAATATAATTTATTTTTTCTTTTAATTTTGGGGTGAAATATGACCCAGACATTTCTCTGTGAGATTCATCCATGAAGTGCAACACTTTTCTCCGGTATCAATCTGATGATTTGTTAACTTTAGTGCTCATTTTCAGCCAAGCTTCGGAAATCTCATAAAGAAGAGAAGAGGACGCTGGGGTCTCAATGCCAACAACTGAATTCTTGTGAAAACAAGACAGAGAGCATTGTTCTCTTACGAGAGGTTCTCTCGTATTGCGTAAGTTTAGCTTACGCTACGGGAAAGATTCATCTTCTCAAGATATTGAAGCCAAAAAATTATCCTTAATTTTGTATTCATCGTCAACGCAGTGTAGCAGCTAGCAGACCTAGAGCAGACCATCTTGCGTGCTCATTGGCTGCCCTGCGGGCAACTGCTGCAGCCTACCAGTGAGCCCGGCGTGACGTCACGCCCAATGAAGGGCGCCCGCGCCTTCAAAGTGTCACAGCCCGCCAGAATGGGCGTGGCTTAGCGTATAAAAGTAGGGGCTGTAGGCTGACTTCCCTGATTTTTCATCTCTTCAGCGAGCTCTTCGCATCGCTGGATCTGAGAGAAGCACTGCCGCCGTCGAACAGGCGAAACAGCCAGCTTAGGACAGCACTGAGGAAGCCGGCCGTCTTCGCCACCTTCAGCCATCCGTGCGAGCTACGCTATCCGGCGACATATCCTTTTATCCCTGTATTCTGTGTTCTACACTTCCTAAAAGAGCAGCGAGACGTCTTTTTCAAGATGTCCCGCACTTCCTATGGCTCGTGCAGAGCCGCTCAGCGTTGGAGGCCGCCCATCTGCGCTCTCTGCCAGGGCCAGGAACACGCAGCCTCACCCTCTCGATGGAGGATGCGAGCACTGCGAGGAACTTCCGATGTCGACCCTGCGGGCTCCAATCGAAGTCTTTAACCACAGTGCCGCGCGGCTAGCTCTCTTTACGTTACAAGAGAGTTTCCCCGCCCTCGCGCCCCCGTTTCGCGCGTCATGCAGAGCCCTCGCGAGCTCTCTGCATGACCCGGACGGGCATCATCTGTGTCACATGTAGGTCCCGTGCCCACTACTAGTGCGCGCGCCCTCATACAAACACTGTTCCCAGTTCTGCTCGACCACCGAGCACGCGGCTAGCTCTCTTTACGTTACAAGAGAGCTACCCCACCCTCGCGTCGCCGTTCGCGCGTCATGCAGAGCCCTCTTGAGCTCTCTGCATGACTCAGACGGGCATCAACATACGCAACGTACTGGATGCGTGGTAAGAGCAGAAATTTTTATACAGTTCTGCTCGACCAACGAGCACGCGGCTAGCTCTCTTTACGTTACAAGAGAGCTACCCCGCCCTCGTGTCCCCGTTCACGCTTCATGCAGAGCCCTCTCGAGCTCTCTGCATGACCCGGAAGGGCATCATCTGTGTCACATGTAGGTCCTGTGCCCACTACTTGTGCACGCGCCCTCATACAAACACTGTTCCCAGTTCTCCTCGACCAACGAGCACGCGGCTAGCTCTCTTTACATTAGAAGAGAGCTACCCCGCCCTCGCGTCCCCGTTCGCGCGTCATGCAGAGCCCTCTCAAGCTCTCTGCATGACCCGGATGGGCTTGCGCGCCGCCGTCGAAATGTCTCGCCCTGTCAGTCCCCTTAGATAAGGCTACTGCAGCGGTGTATTTGGCAGCCAACGAGCCGGTAATGCAACCCGCTCGCCTGCACACATCCGCCGTTCTCGCGGCGACCCAGAGAAATCTCAAGTGAGTATAATGTCTGGTTATCCGGCTCACGCCGTTGGTGTCTTGAGTGTAGAAAAGGTGCCCACATCTCGGTGTTCACCCTTACACACAAACACGATACCCCCTGTGTCTCCCGCAGAGCCCACTCTCATAAAGCTGGCAAATGCCGCTTGAGTGCTAGATGTAGGAAACGTGCCCACAACTCTGTGCTCACGCCTATTTTCTGCCCGCTCTGTCACACGGCCAGAACAGCCTCATACATGTCAGGTTAAGAATGTAAGTTACGTGCCTGCTCACAAGCGCTCACGCTTACTAATAGACACAATGTCTCCGAAAAGACGCGCGTGTCCCGCCGCGGCCAGACCGCCGTCAAAGTTTATTTCCCTGTCAGTCCCCTTCAAACAGGCTACTGCAGTGGTTCATTTAGCAGCCAACGAGCCGGTTTGTTCACCCTCTCGTCTGCACACAAACGCCGTTTTCACGGCGACCCAGAGAAATCTCAAAAAGAGTTTAATGTCTGGTCCGGCTCACGCCGTCGGTGTTTTATGTGTAGTGAAAGTGCCCACGCCCCAGTGTTCACCCCTACACACAAGCACTTCGAATCTCGCGTCACTCACAGAGCACACTCTCATAAAGCGCAGAAAAGCCGCTTGAGTGTTGAATGTAAGAAATTTGTCCACGGGTCTGTGCCCACTATCTGCCCGCTCTGTTACACGATCAAAAATAGCAAAGCTGCTGTGCAAAGGGGCTATAGAAAAGGTACCACCTTCTCTGAGCGAGTCAGGTGTTTACAGCCGATATTTTCTCGTACCCAAGAAGGCCGGAGCCTTCAGACCTATCCTAGATCTGAGACATTTGAACAAAGTGCTTGCGAAAAGACCGTTCAAAATGCTTACGACCAGGAAAATCCTCGCGCACGTTCGTCCGAGGGACTGGTTTATTTCTCTAGATCTGAAGGATGCCTATTTTCAGATTCAGAAAATACCCCGTCACAGGGAATTTTTGAGATTCGCCTTCGACGGTCAGGTATATCAATACACCGTCCTGCCGTTCGGCCTGTCCCTAGCACCCCGTACATTTACGAAGTGCATGGATGCGGCGCTCGCCCCCCTGAGAAGTCAGGGGCTGCGAATAATGAACTATCTGGACGATTGGCTGATATTGGCACAGTCAGAGACAGAACTGCTATCTCACAGAACAGTGCTTCTCAGTCACATGGAAAGCTTGGGTCTCACGGTCAACTGGACCAAGAGCTCATTACTGCCCAGCCAGTCAATTTCCTTTTTAGGAATAGAACTGGACTCGGTGACCATGACGGCTCGTTTATCGACACAGCGCGCGCGCCTTGTTCGCAACCTAGCCGCATCTTTCCAGAAGGGCAGCTTTCTCCCTTTGAAAACATTTCAAAGGATGTTGGGCTGTATGGCATCAGCTGCAGCGCTGCTTCAGCTGGGCCTACTGCGCATGCGCGCGCTCCAACGCTGGTTGAATGCTCGCGCGTCCCGACGAGCCTGGGTTTCTGGCGGCCAGAAAATCAGAGTGACTCAGACCTGCATAGCGGCTCTGCAGCCCTGGTTAGTAGCCGACTGGTACCAGCAGGGAGTGATGATGGGAACCATCTCTTATCGGAAAGTCATTTCGACAGACGCGTCCAACTCGGGTTGGGGAGCGCTGTTCGAGGGCAGACCGGTCTTCGGCCAGTGGTCAGACCAAGAGATGTGTTTTCACATAAACTGTCTGGAAATGATAGCGGTCGAGAACGCGCTGAAGCGCTTCCTCCCATTCAGACAGGACCAATATGTTCTTGTCCGGTCGGACAACATGTCTGTGGTATCCTATGTAAACCGTCAGGGCGGTGTCAGATCCAGAAATCTCGGCAATCTGACGGAACGCCTCCTTATTTGGCCTCAGATGCACCTGCATTCGCTGAGGGCGGCGCATGTGCCTGGCCATTTGAACGACGGCCAAGACAAACTGTCCAGGGACAATGTTCCCCCTGGGGAATGGTCCCTGCACCCCCAAACGGTCCAGAAGCTGTGGCGCCTATTCGGCAAAGCGGAAGTCGACCTATTAGCGTCAAAAGACAATGCTCAATGCCCGACATTCTTCTCGAAGGACGAGGACGCGCTGGCCCAGGTTTGCCCTCCGGTCTCTCTGTTACCACAGGTGATCAAGAGAATCAGGGAAACGCGCCACTCGGTGCTCCTCATAGCCCCGCGTTGGAGGAATCAGATTTGGTTCCCGGAACTAGCACGGCTGTCACTTACAGCTCCATGGCCGATTCCGGTGAGGGCAGATCTCCTCTCTCAGGCTCGCGGCGCGATCTGGCATCCCCATCCAGAGCGCTGGTCTCTGCACGCATGGTTGATCAACGGGTACTTGTTGCCCTGCCAGAAGGAGTGATGAACACGATCACGCAGCCTAGAGCTCCTTCCACGAGAAGGCTCTACGCGTCTAAATGGTTGGTGTTCTCCGGATGGTGCACCGACAGAGGTCTGGACCCACGGACATGTGGGGTGGCGCATCTGCTCACCTTCCTACAAGAGCTGTTGGATAAGGGGAGGTCCCCATCCACGCTCAAAGTATACGTGGCGGCCGTGGCGGCGTTCGCAGAATCGACGCACGGCCAGTCACTGGGAAGACATGAGTTGGTCATCCGCTTCCTTAGAGGAGCTAGAATGATGAACCCGCCGCGCCCCCCGTCGGTTCCTATGTGGGATCTTACATTGGTCCTCGAGGCCCTGAAAGCCTTTCCATTTGAACCACTAGACTCCGTGGGGTTGAAATATCTATCACTGGAAACCTGACTGCACTGTCGTCAGTAAAACGTATGGGGGACCTGCATGCGCTGTCTGTCAGCGCGTCGTGTCTTGAGTTCGGGCCGAATGACTCTAAAGTCATCCTCAGACCTAGACATGGCTATGTTCCTAAAGTGATGGGCACTCCATTCAGAGCGCAAGTTATTTCGCTGTCAGCTCTGCCAGCATCTGACAGCGAAAGTGAGGTGAATCTCCTCTGCCCTGTCAGGGCGCTGAGATTTTACATTACGCGCTCCGCCTCCTTCAGGCATTCAGAACAGCTTTTCGTTTCGTTTGGTGGGCGCACCAAGGGTCTCGCCTCCTCGAAACAGAGCCTGTCCAGATGGACAGCTACAGCAGCTGCTTACACGTCAAGAGGTCTGCAATGCCCTCTGGGCATCAGGGCTCATTCCACGAGAGTCGTGGCCTCGTCGTGGGCGTAGTCCAGTGGGATTTCTATCCATGACATATGTGTAGCGGCGGGCTGGAACTCTCCATCTACCTTTGTCAGGTCTACCACCGGCACGCTGCTCTGTATTCCCTATGTGTGCTTATGTACAAGTGATGGCCCGCGTGGCTGGCCACCTTATTTTTTCCACTTATGGGGTTCCCCTGAAAGTTCGGGGTCTCATGGTGGATGCTTGGCGCGCACGGCATTGACAAACTGTTCCCGTAGCGTAAGCTAAACTTACGCAATACGAGAGAACCTCTCGTAAGAGAACGATACTCGGTTACTAACGTAACCTCGGTTCTCTCTAGAGAGGGAACGAGCATTGAGTAACCGGGCGTGCTTGCGCCACGAGCGACTTCGCTTCAGTCGACGAAAAACCAGGGAAGTCAGCCTACAGCCCCTACTTTTATACGATAAGCCACGCCCATTCTGGCGGGCTGTGACACTATGAAGGCGCGGGCGCCCTTCATTGGGCGTGACGTCACGCCGGGCTCACTGGTAGGCTGCAGCAGTTGCCCGCAGGGCAGCCAATGAGCACGCCAGATGGCCTGCTCTAGGTCTGCTAGCTGCTGCACTGCGTTGACAATGAACACAAAATTAGGGATAATTTTTTGGCTTCAATATCTCGAGAAGATGAATCTTTCCCGTAGCGTAAGCTAAACTTACGCAATACTCGTTCCCTCTCTAGAGAGAACCGAGGTTACGTTAGTAACCGAGTATCGTTTTTCACTTCTAAACAATTTAACATCCAGTCCAAAAATGAGACTATGCTTGCTTGTCGGTTGCACTGCTGAAACTGAGATATAAACATCAGACCCAATTGTGACAGATTTAAACAGTGACCACCGTAGCTGGGGCACACAAAACACTCTGCTCTCTGAGGCCAGAACTACATGAAAAATTTTCTGGATGTGGAAAATGCCGGGATGCCAAAATGCAATAATTTAGGGAAAGGAACATTATGACCCAGTCCCTTAATAAGTCCTTTTGTTCCGTCCTTTGAGGTTTGATGCTATTTAAAGGTAGTTAAAATTAATAATGAGGCCTACTTTGATTCTTGGTGTATTGAGGAGATGGCTAACAAAGATAAAGGAGGAAAGCATCAGATTTAAACTGAAAGATCAAAAAGAGAGCGCACTTGTTTAAAATGGGGTTAGAGGCCATGAGGCTGTTTACATTACTTATGAATAAGATCCTGTGTTTTTTTAAACTTCCGTCTACAAGTCACAACCCAACTGACCACAGATCTGTGAGCACTGGTAGTTATTGCATCTGCAAAGCTGGTCTGACCAAAATCACCAGTAAAAGAACATTTTGTTTTAGCATATTTCTTTTTAATAATTAAGTTTTTTTTTTATATGCAATATGATTTTAAACCTACCCCAAGTGCAGTTTTACCATCTCACAACCATTGATGCTTGCACGGTCTACTGAATTTGGGTTTATTTCTCTAAGCTTTTCTGTCATCTAGTGGTCAAAAAGATGAAGCACAACTGTGATCCAAAAAGCTAGAACTAAGGCATTATGACCTGTGTAAAACAAAACAAACAAAAAAAATCTTCTTTATTTTTCGACTTTTTGGAACTCAGTCAGAGACCTGATAATTAATTTAGTCTGGTAGAAACTGTGCAGTTTGCCTTCCGCTCATCTAGGGGCGTAAGCGGGCTTCACGTTTAGCATTACATCTTTGGATCCTTGCCAACAACAACATGACATCTGATAACAGCGAGATAACAATAGCAACAGCCCATTAGGATCGTTTCAAAGCGATAGAAGTTAAGATCTTGCTGATGACGGCTCAGTGACAGACTCATAATGTCACTAAACAGCACATATTCCAGCCCATCTGCTAAAACAACCGTGACACACTGCGAGACTCACCTGTAAGTCACTGTTACTTATAAAGTCACTAGGGTTGCATTACCTTTCAAATGTGAATATAAGGAAACAATTCCTAAAATAAGGAACAACAGCGCTTTTTATCTGCTGATGTTGTAGTGCCACTGTAGGTAATAGTTTGTTTATAGAGTTAGTGTTGTGGGAAGCTTTGCTCTGATGTTCTCCTGCTTCTTCATGGCACATTTATAACCCTACTTCCCCAGTGAGTATGATCTGGGGTGGTCTCAAGTGCAACATACTGAAATAAATGAGAAATAAAACCTAGGCTGTATATGTACAATGTTTTTGTTATCACATTGAAAGTGAATGAAGACAGAAATATTTAATATATTACTATTTGTACATCGAACTAAATTGCTTTATTATTTAAGGGCTCTAAACTGTTCGTCGATTTCGAAGGCAAAATCGTTCATTTTTTATGTTTATTTCAACCATAGACTGTAAAAAGATTTCAACCGTATGTTTTGCGCGTTCGTTCGCTTACTGCAACAGCCAATCGCGTTAATGATGTCAGCAGCAGCCAATCGCGTTTCTGACTTCAGCAGCAGCCAATCACGTGACAGAAAGGACCACTACTAGATCTCAGTGCATTAAGCTCTAATTGTGATTGTAAATATGCCAGTAGACATTTATTAATTTTTAGACAATTTTAAAAGTGTGTGCTGTTTTTCTGTTGAGGTTTATAAGTTGTTAGAGTCAGTTAGACGCTTATTTTTTTCTGATTAAAATCAGAAAATCGTGATATTAAGGGTTTTTATTATTTTTATTATTGTTTGTCGAAATGTGTGCATTTGCTTTTTCTGAGTGAGGTCCTTGTGGTCCAGTTTCACATTCTCATTTTCTAGATGTAGAAAATGGAGTAATGTCTATTTTTATTTGTCTTTCCTTACAGAAGGAATGTGTTTGGACCGTTACATCCAGCCAACAGAAGCAGAGCTCTGGGACGTTTGGACAGACGTGCACTGTATGATGGACATCAGCTCAGGCACAGGTAATGCTTCTGACATGTTGTCGTGTCAATGTGTAGGTTACCATCATTTTCTTTTTGAAGGGCCAATCCTTTGAAAAGCAAATGATGGTAACCTAAGTCGGTGGGGAAGGGATGGCGGGTGAATTTTTTCATAGCCATTTTCATTTTTTCCAGACAAAAGCATAACCCCTGCTGGACATCGTGCGGGAGCTCAGGGGGGACCCCATGATCCCCCACACCTTCTCACTCACACCACAGCATTCATTCATATCGCAGAGATCTGGCTGGACTCGAACCAGCAACCTCTGAAACCACGAGGCAGCGCTCTTACCTGTGAGCCACAGATCTCTTGTTTGAACATGTGAAGGAACTTATATTTCACTATCCACCTGTATGTGAGCTGGGCTTTTACAATAAAAACAGTTAAATGACACCTCAAACACTGAACTATGGGGTTTGAACCCATGAGTCTGCCACAGCCTTGTCTTCCAGTAATGTGCATATTGACACTGCACCACCATGGCTTTCACACCAAGAGCTGCCATTTGTGCCGCTTTGTTGGAAATAATGCAATACATGGTCTTTAACATAAGCAATCGCAGGATTTGAATTCAGGACTCCAGGATCACAACGCAACACTTTGTATCTTGATCCACTGAAACCTGTAAGTTGATGGTGTGTTTGGACTGGTTTTATTGAGAGCTTTGTGTTATAATATATGATGGAAAAAGGTGTTCAGTTGCGAGTTTCAAACCCATGCCACTTTATCTGTAAGTGGCGTGTGTTTAACCACTGCACCATCTTGGCCTTCACAATGCCATCTGTGGTTTGTTGCACTTTGTTGGATATACAATGTACACAGGTAATCTAAGTTTAAAATGCAACCATTTATTTCTTGAACCACTGAGTCCCAGAAGTTTTTGGGTGTTTTGGACTGAGTTTTATTGAGGGCTTTGTTTTCTATGATGATTTGAAATATTAACAAATGTGGGATTTGAACCAAGAACTGTATGAAAGACCAACAATAAGCCACTGAGCCACAGAATTTGTGATGATCGATTTGATTCAGTTTGGTTGTTTTTAGTTTACCTAGAGCATTAATTAAAACAACAATTTAATGTCAGCAATTTGATCTCAGGGATCCATTATTAAAACAATGTTTCGTCTCCTGAGCCACAGAGTCTGAACTTCATATATTGAGAGATTTAAAACCATTAAACTAAAACTGATAACACATACACTTGTCATTAACATAAGTAACATATAACAACCTCCTGCAAGATTCTAATAATCCTAAAGATCTTGATCAGCTGCTAAAGCTGTTTTTAATCAGGGTTTGAGCTAAACTCAGGAAAGTGGCTCATCAGGAACAGGATTAGATGCTTTTTAAAATCTCTTTCCGCTGCATGCTGTTTTCATATATAAATGCAGATACACTTATTGTCCTCAAGGTGGGGTACATGAACACATTAATCTGGTCTCATGCACGTGCATGTTCTCCATCTCCATCCATGATTCTCCAAACACTTGTCCTATATAGAGATGCTGGAGTCCGTCTGGCAGAGAAACACAGGACAATTTGTCTGTTATATTACGCAGTAAAAAGCTGCCATTAGACACATTTATATGGTCAGCTGTTTTATCATAATAATAAGTTATCCAAAAAAGTAATCAAGCTTTACTACAAATGTATAATCAGTATTTTTTGGTCTGTAAAAGCCAGAGTCTCGCTGCTCCATTCATAACCTCACGAGCGTCCAGAGATCCAGAGACTCACGTGCTCCTCATCACGTGACAGACACAGATGAAGATCCAGCTAAGATTGACTATAAGTGCTGCACGAATCTGCAACCAAAACGACAGTCATTGTCTAATTGTGAACAAACATAACAAATAAACAATATACATCTATACAAGCAAAATAAAATAATTTCGTAACTTCTTTTGTCCCGTATTTTATGAGTTTGCAACTGAGTTCAACACTTACCACATCAGCTGAGAGCTGATATCAATAATTTATCAAAACTACTAGTCCATGTTGCTCTGTTGGTCGATACCCTGACAAAACCATAGATTTTTTTATAAAACGTGTTAAATTTAAATGTGAGCCCTCTCTCCTGCGACTCGCCACCTCGAGTTTGTAGTTTCATTTATTAAAGCGGATAAACTTATTGACCGGAAGAGGGAGCTGATGATCAGCTGTTTGTCACCCGACGACTTATAAACATTTAACCAAGTAAAAGGAGTATTTTGCTTTAGTATAAATATGTTAAGATATGTTTAATGTTTTGGAATATAGTCAATCTGAATCCGAATCTTTTTGAGTCTATTGACTCTAAAATACGACTCGTCAAATAGAAACTGAAGCGCAGTTTTCCATCCGCTCCACTAGGCGGCGTACTCGAGCTTCAGGTTCATTCTGTCCGCAGCCTCAGATGATTGACAACAACACTACGTTTGATAACAGATAACAGTCAAAGCAAGCCACAACATATGCAGTTTGTTTTAATAAGGCTACAAAGTATGCAGATGACAGCTCAGTGACAGACTCATAATGTCATTTAACAGCACATATTCCAACCCGTAAACAAAGAAAACAGTCAAACGTTGTGATAAAGAGCAGGAATCAAGGATGTCACAAGACTGGGCCTGTAAGTCTACTTCACTTACATTTTTTTTTTCACTTGTAACATTATTAGCACACATCTAGAAGCCCTTATTTATTGAATTTAGGTCATTATTTAGGTGTGTATTGATTCTGAATTCTGCTCCTCTGTCAGGTCATTTAGACTTTAACATTCTGCTCTGTTGCTGAACTCTCTGTCAGACCTTCAGAAGAACAAATGAATAGGGTGTTGTTGCTTTACATTTATAATATTTGAATGAATCGCAATCTGATATTTATATTATAAGGTGGGATAATAGGAAATCGTGGTCTTTGTCTCTGTTTTTGTTGTAGTGTTACTGTAGGTGATAATCTACTGGATTGATGCTTGATCATAGAGTCAGTTAGTGTGTGAAGCTCTGATGTTTCTGCTGCTTCATGCTTTTGTAGAGCTGCAGTTTTGCTTCTAATGAAAACCATCAAAAATACAGTCCAAGACAGGCTAAAAACCATGTGCAGGAATCCCAGCTTTTAGGATTACTCTTGTTTATTGTGAAGGAAAGTCTCCTCTTAATTTTACTTGAACTCAAAGATTATTATACAGCATTACTGAAGTATAATATAATCTATAATATATGTTTGACACTGCAGATGTAGAGGCTGTAGTTTCACATTCTCGTTTTCACATTCTCATAAATGTCTATTTTTATTTGTCTTTCCTTACAGAAGGAATGTGTTTGGACCGTTACATCCAGCCAACAGAAGCAGAGCTCTGGGACGTTTGGACAGACGTGCACTGTATGATGGACATCAGCTCAGGCACAGGTAATGCTTCTGACATGTTGTCGTGTCAATGTGTAGGTTACCATCATTTTCTTTTTGAAGGGCCAATCCTTTGAAAAGCAAATGATGGTAACCTAAGTCGGTGGGGAAGGGATGGCGGGTGAATTTTTTCATAGCCATTTTCATTTTTTCCAGACAAAAGCATAACCCCTGCTGGACATCGTGCGGGAGCTCAGGGGGGACCCCATGATCCCCCACACCTTCTCACTCACACCACAGCATTCATTCATATCGCAGAGATCTGGCTGGACTCGAACCAGCAACCTCTGAAACCACGAGGCAGCGCTCTTACCTGTGAGCCACAGATCTCTTGTTTGAACATGTGAAGGAACTTATATTTCACTATCCACCTGTATGTGAGCTGGGCTTTTACAATAAAAACAGTTAAATGACACCTCAAACACTGAACTATGGGGTTTGAACCCATGAGTCTGCCACAGCCTTGTCTTCCAGTAATGTGCATATTGACACTGCACCACCATGGCTTTCACACCAAGAGCTGCCATTTGTGCCGCTTTGTTGGAAATAATGCAATACATGGTCTTTAACATAAGCAATCGCAGGATTTGAATTCAGGACTCCAGGATCACAACGCAACACTTTGTATCTTGATCCACTGAAACCTGTAAGTTGATGGTGTGTTTGGACTGGTTTTATTGAGAGCTTTGTGTTATAATATATGATGGAAAAAGGTGTTCAGTTGCGAGTTTCAAACCCATGCCACTTTATCTGTAAGTGGCGTGTGTTTAACCACTGCACCATCTTGGCCTTCACAATGCCATCTGTGGTTTGTTGCACTTTGTTGGATATACAATGTACACAGGTAATCTAAGTTTAAAATGCAACCATTTATTTCTTGAACCACTGAGTCCCAGAAGTTTTTGGGTGTTTTGGACTGAGTTTTATTGAGGGCTTTGTTTTCTATGATGATTTGAAATATTAACAAATGTGGGATTTGAACCAAGAACTGTATGAAAGACCAACAATAAGCCACTGAGCCACAGAATTTGTGATGATCGATTTGATTCAGTTTGGTTGTTTTTAGTTTACCTAGAGCATTAATTAAAACAACAATTTAATGTCAGCAATTTGATCTCAGGGATCCATTATTAAAACAATGTTTCGTCTCCTGAGCCACAGAGTCTGAACTTCATATATTGAGAGATTTAAAACCATTAAACTAAAACTGATAACACATACACTTGTCATTAACATAAGTAACATATAACAACCTCCTGCAAGATTCTAATAATCCTAAAGATCTTGATCAGCTGCTAAAGCTGTTTTTAATCAGGGTTTGAGCTAAACTCAGGAAAGTGGCTCATCAGGAACAGGATTAGATGCTTTTTAAAATCTCTTTCCGCTGCATGCTGTTTTCATATATAAATGCAGATACACTTATTGTCCTCAAGGTGGGGTACATGAACACATTAATCTGGTCTCATGCACGTGCATGTTCTCCATCTCCATCCATGATTCTCCAAACACTTGTCCTATATAGAGATGCTGGAGTCCGTCTGGCAGAGAAACACAGGACAATTTGTCTGTTATATTACGCAGTAAAAAGCTGCCATTAGACACATTTATATGGTCAGCTGTTTTATCATAATAATAAGTTATCCAAAAAAGTAATCAAGCTTTACTACAAATGTATAATCAGTATTTTTTGGTCTGTAAAAGCCAGAGTCTCGCTGCTCCATTCATAACCTCACGAGCGTCCAGAGATCCAGAGACTCACGTGCTCCTCATCACGTGACAGACACAGATGAAGATCCAGCTAAGATTGACTATAAGTGCTGCACGAATCTGCAACCAAAACGACAGTCATTGTCTAATTGTGAACAAACATAACAAATAAACAATATACATCTATACAAGCAAAATAAAATAATTTCGTAACTTCTTTTGTCCCGTATTTTATGAGTTTGCAACTGAGTTCAACACTTACCACATCAGCTGAGAGCTGATATCAATAATTTATCAAAACTACTAGTCCATGTTGCTCTGTTGGTCGATACCCTGACAAAACCATAGATTTTTTTATAAAACGTGTTAAATTTAAATGTGAGCCCTCTCTCCTGCGACTCGCCACCTCGAGTTTGTAGTTTCATTTATTAAAGCGGATAAACTTATTGACCGGAAGAGGGAGCTGATGATCAGCTGTTTGTCACCCGACGACTTATAAACATTTAACCAAGTAAAAGGAGTATTTTGCTTTAGTATAAATATGTTAAGATATGTTTAATGTTTTGGAATATAGTCAATCTGAATCCGAATCTTTTTGAGTCTATTGACTCTAAAATACGACTCGTCAAATAGAAACTGAAGCGCAGTTTTCCATCCGCTCCACTAGGCGGCGTACTCGAGCTTCAGGTTCATTCTGTCCGCAGCCTCAGATGATTGACAACAACACTACGTTTGATAACAGATAACAGTCAAAGCAAGCCACAACATATGCAGTTTGTTTTAATAAGGCTACAAAGTATGCAGATGACAGCTCAGTGACAGACTCATAATGTCATTTAACAGCACATATTCCAACCCGTAAACAAAGAAAACAGTCAAACGTTGTGATAAAGAGCAGGAATCAAGGATGTCACAAGACTGGGCCTGTAAGTCTACTTCACTTACATTTTTTTTTTCACTTGTAACATTATTAGCACACATCTAGAAGCCCTTATTTATTGAATTTAGGTCATTATTTAGGTGTGTATTGATTCTGAATTCTGCTCCTCTGTCAGGTCATTTAGACTTTAACATTCTGCTCTGTTGCTGAACTCTCTGTCAGACCTTCAGAAGAACAAATGAATAGGGTGTTGTTGCTTTACATTTATAATATTTGAATGAATCGCAATCTGATATTTATATTATAAGGTGGGATAATAGGAAATCGTGGTCTTTGTCTCTGTTTTTGTTGTAGTGTTACTGTAGGTGATAATCTACTGGATTGATGCTTGATCATAGAGTCAGTTAGTGTGTGAAGCTCTGATGTTTCTGCTGCTTCATGCTTTTGTAGAGCTGCAGTTTTGCTTCTAATGAAAACCATCAAAAATACAGTCCAAGACAGGCTAAAAACCATGTGCAGGAATCCCAGCTTTTAGGATTACTCTTGTTTATTGTGAAGGAAAGTCTCCTCTTAATTTTACTTGAACTCAAAGATTATTATACAGCATTACTGAAGTATAATATAATCTATAATATATGTTTGACACTGCAGATGTAGAGGCTGTAGTTTCACATTCTCGTTTTCACATTCTCATAAATGTCTATTTTTATTTGTCTTTCCTTACAGAAGGAATGTGTTTGGACCGTTACATCCAGCCAACAGAAGCAGAGCTCTGGGACGTTTGGACAGACGTGCACTGTATGATGGACATCAGCTCAGGCACAGGTAATGCTTCTGACATGTTGTCGTGTCAATGTGTAGGTTACCATCATTTTCTTTTTGAAGGGCCAATCCTTTGAAAAGCAAATGATGGTAACCTAAGTCGGTGGGGAAGGGATGGCGGGTGAATTTTTTCATAGCCATTTTCATTTTTTCCAGACAAAAGCATAACCCCTGCTGGACATCGTGCGGGAGCTCAGGGGGGACCCCATGATCCCCCACACCTTCTCACTCACACCACAGCATTCATTCATATCGCAGAGATCTGGCTGGACTCGAACCAGCAACCTCTGAAACCACGAGGCAGCGCTCTTACCTGTGAGCCACAGATCTCTTGTTTGAACGTTTGAACGTTTGAACGTTCTTATATTTCACTATCCACCTGTATGTGAGCTGGGCTTTTACAATAAAACCAGTTAAATGACACCTCTAACACACTGAACTATGGGGTTTGAACCCATGAGTCTGCCACAGCCTTGTCTTCCAGTAATGTGCATATTGACACTGCACCACCATGGCTTTCACACCAAGAGCTGCCATTTGTGCCGCTTTGTTGGAAATAATGCAATACATCGTCTTTAACATAAGCAATCGCAGGATTTGAATTCAGGACTCCAGGATCACAACGCAACACTTTGTATCTTGATCCACTGAAACCTGTAAGTTGATGGTGTGTTTGGACTGGTTTTATTGAGAGCTTTGTGTTATAATATATGATGGAAAAAGGTGTTCAGTTGCGAGTTTCAAACCCATGCCACTTTATCTGTAAGTGACGTGTGTTTAACCACTGCACCATCTTGGCCTTCACAATGCCATCTGTGGTTTGTTGCACTTTGTTGGATATACAATGTACACAGGTAATCTAAGTTTAAAATGCAACCATTTATTTCTTGAACCACTGAGTCCCAGAAGTTTTTGGGTGTTTTGGACTGAGTTTTATTGAGGGCTTTGTTTTCTATGATGATTTGAAATATTAACAAATGTGGGATTTGAACCAAGAACTGTATGAAAGACCAACAATAAGCCACTGAGCCACAGAATTTGTGATGATCGATTTGATTCAGTTTGGTTGTTTTTAGTTTACCTAGAGCATTAATTAAAACAACAATTTAATGTCAGCAATTTGATCTCAGGGATCCATTATTAAAACAATGTTTCGTCTCCTGAGCCACAGAGTCTGAACTTCATATATTGAGAGATTTAAAACCATTAAACTAAAACTGATAACACATACACTTGTCATTAACATAAGTAACATATAACAACCTCCTGCAAGATTCTAATAATCCTAAAGATCTTGATCAGCTGCTAAAGCTGTTTTTAATCAGGGTTGGAGCTAAACTCAGGAAAGTGGCTCATCAGGAACAGGATTAGATGCTTTTTAAAATCTCTTTCCGCTGCATGCTGTTTTCATATATAAATGCAGATACACTTATTGTCCTCAAGGTGGGGTACATGAACACATTAATCTGGTCTCATGCACGTGCATGTTCTCCATCTCCATCCATGATTCTCCAAACACTTGTCCTATATAGAGATGCTGGAGTCCGTCTGGCAGAGAAACACAGGACAATTTGTCTGTTATATTACGCAGTAAAAAGCTGCCATTAGACACATTTATATGGTCAGCTGTTTTATCATAATAATAAGTTATCCAAAAAAGTAATCAAGCTTTACTACAAATGTATAATCAGTATTTTTTGGTCTGTAAAAGCCAGAGTCTCGCTGCTCCATTCATAACCTCACGAGCGTCCAGAGATCCAGAGACTCACGTGCTCCTCATCACGTGACAGACACAGATGAAGATCCAGCTAAGATTGACTATAAGTGCTGCACGAATCTGCAACCAAAACGAAGGTCATTGTCTAATTGTGAACAAACATAACAAATAAACAATATACATCTATACAAGCAAAATAAATTCGTAACTTCTTTTGTCCCGTATTTTATGTGTTTGCAACTGAGTTCAACACTTACCACATCAGCTGAGAGCTGATATCAATAATTTAACAAAACTATTAGTCCATGTTGCTCTGTTGGTCGATACCCTGACAAAACCATAGATTTTTTTTGTATAACGTGTTAAATGTAAATGTGAGCCCTCTCACCTGCGACTCGCCACCTCGAGTTTGTAGTTTCATTTATTAAAGCGGATAAACTTATTGACCGGAAGAGGGAGCTGATGATCAGCTGTTTGTTACCCGACTTATAAACATTTAACCAAGTAAAAGGAGTATTTTTCTTTAGTATAAATATGTTAAGATATGTGTAATGTTTTGGAATATAGTCAATCTGAATCCGAATCTTTTTGAGTCTATTGACTCTAAAATACGATTCGTCAAATAGAAACTTAAGCGCAGTTTTCCATCCGCTCCACTAGGCGGCGTACTCGAACTTCAGGTTCATTCTGTCCGCAGCCTCAGATGATTGACAACAACACTACGTTTGATAACAGATAACAGTCAAAGCAAGCCACAACATATGCAGTTTTTATAATAAGGCTACAAATTATGCAGATGACAGCTCAGTGACAGACTCATAATGTCACTTAACAGCACATATTCCAACCCGTAAACAAAGAAAACAGTCAAACGTTGTGATAAAGAGCAGGAATCAAGGATGTCACAAGACTGGGCCTGTAAGTCTACTTCACTTACATTTTTTTTTTTCACTTGTAACATTATTAGCACACATCTAGCAGCCCTTATTTATTGAATTTAGGTCATTATTTAGGTGTGTATTGATTCTGAATTCTGCTCCTCTGTCAGGTCATTTAGACTTTAACATTCTGCTCTGTTGCTGAACTCTCTGTCAGACCTTCAGAAGAACAAATGAATAGGGTGTTGTTGCTTTACATTTATAATATTTGAATGAATCGCAATCTGATATTTATATTATAAGGTGGGATAATAGGAAATCGTGGTCTTTGTCTCTGTTTTTGTTGTAGTGTTACTGTAGGTGATAATTTACTGGATTGATGCTTGATCATAGAGTCAGTTAGTGTGTGAAGCTCTGATGTTTCTGCTGCTTCATGCTTTTGTAGAGCTGCAGTTTTGCTTCTAATGAAAACCATCAAAAATACAGTCCAAGACAGGCTAAAACCATGTGCAGGAATCCCAGCTTTTAGGATTACTCTTGTTTATTGTGAAGGAAAGTCTCCTCTTAATTTTACTTGAACTCAAAGATTATTATACAGCATTACTGAAGTATAATATAATCTATAATATATGTTTGACACTGCAGATGTAGAGGCTGTAGTTTCACATTCTCGTTTTCACATTCTCGTAAATGTCTATTTTTATTTGTCTTTCCTTACAGAAGGAATGTGTTTGGACCGTTACATCCAGCCAACAGAAGCAGAGCTCTGGGACGTTTGGACAGACGTGCACTGTATGATGGACATCAGCTCAGGCACAGGTAATGCTTCTGACATGTTGTCGTGTCAATGTGTAGGTTACCATCATTTTCTTTTTGAAGGGCCAATCCTTTGAAAAGCAAATGATGGTAACCTAAGTAGGTGGGGAAGGGATGGTGGGTGAATTTTTTCATAGCCATTTTCATTTTTTCCAGACAAAAGCATAACCCCTGCTGGACATCGTGCAGGAGCTCAGGGGGGGACCCCATGATCCCCCACACCTTCTCACTCACACCACAGCATTCATTCATATCGCAGAGATCTGGCTGGACTCGAACCAGCAACCTCTCAAACCACGAGGCAGCGCTCTTACCTGTGAGCCACAGATCTCTTGTTTGAACATGTGAAGGAACTTATATTTCACTATTCACCTGTATGTGAGCTAGGTAATGTAAGATTAAAATGCAACCATTTATTTCTTGAGCCACTGAGTTCCAGAAGTTTTTGGGGTTTTGGACTGAGTTAAGTCATTTTAGGAAGATTTTAAAAAATAAAAAGGAGAGTTTGCCACTGAGTTCAGCACATCATTGTATCAGCTGAGAGCTGATCTGGATAATTGAACTAAACTACTAGATCCATGTTGCGCTGATGGTTGAGACCCTGACAAAATCATAGATTTGTTGTAAAACATGAAATTTAAATGTTAGTCCTCGCACTTTCAATTCGCCATCTCAGGTTTGTAGTTTCAATTATTAAAGCAGATAAACATATTGACCACAAGAGGGAGCTGATGATGATCATCTGTTTGTCAATATAAGAGACTTTTGCTAGTATGAAAATGCTTAAGTATGTGTCGTTTTTGATGTGAGAAAATATTCTGATTCGTTTATCAACAAGTATGTCAACATAAGTATGTCAGATGTCACTCATTTGTTTAAATGCTGAAATATTAAAGTGCTGAGAGCATAACCAAAACATAATGAGAACTGTCAATAAGATTTTTATTACATCTTTGCATGTAAACTTTAAGATCCATCCAGAGTTCCAGATAGATGACTCGGAGCCTCCTCATCGATGGCATTGGCACAGAACATATTTTAAAATCCCTAAGGCACATGTTACAGACCAGTGAAATGAAAGGCAAATGTTTTCTGTTAATACCTGGACTTCCAGACACCATAGTTACGGAATGGCTTGTTATCCAGATGTTCCTCTTCTTTTCTTGTAAGTGGTTAATCCCTCTGAGAGCACAAATCCTTTATGACAAGAAGTCCAAAATATTTCTCAAAAGCCCCTCATATTTGACGTTACCAAAGATCCACATTATTTAGACTGTAAACATCTTTTAATAACCGTCATTGAACGAACTATGAAAGATTACGCTTCATAATCTCTCCGAGACACACAGTAGCGTAGCAGGACGCATCCAGGTCAAAGGTTAGTGACAGACTTGGCTCCTCCGCAGTCTGCAAGCTGTATGTGATGTTCTGTGGCTTTGCGAGCAGGGGGCGATAACACCCCGGGACGTTGAGTTTAAGAGGAGTCACTCTAAAACGGCATGACCCCAAGCCATCCTGAGCCAATCTGTCCTGATACCATTGGCCCAGCAGATTTTCTGGGTACTTGACACTGTTTCCTGGCATCGGAAGAATCACCTAGAAGAAAACCAGCAGAAACATAAGAAACTGACAGGCAAGGGTTAGCAGAAAGCAAGAGAAAAGGAGACATTTGAACATAGTACCTGGTCTAATGAGAAAACGTCATCCTTCTCCTCCTCAGAGGTCACAACATGGACCTACAGCACAGAAATCAAACCATTACTACAAATGATATGACCACAAATAAAAGAATAATATTATATGTGTATATATAAATAGAGAGTAAAAAATACATTTATGATTAAAGAACTATATATTATATATACATGTTTCCTAACCTGTGGGGCGTTCAGTTCCTCTGTGGTGCTTTTGTGTCCCGTTTCACATCTAGGCCAAACCAGATCTCCATGGACAGTCTTTAAGCCCAGTTTTTGGAGCCGGTATTTGGCAGCTTCGTTCCACACTCTGCTGCAGTAAGAGTGGAGGTAGAAGACCCTCATGCTGTGGGGTAAACTGAGCCAGCCACGTATGCAGCCCTCCTGCCCGCTGCCGTACCGGTGGAGTGCACGGAGCATAAGCCGTTCTCTTGCTTTGTAAGCTGGCATGAGTGCCAAGCTCTCCTTGGCATTCCCTGAAGAAAGAGATGCAAGGAAACGGCTAGTTGTTCTTGGATGCACGGGAACTGAAATCTTTAAAGCAACAATGTTTACTATTTATCTATAGAAAGACTAGTATGTCAAACGGGTTTGGAACGAAACGAAGGATCAGCAAATAATGACCGGATTTAAATTTTTGGGTGAACTATCACAAACTTCAGCTGTCAGAAAAATCCCAGCACAGACCTGTGAGAAGAAAATGACGTTTTGCCTTGTTCTGGAGGTCATCGCCATCCTCTGGGGTGAAGAACAGCTTAACAGAAGCCTCCTGCTCACAACACAAACGGTTTTAGTGCTTTCATACAAAAGACGGTGCACCAAATATACATTAAATGGAATGAAGTGGTACTATTTTCTCCTTCAAGAGCGCAAGTCCTATTTGGTCTGCTTGGACACATGATCCACTTCCAAACCGCTGGGGACCGTAATTATTCACAAAGCCTCTGTTCTGTAAAAACAAAATAATTTTTTAACGGTTGTGTCTGTCCATTTCATTGATTCATTAAATGATGGTGAACATGCACATAATTACCTTCACGTTTTCCACTGCCTCTTTCACAAGCTGATGCAGCTCAGCAAGTCCATGTTTCCCATGAGGCTTCAGGTCTCTTATGACAAGATCAAAGTGATTTCCCTGGAGTCTGCCAAGCTTAAGGGGCTCAGACACAGGATGGACATGAGAGATCTGCATTCCTCTCCGCTCAAACTCTGAGACTTTGTCCAGCAACCTGCCAATAGATTTTTTTATATTTATCTACAAATGGAGTAAAGTAAAACAGGGCTATTCAAACTTTTTGTGACAAGGACCCTTACATTTTAATGCCAAGAACATCATTCCATGTATAAAAACTTATTTAAACAGTGGGAGAATTTTTTTTTGAAATTATATTGACAGCTAAATTAAAATAATTTAAATAAATAAAATTAAAAGGATTGTTTACAAGTAAATGGTTTTAATACTGTTAGTGTAGTAAACCAAAATATATCTGAGGGACATATATATATATATAAAATAGAACAACAACATATTTGTAATTAAAACCCAAGAACCCCCAAAAATGACAAACGACTCCAAAGTTAACGGTATCTTCAAATCTTTTAATTTTCTTATAAAATGAATTTAATTTTACAATATTTAATCTTTTTTTTGGAAGAAGTTTTTCTTCTTGGAATACAATTTTGCATTTATTTCATGATTTATGACCAGTTTTAGAAAGCAAAAATAAATGTTAATGATAACAAATTAAAATCACTGTCACATGTTTCAAATATCTAAAGTTAGCATTAACTTTGACAGCCCTAAAAGTTAGTATTCTTTCAAATTTTCTGCAGATACCCTAGCCTGGGTAGTTTGAAAACCTCTGTAGAGTAGAACATGGTCAACAAGACATTTCCAATAACCCATTTAAAAATATATTCAAGAAAATTGAGAAACCAATGGGAAAAGACTGGGCTAATTGACCAATGGGATGTTTACCGCTCTGGAGAGATCTTTTTCACCACCATGGCCTGGTAGGTAATGGCTCGCTTGTCTTTGATTCCTGCGTAGGTAAAATCGGATGGAAGCACTCCAAGTACTGCAGCCATGTAGCTGATGGCCTCCAAAGTCTCCAAGTTCTCCTTCCGCAGCGTGAAAGCTGAGGGGAAATGAAGACTAGCGTTTTAGGCTGATTTCCATAGAGGATCAGTTATAAATGATGATAAGTAATGTGTCTTCTCCACTCACCTGTGTATAACGTCACCTCCTCCTCTTGACAGTCTGCTATTGTTCTCTTCTTGGGTTGTTTACTTCTCTCCCTTAGTCTCACTGTAATGGAAGTCTTCTGCTGGTCGGTGAAGCTCTTGGTTTCCACAAGCTTTCCAAACCGCTTGCTAACAAAATGATGAACTGAAGTTCGGTGCTCCTTGCAATCATCGGGCAGGAAGGTGAACAGAGAGCCGGGTACTTTGGCATCGATGAACCTGAAGAACTCCTCAGCTTCTCCTTCAGAGGCTAAACTGGCGAGCTCCTTGAAGTCTGGGTCCTCTCTGACCCGAATCTCTGATTGGTTGGTTAAAGTCTGAAGGAAGGGGAAGTTGTATCGTACTGCTCTGTGAACAACAGCTCTCAGGTGCTTATCAGGATAAGTACCCAAAGACAGTTCTGCCTTTTCTTGGTCACAAATTTCATTTGGATTTGCTCTCATTTTGTTAGTGAAATGTTCCAACTCTGCGTTCATAACTGGACCGAGGATTAGATTCAGATCAAAGCAATCCTGATTTAAAATGTCAGTGTCATCTGGTTTAGATGGTTTTAATTCATGACTCCTTTTATTAGCTTGACTTTGTTGAGGTCGTTTTGTATGTTCTTCCTGAACATTAGGGCTGTTAACAAGTTGTCCATGGGTGTCTATCTCAATAACCACAAAGTCTTGGGGTGAGTTTTTTATAGTCCCATAGAAACCTTCATGGTCTGATATAGTGTCCATCTCCATTCTTGAATCCTAAACAAAAACACACAAAGCGATTGAGTCACTGAATCATTTTATTGTTGTGTTAGTGATTTATTACAACTTGTATAAACATATAACGAAATGGAAAGAGGGTTTAATCGTGTTAACATTCAAATTATTACAAAAGAAAAGGTCGTATCACAAAGGCTCGTGCGTTTAAAACTGTTATGTCATAAAATAATACAAATACAGGCGAAAATAGTGCGTTCACTCACCCGCGTGCTATTGTTGTCAGTTGATTACTTCCTTAGCACGTGGTACAGCTCTTAAAGGCACAGAAGCGCAGAATTACAAGCGTCTTAAAGTGATAGTTCACTCAAAAATAAAAATTCTGTCATCATTTACTCATCTTCAAGTTTTTCCAAACCTTTTTTAATTTCTTTATACATCTTCAAAAGAAGATATTTTGAACAATGTCAGTAACCTAACAGTTTCTGGCCCCAATTGTCTTCCATTTTTGTGTTCAACAGAAGAAAGAAATTCATACAGGTTTGGAAGGTGAGTTAGATCCTTTTGCAATCTAATGTACTAATTACAAAATGTGTGTAGGATAATGTCACACTAAATCAAGCGTAATAATAACCAGACATTAAATAGCATGTATTAAGCTAAAATTAAATTTAAACAAAATAAACATGCACTATAATACCATCATGAAATATAGATAAGATAGATAGAGACAGACAGAAAGAGAGATAACAGATGACTCCAAATGTATATCTTCAAATCTTTTTTATTTTTCTCTCTCTTCTTTCTTATACAATGCATAGAAAAATACATGTAAGACTCTACAATGATTCGGTTCCAGACTTCATAATACCGTTACACAGGAGAAATGTTAATAGTGGTTTGCCTGCTGTTAATCAGCAGATGGATCGTCCCAGAGGTTATGGAACTTACAGTCCCTTACCTTATGAGTGGTTTCAACAGCATCTCAAGAGAACTGAACTCCATGCACTGTATACATTAGTGTGGTTGCAAATGGCATGAAATGGAGGTTGACCATTAGTTGACATGTAAACATTCGTTCAGACAGACAGGATGGCCATAAACCCCTGAAACCATGGATACTCAGTTCAAGATGTTAGACAACGACATCATGTACAGGCTTAGAAAAATAGTATCTCTGCAGGTTTAGTCTTCACTAGAAGAAAAATATCGAATAGCTTTTTCAGATTTGTGTTACGACTGATTCTACTATAATCATATCTCTATAATTAAACAATCCTACGTTAAAAAAAAGAAGAAAAAAAGCACAAGACAATTTTTAAGAATTAATACATATTTAAAAAACTATTGGAACATTTTAAGCACATTATTCTTGGCAAATCCTTCATTGAAATCATCCCTACCTTATCGCTACAAGGTTCAGTGGCTGTCAGAATACTGATGAGCTTGTCAAGTGATTTATTTGGTCGCTCTTTAAGAAATTTTTTAACCTAATCAATCAGAAAGTTAATAAATAATGCTTATGGCCTCATTCAACAGATCTGAACGTCTGACCTTCCTGATCAGACAACCACTTGGAGCAAGATTCACGGCCATGGACTATTTAACTTTCTGGGCTTGTTTTCCAAACATAAATCTTGCCCTAATCTCCAAAGCCAATTTCCTGGACAAATATTAATGCTACTCCTCAGCTAAAATGTATTTTTACTGGAAAGCTACCATTGAAGTGCAATATACACCTGGATTAGATTAGATATCCGTTTATGCGAAACCATCCCCTAAACGTTTTTTTCTTAAATTTCTTCAAAAAGGGTTTTCCTCGAAAATCAATATCTATTTCTGGAAAACAAGCACTAAATGGAGTATCTATTTCAACTGTACAGCACTCTACATCATAATCTTGGCTAATATGCAAGTAAACAGCATAATAGTGTTAAAACTATTACAGGGAACAGCAACAGACGGCATCCCTGAATGCAAGTGAAGCTTTGTAAAATACATTCTCGTGTACCTCAATCTGTGTTTCAACATAGCGTATCATATTGCAAGCTACAAAATGTAATTTCACAGGCTTAGTGTTTTACTTTGTGCATAGATCAGTCTATAGGGCTATGGTCTAGATGAGTCAATGGAAAATGGAAATTTGCTTCAGGACGGGGATTCATTAGACTAAGTGGAATGTACCACTGTCAATCTCGGAATAGGAAGAGGTTTAATCGTCATCGACACCGTCCCCCGGCGGCCTTGTGATTCGACGGACCCCCCTCTTCCCGGTTGGCCCCTTGGGTTTGGCAAAAGCTTGCTTGTGCGCATGCTGCTTGGGATGGACCTCTTCGTACAGGAAATCACTGGTTAGTTCATCACCGTTTTCAATTTCCAGCTGAAAAGATGAAGAATTAAATGAGAAACAGGTTGAAAACTATAACGTTAACATTATTGTAAATAGTCTGATTCTGATAGCATATTCATGCTTCCAGGAATTTATGCTGTAATGTACTTAATACTGCAGTAAAAATGGTAATAGGCGAGCATATAATACCTTTTTTGCAATTTCAATGCCCAAGTTTTTCTCCACTGTGTCTATGAGAGGGTTCTTGCAGCTTGAATACAGCATTCTCTCTTTGATGCTGCATTTATAACCAGGCATAGAGTACATGAACACTGGAAACAAACACAAAAAAAAACATTAAAACAGTATGAAAATACATCATAATGCACCTATATAAATAGTAGTGGTAATTTTGAAAAAGAAAAATTATTCAAAATGACAAATTTAGAAAAACAACAACAAATAAATCAAAGTCTTAAGTCTGATTTATTTTAAAGAACTTTTAAAATATTTTTTTAAAGAGCTTTAAACCAGGGATACTATATATGGAGTGGATGGATTAAAATGCACTGAGGGATGTCATCTCATGATTTCCTTACCCTGTGTTTGTGTGTATGTGTGTGTGTGTGTGTGTGTGTGTGTGTGTGTGTGTGTGTGTGTGTGTGTGTGTGTGTGTGTGTGTGTGTGTGTGTGTGTGTACATACACACACATATACATATACATATATATATATATATATATATATATATATGATATCAGCTTTACCTTCACAGGAATAAATTACATTTCAAAATATACCAAAATAGAAATCATTTTAAATTATAATAAAATTACAGTTTTTATTGTATTTTTGATCAAATAAATGAGGCCTCACTAAGCATAAGAGACAAATAAAAATATTTTATATATATACATATATATACACACACAGACACACACACATTCTATATACAGTATTTATACATAATTTTTTCATAATTTTTTCTATAAACAGCTGATTACCTGTGGACTCGAGGTAGTCTCCTTCATGAGAGTGTTTATACAGGAAAAAATGATATCTAGCCGCATCATTTGGGATCCTTTTAGGCAGATCTTTCAGATCCGTAGGAGCCGTGCTGGACAACTTGATGGATTCTTTAGGAAAATCTATTTCCTGTAAATGGGATGAACATGATCAACAAATATCATTGAATAGTTACTCTACAACATGTATTTCTGTCACATGTTGGGGGTTATGTGGCTAAGAGTCAGCCCAAACAATCTGTCAACAAATTCAGGCCATTATGCACAGGTGTTTTTTCTTTATGTCCAATTGAGCAATGGGTTAAAAAGAGGGATACGATGATATTGTACAGAGCTGCTGGGAGTGGTGGAGGGAAAAAAGGCCTGAAGTACCAGTTGAACGTAGTTAATCCTTTTCTCCCTGAACTGCTCCAGAGCCTGAATAGCTTCTCTCTGCATAGGGAACGCCACTCCCTGAAGAGTCTGCTGCTTTGTGTCAACATGGACGTCTGTCTGCAACTGAAAACACACATATAACCTTAACCATGTGTGGCCTGTAATAACCAAAGCGGTCGCAATGATTGTTAAATGATTAGTTAGGAACCAACTCTTCAGTTGGTGTAGTTTATTCTTCTACTGTCTATTACAGGTTCTTGCACTGCAAACCTTTGCACACAAACCTTTCCTTTACAAAGAGCTTTTTGCACTTTGCAACACAGCACATACTACACACTTTATTATTTAATATACAAAGTAAACAAACAAACATATATTGGTTTTGCATATTTATATACTTTACTGTAAATAACTACTTACTTTTCTTTCTTTCTCTAAATTGTATTTAACGGTATCTATTGCACTACTGTTGAATGCCTGAGCCTCAACCAAATGCATTTCAATGAACAAATTGTCTTTGACATTTGTATATATGACAAATAAATAAACTTGAAACTATTAGAATGAATTCTGAATGATCATGTGACACCGAAGACTGGAGTGCATGAAGACGCCACATTCTGTGTTTCACCCACTGAATGAACTTCCTGCTTTGCTTCTCTGCCTCCTTTCATCTAGGATTGGGACCAGCGTTTCATCCACCCATCTACTCAATAAAATCTCTCTTTCAACAAATTAATAAAAATAAAACATCACAAAGCTGCTTTCCTCTCCTCTTATACATGTAGATTAGTGTAGTATTATCTTCCTCCCACAGCTGCTGCACAGAGGGAGTTCAGGGAGCATTTTGATTGGTTCATTAAGCTGCCTGTCATTTTGTAACAGCCAATGAGGCGTTTAAGAGTCAGAGCATATCCTTTTATGGTTTATGGAAGGTTTGTATGCACTGCCAGCAGCATCCTTTGCAATTGGTTCCGGAAGCTGGTTCAAATGAGAGAGTGCCTGGGACTGAGCTTCTCTATTTTTAGTCAGCGTATGTTTGAGGTCAAATATTACATTTATGTTTTTACCAGACTCTTTTCCACAAATCATGTTAATACACTAGGCTTTGACATGTTGTAAATAGATCAAAACGACAAACTGCATTACAAGATATATACAAATATATCAGATCTACAACATGCACAGATGCTAAGCAAACAAACTACCAATCTGACTAAAAAAAAAAAACTCTTTAGTTCACAATGCAGTGTAGTGTGCTAAACCATTCTGGCCTAATGACTTCTAAAAGAGCAGCCTCAGTTAACAGAGACGATTTTGTGCAAAATGTAACAAAACAGTGTTTTACCTCAGGTCATGAAGTTACTGGATAAAAAAGGCCTGAGGTGGATGGTTGGACTGCTGTGGTTTTCACGTTATTTGAATAAAACCACAGCAGGGCCTGACTAAGGTGTACACCCATGCTGTGTTTACGCTGATGTCAGCATTACCTCATTGAGTTTGATTTGCCTCAGTTCCTCCTCTGCTGCAGTCAAAGGCAGAGGCGCCGCCTGCGAGGTGAGGTACTTCCTGTAGCCGTTTAGAGAGATATCATCCTGGCCAGACAGAGACACGTTACTGGGGAAACCAACGGCTGAGATTCGCTCATGAGAGAATTTGAATAAAATGGCAGCAGATATATATCATACCTTCACTGTGCCAAAAATCTCGTCTTTAATGTGGCCACCACCAAACTCTTTTTTCAGCGTGGCCCTCGTAGCAGCATACAACATCTTTTGTCGGACCTGAAAGAAAACGTTTGTTTTCAAAATAGGTTTCTGGATTTTTTTTTTACAGGTTTTTTTAGGATCAGATACATTTATTTTAACAGGCCAACATGCATCTGTAAACAAGAACTTTTAACAGGCCTGATCAAAAACCAAGCATATATAACAACAACATAAAAAAGCAATACATAAAGAAAATAAATAAATAAATCATAATAATAAATTACAACATATAATAAGAATACTCAATAAAATTATAATAGTAACAAATTAACAGTTCGAGCTATTTTATCTTGCTCTTGATCTGCATCAAAAGACTTATCTGGGTGCAAATGAGACTCTGATCATTTCAGTCTCTCTCTGTTTAACATTGAGGGAAAAAATTAGAATGGCAAATTTGTAGAACTATATCAGATCAGCCCATGGCCCATGCTTTCCATAAAAAAAATAAAAAATAAAAAAAAAAAAAAATATATATATATATATATATATATATATATGTGTGTGTGTGTGTGTGTGTACAGTGAAAGCTAGATTGACATCTAGATCTTTTGCTTCAATGCAAAGAGCATAACTGATATTTTCACTCTGTAAACCATCTCCATAGATATCCAGTTTCACTTTTGACATACTCTTTTGTTATAACAATGCTAGAATATCCTTGATGATCATATCCACATAGTACTATAAAATAGGCTGTTTTAATATGGACAGGTTTAACTGGGATATTTTTTAAAGAGCTTTAAACCAGGGATACTATATATGGAGTGGATGGATTAAAATGCACTGAGAGATGTCATCTCATGATTTCCTTTTATACGAGCTTAAAGACGACGACATCATGCAAACAAACTCACTGGAGAGTGATCCGGAGACCAGGCCAGAAAGATCCACTCGTAACCCTGGTTGTTTGTGGAATCCAGCCTGTAGAGAAGGTACGAGGGCATGTCGTCCTCCATGAGTGGAAGAACATAACTGTCCCATTCCTGGTCCCAATTCTTGGCAGCCCGTTTACTTCCGCCAAGAACTAACTTCTCTACAGGAAGACAATGGAGGAAAGGAAAGTGTGATATGATTCTTTGGTCATACATGGACATACATCCTTTTTTCTATTTAAATCTTCTATTTAGTTCAGTCAAATGTAAAACAAAAAGTACAGAGCATTATTCAACAGCTCAGAGAATTTGAGGTAAAGAACAAAAAACAATAATCAAACAAAGTGAACATATAAAACACAAGCAAACAGAAGATTTGGGCAGATGAAAAGAAATTTGAAAACCTTTTGTTGTTTTCCTTAATAAGTTCCTTGTTTTGTGTTAAATTAATGAGGGTTTTTATTGAGCCTGTTCACACCAAGGCCGATAATCAACAATGAAGATATATCGGGAGTTACATCTTTCTAAACTTTTCCAGAACTATAATGATAACAGTACAGAGGAACAATATTATTGGAATCTTTTTCACAACACTATTTTTTCAGTTGATGAATGATAAAAACATTGACAGCCAATCAGAATCCACTCGACTTTAAAGAGCTTGAGCATTTAAAGCAGCAGACGACAAAACGTTGCACGCTATTATAGTTATCTTTATAGTGATTGTTCTTGGTGCCTTTAGTCTTGATTTGTGAATGTAAAATTTTGCTGAAAATAAAAGAATAATGATGTAATTTTATTTTTCAGAAAACTCTGTAAATAAGTTAAAATATTGTAAGGTTCTAAATGTAAAGCTTTTTTAATTTCTCTGTCATGTACAATTGGAAATTCAAGTGAAAAGGGGCAATAAAACAAATGTTTCAATAAAAGTTTTATACTCTGATCTGATGTGTCAAATTAAGTAAAACTGTTATCTCACCATTTTCAATCACTACTTTGATGAGCCGATATTCTCCATTCCGAGCCTTTGCAAAGATTTCTTTCACTTCCCCGGTAGCTGAGAAGAGAAAGCACAGGGTGAGAAAGAACAGGACACAATGAATCCATTTATTCTGATCTGAAACAAAGCTGACCATCTATGGATAACAGAATTGAAGTTTGGCTGATGAACTAAAGCGAGAAATCTAAAGAGGCATTGTTAGTGGCAGTTTTAGGAGACTGTTGTCCATTCCTGGAGTACGTTCTTTGAAATTATTTGTAGAAATCACAATATTATCAAGCAAAGTGATCTTTAATTAAACCATTAGCATAACTGCATTGATTTGCAGTATTTTGTTGTCATGGTAACATAACGCCACTGCAGTAAAAGCTCAATCAATGTAAACAGATGTCTATTGCATAATGGTCTGGCAACAGCTTTGGAGGATGGTGACACGGTTATTACAGTTGGACCTTTGAAACCTGCTGTCTTCCTTATGAGTTCACAATCATCAACTCCAGTCCGACTAACGTTACACACACACACACACACACACACACACACACACACACACACACACACTGATAGTGAAAGACCAATCGGAGTTTATTTGCATGCCCATATTAGAGCAGCCAAAGGCAGAGTACACTTGACACAGATTCACTGTCTGTCTCTGGTTTGTTTACTGCTAGCTCCCAATAAAACTCTATAAGGCAATTCAGTCTCAGCAATGTCCACAACAGGTTATTCTGTTTACAAACAATCGCCAAATAAAGAAACGAGCATTACTGCGATGTAATAAACTCCGTCCGACTTATTTGAATTGACGATAAAAGACCGTAAAGGATTTTACCTTGAATGCCGGTTTGATGAGACATTCTCGTTCTCTTGCGTCGGCCGGTTGGTTGATGGTAGTAGTGAAAGAACACGGAAGTAGGAGAATGAACTACAGTAATTTGATAAGCCTGTCATGTGATGTCATTACGTGACACCGCCCACTGCGGCGTGCGTGTGCTTGTGCTATTTTTTTAGTAACAAACTCTATAAAATTAAATTATATAAATATAAAAATTGTTACAGAAGTTGCCTTAAAAAGCAACTGCCATTTTTCCTTTTT